>NC_077229.1:258728062-259928062 GCF_027887165.1 Monodelphis domestica
CCAAAACTGCTTTCTCCAAAGTTACCAATGATGTCTTTTTAAAAGCATAGGTATTTATTATGTATACTTAAAACATAAGTAACAACAATACCATAATATATTTGTTATAAATATGTGGCAAATTTTAATAAATATGCTTATTCAAGAGAAAAAATTCTGATGTTAGCTCTGTCCAAAATTCTGTCTCATTTGTTTTTTTTTCCTTCCCTTCCCAAGAAGACAGGTAATATTATATAGATTCTACATATATATTTCCATGTAATTCATATTTTCCTATTTATCATGTTGTGAAACAAGAGACATATTGTTTACACTAGAGAAGAATTCGTGGAGGAAATAAAGTGGAAAATTGTATGTTTCAAAATACATTAATACTCCATCTTTTCCTTCTATGGCAGTAAATATTCTTTTTCATGAGTCCCTTGGATTTCTGCCTTGTTGAAAATAGTCATTCACAATCAATCGTCATTCATTATTGCTGTTACTATGTACAATGTTCTCCTGGTTCTGCTCATTTCATTTTGCATCATTTCATATGAGTCTTCGGGTTTTTTGTGATTATCTTATTTGTCATTTATTAAAGCACAATAGTATTCCATCACACCCATATACCACAACTTGTTCAGACATTCCCCAATTGATGGGCATCCCTTTGGTCTCCAATTCTTTGCAACCATAAAGAGTTGCTATAAATATTTGAGAACATATGGTTTCTCTTCCTTTTTTTTTTTTTGATCACCTCAGGAAATAAACCTAGTTAGTGGTATTACTGTGTCAAAAGGCATACACAATTTTATAATTCTTTCGGTATAATTTCAGATTGCTCTCCAAAATGGCTGGAACAGTTCAAAGTTCCACCAAAACTGTACTAGTGCCACTATTTTTCCACATTCTCTCCAACATTTGTCATTTTACCCTTTTGTCAGTTTAGCCAGTCTGAAAGGTGTTATCTCTTAGTTGCCAAATCTAATGGCCTTTCTCAATCTTCATTCTCCTTAACCTCTCTGCAGCCTTTGATGCTTTTAAACACTTTCTCTTCCTCCATACTCTCTTCTTTCTAGATTTTCAGAAAACCACTTTTCCTCCTACCTATTGAAAGGCTGTTTAGGCTTTCTTCCACCCATTTCTCCTACCCTCTGTCTGCCCTCTATCTGATTATCTTCCAGATCACATCCTTTAACTGTATACACTCCACAGGTTTATTCTAGACTCTCTTCTCCCTCTATACTACTCTTAGTGATCTCATAAGCTTGCATGGATTTAATCACTATCTCATGCTGATGACTTTCAAATTTGACTATACTACCAGAACTTCTTTGATGACTTCCAATCTTGTACCTCTGATTGATTTTTAGACATCTCTAACTAAATGTCATTATTATTGTTTAGTCATTTCCATCACATCCAACTCTTCATGATCCCATTTGGGTTTTCTTGGTAAAAATATTGGAATATTTTGCTATTTCCATCTCCGCCTGATTTTTCAGATTAAGAACTAAAGCAAATAAGGTTAAATGACTTGTCCAAAGTCACAGGGCTAGTAAATGTCTGAGACCAGATTTGAACTCAGTAAGATGAATCTTCCTAACTTAAAAGCATAGCAGTCTATCCACAGTATGACCTAGCTGCCTAAGTAGACATCTTAAACTCAACATGGTCAAAACCAGACTCATTCATCTTTCTCCCTAAACCCTACCTGCCCCCTCATTCCTTCACAACCCTCAAAGACTCTCAGATCTGCAACCTAAGTGTCATTCTTGATTCTTCTCTCTTATCCCCCCATATACAATCTATTTCCAAGGCAATATCACTCTAAGACAGCCTCTTCTCTCCTCTGAAATGGCCGCAATACTCATGCAGGCCCTCATCACTTCATAAATAGACTATTGCAAGAGCCTGCTTGTTAGGTCTGTCTGCCACAAGTTTCTCTCCACTCCATCAGCCATTCAGCCACCAAAGTGATTTTACTCCATTAATGATAATAGAAGTCTAATCTTCATGATCTCAAGTTAGCAGAGGCAGTGTGTGCATTGCAGCAGAGGGAGCAACTATCCATTTGGTGATAATGAAGGAGAATTTTATTAAAAAATCACACTCTTACTGGACTTACATTTTACCATAAATTACTTCAAAATTTCCCCCATGTATTAGAAAATGGGTGTTGTAATAGATAGAGCACTGGATTTAAAATTAGGGAGACTTGGGTTTGAATCCCATCTCAGACACCAACTAGCTTTATAACCCTGGGAAAGTCACTTAATCTCTCTCAGATTCTGTTTCCTTGTTTGTACAAGGAGAGAAGTGAACTTGATGATCTCTATAATCCAAACCAGCTATAAATCTAAAATCTTATGATTTATAACTCTGGAAATGTATGTTCCCTCCACTGGTCTCAAACATAAATCCTTGAGGCCTTCTCAATCTGAGAAATTCATTTTGTCCATTAATTTTTATAATTCTCTATAAAGCATCTACTCAATACATTGCAAGGCTTTCCTCAGTTTCTTTAGATATCAAAGGGCTATCACTTAAGCCTTCAGGCTATCTATTTCATAGGATCATAGAAATTAAAGCTAAAGAGAACTTTAAGATAATCTAGTCCAGCTCATTCATTCTAATAATGAGCAAACTGGGGTCCAGATAAACTAAGTAGTTTGCTCAAAATCAGTAATCAACTCAGGTCTTCTTATTCCATAACCATTCCTCTTTCTGCTTCTCTATGCTGCCTCCCCAAGTAAATTGGAATAGGGCTATTAGATTTTGACCCTAGAGATCATTTAATCTAATCCCACATTTTAAAGGTGAGGAAACTGAAACTCAGAGATGTTAGCCAGTTTGTTCAACATCATACAGAACGAATATTCAGACTCAAGTCGCCAGATTTCACATCCAACAAACCTCTATTTTTTTCATTCTGTAACAACAAAGAAAACTGAAGGAATAAGTCACACCTGCATTAAACTATAAATAGCAATGCGGGATACAAATAATACCTCCATTCCATCTCAAAGAAAACCCAAAAAAGAGATCCCCTACTCTGTTTAATACTGTCTTGGGGGGACTTCAGGCTAAGATGGCAACAGAGTAGTAGCAAGGGTCTCTTTCTCCTCACCACCAAACAATGTGAAAAGCCTCAAAAGGACAAGGAGCAGAATTAGAAGAGCAAAGGGGCTCTACTGTAGGGCACAAATTCAAAGGTAAGCAGGGTTTGGGCTTTTGTAAGCTATAAGGGGATAAAAGTACTCATACCAAAAAGTGAACTGATCAACTCTCCCCTACTACACCTACCATGCCAGAGTCAGAACAAGCATACCAGAGCCAGAACAAGCAAGTCTGAGTCAGAGCAAGTGCGGGGCAATCAACAGGTTAGGATATGGGTGGGGGGCTGATGGAGATCACTACAAACCTACCCCTGAGAGCAATGAGACTTGGGATCCCAGGCAGCTGAGAAACACAGACCTTGGGCACAGAGAAAGGGCAGAGAGGGGCTGCCCACAGCAGATGCTGCAGAGACTTGAAAAATAGCCTCAGGGCAAAGCCCACTAAAGTTCCATACACAGAGAATTGCCTACCCTCCTCACTCAGATGTCTGGCTGAGAAGGGAAGAAAAAAACTATCATAATAATGGCCAGCAATCCCTAAGAGATACAATCTATAACTACCAAAAAAATAAGAAAAAGTCTTTGACTCTGGATAATTTCTACTTCGAGAAACAACAAACTACAGAGGAGACAGCAGAGGACAACAAACAAGAAAACACATCCAAATTTCCACCCAAAAAAGGAAATTGGTCACAAACTCTACAAGAACTCAGGCTAGAATTTGAGAACCAAATTAAAAAGATAGGAGAAATTTAGCAAGAAAAATGGGAAATAGTTGAAAAAGAAAATAACAGTTTAAAAGGTAGAATCTCCCACTTGGAAAAAGATGTCCAGAAATCAAATGAAATGATAAGCAAATTAAAGACCATAAATGACATGCTATAAACCTTGAAAAAGAAGATAGACCAAACCAAAAAGGGAAATCAAAAGATTATAGTGGAAAGCCTGTCTTTAAAGACTAGAATTTGGCAAGTAGAAAATAATGATCTCACAAGACAGCAAGAATTAATAAAGCAAAGTCAAAAGATTGACAAAAATAGAAGGAAACATGAAATATCTCATTGAGAAAATGAATGACTGGGAAAACAGATTGAGAAGAGACAATTTGAGAATCATAGGTCTACCTGAAGACCCAGAAATAAACAGAAACCTTGACATCATACAAAAAGAAATTATCAAAGAAAACTGCCCTGATGTTTTTGAACAAGAGAACAAAAAAAAAAACATTGAAAGAGTCCATCTTGTACACTAAATCCACAAAAGACAACCCCCAAGAATGTAATTGCCAAGTTCAAGAGCTTCCAAGCTAAGGAGAAAATAGTTCAAGAAACCAGAAAGAGACAATTCAAATATCAAAGAATACCAATCAAGAATACACAGGATCTGGCAGCCTCCTCACTAAAGAACCACAAGGCTTGGAATATTATATTCATAAAGGCAAGAGAATTGGGTCTACAACCAAGGATCCCCTACCCATCAAAACTGATTATATACATCCAGGGAAAAGTATGGGCATTTAACAAAATAGAAGATTTCCAAGTATTTGTAAAGACCAGAACTAAATGGAAAATTTGATGTCCCAATACAAAACTCAATAGAAACATAAAAAGGTAAACAAGAAAGAGGGGGGAAATTTTTAAGGGCTTCAGTAAGGTCAAATTGTTTATACTCCCATATGGAAAAATAATATTTGTCACTCTCATAAACTGTATTCACTGTCATAGTAGTTAGAAGAATTATCCATAAATAGATATTGGGGTACTAAGTGATTTAAGATGATATGAAAAAAAAAGAAAAGGGAGGAAATAGAAGATGGCACCAAGAGAAACTAGATGGAATAAGAAAAAGAGGATAGTTTATACTACATAAAGAGGTGCATGGGAGGGGGAGGGGGAAAATACAATTATAACGAGGAGAGGAAGAGAGTGCTAATAGGTAATACTTAATCCTTATTCTCAGTAGAATCAATTCTGAGAGGAAAGCACCTAGATACATTGGGATATCAAATTCTATCTTACCCTACAGGGAAGTTGATAGGGAAAAACTAAGGGGGTAGGGTGGGGTGGGGAGTATCAAAAGGGAGGGAAAGAGAGGGGGGAGGGAATTTAATAGACCCTAAAGGAAAATAAGAGGGTAATAAGAAGGGAGAGGGTGGAAAGGGAAGTAAAATAAGGGAGGGGATCAGGGGGACTGTTTAAAAGTAAAACACTGGAGTAGAAGGAAATAGTGAAAGAATTAAGGGCAGGACTAGGAGAGGAAATAAAAGTTTTGGGGAATACACAGGTGGTAATTACAACTCTGAATGGGATGAATTCACCCATAAAATGGAAGCATATAGCAGATTGGATTAGAAACCAAAATCCAACATATGTTGTCTACAAGAAATATACATGAGGTAGGTAGACGCACACAGAGTAAAGGTAAAAGGCTAGAGCAAAATCTATTGGGCATCAACTGAGAAAAAGAAGGCAAGAGTCATAATCATGATATCCGACAAAGCCAAAGTAAACATAGATCTGATTAAAAGAGCTAGGGAAGGTAATTACATCCTGATAAAAGGCAGTATAAACAATGAAGGAATATCAATATTCACAGTCATCCGCAAAGAGAGCTTCCAGGATGAGTATCTCTGTTGTCTTTGTTTTTGCAGTCAGGCTGTGAAGGTCGAATAGTGAGCCATCCAGTCGGTATTTGATGTAGACGCCCAGGTCTAGATCCATCACAGCAGGTCATAATACTTGGGTGAAGGATAGGTTGAATAGTACCGGAGCGAGGACACAGCCTTGTTTCATGCCATTGGAGATGTTGAAGCGATTGGAAGTCTCTCCACCAGATAGGGCTTCCCCTGTCATGTCGACATGAAAGAGCTGGATCAGTTTGACGAATTTTGCTGGGCAACCGAGCTTGCTGAGGATCACCCAAAATGCGTCCCTGTTCACAGTGTCGAACGCCTTTGTCAGGTCTACGAAGACAATGTAGAGACTCAGGTTCTGCTCAAGGCATTTTTCCTGCATTTGCCTCACCGTGAAGACCATGTCAATGGTGCTGCGATCTGGTCAGAAGCCACATTGTGATTCAGGCAGGTTCTGCTCTGAAACAGATGACAGGAGTCTGTTGAGTATAACACGGGCGAGGATCTTTCCTGCAGTGGAGAGTAGTGAGATGCCTCTGTAGTTGTCACAGGCTGCTCATATGCCTTTGTTCTTGTATAGGGCTTTGATGGAGGTATCTCTGAGTTCTGGGGGCATGTCTTCCTCTTCCCATATGCTGGTCAGCACTATGTGGAATACCTGGAGTGCCTTTCCATTTAAGGCCTTGTACACCTCGGTTGGGATCCCATCTTTACAGGGTGCCTTACCTGCACTCATTTGTTTAATGGCTTTTTGGACTTCCTCTATTGAAGGTGGAATGTCAAGTTGTTCAATGGTTCGGTTTTGGGGGATCTGGTCAAGGGCGCTTTGGTCGACTGAAGAGGGTCGGTTGAGAAGCTGACTGAAGTGTTCTTTCAACCTGTTGCTGATGCCTTTTTTATCTTTTATGAGAGTATCACCGTCAGAGGATAACAAGGGAGTGGTGGTGGGTTTTAATGGCCCATAGACAGTCTTGAGGGCACTGAAAAATTGTTTGTAGTTTTTCGTATCAGCAAAGCGCTGGATTTCTTCTGCCTTTTTTTCCCACCATCAGTCTTGAATCTTCCTGATCTCACACTGCACCATGGCTTGGAGAGACTTGAATCTGTCCTTTTTAGGAGCAGAGTTTGGGTTATTTTGCCACTCCATAAAGGCTTTGTTCTTTTTGCTCAATAGGTCTTCAATAGCAGTGTTGTTCTCGTGGAACCAGTCCTGGTGGTTGTGTTGTTTGGGGCCTAGGACTGCCTTTGATGTTTCCTTCTCTGCATCTCTGAACTGGTTCCATTTCTCGGTAGAGCTTCCAGTGAATGGTCCCTTGGCAGACAGCTTGTCGTCCAGGCAGGACTGGAATGTTTGCAAATAAGATGGATCTCTAAGACGACTCATATTGTAAAATGCGTGAACTGTCTGGGCGCGTTTTGGATAGTGAGGCACAATGCACTTTTGAAGAGTCACTCTAACCAATTGGTGGTCTGTCCAGCATTCAGCTCCTCTCATCGCTCTGGTGATCTGTACATCCTGGATGTCTCGCCGGCGTACAATGATGTAGTCAATGAGATGCCACTGTTTTGATCATGGATGTATCCACGTTGTTTTATATTTGTTTGCCATTCTGAACACAGTGTTTGTGCTGATGGGTTCGAACTCTGAGCATTTGCTGAGTAGCAGTAGGCCGTTGTTGTTCATTTTGCCTACGCCATGTTTGCCAAGCACTCCTTTCCATCTTTCATGGTCCTGGCCAATGCGGGTGTTGAAGTCTCCCAGTAGTATCAGCTTGTCATTTGTGGGCACTGAGTGCAGGACGGCACTCAGGTCAGAGTAGAACTGCTCCATGGTCTCCTCTGTGATGGTCATTGTTGGGGCATATGCACTGATGATTGTGGCATACCGGTCTTTGCTGAGAAGTAAATGGATCTTCATGAGCCTCTCACTGATGTCCACAGGCAAGTCGGGCAGCTATTTGAGCAAACTGGTCTTAATGGCCAGGCCAACACCGTGGATTCTGTCTTCATTTGAGGCTCTACCTTTCCAGAAGAAGGTGTATCCAGTGGTGGGTTCACTGAGTGATCCCTCTTCTGGTAAGTGTGTTTTGCTTAGGGCTGCGATGTCGATGTTATATTGTGCCAGTTCTTTACCGATTAGAGCTGTTCTTCTCTCAGGTCTTGGGGTATTCTCTCTATCAAGTAGTGTTCTGATGTTCCATGCTCCTAGTAGGAGTTTCTTTGTGTTTTGTTTTCTTTTATTTCAACCACTCAAAGGGATGACCCGCCAGCCACGGTGTGCTGACCGGGTGTTTGTAGGGCAGGTGATGTTTGGGACACCTTTTCTAGTCTCCTCCCTTGATCAGGGTGAGCAGTGCTGTCCTAGAGAGGGCTACTCAGTCGTCCAGGATGCTGCCAAAAGTCTCTGCTGCCCAAAGGGCCGAGCAACCACTGGTCCTTGGGCCACCTACATGCAGGATCGTGACTACAACTTCCAGTGGTCACCTCCACTTGTTGCATCGCCGCAGGTCTTGAAGAGGGTGGACGGGGTTAGGATAGATGAGTGTGCACAAAGACACTTGTGCATGAAGATTTAAGTGGAAAAGTCGATGCACAGAGACAGTCCCACTCTCTCGGCATTGGTCCAGTGGTACGAAAAGTCATTACACCTGGAGACTTCCTCAGCTGCATTGGATGGCTGTGTTGTCCTTTGTGCTCCAACACTCCCTAAGCACTCCACAGTGCTTTGCTGCGTCGCCATCTCAGCCATTGAACCTTCTTATTGGTTTCTTCTGCCTGTTCCACCGAAGCAATCTTCACATGCTGGGTGAGCAAAGCCCTGGTTCACCAGGGGTCGATGACCCAATGGCTACCCTCACAAGGTTTAGCCGGCCTGTCGAAGCCATTGCCCAGGGTGTGGCTGCTGCTGCATGCTAGCAGCTACTGGGAGCCATAAGTGAGAGCTGGGTGTCAGGTGGGGGTCAGAGGCTGGAGATCTGCCCTAGGAGGGCACGACAAGCCCTCCATACCAGAGATACTACCCCTCCACTGTCCACACAACTAAAACTAGATCTAAACAATTATAAAACATTAATTGTTCATGGGTAGGACAAGCTAACATAATAAAAATGACAATCCTACCCAAATTAATTTACTTATTTAGTGCCATACCTATCAAACTACCAAGAAATTTTTTTTTTACCAAACTAGAAAAAACTATAACAAAGTTCATTTGGAAGAACAAAAGATCAAGAATATAAAGGGAAATAATGGGAAAAAAAATGCGAAGGAATATGGCCTAGCAGTAAAGCAGTAGTCATCAAAACAATATGGTATTGTCTAAGAGACAGAAGGGAAGATCAATGGAATATACTTGGGGTAAGTGACTTCAGCAAGACAGTCTATGATAAACCTAAAGATCTCAGGTTTGGGGACAAAAATCCACTATTTGACAAAAAATTCTGGGAAAATTGGAAAACAGTATAGGAGATAATAGGTTTAGATCAACATCTCATACCCTACACCAAGATAAACTCAGAATGGGTGAATGACCTGAATATAAAGAAGGAAACTATAAGTAAATTAGGTGAACACAGAATAGTATACTTGTCAGATCTTTGGGAAAGGAAAGATTTTAAGACCAAGCAAGAGTTGGAAAAAATTACAAAATATAAAATAAATAATTTTGATTACATTAAATTAAAAAGATTTTGTACAAACAAAACCAATGCAACCAAAATTAGAAGGAAAGCAACAAATTGGGGGGGAAATCTTCATTTACAAAAACCTCTGACAAAGGTCTAATTACTCAAATATATAAGGAGATAACTCAATTGTACAAAAAAATCAAGTCATACCCCAATAGGTAATTTTTAGTTAAAGAAGTCAAAACTATTACTAAGCACATGTAAAGGTATTCTAAATCTCTTATAAACAGAGAAATGCAAATCAAAATAACTCTGAGGTATCACCTCACACCTAGCAGATTGGCTAGCATGACAACAAAGGAACGTAATGAATGTTGGAAGGGATGTGGCAAAGTTGGGACTTTAATGCATTGCTGGTGGAGTTGTTAATTGATCCAACCATTCTGAATGGCAACTTGGAAATATTCCCAAAGGGCGCTAAAAGACTGTCTACCCTTTGATCCAACCATAGTACTTCTGGGTTTGTACTCCAAAGAGATAATAAGGGAATAGACTTGTATAAGAATATTCATAGCTGCACTCTTTGTGCTGGCAAAAAAATTGGAAAATGAGGGGATGCCCTTCAATTGGGGAATGTCTGAACAAATTGTGATATCTGTTGGTGATGGAATACTATTGTGCTGTAAGGAATGATGAACTGGAGGAATCCCATGTGAACTGGAAAGACCTCCAGGAATTAATGCAGAGTGAAATGAGCAGAACCAGGAGAACACTGCACACAGAAGTGACATTGTAGAATGATCCAATGTAATGAACTTTACTACTGGTAGCAATGCAATGATCCAGTATAATGCTAAGTGATATGAGAAAGAATGCTATCCACATCTAGAGAAAGAACTGTAGTTGTAGATACAGAAGAAAAGCATATGACTTATTACTTGTTTATATGAATAGATGTTTTGGGGTTTTGGTTTTAAAAGATTGCTCTATTGCAAAAATGAATAATATGGAAATAGGTGTCAAGTGATAATATTTGTATAACAAAATGGAATTGTCAGCTATGGGAGGGGGAAGAGAAGAAGGAAGGGAAAGAAAATGAATCATGTAAACATAGAAAAATATTTTTAAGATATAACTTTTTTAAAAATAAAAGATATAACTTTTTAAAAAATAAAGAATAAATAAAAGTCAATGCCAAGTATTGGTTCCAAGGTTGAAGAGTGCTATCTACTGTTTATTCCCACTGACTTATATTGTCTTTTTGGTTGCTTTATTCCCTTGCTGGCTCCTAGCTAAATCTGCTCTTTAATCTATGTCCTTAGCCTTTAGTAGATCCTGACTGACTGTCCTAGATGACATTCTTTTCCCTGATCATAGACTCCTTAGTGCTTTTCACTTTTCATCTTCCCTATCAAAACTCATGTAACTGATTAAGTTCAATGTCCTACTTATTCAGGGAATCAAAAGATGAGAGTCAATAAAAAATAATATGTAAGTGTGGAACATCAGTCATCTATCCCTGAAGAGAGTTGATCTACTCAGTTTGGGATCTTCTGCCTTGGAAGTCAAGCTATTTAGATTGATGTTTAAATAAACACAAACTCAATCAGTCCAGTATATCTAACCATCCCAGACCACCAGATTGGACCAGATTCAATCATACTTCACATTCTATCAAGCCATTCACAGAGGATATCTGGTCATCTCTGTCTTGCTGTCACTTTCTACCTTTTATTCGGGCCTCAATAAATAAATCAATCTTACCTTTGTTCCTATAAAGGGTTGTCAATTATTGCCTTATGGATCAGGTCACCATTCCTGTAACTCCCCAGTCTTTTTCTTCCCTGGCCACCACTCTCAAATAATTGTGAGTATCATCTGCCACATTATTAGCTAGAATTTATATAACACTTCATGGTTTACAAAGCACTTTATAAATATTATCTCATTAAATCCATTTAACAACCATGTGAGATAAGTGCTTTTGTAATCCCCATTTTACAGATGAGGAATCAGGTAGAATGAGGTGAATGGAAGTATTTGAATTCAGGACATCTTTATTTCAAGCCAAGTGCTCCCACTTCTATACTAAACATGTCAAATATACAGCCAAGCCAAATATGACTTATAATACTCCAGAGTGTAGCCAGAACAAGATTAAAATGAAATTGAGAATTATTTAACAGAACAAAATATATATATATATATATATATATATATATAACATAGATAATATTGATGTATGGTTTTCTAAGGTGCCCACAGGACCCTTATGTACCATTAGTGGTCCCATTTCTATTTGAGTTGGACACCACTGCCTTACACTAGCTAGCTGTCATTAAAATAAAAGCAGGAATTGTCTCTTTTGCATATAGTAAATGATTAAGAAATGCTTTCTAATTTAAGCATTCAACATTGGATGAGTGAGGTAGGTACTTTTTCCTTGTCAGGTTATATCTTTTGACGACAAATCCTCTTTCTTCTATACCACATATCCCAGCTTCTAGAAAATGGTTCTTTTTCTTTGTTCTTCTATAAAATTGATTTCTTTCCACTTAGTTTCATTCTTCACTCTTTCTTTTACAACCTAGTTTGGCTTTCTTAGGTAGACTTAGAATTAAAGCTTTAATCATTTCTTAGAGAGCTTCTAGACTAACAAAGTTCTAATCAAGTTGGGGGCATAAGTCTGCTCATCTGCTTTTGATGTGTTCACCTGTTCTCAAACATGCTCTGCTACTCTTAGATCTACACTGATGTCTTTGGATCAGTTTGTTTCTTTTTCATTCTGTTCTTATACATCTGCAGTCCTGAATTAAAACAAACCAATGGCCATAATAGCAGGATGGATAAAGATAATGTGGGGTTGGGTGGGCAAATAGCAAAACCTGGATACTGTTAGTAATAATTATTGCTAGTGATAATTAGTTATAGCAATAGTAGCAACAGTGAACTTAAAATAGTTGAATTTAAGATGTTTCTGTTGCTGTCATGGATATGAAAGGAAGGCTGATCCAATACTTCTCTTTGAAGAGATAAAGAGAAGATGAAAAGGGCTAGTTTGTGACCAGTGTTTATTTCAGCAATCCTGGTAATGACTATTTGGATTACAAACTTGGTAATATTTGCTCTCCTTAACATTCCAGTTATTCCAGTACTTTTTTATTCTAGTAATTTTGCTATTCCAGTAAAATATTTGGAAATAAATGGTCTTATTTGGTAGCAAACTAAACAAAGCCTAGGATCAACAGATGAGTGTCAAAGGAAGATAAATTACAGCTCAAAATAAGGAAGAACTTTCTAACAACTTCAGTTCTTTGAAAATGGAATGGAGATCTGTCATTCTGGAAAGAACTTTAGGAGTATGGTAGAAAAGACCTTGAACTGTTCAGTGATATAGATTCCCTTATTGGCCACATACCAAAGTAGGGTAAAGACAGATAGAAAAGTCCCACAGAAACCAAAATATTAACAGTAGCACTTTCTATGATTAGAAAGCAAACAAAAAAATCTAGAAACAAGTGGGGGTGCCAACTGATTAGGAAATGGTTGAGAAAGCTGTGATATATTAATGTAATTCACTTTTCTTCCACTTAAAAAAGATATATATGAGTAATTCAAACAAAAACACTGGATACTTTGTATAAAATATTGCAGAGTAAAGCAAACAGAGCCAGGAATACAAGATATATCAATGAAAAGAACACAAGAATGGAAGTTTACTATGAGTAATGGTAATGATAAACTCTTGATAACAACAACTGCAATGGCAATCATTGCCTTTGAAAAGAGGTGAGGAAACATTCTCTTTTTGGCTGGTAGGGGATTATAGAACATTTGTCTCATTGTTTTTCTTTGTTGTTAGGGAGGATTCACTTGATGTATCTTATGTATTTATGTGTCTGCACATGACTGATGTAAAAAAAAACAACAACCAAAAGACATCAATCAAATGTATTTATTTTAAAATGAAATGGGACTGAACTTTATTGGTAGAGTGTTCCCTATTCCTGGAAGTTCTCAAGCAGGGACAGTAGGATCTTTTATTAGGGATATTGTAGAGAAGATTATTGTCTTCCATAGTGCATTGGAACATCCCCTAGCACTTATTAAAGGCAACACCAGACACTAACAGTAATAAATAAACATGATGCCTGATTGATTGAGCATTGCTCGTGTGCCTTCTGTTTTATTTTCTTCTTCCCTTCCAATGATGAATTTGGGTATTTTCTGTGTGGGTTAGAACCAGAATTGGAGAGCAAGAACTTGACCTTCTAGTCATTGGAATATGGAATTCTTGAGCTTTGAAGGTCAAGTCCTAGCTCTCAGATCCTGGTTCTAACCTACACAGAAAATGCCCAAATTCCTAATTGGATCATGCCTGGGGAAAACACTACATGAAGAGAGGACAAAGTAAGGGAAGGTTCAGGGTACTGGCAGACAACCCACTGCAGTTTCCCATGTGTAAGGTCTCTCATAAATGGAGGAATGGTTGCACAAACTATGGTATCCAAATTCAAAGGAATATGTCGTGCCATGAGAAATAGGGAAAATATCTGTTTCAGAGAAACCAGGAAGGATTTGTATGAACTTATAGAGAATGAGGGGAGTAGAACCAGAACAATTTATAAAATAATAATAAACAGCTTTAATAACACTGATCAATACAACGCTTAATCATAATTCCAGAGGACCGATAATAAAGCAGGCTACCCACAAAAAATATAGTGGTGATGGAATCAAGATGCAGAATTATTCATATATATGTATATGTGTGTGCATGGAGATATGCATATACCTACGTATTGTGTGTGTGTTTGAACATGGAGAATACGTATGGGAATTTGTTTTGCTTGACTATGCATATTTGTTAAGAGGATTTTGTTTTTTGTTTTTTGTTTTTTTTTTTTTACCTCCCCAGAGGTGAGGGGAGGTAGGAGGGAGAAAAGATGCTTATTGATTGAAATAACATAGAAAAAAATGAAATCATTTTCTGAAAGGTATTCTCTGCTTTTTCCCAAGCCTTGGGCTATTCTTTATGTCATCTAATTACTTTGTGGAGCCAGTTCAATACAAAAGGGATTTCATCTTCCTCTGAAGTTCAATAGTTCTAACTTTGTCAGGTGGAAACTTTCTTTTTTTAAAAATCTTTCCCTTTTGTCTTAAAATCAATAGTAAGTATAGGTTTCCCAAGTAGAAGAGCGGTAAGGGGTAGGCAATTGAGATTAAGTGACTGTACCAAGGTCACATAACTAGGAAATATCTGAAGCTGGATTTGAACCCTGACTCTCTATCCACTGAGCCACCTAGCTGGACGTCCTGTCTGCAGGCCTGACTCTCTTTCCACTAAGTCACCTAGCTGCCCCAGGTGGGAATTATTTCTAAAGATGATCTCACAGAATATTAATTGCCTTCATCCTTTCTAAATTCTGAGTCAGGACTGTATGATATCAGAATCTTTCTGTTGAGGCAGCACGATGAATAGGCAGCTGGGCCTGGAGTTAGGAAGAACTGAGTTCAGATGCAGCCTCAGACATTTACTATGTGATCCTGGGTTCTGTTAAATTACTTAACCTCTGATTACCTCAGTTTCCTCAACTGTAAAGTGAAGATCATAATAGTATCAACTTTTGGGATCAAATAGATAATATTAGTAAAAGTACTTAGCACAATTCCTGGCACCTAGTAGGCACTATATAGATGCTCCCCTGACCCTACCCACCTCAGTTTCTGAATAATTACTGCTCATTTTATGGTCCATAGCTGAGAGTTTAGTCTCTTGTTCCAGAGAGATGCCTCCTCTCTTCCCTTGGACTCACAATACCAAAAGAACTTCAGAGGCATCTTCACTCTCCCTCCCCTAGAGCTGACCATACCCCCTTTGCATGTCCAAAAACCTCCTTATCCTTTAAGGTCCAGGTCAAGCTCGACTTCCTCTGTGAAGCATTCGCTGGCCATTCCAGCCTACATTGATCTTTCTCTTCTCTGAAGTCCTGTGGCATTTTATCTGTGCTATCCACTTTGGGGGCACTTTACTATAATATTTATTATCTTTGATTTATACACCAAGAATCCAATGTTTTATTAGTCTGAGTATTACCTTCACCCACACAATTTGAAATTCCTTCTATCCCGGGACTTCTTGACCTTTTTTAAATCATGCATCCATTTCACTAGAAACCTATATACTCCTCAGAATAATGTTTTTAACTGTACAAAATAAAATAATAATGCCTAGCATTTATACAACATCAACTATGTGCCAGGCATTAAAAATAGAATCTCATTTGAACCTCATAACATCTCTGGAAGATAGGCAATATTATTATCCTTATTTTACAGTTAAAGAAACTGAGGCACACTTCTATTAAGTGATTTGCTCAGGGACACATAGCTAAGTGTTTGAGGACAGATTTGAACTTAGACTTTTCTGACTCCAAGTCTAACACTCTGTCTCCTACGCCACCTTCCTTTCTCATATCTAGGATTACAAAGGAAATCAATTATATTGAAATAAAGACATAAATTTTTTCCTGTCCACATTCACAGACCCCCCCCCAAAATTTAGATTTAGAATTTTTAAGGTCTATATAATTCTAGGACCATGTTGGTGAACCTATGGCACATGTACTGGAGGGGGAACTGTTTCTTTCCCCCTCCCCACATGCCCCTGAGGACATCTCTCACATGACCTGTCCCTCTGCCCAGCAGCCAATGGGAGTGCTTCCTCTCTCCCCTGTCTGGGGTAAGGTGGGGGCTCACATGAGGCATGAGGGTTGCAGTTTGTTCACTGGGTCTCTAGAAGGTTCACCATCACTGTTGTAACATAACTTCTTTGCACCTGAAAAAATAGTTTCAGGTGTAGCCAAAGAAATCACTTAATAATTAGTTCTTTAGTGGTAATCTTCCTTAAGGCAGACTGATCCTCAAATGACGGTTTCACACATCATTGTATGTAGAGTCCAGCTTGGTAAGGTCCACCAAAATGTGTGTTCTACTGGTACAGACTGCAAGAACTCAGGGGCACCTTCAAACCACAAGGAGACATTGGAATAGAACTGTGATGGAATATAATTTTATTCTCTACTGAGTCTGACTGCCTCAAATCTAGTATAGCCTTAAGGGAAGAGCTAGTCCTGTTAACCTTTAAAGCACAGAATGGAGAGACCAGTAGACATTCAACAAATTTTTCTTTAATGAATGGATGACCATGTTGCTGTGAGAAAGAAGTCAGAGCAGCTAACCTGTGATAGCAACAAGGCAGTAGCTACTGTCAATACCTCTGACCAGGACAAGCACTTTTCACCTGCCCTGGGGTCAGCAGGAACCAACAGGAAATAAGCAGGAATGACCAATCCTTTTTTTTAAACCCTTACCTTCTGTATTAGAATCAGTAAGATATACTGGTTCTAAGATAGAAGAGCAGTAAAGGCTAGGCAATGCAGCTCAAGTGACTTGCCCAGGGTCAACAGCTAGGAAGTAGCTGAGGCCACATTTGAACTTAGGGCTTTTTGTCTCTCTGCATGACTCTTAATCCACTAAGCCACCTAGTAGCCCCCAATACTTTTTTTATATTGGCCTATTTATATGAATCCCTGTACCTTGAAGAAAGGGAAAAAACAGAAAAAGGCAGATTAAAAGCCTCCATATTATATAAGAATGTGGGTGTAGATATGTGATGGCTTTCCCTATATATCTCTGTTCCTGTCCATTATATATGTATGTATGTATATATATATATATATATATATATATATGATGTAAATTATATATGAATGTAAATTTTTTCCTGTCCAACCTCAAAGGCCCCCTAAAATTTATCTTTGGAATGTCTGTGTGTGTGTATTACATAGATGGATGGATGGATAGACAGATAGATAGATGGATGGATGGATGGATAGATAGATAGAAAAATAGATAGATAGATAGATAGATAGATAGATAGATAGATAGATAGATAGATAGATAGATGGAGAGAAAGATAGACAGACAGAGACAGACAGCTAGATAGATGGATAGATAGGTGGAGAGAAAGACAGAGACAGATAGAAAGACAGACAGACAGATAGATAGATAGATAGATAGATAGATAGATAGATAGATAGATAGATAGATAGATGGGGGTGGATATATAGAGAAAGACAGATAGATAGATCATATATACATATTTATTAACTGTATAAAATAATACTTAATATTTATATAATACCTACTATGTGCCAGCATTGCACTAAATTCTCTCTCTCTCTCTCTCTCTCTCTCTCTCTCTCTATATATATATATATATATATATATATATATATATATACGCACATCCTCCAACTCTTCCATATCTTATATTCCAGACTATTCAGCAAATTTTCCAAGGACTTAAGGGAAAGAGGAAACAAGCTTTTGGTATCAATGAAACAAGTTCAGCCACAATCAAGAGCTTGACAATACTTCCTGAACTTGTCTTTCTTCTGTATCTGAGATCCCTGGATCCTGACTATCTGTAGTAATCTGCCTTAGAATGTAGATTACCTTCTGACTATTAACAAAGAAGCATTCTCAAAATTTAAATCTGTCAAATTAAGCATATTTAATTAGCATATTCAGGTGTCATTTGACACTTCTCTAAAGAAGAGTCTTTTTGGCACATGCCCTCTGGCACTCTTCCCATGAATAGACATTTATCAATAATGTTGCCCCTTGGAGAAGTAGGAGGGCAGCTCAGTGACTCAGTGGATAGAGCACTGGGCCTAGAGTCATGAAGACTCCTGTTCCTGAATTCAATTCTAGCCCAGACACTTACTAGCTAGGTGACTCTGGAAAGTCACTTAATTTTGTTTGCCTCAGTTTCTTCATCTGCTAACTGAGCTGGAGAAGTACATGACAAACCACTCCTGTATCTTTGCCAAACAAAAACCAAATGGGGTCAGGAAAAGTTGGACACAAGTGAAATGCCTGAACACCAGCAGGAGAGCAAGAGACCTAGGCTGAAACATAATACAGGAAGATGTGGTTTAAAAAAATCAAAGATGATCTTAAAGGGGAAAGATGAGGAGAATAAATCTCAAAAGGACAAGATCCAGCAGATATGTGTGTTTAGAAGCCAGGAAGTATTCTAGACTCCTAGTCTCCATAGCTTGATGATGGTGGTTGAGTTGTAGAACAATGGTAGATCTATGAGCCTCTGGACTACCTTAGCAGTACATCCTCCTTCTCTCACCCCTCCTCCCCATTCTCCAACCCTTTCAGTCTCTCTACGGCCACTCAGGCTACCTAGTCATTGCATCAGCACTCCAGAGCTCAGGCATGGGGGAGATTCTCCTCATCTGCCTGCCTTAGGCTTCATTCTAACCTTGCAGATTAGTCTACCAGCCCTTTGTCTTAAAGGCACATATGGCCAATTGCATCTTCATTTAGCCATCAACACTTGTCAGGGACCCTTAAAAAAAAAAAGTACTTTCCAAGCCTTCTAATTCCTTTTATATTTTCTTTAACAATCTCTTTTGGCCCTCCTTCAACGTGCTTTTTTATGACTTTCAGTTGCCAGTGGAAAGCTCAGGTATCAAAAGTTACCCTCACTGTGATTTCATTCATGTTTGATTAATTCAAGCTGTATATTGCTTTTAAGTTTCTGCATATGTTGGCAGTCTGTCCCTGGAGCATCCGGCTCTATAGCTTAGCAGAGCTTTTTGGACCAAAATCTGAGTAGGAAAGATTCCTTTTGGACCAGAATTCTTCATTTTAGGAGAATGTCTTCCCCACCGCCATGCCTTGCATTGCAAGAGGTGAGCCAGTGTAAGGATAACCTACATCTGAGTCAAACCAAGTCAAACCACCAACATGGATGTGAAGTTGTAGCATCGGTCTGAATACCAGAGGTTTTTCTGCAAAGTGTTGGCTGCCTCGTTCCCTGGACTGTGTTCTCATTCCAGACTTGTTCATTGCCCAGTGGCCCTGGATAGTTATCCCAGGTCTACCCGTGACTATCCTGAGCATGAAGTTATGGTTTTAATTCAGTGTGATCAGTGTAGAGAGCAGTTGAAACATTGGACATTAATTAGTTCATGACACGAGCCAGTGCATTTCGAGTCAGTGGTCCTGGGTTCAAGGCTGATCTCTGCCATCTACTGCTTGCATGACTTTTGGGCAAATCTCTTCCCTTCTTGATCTTCAACTCCTTTCATATCTAGGAAAGGCCTTAGAAATAATCATTCAGGCCACCATTTAGCCATTTTCAGTCATATCTGATTCTTCATGACCCCAGTTTTTTGGACAGAGATCCTGAAGTGGTTTGCTATTTCCTTCTCCAGCTCATTTTATAGAGGAGGAAACTCAGGCCAGCTGAGTTAAGTGACTTGACCAGGGTCACATGGGTAGTATGGATCTGAAGTCAGATTTGAACTCAGGAAGATGAATCTTGATTTTCATATCTATACAAAGAAGATTTTAGATAGATAGACAGACAGACAGATAGATAAATGGAAAGATAGATGGATGGATATATGGGTGGATGTATGGATGAATGGATGGATGGATGGATGGATGGATAGATGGATGAATAGATAGTTTAAAATATAGATACATAAATAGGTACATAGAAATGTATGTAGTATGTGTATATATGTATATAAATATGTGTTGTATAGGCATGCACACATGCATGCATTTATATGCATGGATGTGTACCCACATGTATGTGTGTGTATACAGAGAGGGGAGGGGAGAGAGGGAAGGAGACAGGAAGAGAGGTAGGGGGAGAAAGCACCTGGATCAGAGATAGTAAGGTGATATAATGAATAATGTGCCAAGCCTGAAGTCAGGAAGCCTCATCTTCCTAAGTTAAAATCTGACTTCAGACATATACTAGCTCTGTGACCCTGGTCAAGTCACTTTACTCTGTTGGCCTCAGTTTCGTCATCTATAAAATGAGCTGGAGAAGGAAATGGCAAACCACTCCAGTATCTTTGCCAAGAAAACCCCAAATGGAGTCATGAAGAGTCAGATAAAAGACTGAAAATGACTAAACAACGGTCTGGATTAGCTCTAAATCCCTTTCCAACTCTGAAAGGAGCTGGACTAAACAATCGCCTCCAAGGCTTCCTTCTAACCGTAAAGCCTATGATCCTATTTGTGGGGATGATGGAAGAGTGAACTGACTTTAAAGGAATGAAATCAAAAAAGCAAACTGGCAAACCTAAGTGAACCCAGATCCCAGAGCCATCTGGAGCCCCAGGACAGATCTCCACTGCCTTAATCAGACACAGTGTTCCTCTTGCCTCTTAAAAGAGAAGCTAAGAAACTGGTTCTGAGGAATTCAGGCTGCCTCTCATGCATTTTATCCCAACTCTACTTATTCACATCCACTATAATGTATGGTGATAGCTATTTGTGTTGGCAACCAGAGAGGGAGGTGGTATCTAAAATCTTAATCTAATTGAATTAAGTGAATTTCAATTTCTAATGAGAAGTGGGAAGTAATATACTGTTACATTTCTTCCCCTTTCCCTGCTATTTCCTTGTTACTTAGTCTGGGATGGTATTTTTTTTTTAACCTATCTCCAAAGCCCCAGATTCTGTAAGGCATCAAAGAGCAGTGGATAGAGAGTAGTCCTCAGAGTCAGGAAAAGCTGGGTTCAAGTCCCTCCTTTGACACATACTGGTTCGGTGAACCTGGACAAGCCATGAAATCACTAGACTGTGAGCTTTCGGATTAGATTGAGAGATCCTCGGAGTTGGGTCATCTTTTGCCTTTCTTTGTATCCTCAGAGCTTAGCACATAGTAAGTGCTTAATAAGTGTTTACTGGCTAAGTAATTAACAGAATCTCTTAGTGCTCCAGACAATTTTCTGAGTCTGTAAGTTGAATCTGTGTTGAAAGAGGAATATTATCACTGGGAACTTCCTGCCCCAATGAAATCAGAGGGCCAATAAAGAAATAAAAGTTCTGGATTCAAAAAGTCCCAAGGAGGCACAGTATCACAGGGTCAGAGATTAGAACTTAAAGTAGGAATGTAGGGTAAGTTCATACTGCCAGAAGAGTCTACAGTTAAATTTTTCAGTGTGAAAAAATTATTTCTAGACAATCGGCAACCACAAATTAAGACTTTTATCCTTTTGCTGATTGTATAGACTTAAAGAAATAATGGTAAAAATGTTAATAATAAATAATTAAATTTAAAAGTATGCATCATGTGCTCATTTTTAGAGATCCAGTTGCTAAATATTTATTGGCATGTCCCTATCTAGTAGGATACCCTACCATTCATTTTACAAATTAGAAAACTGAGGCACAGAAAGGTGAAGAGATTTGCTCAAGGTCACACATTCAATTTGAATTGTTTTCAACATTCATCCTAGACAGTGATTATTCACTCACACCCTCACCCACCCCAAGTCTCAATTTCACCTTAGGTTGTAATAAGAATTAGATTTTGGAATTAAGAACTTTGAGCATTTGTGATGAGTATGAAAGGGTCATAGAGTAATTTGGGAAGATTTCAGAAACTTCCCTTTGTATCTGTCTCCTTCCTGGCTGCTCTCTTCCTAAATGAAATCAAAAGCAGATATTCCATTTGACATGGCACTTTTTACTTCTTAAAGGTAACCTGGATGTTCAGATAGAGTTCCTCTGTTAGTAAGTCACTAGAGAGTCATAGAAATGCAAAGATCTGGGTAACAACTATCCTGTCACCTGAGAGAAAATCTTATAGGCTCAAATCCTCTGACTATTCCAAGTCATTCCTGCATGTCTTCGACATGCAACTCAAGTCAAGTTGATTTTTCCACATGCAAGCAGACATTAACCATGTTTGCTTTTTGGCTGGCTGCCATTTTTGACTTTCACATTTTTGGGATTCTGTGGTGAATAGTTAGACCTTGCTTTTGGAAGTAAGTGAATTTTTGGCATTGAGATCTTTTTCCTCTTCATTTTCTAGAGGAATTTTCTGTTGTTAATATCTCAAACTTAGCAAATCAGCCATCCCCCCCCCCCCACCTTGTAGTCTGTCCTTTATCCCTTGCAAAGAAAATAATGGGAATAAATAACGTTGGACTTTTTTAAAAACAATCAATCAACATGGCATTTATTAATCACCTACAAAGAGCTAGGGACAATACAAGGCACTGAGGATATAAAGACAAAAATGAAAAGTGTCTGCCCTCAAGGAGCTTACATTCTATCAGAGGAGACAGGATGTGCATATATAAGTATATACAAATACACACACATATGTAATGTGTCTGGAGTTCCATCTTCTTGATGTTCTTCAAATGCAAATTGGACAACCATTTGTATATTTTAGTGGGAGTTCTTTTCATGTATGAGTTTGATTAGATGGCCACAAGATCTCTTCCAACTCTCAGATTTTATGAATCTGTAAATACAACACAAGTAGGATGAAGGTAGTAATTAGTGGAGGGTGTGGGGTGGGAGGGGAATCAGGAACACTCTAAGGAGAAGTAATCTCTATGATTCTTCTTGTCTTTGTCATCATTTCAGTCATATCCAATTCTTAATGACCATGCCATGATTTTCTTAACAAAGATACTGGAGTGGTTTGCCATTTCCTTCTGCAGCTTATTTTACATATGAAGTAACTGGGGTAAACAGGATTAAGTGACTTTTCCAGGATCACACAGGCAGGAAGCATCTGAGTCCAGATTTGAACCAAGGAAGATGTCTTCTGCTCTGCCCACTTTTCCACCCAGATGTTTAGCCTGGGGATTTATGGACAAAGGTGAAGCTAGTCCTCTATTTACTATCCCAAGACTTTCTCTCTCAGGATTTGAGTTGCTGTAATATTACAGAAAGAATTTAATTTAGATAATCTCTGTGATAGCATGAGAACTCCTTGACTTTTTTAGACTGATAGTGCTTTAAATAATCACTTTAGTTGATTTATAAAGTCCTTTACCTTTCAAAATCACTTTTCAAACACTCATTAATTGATTTACAAAGCAATTCCTGTGCAGGGAGATCAGAATTATTATCCTTGCTTTAATCATACAAATATATAAAAAAAATAAAAATAAGAAACACACAACTAATAAACGTCTGAGGCCAGATTTGAATTTGCAAAAATGAATCTTCCTGATTCTGGGCCTGGCACCGTGCCATCCTAACCATCTCTGGAACTATTTCCTAAACTATTAAAATGAGGTAACTGGACAGTTTCTGAGATCTCTTTTGTACCACCACCCCCCCTTCACCTGGGACCAAAAACATCATCTACTAATTCCCAGTTCTCCCTAGCTGAGTGGTACAATGGATACATCAGTGGAACCAGATTCAAAAAGGCCTTAGTTCAAATCCAACCTCAGAAACTTATCACATGGGTGACCCTGGGCAAGTCATTTAATCTCTGTCAACCTCAGTTTCTCAACAATAAAATGGGGATAAAAATAGCATCTCCCTCTCAGGGCTTTTGTGATGATCAAATGAGATACTTGAAAAGCATTTACTAGCATCTGGCACATAGCAGGTGCTTAATAAATGCTTATTTCCTCCCCGTCTCTTCCCTTTCCAGCATCCTTCCTCCATATATCAAATAGTCTGGACCCTGTGATTTAGATGCTGCATCTCAACCTAGGCTTGGCCCTAGGATTTGAGATGTCAGAGAACAAGCCTCTCTTGCTTTGGTTTGAGACTTAGATCCATCATCAGGAGAGAAAGAGCTAGGGACCACCAAGTATATAGCCACTTGTCAGTTCTTTGTATATGATATTCAGTCATCTGTACTCTAGCGATAAGGTTCAGACCCTAGATAGCTGGCCTTAAGTCTTCTCATCCATAAATTAGAGAAGGGAGGCAGTGAGGTTGGAATAGTTGTTCTCCAAGGCCCTTTCCCCATCCTATACATAATGAAAATGAGTTAGTTCCAAGCCCTACCATAGGCAGATGTAATGGGGGGGGTGGGACTGGGGGACAAGAAAGAGACTGAGAGAGGGAGAGTGAGAGGGAGAGGGAGAGAGAGAGAAAGAAAGAAAGAAAGAAAGAAAGAAAGAAAGAAAGAAAGAAAGAAAGGAAAGAAAGAAAGAAAGAAAGAAAGAAAGAAAGAAAGAAAGAAAGAAAGAAAGAAAGAAAGAAAGAAGAAAGAAAGAAAGAAAGAAAGAAAGAAAGAAAGAAAGAAAGAAAGAAAGAAAGAAAGAAAGAAAGAAAGAAAGAAAGAAAGAAAGGAAGGAAGAAAGAAAGAAAGAAAGGAAGAAAGGAAGGAAGGAAGGAAGGAAGGAAGGAAGGAAGGAAGGAAGGAAGGAAGGAAGGAAGGAAGGAAGGAAGGAAGGAAGGAAGGAAGGAAGGAAGGAAGGAAGGAAGGAAGGAAGGAAGAAAGAAAGAAAGGAAGGAAGAAAGGAAGGAAGGAAGGAAGGAACGAAGGAAGGAAGGAAGGAAGGAAGGAAGGAAGGAAGGAAGGAAGGAGAGAGAGAGAGAGAGAGAGAGAGAGAGAGAGAGAGAGAGAGAGAGAGAGAGAGTTTAGCTGGCCTCGAGGAAGGTGAATCCTGACAGTAAAGAGGGCAATTTATAGATTACAGGGAGAATCAGTCCTGGCAATTGAAAGTCAAGCTACTGAGAGGACCTGGGCCAGCTGACCAAACCACACAGCTGAAAAAGTGTGCCTGTTTTCTCTAATTTAGTGGTCATTGTTACTATCTGTATTAATAGGCAATACATTACAGGTTAATGGTGCAAATGTTCTGTAGTAACTGTTAATACTCTGCCATTTTAATAAATACCTTTGTTTGAGCTAACTGGATCTACTGCTGACTTTTAAAAGTAAATCCATTGGGACAACTAGGTGGCTTAATGGATAGAGAACCAGATAGATGGAGACAGGAAAACCTGAGTTCAAATCTGGCCTCAGACCACTTCCTAGCTATATGGCCCTGGACAAGTCACTTAATGCCAATGCCTACCCCTTACTACTCTTCTGCCTTGGAATCAATGCTTGGTATTAATTCTAAGTCAAAAAGTAAGCTTTTGGGAGAAGGAATAAATGCATTCATGATGGCTTGTATGCTATAATTTTAGGAATGAGGACCAAAAGAATACTTTTGCTTCCATGATAACTACTCTCTGGGGACCCATGTACCAGTTCAGAGTGTTCAATTCTTTTAAGACTTATTTGCTCATATCCTTTGACCATGAAGATACTAGCAACTCAAGCGATCTGCCTAGGAATCCTACAGGTGGTAGTCCTTGAAATGAGCCTTGAACAAAGCTAGAAATTCTATGAGCAAAGATAAGAAGAGAATCGATGGATAACAACCTTTTCAAAGGCATAGAGATGAAAGATGGAAAGTGGTCGACAGGGCACAGTAAACAAGGCAATTATAGCTGGAATCTAAAGCACGCAAAGCAGAATAATGTGCAATACTCCTGGAAAGGTAAGCTAGAACAAAATTTTAAGGGGCTTTAAATGCCAAAATAGAGGTTTGTAAAATATCCCAAAGATAACCTTCTCTGGTAAGAGAGTGCCAAGTCAGAACTGAACTTTAGGAGTATTAATTATAGTGAGTTAATAAACCTTTATTAAGCACCTGTTGTCCAGGCACTGGGCTAAGTCTTGGGATACAAAAAGAAGCAAAAGACAGTCCTACCCTCGAGGATCTCACAGTCTACTAAGGGAGACAGTAAGCAAGCAGATATTTACAAACAAGCTACACACTGTAGGACCTTGTTTTATTCAACTAATATGTCCCAAGAGCCTTCAAGTAAGTTGAAGATTGGACCTAAGAATGAAACATTATTTAATAATTATTTCTTATACAGACATCCCTAGGCATTTTCTGACTCTTCTTAGCCTTATCAGAGCTATCAATAGCACTACTCTTTTATTTTGGGATCATTAATAATGAAATAGCATTTATGAAACAAGAATCCCTGCTCCAACCAACTTGTTACAAGTGAAAACTTCAGACAAAGGACTGATGCTGGAGCTGATGTTTGGTACAAAACAGTGTAATGACTCATACTAACGCGTCTCAGAGAGAGTGTGGCAAGACTTTTTTATGACTCTTGAGAAAATGGCATGGATGTAGCACGTGATCAGTTTTATGTATTTTTATGCCTTTGTTTCTTTTAATTGACAATGCCATATACCTGAATTTGTGTGTTTTCAGCTTGAGTAAAACAATATCCTACTGTATAGGCTATATAAGTGTTTGGAAAGACGGGTTTTTGTTGAGGCTCAAAGGAAGTCATATCTTAAAGTTTTGAGAAAGATCTCTAATCTTTCCAAAGAGGAGTAGACAACTTTTAAAAGTTGGTTCAACTGGAGGATTTCTATATGAACTGGAGAGACCTCCAAGAACTAATGCAGAGTGAAATGAGCAGAACCAAGAGAACACTGTACACTGAAAGTGAAACACTGTGGAGCTATCCAAGGTAATGAACTTTACTAATAGTAGCAATGCAATAATCCAGGGCATTGATGAAGGATTTATATAAAAGAATGCTATCCACATTAGGAGAAAAAACCATGGGAGTAGAAATGCAAAAGAATAACTTAGGACATCACTTATCACTGGTTTATATGGGTATATGATTTGGAGTTTCAGCTTTAAAAGATCACTCTATAGTAAAAATGAATAATGTGGAAATAGGTATCAAATGATAACATTTGTACAACCCAGTAGAATTGCTTGTCAGCTCTGGAAGGGGGGAGGAAGGAGGAGAGAGAAAGAAAATTAATCATGGAAACATGGAAAATATTTTTAAATAAAATAAAATTTAAATAAAAAAAGAAAAAGAAAAGTCAGTTCAAGGCCTATTTGTAAAATTAATTTATTAATTAATTAAATGAATAAATAAATAACAGAAGGACTAAGATTTCACTACTAAGACCTCAGAGTTATGTAAAAACTCCTTTGCTATCATTTTGTGATACCAGCTAAGTGGCATACTGGATAGAATTGAGACTTGGGGTCAGTAAGTCCTGAATTTGCACACTTAACAGCTGAGTGACCGGGAAAGTCATTAAATTTCTTTACCTCACTTTCTTCATCTGTAAAGTGGGATTAGTAAGAGCACCTACCTCATGGGTTTATTGTAAAAATCAGATGGGTTAACATGGATTACAAACCTTTCTTAAAGTGCTTATATAGACCTTAAGGTGCTATATAAATTTTGTTGTTCAATCATTTCAGTTGTGTCCAACCCTTTGTGACCCCCATTTGGGTTTTGAGTTTGTTTTTATTTTGGCAAAGATACTAGAGTAGTTTTCCATTTCCTTCTCCAGCTCATTTTACAGTGGCTTGCCTAGAATCACACTAGTGTCTGAGATCTAATTTGAATTCACAAAAGTGAATCTTCCTGACTCCCAGCATTCTGTGCCCAGTGCCACCTTGATCCCCTAGCAATATAAAAGCTAACTGTTATTCCTCTGATAAACAGCCATTTGTGTGTGACTCTCCTAGAGGCAGCTTAAGTGACTCTGTGACTAGAATACTGAACTTGGAGTCTTAAAGACCTGAATTTAGATCTACCTCAGACACTTACTAGCTGTCTGTCCCTTAGCAATCACTGGACCTCCTGCGTCCATCAGTTTTGTCATCTGTTAAATGGGGATAATAATATTACATTTTATTATTACTATTATATTAATAATGTTATATTATTAATAGCAACCTGTTAATAATATTCTGTTATAAATAATATTCTATTAATATTCTATTATCAATAACATTCTATTGCTAATATTCTATCAATAACGTATTATTAATATTATATGAATGATACTTTGTTAGTAATGTTCTGTTAATTTTATTATAAATAATATTATATTAATATATTAATGATGTATTGTTAATGTTCTATTAATAAAAGTTTATTATTATAAAATATATTTATATATTGTCTAAATAATAATGATAATCTCCCATGAGGAGATTGTAAAGATCAAATAACTACAAAGTACTCTGCAAACAAGAGAGCCCTATGAAAACATTGGCTTTTTATTATTATAACTAAATCAATCCCTTTGTATCATGAAAAGAGCTCTAAACTTTAAAAAATACCAATAATCCTGCCTGGTAAACCACAAAACATGTCACTGAGAGGGACCTGGCACCTGTTCCACAGGACATTCCCCATCCATAACAGGCTATTTTCAGCTAGGAGGTGGAGCAGGATCCCTGGAGGGCATGAGTCTTCGGGGCCACTGCCAGCTCTAGAAGATGAAAAGCCATCCCACAGAGAAGACCTTTTGATGTGTCAGTAGTACAGACCTGATTAATTGACTCACACAGAGAGGTTATCCACTTCCAAAATAAACTCTTAGATACCCTTCAGTCTGTTTAGCTGATAAACCAGACAAAAGTGAAGCCCAAAACATCCTCTCCACCTTAACCTATGGGATTTGAATCAATCAAGCCAATGACACATGTGAAAACCCTGATCACTCCCAAGATCTCTCTCTCTCACACACACACACACATGCCACACACTCCCTCATTTCTTTTTTTTTGAACCATTATCTTCTGTTTTAGAAGTGATAGTAAATATCAGCTCCAAGACCAAAGAGCTATAAGAGTGAGCCAACTAAGGTTCAGTGACTTGCCCAAGATCACCTAGCTATAAAACAGCTGATGCCAGATTTGAACTGAGGACCTCCCACCTCTAGTCCTGGCTCTCTATCCACCTAGCTGCCCCCAACACCCCCAAGCTCACTTCTGTTCTATACTCTTCCAAAGTTTAATGTAGACTTTCCAGTCTAGAGTGAACTCAGTTTGAATGTTTAATACATGACTCACCAGATGTGAAAGACCCAGGGGTCAATATCTAGTTAATATTTACCCTGCCGAATCTGGCCAGGGGCTGATGGTTTATGTGCTTACTTCTTGAGAGCAGAAAGCTAAACAGAAACCATTTGCAAAGAGAAGGACCCTAAGTGGAGGGCTCCCTTGGCAGAGGGAGGAAGGAGAGCTACAGTTAGTTAGTTGAAGAGAACATTTGCCTAGGTTGCCATTCAGAATTGCTCTGACCTCTCCTGTCACAGTTCTCTCTGTTTTAGGAAATATTTCTTTTCCACTAGCAGATACGGTCAAAGATGAACAATCTGTCCAGTCTGGACCCATTTTAGGAAGTTCTAAAGTAACTAGGACTCAAAGCTCTTACCTCTCCGTAGATTTATTGTACTGTGAAAATTTAGTGGTTTTCTTTACATATCGGATTGTTAGTCAGGTATAGGGTGCTTTGACTCAAAATCTGCAAGAGCTGTTGCTGAGCACACATAGATATAACATATAATAATAAAAGTACTATAATAGGCAATATAATATATTAGAGGTAACATAATAAAGGCTACATATATGATATAATAAAGGCTAAAACTTGGAATTATGTATAAAGGTAGAGGGCGAAACTTTGAAGGGGCTTTAGCTGCCTTATTGGGTTGAGGCTGTTATTTTGACCTTCCTTTGCACAGGAAACTCAAAGGATATTGGCCCAGAGGAATATTTTGGTGCTGAAGATCCAGAGATATTGTTGTGGATTTCAAAAGATCCTCCTCGATTTACTGAAATAGATTTGAAGGCATGGCATGTCCCAAAGGGGGAAAGTTATGAGAAATTCCTAATCCTAAAAGTCATCTGCAATAACCATGATTGACCATGATTCAGATCAAGATTCAGTAGGGTTCTGTTCTGAGACAAATTAAATGCTTTCAGTCTGGCCCAAATGGAAAAGAATCTGGAAAGAAAAGTTATCCACTTAGTTGTCTTAAGTAAGATACCTAAGATTTTGACAGCGAATTGATGAAGTGGGGGGACACTAGGCCTGGAGTGAGGAAACACCTGAGTTCAAATGTGACCTCAGACATTTGCTGGCTGTATGACCCTGAACAACTCTCTTAACCTATATGGGCTTCAATTTTCTCATTTGTAAAATGAGGGGATTGAACTTGATGGCCTCAAAAACTTCCAACTCTAAAGCCTTTCAATCTATCTTTCTCCTATGAAGAATAAAGAATTAAAGATGTCTCCTTGGTCTAAAACTGGATATGAAATGTCCTACCTGGTTCACTGAAATACTTGAAGCTTAATTATCTAGGCAATGAGTTCAAAGAAAGCTGGCATAATCCATTCTCTTAATTAATTAATTAATCTAAACTGAAGGGGGCAGTGAGGTACAATGGAAAGAACACTGAGGATGGGAAGGAAGGGAAGGGGAAAAACATTTATTAAGCACCTGCTAAGTGCCAAGTGCTGTGCTAATGAGCACTTTACAAATATTCTCTCATTTTATCCTCAGTCTTGAAAGGTAGATATTATTATCTTTGTTTTGAGGGAATGGAGGTAATTGAAGTCAGAGGGCCCGAATTCAAATTTTGGCTCTGATCCCTACAAATTATATGACCATAAGCAAGTCACTTAATGTTTCTGGGGCTCATTTTACTCATATGTAAAATTAAAGGGTTCAGCCAGATTAACTTTAAGGTTTCCTTGAGTTCTAAATACATTCTCTCTGATTCTAACTGAAGCCACCCAAGACAACTAGAGAGAAAAGTCTTGTCAGAGGAGCATAGTGGCATCACAGAAGATATTGGTGACCCTACAGCATCAAAGGTCTCTCTATGTACATTTGCTTGGGCATACATGTTCTCTATGTGTGTGTTCCCTCCACATGACTTCCTTTGCCATATAAATTTTCTATGTGTGGTCTGTCTGTATATGCTCTGGCTCCTTATGTTCCCTGGCCACTTAAATACTCCTTATCATATGCATGCTAGCAACATGTGTAATCCATATATGCACCCTTCCATGACTTTTCCCTAGGTATGCCCTCTCTGATGTTATTTATATTTATAATAGAATATATCCCAGAATTATGAAGGAATTTTCTATTGTCACTTTTCTTACTACATGTTTTTATCAAATGCTTTTGCTTCAAACTAATTAGATGATTCTCCCTTTTTTACACTTTTTCTCCCTTGTAATTGTTGGGGGGTCTTTTTCAGCAAGAAAAAAAGTAGAGTTCTCTTCTCCCACACCAGCAAAGGTGACTTGTAGCAGAAGCGTATAGTAATGAGAGCCATGGTTGCTCAAGTGAGACTGAAACGGGAGATTCTTTGACTTCTTGACTTCTTCCATCTCCTATTCTGAGAATAGATGAGTGACTAACAAAACTGCGAACTGGGCATTTCCAGCTTTTGGGATTACTTCATGGGTAATCCTCAGACTGAGAATTTCTGAGATCCAGAGTTCTATGCTACCTTCTCAAATGAAGATGATTTCCTCAAACATGCTTCTCAAAGCATTGACAACATCAAAGGTCCAGAGATCTAGGTCTTGTCAAACCTCCATGATATTTACTGTGAATTTGTTCAAACAATGTAGGTCCAAGGTAAGTATGAAATATCTCAACAGTCAAAAAAACCTTTGCATTTTAGAGGAAATATAATTAGTATAATATATTTGCATGTTTTAGTTTCTTATATGCATTTATGCACATCTTTGAGTCTTTTTTTCATCTTACAAATTTCCCAGGACAGATGAAATAAAAAAGGTGTCCTATACCCAATATGGTACCTTTGTGGGGGGCGGGGGGAACAGGACATGTTACTTGCTTCTGGAAAGACCCTAGACCTGGACCATCTCTAAACTTTGTTTTATATATTTTCCTATAGTAATCTAAGTTAAAGCATTAATAAGCCAGGAAAAAAGTACCTATGTGGAATAAGGAAGGCTCCTGCAATTGAATATTGGCCTGTATGCATCTAGCATCCCTTAAGACAGGCCCCTTGAACCCTAGGTAATAGAAACAATGTATGTGTTTTGTCAAATATAAAACACTATACAAATAGTAACTATTGTTCTTATTAGAATCATCTCTCTTCCATATTCAGAATAGTCATCCTGATCTAAATTGTCATCCTATTTAGATTCTCTAGCCCATCTTCAGATATTTTTGGACTTCTGTGCCACATCATCACTATGTTATAATTTCAGGAGTATCAAAAAAGTCTCTCTTCCTCAAATGGAGTCTGAATGCAGATTGAAAGATACTGTTTATTCTTCCTCTCTCCCTCCCTCCCTCCCTCCCTCTTCCTCTTTCTTTCTTTCTTTCTTTCTTTCTTTCTTTCTTTCTTTCTTTCTTTCTTTCTTTCTTTCTTTCTTTCTTTCTTTCTTTCTTTCTTTCTTTCTTTCTTTCTTTCTTTCTTTCTTTCTTTCTTCCTTCCTTCCTTCCTTTCTTTCTTTCTTTCTTTCTTTCTTTCTTTCTTTCTTTCTTTCTTTCTTTCTTTCTTTCTTCCTTCCTTCCTTTCTTCCTTCCTTTCTTTCTTTTTATTTCCTTCCTTTCCTTCCTTCCTTTCTTTCCTTCCTTTCTTCCTTTTTTCTTCCTTCCTTCCTCCCCTTCTTTTTCTCTTTTGCAATGTAGCTAACATGGAAATGTTTTGTATGACTGCATATGTATAATCTATTCCAAACTGCTTGCCTTCTCAAGAAAGGAGAAGAGGATGGAGGAGGGGAAGAAATTTAAAATGCAAAAAATTATGAAAAGCAAATGTCAAAAATTATTTTTACATGAGACTTGGGAAAAATAACATTTTTTTAAAAGTCTCTCTTCCCTCCAAATTCTTTCCCTCCCCAATGCCACACATTCCACCAAGGGAACTTCATTGTTTGGATTTAAGCTGTTTGCTTTGTCAGTATTTAAAATGATAATTTTGTGAGAGGGTTAACACATTAAGCTTTGTGGGTCATTTTGACTTCAGCAAGACAGTTTACTGTATCCTTTCCTAGCACTGTGCCATGGGAAATAGGGGAGATATTCAAAGATAAACAAGGCACAGTGCATGTCTTCATTGTCCCCTAAATCTAATCAAATGATACTGCAAATAATTCTAAAAACTATGATATCTGCATTAAATAAATACAAAATTCTTTGGAAAGTCTAAGGAGGGGAAAACACTTGGATCTGATTAGGGAAGTTTACATGGGAGAAGAAGGACTTCAGTTGGGTCTAAAAGGGGTAATTATACAAAATCATAAGAGTTGGGGGGGATGTCTGGATGACTCAGTGGATTGAGAGCCAGGCCCAGGGATAGGAGGTCCTGGGTTCAAATTTTGCCTCAGTCACTTCTAGTTGTGTGACCCTGGGCAAGTCACTTGACACCCATTGCCTAGCCCTTACCATTCTTCTGCCTTGGAACCAATACTTAGTATTAATTCTAAGAAGGAGGGTAAGGGATTTAAAAAAAATAATAATAGTCATAAGATTTGGAAAAGAGCTCTATGGTCATCTTGTCCAACTCATATCTAGAAAACAATCTCCTCTACACTTACCTAGACTCTGTTTGAAAACTCCTGATAAGGGGGAATCTTCTTCCTCCAGAGGAAACGCAGTCCATTTGGAGGTGGTTCCAATAAATAGACCTTTTTGTTACATCGACCCATAGTTCTTAGTTCTATCCCTGTGGTGGTGGGGATACATGTGGAGAGAACAGAGCAGGTCTAATCTGTATCCTACATAAGAACCCTTCAAATACTGGAAGACAGAAATCATTGCTGTTGATAGACCTTCTCTGCTGCAGGCTTTGTTCTTGTTCAGTCATTTTTCAATTGTGTCCTATTTCTTTCTTTCTTTTTTTTTTTTTAATAAAAGCCCTTACCTTCTGTCAAGGCAGAAGAGTGGTAAGGGCTAGGCAATGGGGGTCAAGTGACTTGCCCAGGGTCACACAGCTGGGAAGTGTCTGAGGTCAGATTTGAACCTAGGACCTCCCATCTCTAGGCCTGGCTCTCAATCTACTGAGCTAACCAGCTGCCTCCTTGTGTCCTATTTCTTTGTGACCCCATTGGTGTTTTCTTGGCAAAGATACTGACGTACTTTGCTGTCTCCTTCAGTTCATTGTACAGATAAGGAAACTAAGTCAAGTAAGGCTAAATGGCTTGCCCAGTGTCACATGACTAGTAAGTATCCAAGGCCAGATTTTAATTCATGAAGATGAGTCTTCCTGACTCCAGACCTAGCAAGTATTTGCTACACCACCTAGTTATAAGCTAAACAATCCTCGTATAAGATCAAAAAGTTAGAACTGAAAGGAATCTTAAAGTCAGCTATACTAAATTCTTCATTTTACAGATGAGGAAACTGAGACCCAGTGAGATGAAGTGCTTTGCCAACACATACACAGATAGTAGGTGATAGCTAGGATAGGAATCTAGACCTTCTGCTTCCAAATCCAGTGCTCCTTCCACTATTCTACAATGTCTTCTTTGGTATGAACTCAAGATCTTCACTACTGTGATTTACCTGCCTCTGAATATTCTTCACTTTACTAATCTCCTTGGGGCAATATGGTGCTATATATGGATCAGTCCTCCATATTAGGACTGACCAGAGCAGGGCATAACAGAATTCATCACTTTCTTCTTCCTGGAAGCTATACCTCTTTGTGCTCAAGATCAAGATACGATACTTTTGTCTCAAGGAGAAATTTGAGAAGAGGAAATTCCAGATCTAGGAAATAGTGAGAACAAAGGCACAAAAATGGTATGAAAGCACAGAAGTTACCCAAATTTTCCAGAACAGAGACTAGCTAGCAAGAAACTATAATTAGAGAAGGCTTAAATGATAGGACGGTAGCAGAATGTGCAGAGGAATCCACAGGGCTTGTCAATTGATATACTGATATAGAATGGAGAGAAAGGAAAGAATCAAAGAAAAGACCAAATAGAGGTTGTCAATTATTTGAGATATGGATGGTTTGAAGAATCATATTTTTGAAAGAAATAGGGAATTCCGATTCACAATGTTACCATTGATTATCTATGGTTTGTAATTAATTTCCAACCTATATGTTTTCTAACCCAGAATTTTATCTCCCTAAAAGCAGAAATTATTTCATTCTAGTGATACAATCCTACACTCTGGAAAAGAACCTAACACACTGTAGGACTAAATAATGTTTGGTGCTCATTTGATTGAATCTTATTTAATAAACCCAATACTCTTCTTGCATCTATATTACAATGATTTTTGCTTCTCTGTGTAACATGGAAAAGAGTTTCACTCTGATTTTTCCAAGTTCCCCTGAACAACAAAAATTATATATGCCCCAGAAACAGGGAGAGCATCAATAATGTTTGAAAGTACTCACACTGGTGGTGGAGTTGCGAATTGGTCCTACTGTTTTGGAAAACAATTTGGACTTATTTTTTAAACATTTTATTTTTCCAATTACATGTAATAACAATTTTCAACACATACTTTCTGAAATTACAAGATCCAAATTTTCTCACTCACTCTCTTTCATCCTCTGTCTCAGAAGAAGAAAGCAATTTGATCTTAGTTATACATGTATTATCATGAAAAATGTACTTCCATAATGGTCATTATTATAAGAGAATACTCATATAAAACCAACCCCCCCACCCCAACAAGAAAAAGAAATATAAATAAACTAAAGTGAAAAATAGTAAGCTTGGCTCTGTATCCTGACTGCAATTTGGACTTATACAAGAAGAGTAACTAATTTCTTCATATCCTTCAATGATTCGTCTATTGGATCTACATCCCAGAAAATTCAGGGATAGAAAGAAATACCCTATAGGAGACAGATAGATGGTATAGTGAATAAAGCATTAAGCGTGGAGTCAGGTAAATATGAGTTCAAATTTTACCTCAGACACTTACTAACTATATAACCCTGGGGAAACCACTTAACCTCTGTTTGTCTCAATATTCTAAACCTTAAAATGAGGACAATAATAGTACCTACCTCCCAGGATTGTTGTGAGATAATATTTATAAAGTACTAAGTACATTGGGGCAGCTAGGTAGCACAGAGGGTAGAACAATCAAGCACAGAGACAGGAAGCCTCATCTTCCTGAGTTCAAATGCAGCCTCAGACATTTACTAATTATGTGATCCTGGGCAAGTCACTTGGCCATATTTGCCTCCATTTCCTCAACTGTCAACTGAGCTGGAGAAGGAAATGGTAAACCACTCTAGTATCTTTGTTAAGAAAACCCAAATGGGATCTGGAAAAGTTGGACACAAATGAAAAATGAACAAGAACTAAGTACAGTGGCTATTATATAGCTACCAAAATATTCATAGCATCACTTTTATGGTAACTAAAAAATAGGAAGAAAGTATATATCTATCAACTAGATAATGGCTGAACAAATTTGGGTAAGAAGGATAAAAATATAAATGAGAATTTTGAGGAACTCCAAGAAACATGGAAAGACATACTAGTGCATGAACTGATCTAGAACCAAGAAAGCAGAATCAAATAGACAATATACTCAGTGACAATAATAATGTAAATAAAATCAATTTTCCAAGGCAGCTGATCTTAGGTTAAATGAAGTGGACAATACCCATCTTCTTGACAGAAAGAGAGATAACTATGGGTCATGTGATCAATGTTCATAGGTTTTTCTTAACTATTTTTCTTGGTGACTAGATATGGTATATGGAGAGGAGAATGATGGTATGAAATCAGAAATGGTATAAGCAATAAAAGACATCAATATATCTTTAAAAAAAAAACAAACACATTGGCAAACTCTGCCACAATGTGAGCAGAGATTTTCTAAGAAGGCACAGCAGGCAAAACCTGCCACATGGGCACTAGCTCTCTTCCCTGCCCCCTCAGCCCCAGTCAGCAGAGCCAGCTTGGACCTAGTGGCTTAAGCAGAACCATATGGTAAATGGAGGGATTTCTAAGCTTTCATTTAACCCTGAAATGGCCATGTAAATGGCAACCTTCCCCTTCTATCTCCCCCAAAAGGAAGGATTAAATTCACTATGGCAATAGGGATAATTTGAATTATGGAGAGTTAATTCCATGGATTTAAGGATTCTGGGAAGAAGAAATAACATTTGTTACCTCCTGGAGATATCCAAAAACTTGTGGGCTATAGTAACTCTCCTGCTTCCAAAACAAGGGACCATAGCCCATATAGTCCATAGTCCTAGGAGCATCCTTCCAGCCAGCTCCTCTTCATTCCTCTGGAGTCTTGCAGTGTAAATCAGCAGGGCAATATCATAGGATCATAAATTTGAAGCTAGAAGAGCTCAGAAGTCACCTAGTACAAGCGTCTTATTTTATAAATGAGGAATCAGACACAAAGAGATCAAATGATTTACACACAGCAAGTAAGTGTAAGAGCAAAGATATCATACTAGTTCCCTCCCTTGAAGTAAACAGCATTTGTCTGTGTTCCATTGAAGGAAGTAGGTGAACAAAGAAACTGAGATGGCTGCTGGTTCCCACCTTTCCAGGAAAGAAGAACATATTCTTTCTCTACATCCCATGTTTAGTTAATTGCAATATCAGGCTGATTGTACTCAAACTCTTAGACTTATTGGAAGAAATTGGCCAATAAAACAATAGGGAAGTCCCTATTCTAATATGTATTCACTAATATATATTCCTTTTGTGGAAGAAAAAAAAAACTTTATCTTCCAAAGCAGAAGAATGGTAAGGTGGGCAATTGGAGTTAATTGACTTGCCCAGGGCTGCCCAGCTAGGAAGTGTCTGCAGTCAGACTGGAACCCAAGACTTCTAATCTCTAGTCCTGGTTCTCAATTCACCAGGTCACTTAGCTGTCCCCACCCTAAAGTATATTCTAATGTATATTTACTAATAATTTAATATGTATTCATGCATACTTTGACTCACCCTTTCCAGATACAATGCTACTGTTGATTTAGTTAAAATTCTCTGAGCAAGGGGAGTGTATCTCTGGCAGGACAGAAAACGGCCAAGTGAAGAGGCTACATGGTACCAGGGGAATGAAGAATCCAAGTGGCTCAAAATCCATTTCTGAAAACTGGAAAGGTGGAGTAGTGGAGGCTTTGTCTGAGGTTTAAGCATTGACCATTGCTGGAAGCTTAACATAAAATAAATAAATCACTTCTCTGATTTGTAATGGCAATCTGTACCTCCCTTCATTCATCAACCCTCCCCTCTGAACCTCCCTAGAGGCTGGCTTTTTTGCCTATTCTAATTGAGTCTCCTTATCCCCTTTTACACATATACCTCAATGGGCAATTTGGTCCACTTTACCATTAAGGAAGGCAAGTTTGTATTATCTGATCATTTTCAATGGGGGTAGTTAAAGTGGCCCTTGCTGAGAATTTCCTATCAAAGCAGCTAATTGTGTCCCTAAGGGCTCTAGGAATGAAGACTGGCAGAACTTACAAAGCAGAAAGCAGCCCTGTCTCCCCCATTCCCTCTCTAGGAAATTGATATGATTTGAAAGGATTTGTCAAAACAGGCATGTGAGGTTTTTGTTAACCTCCCTGGAAACTGAAGTGGAAGAGTGATTCTGGAAGGTGTTGTTAACTGGATATAGTCGATCATCTGCAGGTTAGAGGCTCTGAGCTCTGCTTTAGCTTGGCTGAGAGACATCTGGAAGCATTCCACTGCCATGTTTTATTAGAACATTCAAGCCACCTCATTAAAGGCCATGGGGAGACTGGGAAAGCCAGATGATTGCTATCAGATCAATCACAGATTGCTCCCGTGCCATCTGAATACATCTCCATTTGTCATGTCAATCCATTAGTATGATCACCAACTAAACAGGTTTCAAATTTTTATCATTGGTTCCTAGGATTTGCAAAGAATAATGTGTCCCATCACATTTTCCAGTCTTTATTGTTGAGTGACTGAGAAGATAACCACCTAATGCATCCATCAAAGGACTCTTAATGAAGTTGCTGGAAAGTGGCAGAATTTATCCAGGAATTATTCCTATTCTGTCTCACCATTTCCTATCCAAACCTGAGGTAGTTAAATGTCAATCAAGGTATGTCCTCATAACTGAGAAAAAGAAGCAAAGGAAAATGGGGTGTCATTGTATTTCATCATTCTACCTTGCAGAAATACCTTCTCTCTTTCCCCCTATCTTTCATCCCCACTCCCCATCCTTACATTTCCAGAATATGAATCTCTCAAAAAGTCAGTTTCCTTAGAAAATAGATCTGGACTTGGAGTTGTAAGAATAAGGCTAGAGATCTTTGTCCCTTACTCTCCATGTGATCCATGTGATCATGGGGCTAGACAACTGAACTTCAGGAACATTTGATTATTTTCTAAAAGGTTTCTCTCCTACCTAGCTCTGTTTTACTTAATGCTTTTTATATATGGAACTATCTATTTAATGCTTCTCCATATGAAGGGGCAACTAGGTGGCCCAGTGTTTAGAGCACAGGACTGGAGTCAGGAAGACCTGAGTTCAAATTTAACCCCAGAGAATCAATAGCTTTGTGACCCTGGCAAGTCACTTAACCTTATTTGCCTCACTTTCCTCAACTGTAAAATGATCTGGAGAACTATCTTTGCCAAGAAAACCTCAAATGAAGTTTAGAAGGGTTGAACACAACTGAAACAAACGAATGATAACATCAAAATGTAGAAATCAGGGAAGGATTGTATGTTCAGGGGAGGAGGAAAAAAGGAGGTACTTTTGATTCTAGGCTCCTCTGACGGTATTATCTCTGAACACTCCAGTGGAAATGCCATTTCTTGAGTATTGAGAGACAGGGTGTCTCACCTCAGGGTTCCCCTACACTCTTGATCTCATCCAACATCCATAAACAAAGTAAGGCCTGTCTGCCATGCCTTAATACTGAAATGTTGATGAGAGTATGTATTAGAACATTGGCAGGCTTTAGACAAACAGAATTACAATATTTACATTAACACTCACAATAGGCATGGTCAATTAGCCAACATCTGGAGCCAGAGGCACACAAAAGACTCATTATGGAAAACACACCAGATATATCTTTTTGCAAATTTTGTGTTTGAAGGGAGCATTTCCCATTTTCTACCAAGTCACAGGAAGGCTTTCATTTAATGAAAAGAGGATGCTTTGAACACTTAACTAGAAATAGGCAAATAACTAACTTTTGGAGCTAATCAAGAGATTTCATATGTTTAGGTTTAATTTTCAGTTCTTCAACATGTTCTGTCTGGCCTTCCTTCACAATAAAAAAGAAACATTTATCTTCCAGTAAGACAACTGGACTTTTCATTATTGTGGGGGTAAGCCCCTCAACTGTATTGTAAACTCTTTATGAGGATAATCGCCTTGCCTTATTGCACTCTGTATGCTGTCCTCAGCACCAACGCACCTAGCATCCTGCTTTGCACATAGTAAATGCCTGGTCTTGTCTATTCCCCACCTGTGATTTCATCATCACAGGGAATGCTCAGTGTGTAGACTCCTTCTCCAAATGCAGATGCGCAATTTATGTATAACTCACAGTCTTAGAGATTTGCCTGGGGCACTGATAGGTTACATGATTTGCCCAGTGCTACACAACTGGTACATTTAAGGCAGGATGTGATTTCATGTTTCTTTCATGGGAAACCAGCCCTTTGCCTTCATAAATAGGTATCCGACAAATTTTATTAAATGCTTCCAGTTGTTCTAGATTGAATTTTTTTCCTTTTCTCTTCCAGAAATATTCTTGCCCTTCTGACTTTGTTGACTACTCCAGGATAACATTTCATGAACTAGCAAGAATAAATAACACATTGTAGCCAACTTGCCAGCAATAGCTCACTCATATGTTGAAACAGTATGGTAAGAATGCTAGGCAGTATCAGGAGAAACCTGGGCTTTACTGCTGCTTCTCATTTCACTGCTATATGATTATAGGGAAGTCACCCAACCTTTCCTCGGTATCTTTATCAGTAAAATGGAGATAACCACACCTAAATAATGTAACATAAAAGTTTTAATGCAGAAAAATGATTTTGGAAACATTCAAGCATATATATCTTCTATAATTGTTAATATTGGGCAAGGCAAGAAAGAATTACTGGTACAATGAGTCTACTTCCATTATAGATGCTTAAAGGTAGTCAGTGTTGTTTCTCGGGATAATCTGTCTTTCAGGTGGAACTCAGAAGGGGAAAAATGAGCATTTTACAGTTTTAGAGAAAGGGAAAAGATGTCTTCATGTTTTATAATGAACAATTTTCAATTATTTGAATATTTTGAACCAAATTATGTAGCTTTGCTCAAAAATAAATCACACAGTAACACTAGCTGTTATAGCATTATAAGTTAATTATAAATGCTAGATAGTGTTATATCACCAGTCTCTGAAAGATCCTTTCCAGAAGCCATTCCTAAGCTCTTGCCTTTGATTTCTTTTTCTTTTGGCTCATTGCTATAGCTCCTCCCTCCCCCCCCCCCTTTAAAATTGCCCCTTCTTATTTGGCTTCCAGGCACAGGCAGTGGCAAGTAGGGAGGGGATGCTCTGATGGGGTTTTTTTGAAGTGAGGAGCACATACAATAAGCCCTTGTCACAGAACTTGCTCTTGCCTTTAAGTTCCTGACTGGTGAAATCCCTCCTGGAGTTGTCATGAAGCACACACAGAGGTCACTATACAGAGGAAGCCTGTCTTGGTCCAGCACAAAGATTCCTCCTTCAAGGAAAGCTCAGGCAGACAGATGAAGACCCTTTGATGGAATACAGTTGGGCACTTTTTGAAAGAGACACAAGAAGAAGAATCTTGTCTGATGATCGTTTTTGTTTGAAGCTTCATGCCCCTGACACTAGCTCAGTGATCATTTTTGTCATCTCACAGTGGGACTCCGTTCATTATCAAAAGCCCCGAAGTCACTCCCTCTGCTCCCTCTCCCTACTTTCTCCATCCAAGAATGAACATCCTTTGTTCTAGGACAGAGGTTCTTAACCTGGAATCCATAGACCCCTATAGGTCTCAAAGGTTCTGTGAACTTCAGTGTGAAAACATTTATATCTTTATGTTCCCTAGCCTCTAACTGAAATTTAGCATTTCTTTCATTAAGATTTTTTTCTTAAATAAAGCATTATTTTGAGAAGGGGCTAATAGTCTTCTACAGGCTGTCAGAAGGATTAATAATACAAGAAAGTTTAAGAATCCCTCCCTTTGAGATCCACCCCTACTGAGAACTACCACTAAGTAGACATCCCAAAGAGATCACTTAAGTCACTTAGCTAGGAGTAAGGAGAATAGAAGAATTAGACAAACCAGTTATCTCAATGCTGTATGGACCCCAAATCCAATTTAAGTGAAATTCACACTTTTGAGCCAGTTGCTTCTTTCTTTTTCTTTTTTAACTTCTTTTAGACTTGTGATGTTTTTAGTTCTAGTCTCCAGAAAACTGACTGAAAACTGATTCTTTAATTCCATTCTTTAGATATAGGCAAAGGTCAGATAGAGAGATGCAACATAGTCCAGTGCAAAAAACACTGGATTTGGAGGCTGAGGATCTACATTGAATCATTGACTCCATAACTTATAACCTATGTGTCCCTGGACAAGTTATTTATTTTTTTCTAGGCCTCAGTTTCCTCATTTGTAAAAAGTTTGGACTAAAAGGCTTCTAAGATTTTTGAACTCATAAACATTTTTTGCCAGTGTCCAAGTTATAAGGAGACAGAGAAGGACCCAAGAACAGTGGGGCTGAACTAATTAAGGCAGGAGTGGGTCTGGTCAAGCTCATTCTTCCCCTCACAAAACAGGAGGGAGTAAAGAGGGTAAGAAATCTGTGAGAAAGCAAATAGGTGACTTTCCTCAGCAGGCTTCCAGGCTTTCAACTTTTCTCATTAAAAAGGGGCATTTTTCACCTAGATATCCACCCTGGAAAACAAACCAACAAGCCCATTCTTTTCAGGTTACTGGGGGTGGAAGTCCTAAGGCTTCTTTCTTCCAGGACTGCAAAGGTGCAAGTGGCAATGAGTGGCCCAAGCCCTAAGGAGCTACTTCCTAACAGCAGCCAATGGCCAGGTGTGTCCCAGACCATTGGCCCCTTCCCGCCTCCTTCAGCTTTATCTCTTCAGGCAGAATTGCTCTCAGACAGTGGTTCCCCAGCTTTCTGTGAGCCCCACAACAGGCTGGCCGGCTGGTGGGTACCTCCGACGGCACAGCGGGGGCGGCTGGGCAGGTGCACCTCAGCCGGCCTGTCACCAAGCAGTAAATTCCATAATTACAGGTCAGGGAGGTGGAGGTGCCCTTTGATGTGAGAGGCTTTCTTGTTGTTCCTGCAGCGGATACAATTTGGCCAAGATATCAAATGCAGATAGTAAAAATTTAATTAACAAATCAAAGCTTTTATCTGCACTTTTTTTTTGTTCTGTTTTAAAGAACTGGAGCCAACAGGTTTCTTCAGTCCCAGAGATGAAGAGGGAAAAAACAGGGTCTTTGTAGTGCAGAAAACTTACAACCTTTCCTAGGTGATCACCTCCAAAGATAAGGCTTCTGTTAACTGCCTGTTCTTAGGAAAGAAGCTTTCAGGCTCCCCAGCAAAGTGACTCCCTTTTTAAAAGGTCTTTAACGGTTTTTTTCCCCTTTTTTCCCCTTACTCTAATTTAACTCTTTGTTCTCCAGACAATGTGTGTGTGTATGTGTGTGTGAGTGTTGGCTTGCTGTGTACTCTAATGTGGTTTAGGGATTATTCACAAGTCTGACTTTTTTTTTTTTAAGCACTCATTCAGTAAACTGATTCTTTAGAATCTCAGAAGAGCATTTCTAAAACAGGTCACTTTCAGATATTTTAGCTATCATAAGGAAAAAGAGGGGCTGACCCTTGAACAGGTTCTTAACCTTGGGGTCCATTAACTTAAAAAAAAAGAAATTGATAACTATTTCATTATAAGTGGGGTTTGGTAATCTTTTATGTTATTAATTTTAAAATGTATGTCTGTGAAAGGAGTCATTAGACTTCACCAGATCATCCAAGGCATCCATGACAAAAAAAAAAAAAGAAAAGTTAAGAACCCTTTGCCTAGAAATGGATACTCATAAAAGGATTTCCTCCTACCCCTATCATGCAAAGAGACATTTCAAGGTAATGGGAAATGCACAGTACTTTCCAATGTACTGTTAAATAATCTTTTTTTTTTTTAGAATAAAATCCTTACTCTGGACTAATATTTCAGGAGGAACTTCTAGGTGATCATCAATGTTATAAACACTAGATACAAAAAAAATAGATAGATAGATAGATAGATAGATAGATAGATAGATAGATAGATAGATCGATCGATCGATCGATGGATGGATGGATGGATGGATGGATGGATGGATGGATGGATGGATGGATGGATGGATAAACAAAAAATGAACACTTTCACATTTCTATAACACTTTGTTTGCAAAGGCAAATAATTATAGTGGATAAAATGGTAAATAGGGAAGGCTTGGGTTTACTTACCATCTCTGAAACTTTCTGACTGTGTGACTGACCAAGCATAAGAATGCTTAAGAGATAAATTTGGCTGAGACCCACACTGTGGGGCTCTTTTTTCAGAGCTTGTACTTTTTATAAAGTACAAGTACAAGTACAGTTCCCTGTCTAGGGTTAACCTCTCAGTATATTTAAGTCAGTGATGGTGAACCTTTTAGACACTGTGCTGTATTCACCACTAAGTTCACCCTCCCCCCACCACCTTACCATAGACAGGGAAAGGAGAAAGGGAGAGGAATAACCTGGGCACTGTAGGATTTTAATAACGATAATAAGAGAGAGAAAGGGGGAAAAAAGTTCTTTCAGTCAAGTGAGCAGAGCAAAGAGAGCCAGAGACTCACAGGTGAAACACTTTATAAAAAGTACAAGCTCTGAAAAAAGAGCCCCACCTTGTGGGTCTCAGCTAAATTTATCTCCTAAGCATTCTTATGTAAAATAAGGACTTAATTTAAAAGGATGCTAGGAATGTAGCTCAGGTGTGGCAAATTTTCCATCTGCACAGCACTTTGTTCAGGGAAGGGAGTAAGTACTTCCACTGGGCTGCTGGGCAGAGGGGTGGGGAGGCATGGTGGAGAAGGGGAAGGAGTGGCTCCAGAGTGTTATGACTCATATGACCACTTTGGCACATGTGCTATATGTTCACCATCATGACTCTAAGCAATTTTTTGAAATTTTAAGTCACCAAAAAGGTATTGGCCTACATTGGTGGAGGAAATTTTCTCATCCAGGAGTTCTCTACTAAAATATCATAGGTCCACTCCCTATTCACTATTCCTACAGTGAGTTCTCCTTATAACATCCCCTTTAGAATACTGTCTTTACCCTAGTTAGGGAAGATCTAGTTAGGGAAAAAAAGAAAAGCATAGGAGAAGTGACCAATATAAACACATGATAAAGAGCATATTTACATACAAACTTAAAGGGGTCATGGTAGTTCCAAAAAGAGACATCAATGTCACTGAAGGAATTAAAGAAGATTTCATAGAAGAGAAGAAACTTGAATTAGGTGAAAGATAAGTGAGATATGACTAGGCAGAGGAGAAGAGGGAGGGGCATGTCAGGACACAGCATTAATGAAGACACAGAAGAGAAATCAGACATGAAATCTTTGTAGCTCCACTACCTTACACATAACAGGGACTTAATAAAAGTTTATTGAATTGAACTGAACAGAAATGGCCTGAGAGAAATCAAGACTTCAGCATGGTGGGGAGCTAGCTGCCTGATCTCTTGTGTTTTTGTGAGCACTCCGGTGAAGCCATCTTCCTGTGTTTGCCCTCTTGAGTCTGACATTGGGACTGTAGGAGAAAGGAGGATAACTGGGGATGGGGGAGGTAGCCCTGGTAGCCATTAAATGTGCCTCTTCAAATTCAGTATGAGGAAGGCCATTTTAGCTTGCCCAGAGAGTTCCTTTTAAGGTCTGTAAGCCTGCCTAAGTGAGTTTTGGGCATAGAAACACTAGTGAACTATTTTGGGCAGCACATTTCCCAAAGTGAAATATTTGGATGGATAAGACATTTTAGGAGATGATACAAGAAGCCTCCAAGAAAGGTCCAGAAACTGCTTGTTCAAAGGACCTTCATCACTCTACCCCCATCCTCAGCCCACTGTTACATCCTGCTTTCCCTACAGCTTTCAATCCCATGTGGCTTAGCCATTTTTCTTTTTAAATGAATAAGGCGCAAGTAGTATTTGAAGATTGAAGCTATTAATTGCAGCCAGGATTAGGGGTTTGGATGGCCATTTTGTTGGAATTAGAAGAGAAATAAAATATAAGTAGAATTTAAAATAATATAAAATATATTTAACATACATTAAAATTTTACACTTCAGACTTTGAAAGTATGGCAATAAAAAACTAAAGGAGTACTGAAATATCCAAAATAGTGTACACTTATAAAAGCTTTGTGGGTAGCTTCATGGTATAGTGGATAGAGTGCCAGACCTAATGCCAGAAAGAGTCATTATTTCCTGAACTCAAATCACATCAGACAAAGCATTCCTATTAGCCTCAGTTTTCTCATCTATAGAATGAGCTGGAGAAAGAAATAACATACTATTATAGTTTCACTGCAAAGGAAACCCCAAATGGGGTCACAAAGAATGAGACAGGACTGAAATGACTAATCAATAAATTAAAAGTTTTATTTTCTTCTTTTTGTCATTAAAATGGAAAAGGTTAAAATAGAATAAAAACACTTAAAATATCAATAGCACTCTAGCCTCTAATTTATTTCTTTGATTCATTCAGCCCCTAGTATATTTAACAAAAGATTCATTTGCTATGAGGCCTGTTTTTAAGGCTATTCTTGCTAATTCTCTGGCTTTTGCTTTGTGACTTGATCAGCCACAGTCAGACACACTGTACATTGACCCAGACATTGTGATGACATTTTGGTCCTCCTTGAACTTAATGATATTTGGGATTCTTTTTTGTTTCTCAATATCCCCAATTCTTACAATGCAGTAGGTACTTGATAAATGCTTGGTAAGTGGAACTGAATACATTAAGAGCTGTGAGATTGCTAGGAACCAAGCCCATGAGACTCATGTAGAAGTTGAAACACCACTCTGAAATGGGGACATGCTTTCTGCCTGGTGCGAAGGAAAGGACAATGCATCTGAAGTCACAAGAGGCAGGTTTGAATCCTGGCACCACGTACTTGTGGTCTTGGTCAAGTCACTTAATCTCTGGACCTCAATTTTTCTTTAGAAAATTAGAGTTTTGCCCGGACCCCCTCCCCCACGTGTCTTCCGGGAGTAGTGGTGGTTCGGCTGGGTCTCTTGACCTCGCTTCCCCTAGCAAGATGCCGAAGGCAAAGTCGGTGACCAGGAGCCAGCGCCGGGAGCGACTGGAGCAAAATAGTGCTGGCGGTGTCATGTTTAATATTGGACTTGGACAGCATATTTTGAAAAATCCTCTCATTGTTAATAGCATCATTGATAAGGCTGCCTTAAGACCAACAGATGTAGTCCTTGAAGTTGGTCCTGGAACTGGAAACGTGACTGTGAAACTACTAGAAAAAACTAAAAAGTGAACTTGACCCACTTCTAGTAGCTGAACTTCACAAAAGAGTCGGGGGAACGCCCCAGGCAAGCAAACTTCAAGTAATGGTTGGTGATGTGTTGAAAACCGACTTACCATTCTTTGATGCATGTGTGGCAAACTTGCCTTATCAGATCTCTTCTCTTCAAGCTTTTGCTGCATAGACCTTTTTTTAGGTATGTGACAAAACTGAGTTTCTAGAGTATTTCAGAAAAACTGGTTGCTTTTATTTGACTTATTTTCAATGTGCCCCTCCCTAAAATGTCAGGTAAATGCTATTGAAGTCAGAGAGGAAAAGTAGATAAATGTCCTTCTTCTGTTTTCCATCCCCATACCTGCACTATTGTAGTAATGTCCTTGCCTACTTCCCCATTTCTTTCATCTAAGGTGACCAAACTAATTACCTAAAGCCCAGTTTGACTTTTCTTCATTTCAAGAGACTTCCAGGTCTCTCCACTGCCTCTTAGATAAATTAAATACTCTTTAGTATGTAAACTCCTCAAGAGGAAGAATTGTTTCTTTCTTTCTCCTTTTTTTTATCAGTACCTATGACCCCAGCCTCTTACATTGTACTTTTCACATTTACATTTCAATGTACTTTTTCCTGATTGGTTTTCACACTCTGCTGCCAAATTTGCCTTTTCAATTTTGTTTTCTACTGCTGCTCACCTCTAAGATACTTCCTTGGTATCTGTTTGTTAAGCCCTTCAGAATTACCATCCCCAAAAGATATGTAGTCTGTCCTTTCTCAGCTTTATGTAGGTATGGGAGTTTTTACTCTCTTCCATGAAGACAGCAAGTCTATTAGTGGTGATCCCCTGGAAAAGACAGCAAGATGTAGGTGGTTCCATAAAACAATAATTCCTTGTTTGTTAGAGAGGGACTTGATTAACCTCACCTGTATGACAGCATACTATTCTCAGTATGAGAATTAATAATATTCCTGCTCCAACCCAAAATGTATCACCTTTTTTCCATGCCTACTAAGAAGACCCCTTCTTTGTAGTTTATTAATAAAGAAAAACCTCTCCTCCTTTTGGGGTCACTGGCTTTGCTGAGATTGTCAGTTGAGCCGCTTTTGTAACAGTTCTATTTGTCATTGTTAATAAACTAATCTTGTTAAAAAAAAAAAGAAAATTAGGGTCTTGGATTAGATAAATTTGATAAATAAAATTGGGAGTTAAGGGCATTTAGGAAACTGAATGGGGAAAATTATATCTTTTATATCCACTAAACTCTAAAAGAAATTTAGTATTTACTTCAAATATTTAAATGCTTGATGAATACACCCTATATAATTTTCTTCCATTTGAGTTTGAGGTGGACAATTTACATCAAGCAAGATGGGCAAATTTCTGTAACACCAGACTTCATGGCAATGCCCTGAGGGAGCAGAGAACTGATTTCACCTTTCTCAAAGAAACAAGGTACAAAACTTAGGGGTTTACCTGAACTGCCAAAATGCCCAGTCACACTTTCAAATGTCTCAATTCTGTTGATTTTCAAAATTCTCTCTCTCTCTCTCCCTCCCTCCCTCTCTCTCTCTCTCTCTCTCTCTCTCTCTCTCTCTCTCTCTCTCTCTCTCTCTATCTATCTATCTATCTATCTTTCTATCTGTCTGTCTGTGTCTCTCTCTCTCATACATACACACACTAAATTAATTCATGCTGGAGCAGCAGGTTTTTCACTTGGGAGTTGTTAGACTACAAGCCTTAGACAAGAATATCTTTTATGCCAAATTATTTTACATCATAGATTTTAAGCCAGAATGAAACTTAGCTATATCTAATCCATTTTGTAGATGAAGTTTGGGTCTAGAGAGATTAAATAATTTGATTCTGCATGCAGCAAAATCCAGAGCTGTCTTTCAATCTAGGACCTCTGATTCGAAATCCATTGCTCTAAGTTCTTTTGCTTACAGTTTGGACAATGTGTACATCAGATACTAGTTTATCATTTTGATCTCTGACTATTCCCCAAGACGCACTCAAAAAAGGATTGCCTTTTATCTTAGAGGAAGGATATAAGATATATCTTAGAGAAAGGATATAAGCCTATTATACTATGAACACCCTCTCCACCATTGTTATATAGGTGAAATGAGGTTAAATATATGAACCAGATTTACAAAGATGACTAGCAAAGGAAACTTTGAAATGGGAAAAAAATCACCACTAACATCTATGATGTGATTTCAAAGAATATCAGGATTGGAAGATCCTCTATTATAACACATACTTGAATAAGAATTCCCCTCTAATAATAATAATAGTAATAATAGCTAGCATTTATGTTGGGGCTTTAAGGTTGACAAAATGATTTATTTATTTCTTATTTGATTCTCACAACTCTGGGAGGTAGGTGCTATTATTATCCCCCTTTTACAGATGAAGAAACTGAGGTGAACAGTAGTTAAGTAACTTGCCTAGGGTCATGCACTAAGTATCCAAGATTGGATTTGAACTCAGATCTTCCTGATACTAGGTCCAATAACCTATATATTGTGCTACTTAGCTACCTCTATAATATATTCTAGACACGGTCATCTAACCTTTACCTGAAAATCTCAAATGACAGAGGTACATGACCTCCCCAGGGCAGCTCATTCCACTTTTGAACAACTCTAGTCATTAGGAATTGTTTCCTCATGTCAAACCTAAATCTGCCTCTTTGCAACTCCAACCTTTATCCTCCGTGGCCAAGCAGAATTAAGCTATACCTTCATCATTGAGATAATCCTTCAAATACTTCAGTCAATTATCCTGCCTCCTCTGAAGTCTTCTCCTCTTTAGGATAGTTAGAGATATTTCAACTGATTCTTCTATGTGCCATGCTCAAATTCCTTGACCACCTTAGTGATCCTTCGTATGATCTGGAGCCTATCCTTAGCCTCCCAAATGTAGCAGGACTGTCACCAGACATTCCTCTACCTCTCCTTTTGTTGTCGTTCAGTAGTTTTTCAATCATGTCCAACTCCTCATGACCTCAATTGGAGCTTCTTTTCATTTCCTCTTCCAGCTCATATTACAGATAAGGAAACTGAGATAAACAGTGTTAAATGACTTGCCCAGGGTCACACAACAAATGAGTGTTTGAGGTCAGATTTGAATTGAGGTCTTCCTAACTCCATTCTCAATCCACTGCTGCCCATGTCTGTCTTCATGAAGTCTAAGATTAGTTTGGTATCTTTAACTATATCATGCTATTGACTCATACTGAGCTTTCAGTAATAGGGCCATCAGTATGGGATGCAAGATCTTGAATGAGAAGAGATGTCAGAGGCCTCCAACCTCCTCATTCAACAGGGGAGGAAAATGGAGACTCAGAAAGGTTAACTTATTTGCCCTTATTCACACAGGGAATGTATTAGAGGTAGGCTACTGAAGTCTCAGCTCCTTTCCAAAGTGCTCTCTAGCCACACTTCTGCCATCCCCCAGTCCCCATCTTTAACTCCTGATGCTGATTTCTTTCAAATGCAAATATAAGATTTAAAATTCATCCAAATTAAATTTCTTCTCACTAGATTCAATCCAGCCTCAAAGCCTCTAAAGATATTTCTGGATCTCAATTCTGTCATTCAGAATGTTAGCTATCTCCACAGCTTTGTGTCATTTGCAAATTTGACAAGCACCTTGGTTATGTCTTTATCCAAATCATTGACATGAGTACTGAATAGCACAGAGCCCTGAGACTTTCTGCTAGAGACTTCTTCACATTTTAACACTGAAGCGGTAGAGAGAGGGCAGTTTCAGACATTGAGAAAAATCATAAAATGTCCTTTGCCTCAGTTTGCTCAACTATAAAATGGGAATGGTAATAGCACTCACCTCACATAAAGATCAAATCTTTGTAAAAAAAAGAAAATGACAGATGTGTTTATTTCCTTTCCATTCATCTAATCCTCATATATCTTTCCCATAAGAAGATGACAATTGACTGTCATACAATAAGCAGAGATAAAATTGGGTTTCTAGGATTTGGGGAACAACAGCTGCTTGAGGACTGATTGTGCATCAGTGAGTCTCAGACTGTTTTTATCATTAGGGGAACAGCTGCCTCCTTGCTAGCCTGATTGCCAACACTGCAGCCTCCTCTGACCTCCACACATGCCATTTCCTTGGTGTGGCCCAACCCACCATTTTTGCCAGACCTCAGTTCCCACACATTTATAGGAAACCACAAGCAGCAAATCCTTCACGTTTGTCTTTAACTTTTTTTTAAAATCCTTTCTATAAATGATATTCCTTCTTCCCTCAAGCATTCAAAGCTTCCTCTAACACTTTGTTTCCTCAGTGTTCATGATGTCTCAGGTAGAGGCACTAACCAATACTTTAAAGTCTTTTCTGTCTCCTGTGCTCTGAATTCTTCTTTGACCCCTTTGCCTTGGATGTTTTTGCCCATCTCGTCTTGGATCAGGAACCCCTCCTGCTTTCTGGTTCTTTTCTAAAGCCACTAAACCATCATGGAAGTATTTTTTTTTTCCGGAAAGATCATAGCAACAGGATTTCTCTGTTTCTCACCAAAGAAATTTTATTGAAGGCATTAAAAGTTTATAGCATATACAAGCCAGCAGAAAAGCACCACATAAAATATGTTCTTTAATTACAATGAAATGGCAGCCAACCAACCCAAAGAAATCCTTCTCCATAAAGGTTCCTTTAACCTAAGAAGAGTCCAATGTCTTTCACTCTGTTATCACTGCATATCTCTGCTTCACTCAACAAAGCATTAATAAAAATCCAAAGTGTTTAAGGTGGAGCCAAACACCCATTTGCCCTGGTCAATCTGGTTTTCTGCTTTTCAGGGAATGTAGCCCTGAAACAAATTCTGTTCTCTAGATCAATACTTTTATTACATTATGATCTAGGGATGAAAGAAACAGGATATGTTGTGTTACTGCCTGCCAAGAGTCTGTGAAAACTATTTTCATTTTTGCTAAGAAGTAAAATATTTATATCTTCATATAGTACAGTTACTAAGAAATAAGTGAATTTATAAATAGCCACACAAAGAGCACATATACAGCCACACATTCATAGACTTAAAAGAACCCTCCTTCCAAGTTGCAGGCATTCCCATCCAATCTCTGCAAACCCTGGGGAAGCCAAGCCAAAGAGAACCATGGTCATGAACTTCACACCATTCTAAATTCCTCCACAAACTAAGAAATAGGTCCCAATTTTAGTTCTTAACTCTGGTCATCTGTCTTATTTCCCTTCTGCTTTCTCTATCCAGGAGAATGACATGGACAGTAGAAAGGACAGAACACAAATGACTAAGAGAAGAGATACCCAAGACAAGTAAGGAGATAGTAGGAGAGCACCTAATGGTCCTTAAAAAATCAGGTCATCTGTCCCAGATTAATTATATTCCGGTCCAAAAAAGTGGCAGGTGTGGTTGCTAAGCTACTGTTAGTGATCTCTGAAAGATCAGAGAAAAAGCCTGAGAAATCCACAAGATTTGCAAAAGGGCAAATGCCCAAGTTTTCGAGAAAAGAGAAGAAAGCAGGGGCTGCAAATTATAAGTCAATGAGTTTGACTTTGGCATGACAAGACAAAGACACAAGTACCCAAAACCTGGAGAAAGATGATTTTTTTTTTTACCAATGAAACTCACTTTTTCTTTGAAGGTTATACCAAGATAATTGTCAGAAGATGACCAAGTAAACCTTTATCATTTTGGACATCTTTATTTAGCTATAAAATATCTAGTCCCTAAAAAGATGTTTTGAGGGTTTTTTTTGTTTTTTTTTTTTATCCAGTAGGCCTAGAAGTCTGGTCTCCTTTGGAAGAATGATGAATTCTGATAACTAGGATGGCAAATTCCAATGACATACTGAGAAACAAAATTATTCTGAAATTACAGAAATTCCCAAGTGGAGATGGACTACTGCAACAGAGATTTGCTCTATGCCATATATCATGAAAGGTACAGAAATGTACCCAAAATATAGAGATAAACAGATTTCTGAGGACTGAGAATGTACATAATTGAAATCCTCTTGAAAACAAATCAAAGCTAGACTTGAAAAAACAGACTGTCCAAAGTTTGCTTTATATCCAATGTGCTAAAAAGTGTGGTTTCACTACAAAGAATTACAGAGTATGTTTTGAAATCTTGCAATCTCACTGTCAAATCACATCAAATTGGTGACTGCCACATTAGAGCCACAGATGTAAAAGACTGAGATATTGGCCATAGACACCTATCCAGAGCTCATTGGGCAGGTTTGTCTCTTAGTGTCCCACACAGACCAATATAGTCGTAGTTGATTTTTTTTTTAATCCAATTCTGACTCTTGAGCAGATAGAGCCCAGCTGACAGGGCAGGATAAAGCCATACTTGGGCCATAACAGCTAACCCTCTGTGCTCAAATTAAAAAGGCTGTGAAATCTGGGGGGGGGGGGGGGAAACAACCCCAAACTCAAAGGATCCAAGCCATTTTTGTCAGCCAGTCTCCACTCTTTACTGCTGAGTTAATAATAATGTGAAGGGGGGTTGGGGTGGGGTGTGGGGGGAGGGTGCTGGCACCAGATACAATTACGTGACCAAAATACTATGGCCTTCAAAGTTCAGGAGGCTGTCAATGGGATTCCAAGCAGTGGCTGAGGTTCTACCAGGCATTTTGGAAACAGACTTCACTGTCAGGCAGTAGCAGAAAATAGACGTGGCTTTAAGAATACCCAGGTGATGACTACAATTCTTTGAGAGATGGCAATACCCAAAGCACTTCTGGAAATAGTCTTAGCATTTCATGGCTGTTCTACATATGTGTCAACACATTATCATATTCTGAATAGAAGTCCAAAGAGGGCTCTTTGATAATCAAATAAAGTTCTCCAGTACCTCGTTTTATAGGTAAGATCGATTTTGTGCTTGCCCTCTTTTAAATGTCTAAAAAAATGAGTCCCTTGATATTCACAGTGCAGTAGAAGGGAGTGAAGGGGATGATGTTAAAAACAACAACAAAAAGTCCAAATCAATTTACCAGCTTGTAAGCTCCTACAATTTTCTTTAAATGATTTTTGACTTTGCTTAATTATGGTAACGGTGAGTGTATTCTAAGATAGAGCCAGCAAACTGTAATAAAGGTAAGGACTGGATTGAAAACGTTCAAAGTTAAAGCAAATTTAAAAAAAAATCTACCAAGCATTCTATCATAGTTAGATAATTTTGTTGTAGTTCAGTTGCTTTCAATCATGTCTGCCTCTTTGTGACCTCATTTGGGGTTTTCTTGGCAGAGATATTAGAGTGGTTTGCCATTTCCTTCCCCAGCTCATTTTATAGACTCGGAGCTGAGGTAAACAGACTTCAGTGACTTGCCAGTGATCACACAACGAGGCTAAGTGTCTGAGGTCAAATTTGAACTCAAGGAGATAAGTCTTCATGACTCTAGACACAGAACCCTATCCACCTAGCTGCCCACATAATTAGATACTCTTCCCCTAAGTTGCTCTTTCCCTAAATTTCTCTTCCCCCCAAAAGGGGGTAAGTCATTATATTTTATATTCAACAGAATATGGATCCATGTATCTATTTATACTTGAAAGTAAACATTATCTCTTTGGGGGATGATGGGGCTTTTCTCCTCTTTAACATCTTCTATATTGGAATCAATACTATGTAATGGTTCTAAGGTAGAAGAGCAGTAAAGGCTAAGCAATGATCAGAATTTTCAAGTCCTTCAAAGTTTTCTTTATAATGTTTTTATTGTCTCCAATTAAGTATACTATCTCTTGCATCTTTCTCACATTTATGTAAGAGAGATCTGGGAGAGATTTAGCTATCTATTCAGGATGACTCTCTTATTCCCCCGAGGTCCTTTATGACTGGGTTGTGAAACCAACTGACCTACTAACTAAAATGATGAGAGCTTAATCAAATAACTTGACAGTCATTGGGGGGGGGGGGGAGAGGGGGATTGTTAGGGATCAATAGTATCAATGTCCAAATATCTTGAAAGTTGTCAGAAGTTCATTTCAAAATTTCTGGATCAAAATTCTACCTCCTTATTTCCCTTTTTATTTCCTTATTTGTGTTTCCCCAAAGCACTCAAATGGCAATCTCTAACTCACTTTCATTTAATTATTAACATTTCTTTTCTATTATTTTATTTCAACTTGATAGCAGCCCAGCTTCATTATGAATGAAATGGGCTTTTAGTGGTGTAAAGATTAAAATTTAGGGGAGACTGAGGCAGGTAGAAATTAGTTTCTCTCTGCAAGGAGTATTATATTTTTAGAGGTTTATTGAAGATTAAGGATTAAAGAAAATACAGGATAAGGAAAACGTGCCTAGGCCGAGAGGCCTAGACAAGACCTCACCTACATTATGGAAAGAGCCACGTCTGCCCCAAAACGGAAGTCCCAAAAAGAGCTCAAAAGCCTTTGCAATAAGCTTAAATTCCTTCTCGATCTCACCCACCTCAGAATTCTGTGAGATTACAAAGCATTCTGGGGAAGTGGAGCAAAGGCTTGTGAGGATTGAAGTCCAGAGTTCGAGTCTATTTTTTTATAGTGGGCTAGCTCATTTCTAATACTGTTTCTTCTTGAAAAGGCATTTTACCTCCCATTTCACTTCATTTACAAATGAACTTAAGCAGACAGAGAATAACAGAACTTCAGAGATAGAAGGGACCTTAGAAATCATATTGTCCAACACTCATTTTACAGACGAGAAAACTGAGGTCCATGTATAAGTGGAGAATTGACTGGTGGTTTCTCAGGCTTTTAAATCTGCAATCAGGGCAATAGATTGTCTATAAATATGAATGAATCAATGGTGTTAGTTACTGGCTTTTTGTGGGGGACCAAGCTTTTCTTGGGCAACAGCTGAAAAATAAGAAATTGTTCCTTATCTTGAATGCTGAGTTTTGAAGAAAAACTGATATTTTGATGGATTTGTGATCTCATTGAGGTGTGTATGCCTCCCAGATCACTCAGATTACTACTATTCATATTTGCCCATCTTGTACGACTGAGTGCCCTCAAAGGAATCCACCAAATATGCTAAGGGTCTTCTACTTCACATGGATCCCAATGGTGCTAACCATCTATCAGTCAGTTATCCTTTGTTCATGCCATGTGACCAACTAATCTTTTTTGGTCTCACATTTTCAGATGCCATATTTTTTGGTATTTCTCCATTCATTCTATTAGGAATCTTCCTCTAGCTCTCTTGACATTGCATGGATCCCAGTGGACATTAGTACTGCATCTCTGGCACAGCTCTTAATCAGCCTGTTCACACCCACCATGTGCCTCTCCATAGCCCTTTGGATGAACCTCCATTTTAATTCTTTAAAAACTGGTATTTCATGACTCATGGCTATGCAACATCACTGGAAGTATATTGTTGTTAAAAAAAGATGGGTCTTTGTTTCAGGGAGACCCTTGGGGTTATTAAAAGCAGTACACAATTCCCTAAAGGCAATCCAGTCTGCTCCTTTCCTCCTGTTCAAACCTGGTCTCAGTTTGTCATACATCCATAAAACCTGTCTGAGATACTTCTTCTAATGAATGAGGTCTATGAGTTGTCCAGCCAAATGCATGTCACTGTCTAGAAGACAACATGGATTCTCTTTTGAGGGAAAAGTGGATTTAGTTAATAGAAAGTAAGAATATTAGACAATTTGGGAAAATTTTGAAAGGGAGTTCTGAATATTTGCAGTCTTTTGAGGTCCATGGCCCTGGTTCTTTATGATCTCCAAACTTACTTCATAACTTCTGACTATCCTTTCTTTGATACTATCTTAAGCTACTATCACTATTCTCAATATATCAGAAACAGTCTAAATGACATAATTTTATTTACATTTATTAGAGAGATTTATTTAACAAATAAAATTAAAAGGATGAAGAAAAACAAAAAGGAGGCAGTTTTACTAAGTTACTAAGAAAGAATTTGAAAATAAAGAAGCAGTTGATTCTCTGATTAACTACAATAACAAGAAGCAATTATTTCTTTATTTTTAATTTTTTTCAAATTTTGATTTTGATTTTGATTTTCAAATTCCCTCTGTATTTCCAGCTTTTCCCATTGAGAAGGAAAGCAACATGATATCAATTACATGTGTGAAGTCATGCAAAATACATCTCCTTATTAGCCTTGTTACAAAAAAAATAAAAGGGAACAGCTGGGTGGACCCTGGGCAAGTCACTTAATCCCCATTGTCTAGCTCTTACTGCTCTTCTGCCTTAGTACCAATACACAATATTGATTCTAAAATGGAAGGTAAGAGTTTTAAAAAGAAAAAAGAAAAAGAAACATAAAAAATGGAAAAGTATGATTTAATCTGCACTCAGAGTTGAGTAGTTCTCTCCAGAGATGAATAACATTTTTTATTTGGAGTCCTTTGGAATTATCTTGGTTCATCATTTTGATCAGAATAGTTATCTTTCACAGTTGATCATCTTTACAATATTGCTATTACTATATACAATGTTCTCTTGCTTCTACTTACTCCACTCTGTATCAGTTCATATGAGTCTTCCCAGGTTTTTCTGAAACCATCCTGCTCTTCATTTCTTAAGCACAATAATATTCCATCACAATCATATATCACAACTTTTTCAGCCATTCCCCAAATGATAGGCATCCCCTTCAATTCTAATTCTTTGCCACCACTAGAAGTGCTGCTATAAATATTTTTATACAAATAGATCTTTTTCCCATTTCTTTGATCTCTATGGGATATAAACCAACAGTATACATGAGGGTACCAGTTTTTCCACATCCCCTCCATCATTTGTCATCTTTCATTTCTGTCATGTTAACCAATCTGACAGATATGATGTAGTACTTGTTATTTTAATTTGTATTTCTCCAATCAATTGTAATTCAAAGCATTTTTTCATGTGACTATTAGTAGTTTTGATGTTTTCTTCTGAAAACTGCCTGTTCATATCCTTTGACCATTTATCAGTTGGAGAATAACTCTTATTTTTATAAATTTGGCTCAGTACCTTATGTATTTGATAAACATAGATTTGAAAAATCTGCTCTAAAATTTCCCCAAATTTTCCACTCTCCTTCTAATTTTAACTGCATAGGGTTTTTAATTTCATGTAATCAAAATTGTTCATTTCACTTATCATCCTCGCTATTTCTTGTTTGATCATAAACTCTTCCCTTGTCCATAGATCTGACAGGTATATTGTTCCATACAAGGAGCTCACTTCTTCATGAGTCAACCAGTTATATGATTATTCTAGATAATTATAGTAGGAAAGTTCTTTGAATATCAAGTATAAATTATTCCCCCCACCCTTTACCCAGTAGATAATAGAATATGAAAAACGTCTGGGAACTTAATTATTATTTAGTCCAATCCTTTTATTTTATAGATTAAGAAACTTAAGTCTAGAGAAATTAAATTACTTTCATGGGCGCACATACTTGATTAGTGACAAATAATAATAACAGTAATAGCTAGAATTTAAATAGCATTTTAAAATTTGCAAAGTGTTTTACAAATATGATCTCATTACATCCTCCCAACAACTCTGAGAGTAAGTACTATTATTATCTCAAGTTTACAGATGAGGAAACTGAGGTAGGCAGAGATTAAGTGACTTGCCTAGAGTTCCACAACTAGTGTCTAAGTCCAGAGTTAAACTTAGTCATTTTTTTATATAAAGGACCTTTAATCATGGTCAGAAAGATTGCAATCTGGGTTCCCTCATAACATCTCACACCATAGTACTTGGGGTCTCTGCATATTCATTCTTGATTCCAATATAATCACTCTTTCCACTGCACAACCCAGATTCCAAGTTATTGGATTCATAGTCCAGCTCTCTCTCCACAATGTATTTTGTCTTCTCCTTCCTCTATAGGACCATATTTCAAATGTTTGATTAAAAATAAATCAGGCTGCCCCGTAACCTAAACATCCCCGGGTCCCTCAGTGGAAACCACAGTGCTTCCTATGAGATGATTTTCAATGCTCTTGATATGTTGGACACTTAAGCTGTGACTATCCCACTTAAAATGTAGCAACTAGAAGTAAACAATGTCCGAAAAAAGCCTGAACATCACCAAATATAGTTGGACTTGTTTTCTTCTAAGCTCAATGATTTCTGAGAGGGTATTTTTATTTATTTATTTTTTTTTAACCCATACCTTCCTTGGAATCAATACTGTGTATTGGTTCTAAGGCAGAAGAATTGTAAGGGCTAGGCAATGGGGCTTAAGTGACTTGCCCAGAGTCACACAGCCATATTTGATTCCAGGACCTCCCATCTCTGGGCTTGGCTCTCAACCACTGAGTCACCTAGCTACCCCTGAGAGGGTATTTTTAATAGATTTTTATTGAAATCTTTTGTTTTTCTATCACCTACATTCCCTCCCATATTCCTTTGCCATCCCAGAAAGTCTTATCTTATGCCAAATAATAAAACAAAAAAGGAGAAAATTCATCAAAACCAATTACTCCATTAAAAAACAATCTAACATTCTTGAAATTCAATGTTCCCCACCTATGGATCCCCCAATACCTCCCACTCCCTTGCAGTGGGAGAGAAGTTATTTTCTTACAATTTTGCTTTGGGATCAAAGTTTTTCCTTCCACTCTAAAACATTAATTTTCAATTGTTTTACAATTTTTTTTCCATTGTCATAGTCATTAGGGTTTTTAAAATTGTTTTTCTTACTTTCCATGTTTCATTTTACATCAGTTTAGGTTAGTTTTCTCATGCTTCTTTCTATTAATCACATTCATCATTTCTTACAGGAAAATATTATTCCAATACATTGATGATCTCCAGGTTGCTTAGTAATTCCATAATCAACAGACATGTCTGTTTCTAATTTTTTGCTAACACAAAACATGCTGCCATAATGCCAAATATGTAATTATTTTTGACAACCTTAAGACATATGACTGGCATTATTATAATTTTTGTTTCACAGTATATGAAATTTTAACTACTTTATTGGCATAATTTTAACTTGATTTCTATAATGATTTTACTCATTCGCAATTCCATCAACAATGCATCAGTGCATCTCTTCTCGCATCCTCTCTAAGGGATGTTTTTAAGTATGATGTCCCTGAATTGGAGATATCTACAATTTGCTAGGTATCTAATAGACAAGAAAGGTTGAAACCAGATCTTGCTAACTTTAGACCTTCTAGCACAGGGCAAAGGTTGTTGGGTTTTTTTTTCTCCTATGTTTGTCATTAGCAGAAGAGGAAAGAGAGATTTTGGAGGGAGTGTTATGTTTGTTTTTCCTCATTAAATCCACAATAGTTTTTACTTCAGAAGAAATTTGATCACCCTGAATCCATTCTGGAACCTCTCTTAAAAGGTGACTGCTCTATTCTGGACTAAGCCTTTATGAGTTTACTCAGACTGAGTAATCTGAAGAGCTGGCTTAAATTTCTGTTTTCCCTAACACCCTTTTGAAGTGTTACTTAGACATGTCTTAGATAATGATAAACAAATTGTTTAGGTCTTTTCCATCGACATATCTCTACTGAGTTCTGCTCAAATGCCTCTTTGTAGTGAGCAAGTGAGTTTGAATATTTGAAAGCTTATTCTACACAATATTAATTTCTTTCCAAAATGAAATACTTTTAGTTGAGTCCTAGCATTGAATTGTGGCTATGTGTGAAAACTAGTCTGGCTAAACTGGAAAAGGAATATCACCAGAACATTGTCCAATAGGTGGTGAACTTTGTTTTGTCATAACATCTCATAAATGCCATCTGCTAAAATGTAGAAGAGGAGATGACTCCCCATCATGGTTCAAAATACATAGAATTATGTATTCTATGTGTACATAGAATTAGAAGTTATCTAATCAAACCTCCTTATTTTGAAGATGATGAAAGTGTCCTAGAGAGGCCAAGTGATTTGCCTCAAGTTACATGAGTTTTAAGTGGCAAAACTAGAACTGGAACCCAGTTTTTTCTTACTCCAGATCTATCCTGCATTCCACCGACTACATCATGTGTATAATCAAGAAGTCTCACATATTTTGAAGTAATTAAATATCACCAACTTAATCTGATGATATATGTGGGCATTATTCACTTTTGCTCAAGAATTACTACTTCATAGACCTGCAGAAGAAAACCATATGATTGATCACATTGTTCAATGGGGATATGATTAGGGATGTTGACTTTGAATGATCACTCTAATGCAAATACTAATGATATAGAAATAGATTTTGAACAATGATACATGTAAAATCCAGTGAAATTGCTCATTGGCTACAGGAGGGGGGAGGGAGGAAGGGAGGGAAAGAACATGAATCATATAACCATGGAAAAATATCCTATATTAATCAATAAAATTTTAAAAATAAAAAAATTCTTCTTCAGAAATTAACCTGATGGGTTCCCAGTTCTTCTCCATTCTTCATTTGAAAAAGGATCCAAAATCACAATCTCCTTATGGTTTAAAAATTCCTTATGGTTTTGTAACAAAGCTGTGGAGAGTCAGATCCCCTAAGCCATCACCCCAGATCAACAAGATGTTTCTGTAATTAAAGATCCCAAGTGCCTTCCCTCCTGTGACATACTATCATTGTGCCCCTATTCTGTGAGGACTTCCCAGTGAAACACAGTCTTTGGTGGATCTGAAATGGGAGGGGAAAAGAACAACAAAGAGATGGGAATGGGAGAAACAAAGCACAGGAACAGGAAGCACTATGGCTATCATCTCTTCCAGATATCCCTGTGTTCCCAAAGTCCCCCTTCCACAGGGTGTATGAACCAAATTCCTTTTAGAGCTCCAAAGGCTGTCTGATGCAGCATGTATTCCTGAGAAAAGAAATAGCCCTTTCCTTGAAAGTGACACCCTGAACTTTATTCATTGCTAGTATATTTTTATATAGGGCAAACTGTTCACATATTGCCCAAATAGCTGATTCAATGAAGTTTTTCTTTGTAAACCAACAGGCTAATCTTTCTTTCACTGTTTAGTGTGTAGAGAAAAACTGAATTTCATCTACTTTCTTCAATAACCCAATGCCTTCTATTAAGTGGCACTTTATGGTATTGTTTTAACCCTTTTTAGATGAGAAAGGAAATCAGCCAGAAGTCACATAGGCAGCCAGTGGTAAAGCTAGATAAAGAAGAAGGGCTCCAAGATCCCAAGTCATAATTCTCTCCTCGGACTACAGAATACGTTTTATTATGCTGTCTTTTTTTCTAATTCAAAACAATTTAAACCTTAGCAAGGGTAAAAAAGAAAAAACAACTAACACCAGTGAATTTTATTAGTTGATTTGGAACATTTTTGGAAGAGATATGGAAATAGCTAGTTGGATTTCAAACAGCTTTTTCATTATCTCATCCTACAATTGGTGGAACTTCATAAACCCTATGACTAGTTTAGCAGGGATCCAGTTTCCTAACCAAGAAGAATGCTAAGATAAGAAGAGGAAGATAGTGAATATCACCATTGACCAGACTTCCCCATTTCCACTGAGGGACCTAACAAGAAATGGGTTTGGGTTAATGTTTTAGTCATATGGATTGAGGATAGGAGCGAGAGAATTTCCTGACCCTGGGATGGTTTAGTGGGGAAGTTTTCCTTTTCTAGTAGTATTTTAAAACAGCAAACATTGTCTAGTGTCTTCAGAGCCATCACTAGGGTGGGGAAATATCCTAGGAACCAAGATCTAGGTGGTGCTTCCTCCCCTGGCATCATCCCAATTCTTCACAGTCCTTTGCCAACCCATCACATGACAAGGCTTTGGGGGAGAAATAAGTCTCAGGGGAAATTGAAGAAACAGAGTTAGTCAGGCAAAGACTAAGCTAGTAACATTTTGGAGAAGAAAGGGAGAGGCACAACTGTATTCATGGTCCCACTCTCTTCTAGGACCTATTTCTACTATCACCACCACTATAGTCTCCCTCACCCCCTAAAATTGAATTTATCCAAAATGGCAGCAAGGATGGAGTGCTGGACCTGAGATCAGATTCAAAGCCTCAGGCGAGTCACCCAACTTCTGTTTGCCTCAGTTTCCTTAGCTGTAAAATATGGATAATAATAGCATCTACCTTCCAGGATTGTTGTGAGGAAAAAATAAGACATTTGCAAAGCTCTCTGTAAACCTTAAAGTGCTATATAAATGTTAGCTATTATTATATTATATTATTATTGAGTGCCAGAATTTCTAGTTATTGCTTCTGGACCTAAAAGCTGGGATAAAGGTCTTATAATTTCTTAAGATCTCTTGTATCTTTCAGAGAATCTATTATTCTGCCTCTAACTAGTTTGTAGCCACAGGCTAGTAGTCATTTACCTGCTTAATAATAAACTGTTCTCTCTCCTGGTCACTTTACCTAATTGCCACCCCCCCCCCCAGTTCTTTTGGATGTGCACTTAGGGGATGGATGGCAAGGTTATAATTATCAAAAGCTCCAATAGATCTAGCTGGCCTATTAGAACAATTTCCTTGTACATGAGATTTTAGAGGAAGAAAAGCACAGAGGAAGAATGCCTGAGGGCATGGGAGCCAACAGGGGCCAGTGAAAACACACTAGAAGAAGCTTCTAGCTCCCAGTGTGAACAAAGAGCCATCCCTGGACCAGTGAGTAGCAAGTGAATTAGTCCCCCCCATTATAGCTCCAAAGGGCGAAGCTCACACAGAGGCTGCTTTCAGTAGAGCTTCCCTGGGAATCACAAGAGCTGTTCCTGGATGCTGGTGGAGCTCATAAACAAAGATATCATACCAGGAGACATTTGCCCAAGTAGACTCCAGCTCAGCATCAAATCGTGCCTGGACCTCACAGATCAAAGATGATTTTTTTTTTCAAAAGGAAGTTCCAAATTTGACAGGATTTTCCTGGACATGTTCAAAACAGGAATCACATGAGAGGCCAGAAGCACCAGTCTCCCATTCGTGCAACTCTAATTACAAGAAGGTCAGGTACACACAGGACATGTCCATAAGAACAGACGGATTCCGCAGGAGCAAACACCCCCCCCAAAAAAATACAAAATAAATAAATGAAAAAGATCCACTAACTCAACAATCCTCAATGCCTGTGGGAGAGTCCAAGCAAAAACAAGGGAAGAAGTAGGGGAGGGAAGGTAGAAGATAATTCCCTATGTTCAGAGGAAGCCAATTAATTCCCTGACATTCATATCCCTACTTTTGACACCTTGATGGAAAGAATCTGTTAAGAGTATTTGAAAGGCCTCCCCCTACCCGGAAAGAAGAGAGAGCAGAAGAGTTCAAAGTGAATAATTACCTGTTATTGATGTATTATATTTAAAGACTCTGGCTGAGGATTAAAGCCAATCCTGGGGCTGTTAATAGCCTGCAGTAAACAAGTAATGAATCAGAGAGAGTAGAAGTTAAACACACACACACACAACTCTGAGGGATTTCCCCAATTCATCTCTGGAGGCCTCAGTCAGGTCAGACAAAATGCACCATAGGCACATTACAATAAAGCACCTTCTTGGATACCAGGAGGATGTGTTAACTTCTGCTGCAGCTTTGTTTCCTGGCACTGGATTCTGCCAGTCATCTTAAACTTTCACCATAGAGGGGATAGACCCACTCCCTACTTTCCTTTTCTAAGACTTCAGTGGGGAAAAAAAAATAAGTGAGATGTTCTCCCTTTGGACTCTTTCTGCATAGGGTAGACTGGTACATATCCCCCAGTTTCCAATCCCACTTTCCACTTTCCTGCCTGCTCTACAATGAGAACTTGTACTGTCCAGCAAAACTAACAAAGAAGACCATCTAGCTTCCTTTGCTCCACTTGCCTCCTGTCCCTGGATTTGATGATCCAATGTTTTTGTTTCCCCATCTGTGGTATCTGGTTCTGTGATCTCTCAGCTGAGGTCTATTATTCTAATAAAAAACACTTCCAGGAAATTGGTCCAAGACAGATTTAATTTGATGTGGAAAAAAATTTCCAAATGCACAATATGTCCATCGGAAATTGCGACCGGCTTCAGCTTTCAAGTCCCCAGATCTGAAGATGACACAGTGCTTTGTAGGAAACAGAGAGGAATGATGGATTGTTGAGGAGATCTGATGGGAGAGGGGATTGTTGAATTTTGTTTGTTTTGCTTTGCTTTGCTTTTTCATTTTTATAGTGGGGTAGAAATGTCTTTCCACTGAAGACAAGACAAAAGTTTTGGCCAATGGAATGACCATGATTTTGAACAACTAAAAGCCCTAAATTCCATGAGGTCAACAAAAAGCCTGGGAAAAAGAACTGCCCTCAGCTACATACATCCTGAGAAGATTTTTGTTGTTGTTGTTGTTTTTGTTGTTCCTAAATAAGGTCAAAGTAGCAACTTGGTACCTGGATTTTGATTCAGAAGACCTGAGTTCAAATGCTCACTCTATTTCCTATATGACTTGGGGAAGTCATCTTACCACATGGGACCAAAGCATCATCCATAATGTAATCTGCAAGATTCTCTTCCCACAAAGAATATTACTGAGGATCATGAGCCTTAAGAAGTCAAAGAGATTCCAAATTCATCTTCCTAAAACACTTTAGTCTTCTGGTCCAAAACTTCAGAGATTTATCATTGCATATCTATATTATATGATCTAAACATCTTGATCTGGCATTCAGTCCTCTCTACAATATGGCCCTAAACCATCTAATAAATCTTAACTCCTACAACTCTGCCACATTAGCCCTCTGCTGAAGAAAAACTGGACTATTTGCTTTCATTCAAAATTCTAAAATCCTGCCCTCTTGTGTCTCCCCACCCCAGCTTTACTTTACACATAATGAAATGGCTTCCCTCTTACTTCTCAGCTATCCATCCTTCAAGATCAACCTCAGATTCCATCTTCTTTTTAAAGCTCACCCTGACAATTCCATCCAACAATAATTTCTCTCCCCTCTGAGTTCCTTAGCCCTTTGTGATCTTATTTCTTCATCCATGTTTTTCATTTGTGCCTTAAATTGCAAGCTGTGTTTTCATGAGTACATCTCCAACTCCTGGCTTTCTTTAAGTCCCTAAAACTAAAATCCTTCCTTCTACAGGAAGCCTTTTCTGATCTCCCTTAATTCTAGTGCCTTCCCTCTGTTGATTATTTCCAATTTGTCCTATATATAGCTGGATGGAGTAGTTTTAATTCAAATGTGATTTCTTTAAGAAAAGGGACTTGTCGTGCCTCTCTTTGTATTTTCAGCACTTAGAACCATACAGGAGGAGTAACTAGGGCAGCAGTTCACCCTTTAGCCAAGAAAATCATCTCTGATCAAGAGTAAAATATCGCCACAAAATGAATACAGGAATGGAAGAACCAACAGAAACAGAGGGAAACAACCTTCAAAAAAAAGGAAAAACCCAAAAGGTAGGTAGAGATCATCTGGGCAACTGAGGTAAGAGGGGAGCAGAACTGGCAGGTGGCATAACAGTCAGTGAATAGTAAGCCAAGAGCAAACTACACCCCCACTACCCACACATCTGCTCTCACAGGTTCCAAACTTGAGTCTAAGCTATGTCAGACCCTGAGATCCACCTGAGCAAAAAGAGATCCAAGCCAACTAATTAATACCCCCTTGAAATCACAATACTGTGGAGAAGTCTGGAATCCCAGCCCAAGGCAATCTGGGATAAGAAAGGGCCCAGAGTGAAGCCAGGAATCCCAATCTGAGTTTGGGGTGAGGACACAGTTCTCAGGGGAAGCCTCCTCTGAGATCTTTTTGCCCAAAACTAAGGGTGGAGCTCTGGACAGGGCAAGCAAGGGTGTGCCTGATTGAATCAAGAACACCTTGAAACCAAAAACCTTGAGCCTAAGCCTGGGGCTAGAATCTGATCAGCACCTGACCTGATCAAGTTTAGACTGAGTTCAAAAGCTTACACCTAAGCTTGAAGAAAGTCTTTAAGCTATCAGCATCTCAAGGGTCAATTGAATCAGCAGGGGGAGGGGCTCAGAGCTCTCAGCCCTCAGACCATCTGGTAAACTAGTAATAACCCAGAAAATAAGTCAAAAATAACATCAAGGAAGGATTGAAGTTTAAGAGAGGACAACAACTTTCCAGAAAACAGAGCCTACCTATAATTAGATAGGAAAAATAAGCAAACAATAAAAAGTACCTAACTCTAAAGACTTTTTATGGAGACAAAGAGCAAGGTGCAGACACAGAAAGGGACAGTGAAAGCAAAGAAAAAGAAAAAAATTGAAGGAATAAGCATAGGCAAACAGAAAAAAAAATTATTCCTTTGGACAGATAATATAATGATGTGCTTAGAAGAACCTAGGGCCATGTTGGTGAAGCAGTAGCATGAGTGCTGGAGTAGTACAGAGCAGGCTACTTCATTCCCCCTCTCCAAGGACATTTCTCACATGCCCCACCTCTCTGTTCAATTTCCCAATGCAAGTACTTCCTCCCTCTGCTGTCTGGGGTAATAAGGGTGGAGCTCACAGGGGCCTAAAGTTGTACTTTGGGCATGTGATCTGGAGAATGGTTGCCAATACTAACCTAGGGAATCAACTAAAATTAGCTGAAATAATGAATAACTTCGACAAAATTGTAAGATAAAAGAAATCACACATATAAAACTATAAATATAATAGTAAAATTAATATCAAGGAATGAAAAGTTAAAAATCTCAAAAGTGGAAACATGAATTTATTAGCACTAGATCTCAATACTACCCTAAAAACCAATAATTATTAAAATGCTTTGGTTCTAGCTTTATAAAAAAGTTGTTAATCAGTGAAACCCAAATAGACACAAAGAAACAAAAACAGTCAACTGCTATTTGATAAACCTAAGGATCCAAATTACTTGACTCATAGTTTGATAAAACTTCTGAGAAAACTAGAAAGCAATCTGAACAAAACTAGGTTTAGCTCAGCACAGTTGCCATCATCTGGGGAAGCAACTCCTATGAAGAAGGGGCTAGCCATCTCCACCAAATGCCTCATACATGGCAGACAAACCAGTCTAGCTGAATCAACTAGGCACTATGAGGGGCAAACAGGAAGCAACATATGCCAGGTTAGTTAAACCATCATGACCATCATTATAATCACCATCGCCTCTCAAATCCTAATAAAAGTAGCCTAGGACCCTGAGCGTAAGAGTTAATATTCGCTCGACCACTTGACCTGCTTCTGGCCCAGTTATTGTAGCTATAATTGAGGGGGGAAATCATTGTGGAGAAGGGACCCATCGTCTTCATCACCATCAACTGCAGGCTGCCATTAATAGGCAGGTAGAGAGATACATGATCCTTCAAAATGATAGCACCCACAGATCATCAGTCCTGCTTCCAGACTAGCTCTCACAAGCATCAATCTTCCTGGGAAGCAGCTCCCATGCAAAAGGTGATGACCATCCAACTGCCATTCACAGAGTAGGCAAGCTAGACCAGCTTAAGCAGCAAGGCATCCTGAGGAAGAGACAGGAGACAGTGTGCACCAGGTAAGTTAGACCACTTCTACTCCCTTGGCCAACATCTTCACTTAGACCCAGACTGGGTGATACAGCCCAGGACCTGAACCCAAGAGTCTTTGACATAGCAATATCTCCAGTCCAGTGCCCTCAGTCAACATTCTATCAAGAAAACCCAGGTGGAAATTAGCTTAGATATGCACCTTTAGGTGCTACAGCCACATCTATTGAAGATCCAGAGATCCACTGCTAAATAGTACATCAGAAACTGATGTGATTTTATTAAGTGAAAGTGATATTAAAGAAGAAGGACTGAAGGACCATAGAATCCTTCTATGACTTGTAGCTGAAGGCTTCCAAATGTACTGTTTTCCCCATTAGAATGTGATCTCCTCGAGAGGAGTCAATATCTTACTGATCTTTATGTATCTCCAGGCATAACAACACTCTAAAAATGTCTGGTCATTTTGGTCATGCTCAACTCTTTGTGATTCATTTGAGGTTTTCTTTTCTTTTTTTTTTAATTTATTTAATTAGTCAATTTAGAACATTTTCCTTGGTTACAAGAATCATATTCTTTCCCTTCCCTCCCCCCACCCCTTCCTGTAGCCAATGCACAATTCCACTGCATTTTACATGTGTCCTTGAACAAAACCTATATCCAAGTTGTTGTTTGCACTAGGGTGATCATTTAGAGTCTACATCCCCAATCATATCACCATGTCTGAGGCCATATTTTTACCCAAGACTTCCTGATTTCAGGCCTGGCTCTCTGACCATTAAGTCAATAGATGACCCACAGGAATCCTTATGCATGGAATAGTGACCCCTATTCCTATTTGAGTTTAACACCACTGATCCAGATGAATTGTTATTTTATTCTAGATCTATAAAGTAATTCTTTGGTAATTTCATTGGTATGGTACTGAATGAATTTGGATAGCATCAGTTTTATTATATCAGCTCTCTACACATAAATAGTTGTTAGTTTAGGCTTTTTTCTTTTAAGTGCAGATGAATTAGAATGAAATTGACTCCTTTTTCCTAATGGATTTCAATTCCTTCTTTGGCTCTGGACTCTGGATTGTCCATAGGAGATAGAAAGCAAAAAAAAAAATTATAGAGACAAGAACATACTCAGTATTATTTAGTTGAATGACTTATTTTGCTTCAAAGACCCTAAAACTTACTATTATTGCCTCTTGAAGGCATTCAATGCAGTGGTGATGAGCACAACAGAATAAAAGCACTATGGGGAAGAGAAACAGTGTTTTAGAGGATGACAGGAAAGACCTGAAGAGTGAAGCTTTTAGGGGTAATATTATTTTGTGAAGGAGAAACTGAGAAGAAAAGGGTTAGGAAAAGATAATGAAAAAGTAAAGGAAATAAGTGTACAGGGAAGTTAAGAGATTCATTCCAGGTCTCACCACAAGTCAATGGCAAAGCCAAAATAAAATTCCAGAACTCCTGAGCACATGTGCTTTCTGCTAATCCACATTGTATCTCAGAGCCAATAGTTATTTAAACACATAGAAGCAGTTCACATTATGATGAAGTCAATTGTAATGAAAATTCCATGTCTATGAACCATCATGATGGCCAGCTGCCTTCCCTAGGGTTTCCTGCACAGTTACATTCCATTAACCCCAAGCTGCTTTTCTTGAAGTTTCACCTACATTTTCCAAAATGACGTTATTGAGCCTTGGTGATCCATTTAAGCAAGCACTGGTCAAAACCGAAGTTTATATTGTGTATTATGGGGGCAGCACGCTACAATAGTGATTGTGTTCCTTTGGAGATCTGTATCATTCTGTACCTTTGCTTTCTAGATCTAAGAATGAAGACTTAAAAATGAAATCTGACGACCTGGATTGTAATGGGAGATATCTTATAAAACAAGTTATCCTTCATTGCTATAGTCCAGAAAACATTTTAGCTGTCTGAGCCCTTGACCCTTAGATGACTAGGTAGTAAACTAGGTCAATTTGCACTTACTCACCAATCAGGACAGCTCAACCCAAATAAGAAAGGTAGATTCAAAGCTAGCTGTATTAACTAGGCACATGCTTTCTAGATTCAGTCTAGACTGATCCAGACCAGGTTGGTTCCAAAATATCTTCAGAGTGCCGAAGTTGAGAAGCTGTCATGTAAATGAGAAAGCAATTGCAGGAGCAAAAGATTTAGGATGAGAAGTAAGTGGACCACAAAGCAAGATGCAAGATGTGTTAAGAAATTTCATCATTTGTTTCATCCAGAACAGTTTCCCAAGTTTCAGTCTCTTATGGCACCTACTTAGATTCCCTGTTTTTACCTTGCACTAACATGCCAGCAGGGTCTCAGGCTGATCTACCAAAACCCCCAGCCCTTCTATGGTCCTAGTGAGTCTTGGAAAGCTTTTGGTGAATTTTAACCTGTCTTGTTATGGCACCAAGGAATATTTTCTACTGGATAATTGACAAGACATCTCCCATTAGAATCAAAGTAATCAGATTCTATTTTTAATATCCATCCTTAGATCCTAGATTGGAATTTTACTTCACCCTTCCACTAAGTATACCGATAAGAGGGTTCCCCAACATTTATGCATAGTAAATAAATAAATATGTGCTTCTCTGCAAAGAATGACTTTTCATGTGATTATGTTGCCTCAACAGCAACACTAAATGTTATCCTCCATCTACTTCAGAGCTGACCTATGTGTTTACAATTGATGGCTGCACACTAAGTAACTTCAGCATATATTATGGCTCTTAAATGCAGTTTCAGTAATTTTGAGAAGACTCAATATAGCCTAACGACAGATTGGTTATCATGTTCCATTTCATTTTGCTTTCTTAGGGTGTGTGTGTGTGTGTGTGTGTGTGTGTGTGTGTGTGTGTGTGTGATGTTGGGAAAGGGAAAATTCTATTGTATCATTTTAGTAATGGTTACAGACAATGAAGGGGCCATGTTCCTCATTAAAACAAACAATTTTTATACGAGTTTGTTTTGAATTTAGATGGCTCTTTGGGGAACAATTTCTATGTTTTATTTCAGCTATTGTACATAATATGCCTAATAAAGATACTTCTGAGGGCTGGCTTTGTGACTTCAATGAAACTGTCTAAAATTATTCTACTACAAATAACCTTTAGATTACAACTCTATGTTGTTCATTATCTAGATGAAAAGCAAAAGCAAAATAAAAACTTGTATTTTCCAAGTATTTGAGCATGTGCCTTCATGGGAACTAAATATCGAGAAGACTGAATTTCTTTTCATCCAGATATTTACTGTCAAATAGACATAATCTCTTGCCTCACTCCTATGCATTTCCCCAAATTAACTTATTCCTGGCTTGTTATCATAGTAACTTGAAGATATTTCTTTCCCCTGAAGTCTTGTCCTAATGCCTCATCCTGGCATAAAGGCAACCCTAAATTCTTATATGTTATGCCAGTTGAGCATAAGTAGTAGTTATTTCAAATCCAAACCTTGTGATGGCTTTCTATGAATGTAACCTGAATATCTAGCCTAGCTCAGTTGGTAGACGCTCATCTGGATCATAAAGCTGATCATTAAATGATCCACATTTTGAGCTCCAGCAAAGTCCTAGGGCAGAGCTAATGGTGAATAGGGAGCTGAGTACCTCCACTATCCCTCACCTCTCTATAATCAACCTGATCCAAGGACTCAACTGATCCTTGTCTTGACCATCAGGAAACAAGAGGCTATTCATTCCCCTTCCTACTGCCATGCTCTATCTTTTGCTCAAGGACTGAAAATCAAGTCAATTATACTCTTGCTAGTGTCATGACAATTCACTGTTCTCTGGCTCCACTCAGAATCCTTGTGATTCAGAGTCATTGGGTAATGAGGCAGAAACTCCCTTCCTTAGCTACCACATATCCATCCATCTATTCATCAATCTGTGTCTGCCCTATATTTTATGAGCCATAGAATTCCTTCCCACCCATTATTCTTATGGAAGCATTGCTGTTTGCTATCCTTCATACTAATATCTTCCTCTTACACTCCTTCCATCTTCTTATAGTCATGGAAACCTGGCTCTTCCCACCCCACCCTTGCCTCAAACTCCCAGAAGATGCTGTTTTCTGGCTATCATCTCTAGTACTAGATGTACCTCCAGTCATGTCCCAAACACACTGAATCAGGAGGAAAAATAGGCATGATTTTCATTCTTCAGGAGCACTTCCATACCATCCTTCTCATTATTACTCAGGTCCCCTCCTCCTCTGAGGAGATATCATTCTATTCAGATTCTATCTCTTACAGAATAGTCCCCATATCAAAGGAATAGTTTATAAGTCTTATTTTTATAAATACCTCACCTTCTGTCTCAGAATCAATACTAGGTATTGGTTCCAAGACAGAAGAGTGATAAGGGCTAGGCAACTGGGGCAAAGTGACTTTCCCAGGGTCACATAGCTAGGAAGTGTTTGAGACCAGATTTGAACCCAGGACCTCCCATCTAGGCCTGGCTCTCTGTCCACTGAGCTACCTAGCTGGCCTATAAGTCTCATTCATTCTACTTCTGCAATATAACTTTTCTCCCTTCCCTTTCTGTCCTAGAGAGAGAAAGAGAGAGTACAGTGCAAACACAGGTGCTATCTTAGTCTAGTTACTCATCAACTATTGCCTGAACTTTTGAAATAGCTTACTAAATGCTTTTCTGATATCCAGGCTCACCCTTTTCCATTCTATCCACCCTCCAGAAAGCTGCCAGACTGATATTACTAATGCATAGGTCTAACCATATTGTTCTCCTATCTTAAAAAGTTCCAAAGGTATCTATTTCCTCTAGAATAAAGTTGAGACTCATTTGCTTGGCTTTTAAAGTCCTTCATAATATGACTCCAGCCTCCCTCTTCAGCTTTATTATATATCACTCTCTCATACTCTACATTTCAGCCAAACTAGCCTGGATACTCTTCCCTGTCTTCAGTTTTCTGTTTCCCTTCTCTAACTCCTTGGTATGGACTGTCTCCCCATAAATGCCTTTCTCACATCTGCCTCACAGATTCCCCATCTTTTTCATGATCAATATTAATTTAAGTTCCCTCTTATATTTCTTTTTGAACCATTATGGAGTTTCCAATACTCTATGCTCCCTAGATATTCTATCTTGTCAGACATTATTGGTTCACTTTCATATTATAATATTTTCTAAGTGAATATTAAGTCCTCTCTGAAGTTTGACAGAATTTTACAGAATTTGCCAAATGTAAAAAAAAAAGGCTCAAAACTTCATTGATGAAAAGAATTCCTTAAAAATCAGAATTAGCCAGATGGAAAAAGAATTAGAAAAGGTCTCTGAAGAAATAAATACCTTCAAAAACAAAATTTAGGAATTGGATAATAAAGACTCCATAAGACATCAAGAAACAATAAAACAAAGTCAAAAGAATGAACAAAATAGAAAAAAAAAATGTGAACTATCTCATTGGAAAAAAAACTAATATGGAAAACAGGTCAAGGAAAGATAATGAAGTTTTATTCATTTTTCCTCTCTGTTGGTTTTTCTGTATGTGTACTAGACTTTTCTTAAGACTTTTTCCTCTGTACATCTTTTTCTGTTTGACTTTTTCTTGCATTCCCTCTTTACTCATTCCCCCTCCTCAGTAGGCAAGCTTCTGCCTTGCTTGAGGGAAAACTTTCTCAGATCTCTGCTCTGAGTCACCGAGTTAGAATATACCCAACTTGTTTTCTAGTTTTCTTTCTCTTTGGTCAGACATAGTCACCTCTTGCTATATATATTTTAGCCCATTCATTATCTACAATCTTTCTCCGTTCTTTCACACAGAAGGGAAAAACCAAATTTGTTTCTCCCTATGGCATAAAGGTTGAAGGTGTTCATGTAGGAAGAGTCTAACCCTGGAGGGTTAGGAAGGAGTGGAATTTCCAGATCCGGTTTCTCAGGTCTTATCCCCATCTTACTCAAAGCAGTTGTCCTTGATGGCATTTTCAGTTTACTGGATTCTCCCTTTTTACTCTTCTCCTTTCCTTTACATGGCTGAAAGGAATTATCATCTATCTCTTAAGGGTGATAGGAAAGAGGATACTTCCTACTCTAGGGACAATGTCCAAACTTATGAATTTGCTCTTGCTTCAATGTCCTGGCACGAGTCTATGAACTGGCTCATGCTTGCTGCTCTGAGTAGGTAGAGTCAAGTAAGGAATGGGCATTGAGTAATCACTCTAACATTCTATGTGATTATTCTGTAAGCACAGAAATCTGACCTACAAGAGTCTAGCCCTTATGAGCATGTTCAGCCTAATGTAATTCCAACACAAATTTTGGAGCATGTTCAGGTATTCTGTAATTGTTTCTGGCACATACTTACAGCATATTTTTTGATTGGCTGCTGATCCAGAATCCAGCTACATATAAAAGTCTCTCACAGAGGCAATAGTCTCTTTCCTGCCTGACTGTGTCTGAGTAAGGAAGCAGTAATTGCTGTAAGCCTTCTGGTGGGGAGAATACCAATGGCCTAATGTCCCCACCCAAGTCTACAAGAAGTCAGGAGAACAGAGACTTTCTATTGCTTCTGTCTGTGTAATATCTATTTTCTCTTGCCCTAAGTTAAGTGAAGGCTATTGAAGATTGAATGGACCAGAATGTGATGTTGTGAATCTCAAAAAGGCCAAGAGAGCCTCAGGGATCCTAGAACTAAAGTCCATGCTAGAGTTTGTGCGTCTGGTGAGGAATGAAGCACCAAGTGACCTCCCTTAACCCAGGCCAGAAGTGTTCTCTGCAAACAAAGGGGCACCTTTGACTTTATCCATTGACTATGCTGCATTCAGAAGTGAATTTGGTGGGGGAAAGGATTTGTAGCAACTCCTATAAGTAAGCCTTCTCTTCCCAGGGGCCAAAGTGATAGAGTTTGCCCCCAGCTCAGAGGAATATGCTTGTGCTTCTTTTTATCCTTACTCTGTCTTCTCAGCAAAGCATCCTATCATTCAATTGATGGTGGTTGGTAAAATAACACTGGGGCCTCAATCAATAGTGTTGGGGAAGTTAAGGAGATACTGACTGGCCCTGGAAATGGAGAGAGCACCCCAGAATGAGACCTTAAGCTAATAGCATTAGAAAACTCCTCCTGCTCCTCAGGAGTACCCTTATACATTCAAGAGGGGAGATGGAATTAGCTAACCTGCTAGGGACTCTTCAACAGTGCAAAGGAGAGTTAGGGCAAGAATTCCAAGAAGAATTCCAAGATTTGGGCTGCACAAATTTTAAATTCACTATTTTGCTTGGTATCCGCTGGAATTAGCACAAAGACTGACACAAAATAAGCATTTACTAGGCATCTGTGGAATTAGCAGGAAAAAACTAGTCCAAAGAGACCGGTCTTGGGTCTGACTGAAGAGAGGATGAGTCCAGAAGGTACTTTTAAGTCAGACAAGTTGAAAGTCAAGTCCAAAGAGGTCAGTTAAGACAGAAAACAGCAGGCAGGTACTTCATGGCATAGGTGGGTAGGCTGTGTGTACAGGCAGGTACAGGTAGGCAGGAATAGGCAGGAGCTAAAAGTCTAGGCTTGCAAGGTCCAAGGTTGGGAAGGGCATGCAATAGGAATCAATCTTGATCAGACCTGTGCTAATGCACAGAAACTGGAGGATTATTTTGGCAGCTGTGTAAAGGATGGATTAGAGAGGAGAGCAACTAGAGGCGGTCTCTTTTGTTGCACATGCTCTGAACTCATACATTATTCAGTAATGGAGACTGCCTCCGGTCTCTCTTCTCTAACCCATCTTTTTACACAGCTGCCAAAATAATCCTCCAACTTCTGTGCATTCAGATGGGTCTCGCCATTTCACTGCCCTGTTCTTTTGAGGAGACCCTTCAGTGACTCCCTGCAATACATCACATAAGATACCAGTATCAGAGTTCAAATCTGCTCTGCAACTTGCTACCTATTTTATCTTGGAAAAATCACTTGAATTTTCTGAGTCAGTTTCTTCACCTATGAAATTAAGGCTTTAATATGACCAAACATCCTGCTTAGCTCTAAACCCCCTATAATCTGGCTCGGCTTTCTCTTCAGCTTTGTTACCTACTTATTCCCCTTCATAAAATGTGTTGCCTTCATACTAGATGTCTCTTGCCTTTTCTGCCTACTTGTAGTCACAGAAACTTGGTACTCTCAATCACTCTGCATCCCTGACCATTCTCTCTAACCTTTGATGCGCCTTCATTTATTCCCTTTACACAAGCCATCCCCCAGGCCAGCAAGGCAATTCTTCCTCATTTCTTCCAGTTGAAATCCTTCTCTTTCTTCAAGGTCCACCTCAGGTACCCTTTGCCCCATGAAACCTTCCCTGAGCCCTCTAGCTGAAAATGAGCCAGATCTCTTCAAATATTCTTTGTGCCTGTATTTTGGGGTTTCTCTTCTGCCATTATTGCATTCTAAATTTTTTTCATACATTCTTGGGTACATTTTTAATCCTTCCTATTTAGTTGTAAGCTTTTTGAGAACAGAAATGCTATTCCTAGCCCCTGAAAAGCACTGATAAACAAGAATTGAATTTAATTCTCCAGTTAATGCCAGAAACCATCTTCCTACTAAGGAAAAAGCTCAGACTCTAAAATAAAGGGATTTTGTAGGGTCAGACAAATGAGTGGCACAGCCAAGGACAGAAACTGGAGTTCCTGGACTTTTGTTCTAGGAACAGCTAAGAAACAACATAGCCCACTAGAAAGACCATTGGAAAACAAACCAGAAAATGTCGGTTTGAATGTAGCTTATTTGCAATTTGTATGACCCTGAGTCAATGATTTAATTTCTTGGGGACACAATTTCCTCATCTATAAAATGAGAAATCTGAACTAAGTGGCTTCTGAGGTTTCACCCAGCCTTAAATTTTAAATTAAGTGATCATATAAGCTTATAACTCAGAACAAAAATCCTGAGTATTCCATAGTCAGGGTCTAAATAATAGTTGAGTGGCACCAGCAGCAAGAATGATACTTAATAATAACCTTTCTGAGGAAGGAGCTTTTTACTACTTGTCTAGGGTTGAAAACTGGTTCCAGAGTGTGGGCAGACTTGAGTTCACAGAGTCAGATATAGAAGTACTCCTCCTGACTCCTTCACAATAATAGTTTCTAAAATGATAGCCACTTTGGGGGAGGGTATGGAGTAAAATATATCAGTGGGCAAACACAGTTTTTTTTTTATTTCTGTAAAAAATGGAGACTTTTTCCAGTCCCCAGAAGTCCTTACTCACTTCCCAGAATGCTTTGTTACAGTTATGGTGACCACTAGATTGGATGAGAACTTCTCAAATTGTTTCGCCTAGAATTTTTTTTTAAGCCATGTTTCTCCAAGATGCTTTTTTAGAAAACTCCACTTCAGACTTTCTTGAGCCCTTCCCTCCTGCCCAGCTTGGCTCAGCTGCTTCTCCCTGCCTGTGTTCATTCCTGCCTGCAGCCCCCACTCCAGACCTGTTTGCTGTTTGCTGCTCACCTAGTTCCCGGCTGCTTCATTCTGCCTGCCTGTTTCTCAGGCGGCTCCTGCACCTGGTCTTTCACTCACCTAGCCCGCCTGATTCTACCCAGATCTTGATCACCTGGTGACCCACCCACTGGCCCCAGCACAACTCTTGCCTTGGAGCAGATGCTCATTGCCCAGGACTCATTTCTACCAGCTGGTAAAAACAGGGTAATTTTCCCTTAGGCTAAGATTAAGCCTCCACTGGACTGGGGGTATCTTAGGAGGGGAGAAAGTAGAGGGAAAGAAGAAAGTGATTTTTTCAAACAGGAACTTAAAAGCATGGCTATTTTACAAGGATATATTTTAATTGCATTGATCCTTTTATTGACTTCACCAGTGGGTCAGGGAAAAAATTCAGCTCCATACAAACCTTTAGCTAACTTTGTGGAGGCAGCTGGGTGTCTCAGTGAACTGAGAGCCAGGCCTAGAGACGGGAGGTCCTGGGTTGGAATCTGGCCCGAGACACTTCCTGGTGGTGTGGCCTTGGACAGATCGCTTAACCCCCATTGCCTACCCCTTACCAATCTTCTGCATTCTGACAATAGGCATCTAAATGGAAAAACCCAAGGGACTTTAAAGAAACTGGAGGTTATATTTTTAAGGCATTTCAGACTCCAATGGTTTATACAAATCTCTGTATTCTATTGCATTTACTGTTTGCTTTGTTTAAGATTTAACTTCGTGATTTTAAATTCATATATTACTGCATTCAATATTATTCTGTTACACGGAATCATTTTAATGTACTGAGTTTTAAATACTGTTAAATTCTGTTGCTTTTCCCCTATATCCATATTGAACAAATATCATTGTATTTAAGCCCATATATGAAAACAGCTTTTCTAGTTTTGACTTTGTAAATTGTCACATAGAGGATAGATGGACTTCATCAGAACTGGTTACAATTGTATAACAACCTGTGGAAAATTTAATGTGCTAAATATCTCAACTGATTTTAAGGGTTTTTTAGATATGATTTTTAGAATTTTTTCCTTTTTTTTCCTTTTTTTTAATAACCCTTACCTTCCATCTTGGAGTCAATACTGTGTATTGGCTCCAAGGCAGAAGAGTGGTAAGGGCTAGGCAATGGGGGTCAAGTAACTTGCCCAGGGTCACACAGCTAGGAAGTGGCTGAGGCCAGATTTGAACCTAGGACCTCCCGTCTCTAGGACTGGCTCTTAATCCACTGAGCTACCCAGCTGCCCCCTTTAGAATTTTTTCTTAACAATCTCTGTTTATTTTGCCTGCCCCTAATACGAGGTGTAAGGCCCATTCTAGTATCTGAAGTGAAATACAATTTAAACCCCAACCTTCCCACATGTGAATGGAAGTTGGGCAGTTAATCGCAGGGCATTTGTACCCCTAAAAATCCTCCAAAAAAGGAGCACCCCTCATTTATACTCTTCAGCTCACTACTTTACTTCCACCAGAATGATATCTAGATTTCTTGATGATGTTCTAAACCCAAAATGAGTTTTACTTTGTTTAAAAATATGCTTATTACCAAGGTTGAAAGATCTGCTATGATTGTAAAACTTGTGACAAGTATCCATTTTAAAATTCCATATAGCAATTTATGTGAAATATAATAGTGTGTTTGTTTGCTATTGTAATTAATTGGGCTATTGAGAATTTTGGGGATAATGATTCCTACATATTTGTACTACTGTTCTTTAACAATGAAAAATGTTACCTTGCTCAATTCATTTGCTCATACTCACAGTGGATCATGGCCAGATATGAAGAGGAAATGGATCTCATTTTTGGTGAGAAAGCCTTGTATTCTACATTTTCTTAGCTGACACAGTGTGTCAATGGTTATAAGCTACATTTTTGAATTTTTAAAACTCTTTTATTATATTTTTCTTGCATGTGCAATATACTATTTCAGATTTTTATTTTTTCTCTCCTTTTTTATATTTAAAGCACATGTCACCAGCATTAAGATTTTCTTTAACTTTTTTGATTTTGCAATAAGTTTAAGATAAATTTGCTAATGAATGCCCTAAAAGCTAGAGACTATAAAAATGATGCCACTAATTATTTTTTAAAAAATTATGGGACTCTACTTAATAATTCTGTCTGATTCCAGGACAAGATATACACAAAAGAGCCATTGCATAGGGTCAAAGATAAGCCAATCCAGGACGGATTGACGCACTTCCAAGCCAATGCAAAGGTCTTGAACCTGGCTTGAAGACTTGAGGTTACTATGTTTAACATTTGTTATGACATAGGCTTTCCTTGTGTCCACACTCACTCTGAAAATACTTACAGACGAGTATCCCCAAACCTTGGCTCCTACCTAGCTCCTATAATCTGGTCCCTTTTTTCTATCTTTCAAAGTGTGGTAACTTTCTGTAGTCCAGGCTACTGACTGGGTAAATGCATAATTGCTTAGATCATTTTAATTGGACCCTGATCCAAGGACCTGTTATAGATTTATTTTTCCTTTACTTTGAATTTTTACACATAAGGCTTTGATAGTCTATATTTTCATCCAGAATTTTTTCTTTTTTATTTGGATTTTTGTGAAGTCTTTTTAATATCTCTTGCCAATTGATTCATATACCTCATAACTCAGCCATACATCCCCAAGTGATCCTGTGTTTTTCAATCACCCACAACACAGGGAAATGTAAAAAATGTTATTATTTAAATTGCAAAGTTTAAATTCCTTTTCAGAAGAATTTTAGATAAAAAAGATGCTACCTCTCTGAATCCAGAAACTGAACTGTTTGGAGAAGACACCATGAAGAAGCCTCCAGACCACAAGATGCACAAGAAGATCAAGAATGAACTTTGGGTATAGTTGATTGAACATTTATTTTGAATGTACACTCTTATGCCAAAGGGGACTGCCCCCTAACTGGCTTTTTGTCCAGCAATTATTGGGTTTTTTTCTCTCTTATCCTCAAATTATTGTAATCTCTAAGTTGATTATGTTTTCATGATCCTTTTGGGGAAAATCTTTCCCAAAATGATCACATGGAGAAATGTAAAAAATGGAGACTTGAACCCAGGACTTCAGTCCCCAGAAGTCCTTGCTCACTTCCCAGAATGCTTTGTAATCACACTGAATTCTTACTTGGATGAGATCATAAATTATTATTTAAAGGATAATGGGAGTTCCTCTCTGCCTACTGAGGCTCTCTTTCCTGTTTCAGCTTGCAAGCAGAGGGCTCTTTCATGATGTAGGTGAGGTTAAAATGGGCCTCTTGGCCCACCTAGCACGTGCTTCTCTTACTTGTATATTCTCAAATTCTCAACCTTTAATAAAACTCTAAAAATATAATACTCCTTGCAGAGAGAAACTAATTTCTACCTGCCTCAGTTTTTCCCCAATTTTAACTGTTATGTTACATGGATCTGCAAAATATGGCACTATATTTTTGTTGTTTAGTCATTTTTCAGTCATGTCCTATTCTTTGTGACCCTGTTTGAGGTTTTCTTGGCAAAGATACAAAAGTACTTTGCTATTTCCTTCTCTACCTTACTTTACAGATGAAGAAATGGAGGCAAAGAGAATTAAGTGATTTGCTCAGAGTCCTACAATTAGTAAGCATCTGAAGCCGGATTTGAACTCATGAAGATGAGTTTTCCTGACTCCAGGCCCAGCACTCTATCCAACATATCACCTAGCTGTCCTCATGGTATTATATTAGGCATTGGAAGGTTTTCGTTTCTGATCTGCAAAATAACTTTAAAGTCTAGAGTTTAATGTGAATTTCATTCAATTCAACAAGAACCTATTAATTACATACTTTGTGCCAAGGGCTATGCCATGAGCCAAGGATACAAGGAAAAAAATGGAACTAACCCTGTCCTCAAGGAACTCCCATTATACTGAGAGAAAACAACCTAGGATCCTAGGTCATACAAAGGAACTCAAAGGCCTTTGGTCCAAATTCCTCATAAATTAGTAAACTGAGACTCAGAAAACTTGTGTTCTATCCAGAGCTGAGATCTGAACCCAGTTGCCCTGATTATAAAACTAGCTCCTATTCCATCACCCTATACTGTCTTGCTTAATTTTAACTAAAATAATGGACTAGGAATTTCAGATTCCATCTCTGAGTGAATCCTTTCAACGTGGTGCTTCCTTATGATCTTGACACTGACCGATGTCACTGGTGAGCAGTGATGCTCAATAGATTTGCATTTTCTCAAGACTCTGGGCCATTTGGCCTGAAATCAAACCCACAGGAACAGAGCCCTGTTATCCACCTGGGCAATTTCCATTATTGGAAAGCATGAGGGGCCCCAATAGCTTGCTCCTTACCTGATGTGAACCCTGAAAACAGTTACATGATTCTATTGAGCTTCCACTCCATGTGGTATGAGCAAAAAGAAGCAACATGAAAGCTTTCCATAATGGTCATGGGAAATTTTGCCAGGCTAGGTTTCTTTTTGTTCTTTCCGGGGCTTTTGATTAACTTCCTTTCCTTTGCATATAGTTTTCCAGGAATAAGCAGATGGGGTCCTCACCACGAAGATATTAATGCTGATGAACAAAGCACTTGTGTCAGGAGAAGGGAAATATCAACTTTCAAGCAGATGACCTTGGGAAAGAGAAAAAATATGATTATCAGAAAATGAAGGGGTGGGAAACATGTCAGAAGCATTTTGTAAGCAGCTTGAGTTATCTGTCTTATAAACATAACTATGCTGTATAAGAAGTTTCTGTGATCTCTCTGGCATCAGCAGAAACAAAAGTTCTCTTCCCACTGATAACCTCTGGGAAGGAAAGCTTAGTTGCCTTTAAATAGGCTTTTACTTTTTAAATGAGTTCACCAGGATAGTCTGGTCCTCTAAGGCCAACAAATAAATTCCTTGCTCTCTTATAAATGGTGAGGATTTAATAGATTGAGAAAACAGTCTCTCTAGCTTTTAGATACTAAGTGAGGTTGACATCTCACATAGGGAGAAGAAGGCATAAAACCAACAATCACTCCTTGATCCCAAAAGCAAAGTAGCAAGTCTGCCCTCCATGTCCCTATCCAGCCATTGTAAATCCAAAATGAAGGAGCATTGATGGATTGTAGTTATGTACAAGAGTAAAAGATTCCTGAGTGCCGGGACCATTTCTAATTTATCCTTGCATCTCCCTCCCCCAGGGTCCAGCATGATGTTTGTATCCAGTAGGCACTTTTTATCTTCCTAATCTATATTTAAGAACCACTACTGAGCTCAGCGAGGCTCCTTCCCCCTAAGCAGCCCCTCTCTGCTTTGGACCCATGCATGTATTTTGAATCAGGTTGAATCAGTCCTGGGGTGCTATAGATACATACTCCATAGTGTTATCCCTCCAGTCAAATTAAGCTTTTCTTCAATAGAATCAGAAATTTAGAAATGGAAGGGTCCTGAACAATCACCTAATTTAGATTTCTCATTTTACCAGTGAGGAAACTGAGGTTCAGATGGTATTTTTTAACTTACTCAAGACCTAGAGTCAAATCCTCCCTTAAATACTGATTTAATTATGTGACCCTGAACAAATCACTAATCCTAAGACTGTTTCCTCACCAATAAAGTGAGGATAAAAACAGCCACAGTCTAAAAAGGTTGTGTTTAGAATCAGATGAAATCCTAATGTATGCTAAGTGTACCACAAATCTTAAAGTGCTTAAAGTACCCTGGGCCCAATATTTTGAGGCAACCTATGGAAAGGAAAGTCTTTGGGATGATCCTATGAGGGAGATCTGACAAAGGAGATTTCTTGCTCTAATTTAGTGACAAGGGTTAAATAAAATCAAACCTGGTACTCAGTCCTCGGTCCTTAGCCCTCAGTCCATTATTCTGTACTGGTCCTAATTGACCCTTAGAGAGAAGAAAACAATAGTTCTCCAATTGGCTGAAGGTCTTTGAGAGCAAGGATTATCTTGGATTTCTTTGTATCCCCAGCACTTAGCTTAATTACTGGTACATAGTAGGAGTTTAATAAATCTCTATTGCCTGGCCTACTAGCTGAAGATCTCTGGGAGGCTTAAGAGCTAAAGAAAAGTCTGTTTTCCCTATGCCTGGGAAATGAGTATGAAGAAAAGGAAACTTTTTAAAGGAAAATGTTCCAGTTTTCAGAAGACGGTCTATCCTTGTTTTCAGCTCAGACCAAACCTGTTCAGTCAAGATAGAACCAAACCCTATCCTATCATCCAGATGGGAAGGGTTTGCATGGTTATGTTTGTATGCTCTAGTAGAGTACAGTCAGGGTGTGTATAAATGGTGAGAGACAGGAAAAGAAGGTTTCTAGGTGGGAGTGCAGAGGATAAATGTGCTAGAGGAAATGCACTGTGTGCATGTCAGAAGAGGGATGCAAAGGGCTTAGAAGAAGGAAAGAATGTAGATGGGCCTCATCCCACTCTCTCCTAGTAATTCCAAGCCCCCAAGAAATGTGAGATTTATCAAGGAAGCAATAAGAGCTTGCTCAAGGGTGTTTTTCCGGGGGTTTATGGCATACCTTGGGTGCATAGTGAGGCTCAAAGCCAAAAGGATAGGAGTTGTCAGCCAACCAAGAAGAGCAATAACCTTTCAGAAATGCCTGGAGTATTTCAAAGTTTTTCCCAAATAGACATTCCAAATTTTGAAAAATGTAAAAATAAAAAGGTCATATCTAGGTTGGGTGTAACTGCTAGCATTATGGACCTATTGGTTTGGGGGGAAGCCAGCTGGATTGAAAGGCGAGCCCTAAGTTCCAATCCTAGCTTTGGCTCTGACCAGAGTTTTGTGACAAAGGCCAAATTCTCAGAATCTCTGTTTTCTCATGTGTAAGATGGAGATGAAGATACTCACCAGGTCTCAAGCCAGAGGACCTTGCTTCAAATCATGCCTCGGACCCTTCCTAGCTGTGTGACCATGGGCAAGTCATTTAACCCTGATTTGACCAGCCCTTGCCACTATTGCCAATATTTCACTGATATTAAGACAGAAAGTAAGAGTTTTTTTAAAAAGAGAGAAAAGGGGGGAAAAAGAAAATAGAACTGCTCCCATTGCTTCACTTAAAGTGTCACTGAGGAGAAAATGCTTTCTACATTTTACACAGATGTAAGCTTGATTATTATTAACATTGTTGCGGGGTTTTCTTCTGCTCTTTCTACCCAGGGGCAGACCTGAGACCGGCAATTCCTGTATTCCTTGGTCTAGTGGCAAAACCTCAAAAGACCAGAGGGGAAGGAGGTCTTAGGATTTATAGCTACTCCAAACCCACCTCAGCCTGTGACTCCCCATTCTATTTTCCAAACTCTTCCTTGGTTGCCTTGTCACCAATGCTGTCTCCTCTACCATTTCATCGTTTGATTGCTGAGATCATTCCCAGAACCTTAATTAGAGGACATACTCATATGGAACTCAACCATAACTCCCTGACCATTCCTTTCCCTGCCACAAACACACTTTTTGGTTCTTGCTTCAGTTTCCTCATCTTTAAAATGAACTGGAGATGGCTCTCTTGTATCTTTGCCAAGAAAACCCCAAAATGGTGTCATGAAAAGTTAGCTCTGATTGAAATCATCAAACATCAAATAGAACGTAAGTTTCTTGAGGATGACTACTTTTTACTTGGACTTGTATTCCCAATGCTTAACAGTGTCTTGCAGATAGTCCACACTTAATAAATGCTTTACTTTTCTATCTCTCTGTAAGACATCATCTAGTGTATTTCACATGTCAGGAAATTGAGGCATTAAGTGCCTTGTCAAAGGGCAGACAGGCAGTAAGTAGTAGAGTGAGTATTCTATTCCACAATCCTCCTGGCAGAGATCAAGGGGCAGTGAACAGGAAAGGGCAGAATATGATAAAGGGGGACTAAGGGTTGGAGAACAGAGCTCTCAGTTTTTAGCGCACCAACCACACAGCCTACTTCTTCATCAGAAAGCAGGACTTACAGAGTGTGCACAACTTATGATTTATGTAGCCAAATCTCTTTCCAAAGAGCTCCCAGATCTCCACCCATATTTTCTCACGTGACTTTCAAACATTCCATGGAGGTGAGAAGGGCACAGACAGGCTGCTCCTTCTCACTGCAGAGCTGAAGGAACTGTGGCTAAGAAAATCTGACTATGTTTGGAAATGGCAAGGTCACCTGAGTACCTCACACAAAAACCTTTTTGTAGCTGGGCATCATGGAAGAGTGCTGGTCTTGGGGTCAAGAAGGCTCATCTTCTTGAGTTAAAAGCTGACCTCAGACACTTAGAAACTGTGTGATGCTGGACAAGTCATTTAATCCTACTTGCCTCAGTTTCCCCATCTGTAAAGCTAGAGAAGGAAAAGGCAAACCACTACAGGATCTTTGCCAAGAAACCCCCAAATGGGATTCACAAAGAGTCGGGCATGACTGAGTGAACAACAACAAAAGCTAGTAAATGGTCGCACATAGCTAGCCTAGGGGGCATGTAGTATCAGGAACATGACAGGAATCTTACCCTCTTCTGGGCAAATTGGAGTACAATGAAGTGAATTATTTTATAGGAATGCTGTGGGGGACTAGATGTATCTTATTTTATAGAGAATTCCTGGCAAAGAAATCCTTTCCACCAGTGCAAATCTGTAAATTAAGTATATGGTCTTATGAGTTATGGAATACTATTGTGCTGGAAGGAATGATGGACAGGATTTCAGAAAGAGCTGGAAAGATCTTCATGGACTGGTGCAGAGTGAAATAAGCAGAACCAGGAGAACCTTGTAAATTGTAACAGCAATGTTGTGGAATGATCAGCCGTGAAAGGCTTAGCTACTCTCAACAATACAATGATCCAGGACAGTTCGGAGGGGCTTATGACAAAGAGTGCTGTCCACCTCCAGAGAAAGAACCGTTGGAGTCGGAATACAAACAAAAGCATAAAGTTTTTCATTTGTTTATTTGGGGTTTTGTTTTGTGGTTTGGGTTTTATAAGATTATTCACTTATAAAAATGAACACTATGGACATATGCTTTGCATGATAACACATGTATAACCCAGATTGAATTGTTTGCCAGCTCCCAGAGGGTGTAGGGAAGGAAGAAGGAAGACAATATGGATCAGTTAGCTTCAGAAAACTTATGTGGAAATTTGTTATTCCTTGTAATTGATTAAAAAAAATTTAAGTCACCTGGAGAACTGAGTGGTTCAATGATTTGCCCAGGTTCACATATCAAGTATATGTCAGAAGCGGGACCTGAACCTAGGTCTTCCTAACTTTGAAATTTATAGTCTATCCATTAAGCAACCTAACAGTAAAAGCATTCTTTCAGTAATTATATTCATTAAACAAACATTACACCCAATAGCACTGTGCCTGATACTAGAGGTGCTAGAAGGGTAAATAAGATTCAGTTTCTGCCCTTTAGAACCCCACAATCTGAGAATCAGAAATGGACATCTACCATGCATAGTTGGAGTGAATAGAGATGAGGAAGAGGACCTTGGAACAAACTACAAGGCTTTTGGATGAATCAGCATCTTCAGGAGGTCACGGGTCACAGGCAAGTCCCTGAGGACTGAGATGTTGACATTTTAGAAAGAGTTCAACAAGAACTTAATGTTGAAGAGGAGTTTTCACATTTTAAAAATTAATATCTTTTCTCATGACCCCAATTCTGGGGAAGAACATTGTTCCTTCAGACATCATGGGTATGCCTCACTTTGAAGAATTTGTAGAAATCAAATTATATTTTAAATACACTGGGGGAGCAACTTTATAGAAACAACCTGCAGTGAATCATTTTGTAAAAAAATTAATCACTCTCTGATCTGTTTTAATTTGAAATTTTTGCATTTAAGACTGGCTTTAAGGAGGGATGGTATTTTAATGAGGAGCTTGTAAACTGTAAGAAATTAATATATTTCTTTTTATATCACTTTCATTTATGAATCTACCCCTCCCTTTTCCTCTACCCAAAAATCTAACCCTCATGTAGCCAAAAGGAGCCCAGTCCTTGAAGCGTGTGAAATATGGTCTGGTTGGAATCAACTCCACATGGAGGCTTAGAAAACTTGCTTCTAAAAGTGGGTGATGGGAGGGTGACCCTTTACCTCCCGCTTCAGAGAATGCCCAGTTATTCTCTGTTTCTTGTGGGTTTCTGCATGATGATAAAAAGTTGTTAACTCCTTAACCAGAACAGAGTGGTTATACAAAAATAATAATATAAAATAAACAGAAGAAATCCTTCCTCTTCCTGGAAGCTGGAAAGTGAGGAAGAAAAAAAAATGCTGGATGCTTCTGGATTTTGGAGAATAGTGGGGAGCCATCTGCTTTATCTCCCCAATCGAGTCACAGTGTGGCAAAGAACATACTCCATTTCTTCTGTCCTGGCTGTATTCATCCTTTCCTGAGTCATATCAGAGAGGAACAGAAGGAGGTAGGAGTGCAGTGGATAGAGCCACTGAGTCTGCAGCCACAAAGACCCAAGTTCAAATTTGGCCTCAGAAACTTACCATTTGTGTGACTTTGGGCAAGTCACTTTAGCCACTGTTTACTTCTGTTTCCCCAAGTGTAAAATGAGGATTCTAGTAGTATCTGCCTCCCAGGGTAATTGTGAGGATCAAATAAGATAATATTTTTAAAGCACTTAGCATAGCAGCTAGCATATAGGTGCTATATATAAAAGCTAACTATTATATTATTGGAATGAACAAGATAATGAACTTCTGACTTTCTGAGGGCAAAAGAACAATCAAAGGTCCAGCTGTTAGACTCTCTGGTCAAGTCGGCTGGTAGCCACAGTAGTCTAGTCTGGTGGGGAGTTAGCCAGAAGAGGATTGAGGGAAAGACTCACACATCAGCTAGGTCACACCCAGGAGTGAAGTTGGTGGAGTGGAATGTTGGGAGTCACCAGTTTAATTTTGAGTCAACTCTCCCTGGGACAGAGGGGGCATGGGTAGGAGACAATGTGTCTGTTTCATAGCAACACTTCAAGAACTGCAGGAACCCCTCACCCCATAAATGCTTTTGTAAAAGCTCATCCATGTTCATTAATTGCTGTTAAGGTGATATCCGAGGGTTAACTGATATTAGGAAGACACTGAGTAGTGACTGGGGATAATATTGGGAGCAACATATTGAATAGGAACTCATGAGCTCTAGTACTAGAGAAAAAGCCTCCAAACCTTTCAGGGTGACAGCTAGAACCCTGAAGGGAGTCATAGTAGAGACTATCATGATTTTCTATTTGTAGCCCCACCATAATGTTTGGCACACAGTAAGCACTTCAGTTTTATCATGAATTTCGTACATTCTGTGGCATTTTGAGAGACAACCTTAAAACGCTATCTTAATGGAAGTTGTATTTATTCTTTAACTTTTCTTTATTAGTGATGGGGCTTAGATTCAAACCAAGTCCTGATTCCTAACCCTAGTGTCTTTTCCACTAAGCCCCACAGCTCCTCTACAAGACCTTAAGAAGGTTGGCAAAGACTTAATTTTTTATGTGGCTCAGCTCTTCCATCAGTGAGAATAGTAGTATTCAAATTCACCACACTCTGTAAATAAAGTGTTTAGGAAAAGCCCGGATAAGAAATCATTAGTGGAGCAGAAAGCAGAATATGGTCCTTCTACTTAGGATGAAACCCCTCAAGACATGCCCTTTCTGTACATATGGCAACCTCACAGTCACTGGAATAAATGCTCATTTACTTCCCATCTCAGCTAATAATAATAACTTACATTAATATGATGCTTTAAGGTTTGCAAAGAACTTTGCATATTTTACCTCAATTGAGCCTCATAACAAACCTGTGAGGTAGATGTTACAGGCATTATTATCCTTATTTACAGAAAAAGACAATGAGGCTTAGAAAGAATAAGTGATCTACCAGTGGTCATGGAACCGGTAGGTATCAGAGATGGATCTGAACACAATGTGCTAGGTGAAAGAAGAAATGACTGAGGAAACAAAGGTTCCAGCTTCTGAGTATATCAGTTCATTAAAGAATGCAAGCTGGTTAGCCAACAAATTAGGATTAGTCACTTTCCTCAGCTTTGATACTGCACCCCAAATGGGGGGGGGATTTTTATACATTCAAAACAATTAATCAAATAAGTTCAATTAATTCAAAGGAAACGACTAAGCAGGATATAATAGTAGATGATCAGATTTCTAATTGGAGGAAAGATTAGGGACTTTCCAAGTCGGGAGAGACCAAGTGAACAGGTATAATTCCCTGAAATCAGAAAAAGAGGTGTTCTATTCCCCCTAAGTATCTGTTGAGCAATCAAAGGAGCATGGAATCAACAACTGATTAATTCGTGTGGGACTAGTTTTCAGATGAAGACTTAAGGGATACTTGAGAGGCACAACTGTGAGAAAGTTTCCCTCATGGATCTTTAGATCTGACTGTGTTTCTGGTCAACATCACCCAGGTCCTTAGTTAAGGGTCTCAGCAAAAGGTAGAAGTGGTCCAACTTTACAGCTGTGCAGGGCTGGGTTCAAACAATTCAACAGTTTTCTCATGATTCCCATAACTGAATAAAGTTTTCTCACAAGGCAGAAATTGGGTTAGATCCATAACTGATTAGAAAGGAAACTGAGCTTGATTCAGAATGGACATACAAGATGGAGCCAGCATGGTTCACTCTAATGCCCTCAATTCCCTCACGGGTCATTCTGACTCCAAATCCTGCCGTCTATCCGCCATGCCTCACTAGAAATATAATACAGAGCTTGTCATTCAAAGGCTATAGTCACTGCATTTATTTGTCAAGTAACTTGCACCTTTGGGGGGGGGGGAGGGGATAGGCAGCTAAATGGTACAGTGGATAGCATGTTGGGCTTGAAGTTGGGAAGCTTGCCTTTGAATCCTGCCAGGGATACTTAATAGCTATATGACTTTGAGCAAGTAACTTAACCTTCCCCAGTCTATAAAATAGGAATAATAATAGCAACAGTCTCACAGGATTATTGTAAGGGTCAATGAAGATATAATAGATGTAAAGTAAGTGTTTTGCAAACTGTAACATGCTATACAAATGCTAGCCATTTATTTTGTGATCCTTTATGCTTAAAAGAAGGATAGTTCATCAAAGATCATTGATGCCACTAATAACCACTAAATAAATGGACTACAAAATGGTAGCCATAGCCCTGCCAGTGATTCAGTGGTGTGGAAGAACACTCTGCTCTCCCGGACATATAAAACTCCAAAAGATCACATTCCCAGTTCAAAACAAAACCAAAGAGCTAAAATATAAAGCTCTGAGTCTTGGCTCTAGGGAGCTTTAAGTGGTTCTGCAGGATTTTGTTTATTTTCTTCTGGTCATCAGAGAAGCAGGAGAGTACAGATTTGTTTCACACAAGGCTCATGCCTTTGTGACTTTTAAGAGAAAAACAAATGTGTGTTTGTAAATTTTTTTTAAAGTTCTGCTTTTACTTAGTTACTCTGATCAATACAATGATCCAAGAAAGTTCCAAAGTACTCCTGACTTAGAAATACTATTTACCTCCAGAGAAAGAACCAATGAAATCTGAGTTCAAATTAAGAAGTTTCTCACTTTCTTTATTTTTCTTGTTTTTTGCATGATGTGACTAATATGGAAACATATTTTGCATAATTTCATATGTATAATTTATATATTTTGCTTGCCTTCTCAGTGGATGGAAAAGGGGTGGGAGAGAGGGAGCGAATTTGGAATAGGAAAAACAAAATTTAATGTTAAAGATAAAAAACTTTTTTCACAAAGAAAAGTGCTGTCATTTCTCTCTTAAGGTACTGAGAAGTGGAGAGTTAGGATGGGGAGAACTGGTAAATATAAGAAGAGAATTTCTCAAATTTGTTTGTTTTAATTTTAATTTTATTTAGTCAATTTAGAATATTATTCAATTTAGAACAAACATCATATTCTTTCCCTCTCTTCCCTCTCTCCACCCTTCCTGCAGCCAATGCACAATTTCATTGGGTATTACATGTGTCCTTGATCAGAACCTATTTCCATGTTGTTGGTGTTTGCATTAGGATGTTCATTTAGAGTCTCCATCCCCAACCATATCCCCCTCAACTCATGTAATCAAGCAGTTGTTTTTCTTCTGTGTTTCTACTCCCACAGCTTTTCCTGAGTGTAGATAGTGTTCTTTCTCATAGATTCCTCTGAGTTGTTCAGGATCACTGCATTGCCACTAATGGAGAAGTCCATTACATTCGATTGTACCACATTGTATCAGTCTCTGTGTACAATGTTTTCCTGGTTCTGCTCCTCTCGCTCTGCATCAATTCCTGGAGGTTGTTCCAGTTCCCATAGAATTCCTCCAGTTCATTATTCCTTTGAGCACAATAGTATTCTATCACCAACATATACCACAATTTGTTCAGCCATTCCCCAATTGAAGGGCATCCCCTCATTTTACAATTTTTGGCCACCAGAAAGAGCACAGCTATGAATATTCTTGTACAGATCTTTTTCCTTATTATCTCTTTGGGGTACAAACCCAGTAGTGCTATGGCTGGATCAAAGGGCAGGCAGTCTTTTATCACCCTTTGGGCATAGTTCCAGATTGCCCTCCAGAATGGTTGGATCAATTCACAACTCCACCAGCAATGCATCAATGTCCCAACTGTAACAGTTAAAATTTAGGGAGACTGAGGCAGGTAGAAATTAGTTTCTCTCTGCAAGGAGTATTATATTTTTTAGAGGTTTATTAAAGGTTAAAGATTAAAGAAAATACAGAATAAGAAAAAACACGTGCCTAGGCCAGAGACCTAGGCCAGATAACCTCACATCATGGAAGAGACTCATCTGCTCCAAAACGGAAGTCCAAAAGAGCCCTCAAAAGCCTTTGTAATCAGCTTAAATACCTTCTTGATTTCACCCACCTCAGAATTCCGTGGGATTACAAAGCATTTTGGGGAAGTAGAGCAAGGGCTTGTGGGGATTGAAGTCCAGAGTTCAAATCTCAATTTTACACAACTTTGCCACATCCCCTCCAGTATTTATTGCTTTCCTTTGCTGTCATGTTGGCCAATCTGCTAGGTGTGTGTTTGTTTGTTTGTTTTTTTAACTCAAAATATGGTCAAATTCTAGAATAATGGCACACTGGAGAGATTACCTGGATTCAAATTCTGTGTCTGACAATCACTGCCTGTGTGATGTTGGACAAATGATGCCATTCCTCATTATCTTTTTCTGTAATATGTGTCTGCCACAGTTTCCTCATCCATAAAATAAGGGATGAAGACATAAACTCAAAAAAAGTGAAGGACTAGATCTATGAATTCAGTGATATATAAAGCTCTTTTTTGTCTTCAAAATTTTTTATTTGTTGTACAGGATGAATCTCTGGGAAGAGGATAGGGAAAATTTTTGTAAAGTAAAAAAATCCACCAATAAGAGTTTATTTTTTAAAAAAGTCATAAGGAACTTCTGAGTGAGGAAATTCCCCCTAACAGTAGAGGTCAGCACCTTATCTGTCAGAGTTGCCTAAAGTAAAGGGGTTAAATCGCTTCCTGGGGTCATATAGCTAATATATCTCAAGAGCAAGAATTCGAATTGTCTCCTAACTGTTAGACCAACTCTTTATTTACTGTTTTCTCTTAAAAACAAAAGATAGCAATACAATTAAATACAATTAAAATTCAATATAATTAAAAATGATGTATTCAAATATATTAAGAAAAGGTGATATTTTAAAAGGTAAGAATAAAAATATTTGTAACATCTCAACCTTAATTTCTTGCTGAAGGCTTTTTTAAATATCAACAGTGATTTGCCTATGACATGAGGCCTTGGAGGGACTCGGAAAGACTTAAATGTAGTGATGCAAAGTTAAGTAAGCAGAACCAGGTACACAATAACAACAATAAAGTATGATGATCAGCTATCAACTGCCCCTCTCCACCAGCTCCATGCTGGCATCTGTTTCAGTTATACCATTTTTTTTTTGGAGCTTGGACCTCAGTGGACCTAATTGTCCTATTTCCACTTTCATGTCCAAAAGGAAATCATGAAACCAAACATAAACTTCCATTTTGTCTAAATTGCCCAGTTACTGTCAGCCCTATAGTTCATTGCTGAGGCTCACTTCTGGAAGTTTGTTGCCCATTTAAAAACAAACATTTTTAATGGAGTGGGATGTGTTTAATGGTAATGTTTTTTAAAGGAGATGCCAAATGAGTGAATTGTTGAGAATCTCTAGCAGCTCATATCAGCTGCAATTTAGGGACATATGATTAGAGAAGCAGGCTGTTCAAATATGTTTCTAATGTCTATTGAGCCATGAGGTAACCATTTTGGACTTTGAATTTTTAGCTAAATTCATGGAACTCAGATAGTAAAAGCAGACTTCTAAAATTAGTTTGGTTGCTATTCCTCATTTTAATACCCTTCCCATTTCTTTCCATCTTCAAAGACTTCTTTCCCAACTCCATTTGCCCCCTCACAAAAAAAGTTTAATTCAATTCAACAAGCATTTATTAAACAACTATCATGTGCCAGGAACTGTACTGAAAATACAAAAAGTTCCTGCCACTGGGAGCTTATATTCTTCTAAAGGAAAAAAAAAATTTAATAGATAATAAAAATGTTAAATATACCCAAAATAAGTATATACAAAATATATATAGAATAAATGCCAAGTAATTAGGAGGTGGGGGAAGGATTATCTACTTAAACAAAGAAAACAGACATATAATCTCCTAAATTTAGCTTCATCTTTGTTATTTCATTGGCATGAGGAGCTTCTAGAGTACAAATTTCCTCCACAAAAGGAAAAATGATCATGCAGTTCCATGCCCATCAGCTATCCTGAAGGGACATAAAGGGCATGGAAAAAAATTAAGTACTGGAGCTTCTCCAGTTCCTGGCTTGTGAGTCATTCACCAATGTATAAGTGATATGAACAGTGATAATCGGTCTCAGAACCAAGAGTAGGCCAGGGAGAGTCTCTTGAGATTCATTGAATTGGACAACAAATATCCACTCATCATGATTCATGTAGTGAGACATAAAGACTATGTATGGGACTTATGATGTCCTGAGCAGGAAACCAGAGGGAGGAGGGAGAAAGAATATCCCTTTCCCTGCTGATTATTGAAATAAGAGTTTCAGGAGAGAAAGTCAGGTTTGGTAAATGAACAGTAATATTAATTGGTGAAAAAGATGGTGACAGAGAACAGAGTCTGGATTTCTGGATCAGGGTTTAATACACAAGAATAACCCCTATGCTACTTAAAAATATGTACACTGTACAAAACTAGGAGGGATCACTCAAATGTTGGACTAGGGAATCAAGATCCAAAAAATGTCTTGACTAGCTGGCATGATGGGCCATTCATTACCTCTACTAGATTGGCATTTTCCTTATTTGGGTAAAGAACTACCTCTTCTATGATGAAGTAATGAAGGAAGAGTTGAAATCTCTAAGTCTACCTCCTCTTTTAAAATATCCACTAATTAGATCTGTCATAAGAAGCCCAAGGGTTGAATTCTCAAGCCAATCAGAAAGAGGACACACTTCCGTATAAAAAGGAGTGTCAGGGCTCACTGAGAGTCTTTCCCATGAGAGAGATGCAAAGACACATTCCCTGTTAATAGACAATGTTGTTCCTCAAGGAAATGACCTCATGTCATTTATTGGTTAATAATTCCAGGTGATAGAGTGCCCAGGTTTCAAATTTAGAGCATTTACATAGGACTCTCCTCATTGGCACAACATATGATGACCATACTCTGTGCCTTCACATTGAATAGAACTGGCATGAGAGCTTTGGAGAGGAGAAAGTCTCGCTTTCTACTTCATCCTCAAGAGAGATACATGTAGTTTTAGTCTTGTTTTGAGTAAAAACTCAGGGAGTAAAAGAGGGGTTGAAAGACTTTGGAAAACAGATATGTAGGGGAAAGTTGGCTCCTCACCATATCCCTTAAATCTCATCTCAGCCAAAGGAGAGACCCCTAATCTTACCCAAGGAGAAATTACTGAAAGTCTCTAAGGAGGAATGTTGGAAATCAGGGACATATCAAGGATTTCCCTACATGTTTACCATTCAAAGTCTCTTTTTTCTTTGCCCACAGAATTCTCCCCAAAGAGAATATGAAGGAGGCAGCTGGGTGGCTCAGTGGATGGAGAGCCAAACCCAAAGACATGAGGTCCTGGGTTCAAATCTAACTTCAGACACTTCTAGCTGTATGACCATGGGCAAGTCATTTGACCCCCATTGCCTAGTCCTTACTGCTCTTCTGCCTTGGAACCAATACATGGCATTGATTCCAAGACAGAAAGTAAGGATTTTGAGAGAGACAGAGACAGAGACAGAGACAGAGACAGAGACAGAGACAGAGAGACAGAGAAAGAGAGTATGGAACCATATGTATTTCTCTAAGATATACAGGAATGAAGAATCTCCTACTCTAAAGATCTAGAACTACTGGTTGCACTAATTAAAAGAAATTCATTGTACTAGGCAAGAGAGTACAACAGCATTAGTAAAAAGTTAAGTTGAGAAGTATCAAGGAGTAGTGAAGGGAGAGCTCCTGCTCTCAGAGACAGGAAGACCTTGGTTCAAGTCCTGACCTTGAAATATATACGTTGGGTAATGCTGGACAACTTGGTGAACCTCTCAGCCCTCCAGTTAACTTGCAAAGAGTCAAAGAACTAGAGAAGATGTATCTCATTTATAGAGAAATTTCTTCCTTGGGGAAATCCCTATATATGTGAAATCACAAGTCCAGTTGCTTTCTCTATCTTCTAATTAACATGTATCATGTAATTCCATTTTCCATCAGCAATTTTGCTTAGCCTTGGGAGTACTATGGCCCAACTACTACCAGCTCCTGTCCCCAGCCCAGGAAAACTGATCACCTGAAATCTCATCAACAGGAAGCTCCAGACTGGATATTCCACGTCATGCTCAATTGCCTCTTCCCTGCCCCACCCTACCCCCATTGGAAGGCTGAAGTGTGGAGTAATTAACTCCTCTCAAGTCCTTCCTTTATTATACCGGGCTCACAAAGTTTTTGGTAATTCTTTTCCTGCAGCAGTTCTGTTTGGTTTCAACCAATTTCATGACTGACTACAAGCAAACACTATATTATCCAATATTCCCTGGTGCCTCCTACCTTTTCATTTTTCTTTTGTGTTGTTTTCTCCCATTAGACAGTAAGCTCCTTGAGGGCAGGGAAATGTCTATTTTCCTTTTTTTTTATCCCCAAGGTTTCATACCATGCCTGGTACACTGTAGGTACTTAATAAATGTTTATTGAACTGAATTAAATTGATTTTATCCAATGGACTCTGTACCCCAGTTCTGTACAATTAAGCACATACTGGCTTAATATGATGCATAAATTTCAGTGGCAGTGTTAACAACGATGATGATTCTGGTCTATTTCCATTCTGTTTCTCATAAGACAAACATTTATTTGGACACTGACAATGTAGACATTTGTTTTGCTTGACAATGCACATGTGTTACAAAGGATTTTTTTCCTTTTTTTTATTTGGAGGATGAGAATATGGGCAGGGTTAGAAATAAGGCTGCCAAATTTAAGAAAAAAAGAAAAGAGGGTTATTATAGCATTTTTAAATGCACAGAAGGGTACATAATGAAAACCAGAACGGATTATAGACAAGTAAAACACTTTTGAAAATTATATATTGTTGAGAAAGTAAATACCCTATAAGAATCATTTTATGAGACAAATAGAGTTCTAGTACCCGAATCAGGAAAAGATAAAACACCCAAGGAAAGCCATAAGCTAATATCATTATTGAATATTGACTCAAAATTTTTAAACAAAATTCCATTAAACAGACCATAGCAATTTATCCAAGAAATCATTCATTATGAGCAAGTAGGATTTATAGTAGGGAGGCAAAGCTGCCTCAACATTAGGAAAACAATAAGCAGAATTAATCATACTAAAACCCAAAGCATCTAGAATCACATGATTATTTCAATAAAGGCAGAAAAAGCCTTTGGAAAAATATAGTACATTATATATATATTTTTTAATAACCTGCAAAATATAGGCATAGAGGGAGCTGTTTTAAATTATCATAGGAAAAGCATCTTTCCTAAAATGAAAATAAGCAACATGAACAATGGGAATACACAAGAATTTTTTCCCATACATATAGGAAGGAAGCAAGGATGACTTCTCTCACACTATTGTTGGATATAATTCTAGAAATTCTAATAATAGTAATATGACAAGAGAAATGAATTAAAGGCATAAAGATAAGTAAACAGAAAATAAAACTCCATACTTACTGATGAGATGCTTGGAAATCCTAAGGAATCAGCAAAATACTAATTGAAAAAAGATTCAGCAAAGTTACTGGTTATACAAAAGAAACTCAAAAAACAATAGCATTTCTATATAATAATAATAAAACCCAATTAAAAAATAATAGAAATAGTAGTATCATTTCAAGTAATTATAAAATGCATACAATATCTAGTAACTGATCTAGCAAAGTACACAAAAACTTATGTGTGTGTGTGTGTGTGTATATAAACATATATATATATTAATTTACAAAGTGCTCCTTAAAGAAATAAAGAACAACTTAAATAGGAGGAATAAACAGTGCTCATGGTGAGACCAATAAATAAAAAATAACAATACTGCCAAATTTATACTTTTAGTACTATCTAGTCAAATTTCAAGTGGATAATTTGTAGAATTTGATAAATTAGTAACACAATTTGGAAAAACATAATTCTAGAATGTTGAGTGAAATGATAAAAAAATACCAATGAAGATAGAATAACACTTCTAGACCTCTATATTAAAAAGTAGCGGCAATAAAAACCACTCAGCATTGGTTAAAAAAATATAATGACTAATGATACAAACTAGACATAGGAGATTAGGAAAAATGGAACTCAATAAACCCTCTGTTTGATTAAAGAGAAACATAAATTACCTGGGGGGCTGTTATTTTATTTTTTAAAGATTGCTAGGAAAACTGGAAAGCAGTCTGGCAGAAATTAGGCTTAGACCAATACTTTATACCACATGCCACAATATATCTTAAATGAATATAGGAGCTTAATATTAAAGGTTGTACTATAAAAATTCGAGAAGAAAATCAGATCATATATTTTTTTATAGCTATGGGTAGGAGATGTATTCTTAACCAGAGACAATTACAAAATGTAAAAGAGATAACTTGAGCTAAATGAAACTGAAAAGCTTCTACACAAGCAAAATTAATACATCTAGAATAAGAAGGGGAACAATTGAATGGGAGGGGGGAATTGCATCATATTTCTTTGATGAGCTTGTTATCCAAGATTTTATGTATGTATAGACATATGTGTGTGTGTGTGTGTGTGTATGTAAAGATAAAGGTGTAGGCACTCCAATAGATAAATGGTTAAAGGATATGAACAAACAGTTCTCAAAAGAAAAATTATAAACTATTTGCATCAACATGAAAGAATGCTCCAAATTACTAATAATATGAGAAAGGCAAATCAAACCAACACTGAAGTTTCACCTCACATTCTGCAAATTGGAAAAGATTATTAAAAAAAAAGGCAATTGTCAATGTTAAATGGGATTGTAGAATGTTAGGCACGCTAATTCATTGTTGTTGGAGTTGTCAAATGGAACAATATTTTTGGAAAACAATTTGGAATTTTCCAAATAAAGGAACTATAATGTTTACACCCTTTGAACCAGTGAATCCATTACTGGGAGTATAACCCCAAAAAGCTATTGATAAGAAGAAAATCCTCAAATATTAAAAAAAAATTACAGAAGCACCTTTGTGAAGGAAAAATTGTGTGAAAAGACTTAGAAACAAAGTAGAAGTTCATTAATTTGGGAATGGCTAAATAAATTGTGACATGAATGTAATAGTATATAACTTTGCTATAAGAAATAATGTATGTAATGAATATAAAGAAGCATGGAAAGATCTATATGAACTGATGCATAATGAAATAAGCAGAACCAGGAAAAGAATATGCACAATAACTAACAATGTAAATGGAAAGAACCATCACATAATTTGTGAATGTCCACCTCCAGAGAAAGAACATAAATAGAAACTTTTATGAAAGACCCAGTTGTGTGTGGGGGGGGGGGAGCGGGGGGCTCATACATGGAGTGAAATACCTTCTCTAGTATAGGGTGGGGAGAGAAGGGAGTAATACTTGGGAATTTTAATATAACTACCAATCTAATTAATAAAAATTTTTAAAAAGAAGGAAAGAACCATACACCCAAAAAAAATGGAAAAAGGAATGTAGAAAAAATATGAATATCAACCATGACTTGAATGAGAAAATATTAGAGGATATTCCCCACTCATCCTTTCATGGAGATTTGAAGTCCACAGGTACATGTTTTCAGACTTTTTCAACATACTTATTTTTCCCCCTTTTTTCTGTGTCTTTAAAAAATACTATTTGTTATATTGGATGATTCTCTGGGATGGGGAGAGAGAAGGAAGAACTATGATGATATAAAAAAACAACAGAAGAACACTTATTTAAAATAAAGTTTAAAGTAAAAGAAAGTACACGTTGAATTTATTATATACTGTAATAGAGGATTCTCAACTAGAGTAATCTCAACTAGGATATTTAAGGTAAGAGAAGTACTGGAGCAGAGCGGTGACACTAAGAAATAGGTTAAAGGAGAAGCTGAGGTTCTCACTCCTTCCCCCCACCCACTTCCTGTCTCTCTCTCAGTTGGTCCTAACTTCTCTTCTCAGATGGTAAGTTAACTGCAGCTTTCAATAGACTAATTTCACACTATAGTACTTTCTAAGAGGGATTTATTTTAAAGAAAGAAAGTTAGAGAGTTGGGACAGGAAAGAGGGTATTTCTGGTTTCCCTAATCTACTATGAAATTCAATACAAGGAAGTAACACTGATTTGTCTCTGAAGGGATATTGTTGATAAATTGACAAGGATCTTCAGAGCTATGCTCCAATTTTTTCAATGTTAAGCCACTAGCCAGGAATCCAAAGCAGTAGCCTGTTAGTTCCTTCTCCACAGTTCAAGAGAAAAGTGACCAGTTTCTGATGCTGACTTTCTTAACTGTCTCCCTGACCAGATTCTTCTTTGGAATCTTCCTTCCTTCTCTCCTTGATTGACAGTCCTTCAAGCTTCCATTCCTTGCATCTGCTTGCCAACCTCACTGATGTTGTAATCTCTTCTTCACAATACCAAGAAGGAAAAGAAACTAAATTTATAAAATTCATGGCTTTATGTAAAATGTTCTTTTTTTCTGTTCTACTTTGTATGTGTCTAATGAAGGCCCAGTACTTCTTGTATGTGAAAGCTGGCCCTGAGTGATTGATGAGGAAGAATAATGAAGTCTTCAATTGCCTGAGGATCTGAAAAGACAGATGATGTAAGAAAAAATAAGCCAGAAATGAGTGTGCAAATAAAAGGTTTGAGGAGAGTGCCTCCCCTTTCTCCTAATGGCTTTCTAGATGAGAAATCAAAGGTTTGCTGTGAGACACCAGCTAAGGAAGAGGCAGACTACACTATCTTCCACTCAGTCATCCTATGGCCCTGAACACAAGCCACCTTTATTTTTATTCATTTTCTCCTCCCCCCCCCACTCCTTTAGAATGGATCTTGTTCCCCAGGAGCCTCCTCATCAAGAAACCCATCATTCTTTAAGAGTGCTTCAGCCTTGATGTTCACACCTTATTAGTACTCTTGAGCCCCTTGTTGTGGAGGACTGAAGGGCAGAGTAAAGAACTCTTACCTGATCCTGCATTTAAAAAGGGTTCCCAGACTAGACATGTGTTCATTCATGTTCCCCACATGGGGTACCTGTCTTCCCACTCCACCCTTTTCAACTTCTTTTTGTATATTGTCTTCTTTCCAATGAAAGGTAAGTTCCTCAAGGGCAGGGACTATCTTTCTTTTTTTGTATTTGTATCCCCAATACTTAGCACTATGCTTGCCTGTGCTGAGTATGCTAAGGCACTTTTGTTTAAGCCTTTTCAGTTTCAAACATGTCCAACTGTTCATGACCCCATTTGGGGTTTTCTTGGCAAAGATACTGGAGTGGTTTGCAACTTCCTTCTCCAGATCATTTTATAAATGAGGAAACTGGAGTTAAGTGACTTGCCCAGGGTTATACACCTAGTAAGTGTCTAAATTCAGATTTGAACTCATCTTCCTAACTCCAGGTAGGGCATTCTATCCACTGAGCCTTAATAAATATTTATCCACTAAATGCATGAATTAAAGAATATCCTGAGACAGAAAATAGACCAGGTTATCACCCTGTGAACTCTGAAAGGTCAGAAGAGTAATCAGAATCTCTCTCAGCTATCAAAGTTGGTAGCAGAGATCACCAGAACCAGTAGCAGCAATAGCTGACTGTAGTGAGTAACCACTCACTACAAATCAGGAATGATTTGATTGATTCACCTGAGCACTGGATTGACCTACCAGCCAAGATACTGTGACCTGAAAGGAAGCTGAACCAAGGTGTGGCTCTCCACATACACCACAATATTTATAGCAGTATATTTTGTGGTAACAAAGAATTAGAAACAAAGTATATACAGATGGATTGGGTAATAGCTAAACAAATTGTGGTACTTGATGACTACCAAGAAGCATGAGAAGACTTACATGAATTGATGCAAAGTTAAACAAACAGAACCAGGAAACAATATACACAATGATGTCAACAACATAAGTGGGAAGAACAAATCAGCCAAAAGTGAATCTTATGAGAGGATTTTCATTTTCTTTATGAGAATTAGTTATAAAGTACAAATGACCCCAAAAAGAGATAGAAAACATCTTTCCCTACTCTTTTACAGAAGGAGGAGGTCCCTGGGTAGGAAACATTGCATATATTTTCAGGGTCAGGGGAAGTGTTTGTTCTTGTTACATTGATTTCTTTTATTAATTGTTTTTTCTTCTTTTTTTCATTTTTGTCTTATAAAAATATTTTTTGTTATATGGTGTGGCCTGCTGGAAGGGATACAGGAGAAAATTTAGGCAGCATAAAAACAAAAGATACAAATAAAAATTTATTTTTAAAAATGCTTATTGTTGGCACCTGGTTAATTGATACTGACAAGAACACATTGAATGGGGTTTTGTGTTCAATCATATTAAAAAACATAAATTCTTAGGTACAATTCCTATAACCTTAAGGGCAAAAGTAGTCATCAGCATTCTGGGGACCTAACCTACCAGTGAGAATTCCAGAATGAGCCCAGAGATAACAAATGCTTCATTTGGTATTTGTTATACTCAGAAGCAGGTGTATGTATGTATGTATATGTATATATATGGAGAGAGACAGAGAGAGAGAGAGAGGCAGAGAGAGAGAGGGAGGGAGGGAGGGAGGGGGAGGGAGAGAAACTGCAATTTCTTATGTGAGGAATGTTGAATTTGAAAAGTTGAATTTGAAAACTCTGATCTCTGATTGGATAAGAATGTATTTCAATTACCAATGGGGTTTATGGAACCAAGTAAAGCAGAGCTTAATAAAATCCAGCAAATAGACACTAGGTTCATATAAGCAAGGAAAATTCAATTTCAAAATCTAGGGCCTGGGGGATTCCTCTGGATACTTAATTCATTTCCCGTGCAGTCTCCTAGGGAGGTGGCTGATGGCTGATGGACACAGATTTCTGGCCTGGGTTACATGCCCCAAAAAACATTACATGACCATTCCCAGCTGTAGCTCTTACTTGGGTATTGCCAGCTGTCACAGCAGATCACATCACAAAGTAAGAAGAAAGCAAATTCCCACCTTCTCTCCTAGAGGAAAAAAAATGGTGAAAAACTTGGAAGTTTATGATTCCTGTTTTTCCTGTGGCAGAGGGTGAGGGGGAGATTCTGATTTAGCCAATTACACATTACCTTCCTAGGAAACATATGGAAAATATAGTGCAAATTCACCCACTGCTCACCAAGCCCCCCATTAGGACAAACACGTTAATTTTTAACTGCATCTGGGCAGCAGTTGGATTTCTCTTAAGAGTTCCTCCAAACATGAAGTTTGACAATCTGTTTTGTTGTTTGACTAAGTTATTGTTCCTCTCCACGACTCTATATACTGTAGCTTAGGGGAATAATACGCCCAATACATAGATGTAGATCTAAATTCTTGCTGTTCAAATAATTTTTTTCAAATATCTTACTTCAGATAGTGATGAGAGGAGCTTAAAACAGACCAGATTCTGGATTCCAGTCCCATTGTGAGAAGCCATTGACCATCCATCATTTATTAAGGATCTATTGCACATCAAATGCTCGAGGGTAAAGAGAAGGGTGGTTAGGAAGCACAATTTTTGCTGCCTGGCATGAGACAAAAGGATAGAGGGAGTATAAAGTTATTAAATATCATCCTCGACCTTGAGAAATTACTTATAGTCTAATTGGTATTCTGTCCTTGGTGGCCACCCATCGGGGAAGGCTTCTCACCTCTTTTCCTTTATCTCTTCTCCCAGGACCCAAGATCTTGAACCCATGGGGGTTAACCACTCTTAAATTGCCTGTCTAGACATGCCCCTGTCTCATCATCTTAATTCAGAAATGTTGGGGATTGGAAAGAGTTTGGATATTGGTTTCAGATTAAGGCTTGAGGTGAGCAGTTTGTACCTGGAGAATTATCCTCATGTCAGAGATCTAACTTAGAAAATCCACTCCAGGTTAAATGTACGCTATGGGTCTGCAGTAAAACCACTTAAAGTTGTTAGGAGTGCCTACCAATGTATTTGCTTTTATAAATCAGCCAGGAGACAGTCAGTTCAAAGAAAAAGTATTTAATGAAATATGTAGCACAGTAAGAAAAGTAACAATACAATATTTTTCTCATAAACCTGGGGCACACTATTCTATAAATGTACATGTCAGTAAAATGAGAAAACAAATATAATTACTGAGAAACATTGTGGTGCCCAATGGTCAACCTGGAGTCAGAAAAACCAAAATTCATAGCCTGCCTCTGACACTAACCAGCTGTGTAACTTTGGGGAAAATACTTAACCTCAATGAGTCTGAGGTTCCTATTCAATAAAATAGTTGTTAATAACTATAATATCTATCTCACCAGATTATTGTGAGGCTCAATCATGCAACATGCTTTGTGAATTTTGTGCTAAATAACTATCTGTTTTAATTGAGTGAATTACTGTACTACAATTACTCAGAAGTTCCAGGTTCAGAAGAAAGGAAAGCTTAATTATTTGATTTTTTTCTGAATGGGCAAAAACTGCTCTGAAACATACTCTCTAATGCCTTCTTTTCTTCCCATGTTGTCTCCTTTTTTCTCCCTATTTTTCTTATTACATTCTAATTTTTTTCCTTTTCTTCTTTCCCCCACACTCTCTTTTTCCAGATGTTCTTCTCTTCTCACCACTCCCCCTCCCCTCTTTCTGCCTTGCTCCCTCTCTTTTTTTCCCTTTCTCAGAGGAAGGGAAAGGATTGCAGGGAAGTTTATTGCTGTGATCAATGATTAGGACTGAGAATGCAAGAAAAAGAGATTGATTTTATTCGCTTTATTTTTCTCACTCCCCTACCTCAAATCTACACCTAGGCCTATTTTGGGTGTGGATGAGTATGGGCAAATTTCTTTCTTTTCCCTGTACATTCTTGGAGCAAATGCCTTTGAATCCAACATTTATGCAAGTTTAAATTATAAAGTTGACAAGGTGGGGGGGAGTATGTCAGGATTAATAGGAAAAACATCTGGTAACCTGAGTACCATCTGCTTTTCAGTGATGTATCCTGCAACTAGAATCCCATAGGATCTGCACATGGTAGGGAAAATAAAGCAAAGGGGCTAAAATATGTAATTTTTCTCACTGCAAGATAAATAAATAAAATCATATTAATGAATGTTTGCTAAGTATCTACTAAGACATCATGCTGGAAGGAGGGAAGTTCTTTGATCAGAGATGTTCTTGAGCAGATGGGATGATCCTTCTGTTCACAGGCATTATGTGAGGGTTGAATGATTAAAAAAAAAAGAGGGAAGTAGAGCATCAAGTCTCTAGGGTCCCATTGTCACCCACAGCTCCCTCCTCCAAACTATATCCACAAACTATGACCTCTAGAAAACCTAGAAGCACTGCCAAGCAAAATGAGCTAATATCACAACTCCCTGACAACCCACCCAGATAAACACTTCTAAACATAAAGGTAAATCTGTGAAATCTCCTCCTACCTCCACCTGAAACCACATAAGTCATAAGCAGAGTTGTAGATGGCTGACTTCCTTATTTCATAATTTTGCCCAGGGCCAACTGTGACCACAGCTGTGCCATTACTGAAAGGCAACAGTTTGCACTTACCACATCTGATCCTGAATGCAAAATCAGACGTTGGTTTGTTTTAGCAAAAATATGATCACAGGCATATTGCCCAAATCAATAGAAAACACAGGTGAGTTTCCTTTTCCATATTCTAACCTCTAGCCAAAGGAGCATAAGTCATAAAATTACCAGCCAGGCTAAAACAAGATCCTCTTTTTATTCTTTTAATCTCCCAAATAGAGTCATCAACTACAATCACTCCTTAGCAGATTTACCCAACCATCGAAATCCAGAGGCCTCTTGGTTAAATGTCAAATGTTTCCCAAGACACCTTTCAAATAGAGCCGTGGTGGCTTGCTGTTCTGGTACAGGTGAGCAAGCAGGCTGAGGTGGGAACTACTCTTGGCTGGTGGGAAAGAAGTAGTGCTGGGGAGGTTGGTTTGACTTTCAAGCAGCACCCTCTTCGCACCCGCCCCCTTTGTTGGGAAATGGTTTTCCTTTCAAACTAGGTTGCAATAAAATAGTGAAAACTATCCTCAGTGCCTAGTCACTTGGCTGTCTAGCCACTACTGCTAACTCATTTGCCCAGATAAATTATTGATTATATCCTCTCTGCCTTAGGAAGTTGTAAAAATAAAAGAATATTGTTCTCCTTTTAACTCCAAGACCCTAGTCACAAATCTTTCTTTGGAAAAGCCATATCTTTTTTTCCTGGGCATTCCCATTGTCATCTATGAAAACTTCTGGAAGCAAACAATAGAAGACACAATTCAGCAATTCATTTATCAATTATTTTGCCATTCTTTGGCTCAAGAGAAAAATTAAATATTTCAACCTTAAGGGTAAATGAACTTTTAAGAAAAAAGGAGAAGCCTCCCAATGCCAGGGGAAACTTCAGGCTCAGAAAGACACATGGCTTTCTTAGGGAATGAAAGGAAAAGGAGAAGGGAAGAAAATAAGGCTTTAGTTCAAAATCCAAATTGATTCCAGCAGTATAGGATCCACTAGGTCAGAGATAGCACATAATTTGTCCACATGGCCTTGGCTCAAGTGGCCCTTCCTCCAAAAGTGGATGGAGTAAGTTTAGAGGACAATTGGGAGTTGCCAGTTTGCAGGGAAAACAGAGAGAGATGGACGAAAAGGGTGCCTGGAATAAATCTCTGGTGTCCTGATCTCCTTAGAGACACTAAGAAGACAGGGCTACAGAAATAAGAATACAAAATATAGATTTATATATGACATCTCACATGGGTGACTTAGTTCATTTATTCATTCATTCAACATTTGTCTGTGATGTAAGGGTTTTTCCATAGATTTTAAACACTATATTACATGGTGAACCATAGTAATATATTAAGTCCCCACCATGAAAACAGGTTAAAAACAAGTTTTCAGAAGTCAGTCTTCTGTGACTTTCTGTAGGTGGAAAGATATACTATATGGGTGGATTCCCATGATCTTCACTTACTCTCCTTCGGAGCTCCCAGACCCACAGAAATCCATTCTGAACCTGGCCTGAAATGAGGAAGTGTACATTATATAGTCACATGCTCCTCTGTGCTCATTAGCATCCCTTTTGCTGGATACACAATAAGGTCAATATTTTGATGAAATTGGGTTAGGGTGGTCTGGTTCTAGTTGTTATAAGTTGATTTATTCTCTACTGACAAAAGCACACAAATTAGAAGAGAAACATTATAATAGAAATTACATAATTGTTATTATCTCCATTTTACAGATGAGGAAACTGAGGCCAAGAGGAGTTAAGCAACTTACTCAGAATAACAGCTAGTAGCATCTGGAATGGGATTTGAACCTAGATAGTACAAGCTGTGAATTTCTCCTATAAAGGATGATGTAAAAAATTACATATTCTCTTAAAAGACTCTCAGTGATAAAAACCTGCCATAAAATCTGGGCTTATGAGAGAGAATTTTCTGATCTTTTGTTCCAGATAACTGCTGGATCTAGCAATGGCTGGCTGCCATGTCTGTCCTCTTCCTAATTTACTACATAAAGAATCCAGACTGCAAATAGCTGATGATGTAGACTATAAGAAGTGATTAATTCTGTGTAAGAGATGAACTAGAAAGCTTGGAGACAGTAGTATTTCTGGTTCAATGGAATTTCTAATTAGCTTAAGGTTTACGAGAAGCTCATTGCTTCTTTTTGAAAATCTTTTTTTGAATAAACTACAGCTAGATTCCTAATAGTGCCAATAATTAATCCAGTGGATTGGTTTTAAGTATTCAAATTCATACAAGTTATAATTACATAAAATATGGTCATTGACTCCAGTGACAATAAACAGCATGAACCTGAATAATGAAACCACTTCACTAGAACTTATTGTTCACTAAAATTGTGACTTAATTGTAGAGCATTTTTCTGCTTATTTATACTTAATATGATTTGTTATTTCATCGTCTTAGGGAATTCTCTCAACTATCTATCTATACCTTGACATATAACCTTTAAGGATCACTAATAGACATTTCAACTCTGAAATTCTGACATTATGACAGAAAAAGTCATCAACTGCAATCACTCTTTAACAGATTTACCCAACCATCAAAATCCATGGTCTTCTGTTAAATGTCAAATGTTTCCCAATGAATTTGAATAATGGAACCCTTTCTTTTAAGTACTATCCTCTGCCTCCATTCCCATCTTTCTGTGTCAAATATCTCACCCATCCTGTCCTCCCATTGCCATGAGTTCTACCATTGATCATTTCCAACGAAACAAAAGTTAACAGCAGATGTGGAGACAAAGAGCCTGAGTTCAAATCTCAATTCTGTTACTAGCTGTGTGGCTTTGTATAAATTTCTTAAATTCAAGACAATTGGGAACTAGAAATGGTAGGAACTTAACTCAATTATTTTTGAAATCTCTTCTAGTTCTAAGATCCTGAGATTTTGTTTTGAGGGCTCAAGCTTGATCCCATCTAGAATTCACTCCAAAACAACTTCCTTGGAAACTTAGACCCATTGTTATTATTAAATAATAATTACTTTAATTAATAATTATGATAATTGCACAACAATAGTGCTCCTTTCCCCAAGGATTCCATTGATATTTCTGGCTTAGTGCTAAAGAGAAGGTGCTGTTATATTTACAATGTGGTTTTTCAATTCTCCATTTCCCCCTCCAATACAGTGACAATTTAAGGAAGAACAGAGGGAAGCATTTATGTAATACCTCCTAGGTACAAGACGCTTTGTTAAGCACTTTACGATATTTCATTTGATTCTCACAACAACCCTGCAAAGAGTGATCTTCTTATCTCCATTTTATAATTTAGGAAACTGAGGCAAATAGATTAATTGAACTCAGGTCTTCCTGACCTCCAGTCCAGTGCTCTATTTAATATATTGCCTGTCTGCTTTATTTACTCAGCAATGGGCAAAAGTAGGAATAATCATAATATTTATTAAGAAAGAAAAATCAGGAATAATCAAAAATCCCAGTTTACCCATAAACCTGGCCCACACTTTCCAACCAGAATGGGAATGACCATGGAAGAAAGTGGGTACCTGCTTTTAGAAACCTAATGGTAGAGAGTGGCAGTTAGGTGGTTCAGTGGATTGAGAGCCAGGCCTGAGATGGGAGATTCTAGTTTCAAATCTGGCCTTAGACACTTCCCAGCTGTGTGACCCTGGGCAAGTCACTTGACCCCTATTGCCTAGCCCTTACCACTCTTCTGCCTTGGAACCAATACACAGTATTAATTCTAAGATGGAAAGTGAGGAGGGTTTAAAAAAGAGGAGAAACCTAATGGGGAAATGTCTGGTTAGGGAAATCCACTTTCCCAGGGCAACAATTCACAGTTCTAGACTGCAAGATTTGCTGTCTCTGATCCTTTCAGGAATAATCAGCTTGAAGATTCTTTTCTCCTAGCTGCTCCCTATTGGGGCCTCATCACTCTCCTGCTGGGCACAGGCTCTCTTTCTGCTCTCTCAACAGATGAAGCAGTGGCTAGTTTGCTCTTGGCCACTCTCAAAGGGGAGCTGAAAAAGTTACCATCTGAAGTGAGCCAAAGAACTGCCAAGCTCCTCCACTCGGGAAATGGGAGAAGATTTTGCTTTGCTTAATCATCCCTAAGCCTCTTCTGGCTTAGTGCTCCCAGCAAACAGATGTAAAACCTGTCTTACCCCATCTCAAAAATGAGGACAGTAGAAGGAAACTCACGCACCTCTGAACTCTTTCCTTTCTCTCAGACTACAGGAAGCCACAGAGAATAATACATGCAACAATCTTTCATGCAGCAGAAAGATTCAGTCCTCAATCAGCAAAGCAGCATCTCTCTTCTAAACCATTAAGTTCCCCAAAAACAGCTAAAGGGTGAGCTGTCTCATCTGGAAGCCTTATATACCGTCTCCCCCCAATTTATGGTGATTCCTGCTGATTTCCCATCCATTAATGCCTCAAATCAGAGCCTCCTGGTGTGGAGTGACTCATCTTTTTCTTACAAAGTAAAAAATCGAGAAATTTATTTTTCTGACAGGTATAGATCCAACTGTACTCATACAACCATCCCCTAGCCACCAAACAGTTATTTGATGTATAATTTTGCCAGAAACTTCAAAACTCTAAAAACAATCTTATGCCAATGAGCTGGTGGACCACAATGCCCTGTAGCCTTCATCACCTTAGTCATCCCTCTGCCTTCAAACAGGTCTTCTAAATATCTTTCTCTGGTCTTCATAATGGTTTATTTTTTCCTCCACCATTTATCTCAAAGATTATGTTGCTCCCCAAGTGCATTTTATCATTTTTCTTTACACAGACATTCTATTTCTGCCCATTTCAGTTAATTTATATGAAAGAAGAATTGCTTTCGGTTAGTTTTACTCAGTGGTATGTTGGCAAATGTTTGACAACCAACTCTTTGAGGGAAAAATGTGTACGAGACAATTTTAATTTTAATCATCATTATTAACATTTCCCTGTTACTTTATGATGTCTGGGAAATCAACAAAACAATAAATCAAGCCCTGATTTATAGCATTTTTTCAATCCTAGTGCCAATAGCCAAATAGATTTGCCTATTTCCAAGGTGTAACTGCTCACACTGAAAATTTAACACTCCGCTCTTAATCCAAAACAAGCTTACTCATGCATTTCCCCCTTTTTCCTTTTTCTTTTTTCATTTCTTACAAGGGACAGCTCATTGGATAAGCGAGGAAGGAAGGTTATATTCCTATATGACAGTAATCTAAAAATAAAAGATGTAAATAAAAATGGAAAGAAATGACAATATTTCAATGGACCAATGGGATTATAAATCCCATGAGGAAGGGACAATGTTATAATATAATCTCCCCAAGGATAATTCTTTACTCATAATAGGTAGCTGATGAATGTTTGTTGAAGTGAACTGAGTTGAAATGAATTGGGGATGAACTAAAAAGCATTTTTTCAAGTTACATAAAAGGCTGAGGGCTTTTGTGGTAGAGACTAATCTCCAATCATCCAAGGTTTTCCTAAAGATTCCATAGGTTTAGTCCTGGTATGGAAGGGGTCCTAGATTCTTGAAGGCAATATCACTGAAGCCCTCTCTGACAGATCCACCCAAGCAATAAAGGCCTCATTGACTTTGGATGAACTATAAAAAGTGAAAGGACTCTGATTATTATCCAAAAACAAAATAATCAAAGTTCAGATTTTGGAGAGTTGTATTAAGAGAAGGCTGGCTACAGGTGACAAACACCTTTGGCTTCCATAACTCAAAATGATTATCCAGTATGGAATAGTGGGTTATAACAAATTATAGAAGGATGGGTCACACCAATGAAATCATCCATTTTTTTAACTTACAAAAGTATTACGAGTCTAATAGGATTCCAAGAGAGTATAATCTAGTACAGAACTAAGGTGTACACACAAGAAAAAGGAATAAATAAAACAATAGCATTTATTAAGTACCTGCTGGGTTGCATAGTCACTATACTAAGAAAAAAGGGTGAAAAGACAGCCCTTGCCCTAAAGGAATTTATAATCTAATTGGGGAGACAACAACCAAATATTCTCCAATTATATATGGCATAAATAGAAAATTATTTTTTCATATTTAAAATAATATTTTGTTTTCCCACTAACTACATGTATAAACAAAAAATGATTTTGAGTTCCAAATTCACTTTATTTCTCCCCCTTTCTTTTTTTCCAAGTTTTGGAAATTTTTATTTAATTAATTAATTTAGAATATTTTTCCATGGTTACAAGATTTGTGTTCTTTCCCTCCCTCCTCCAAACCCCCTCCCATAGTTGCAATTCCACTGGGTTTTTACATGTGTCATTGATCAAGACTTAAACAGGAAATTGTTAACAGAGGGAAGGCACTAGGATTGAGAAGGGTCAGGAAAGGCTCTCCTTAGAAGATAGGATTTTAGTTGAGACTTAAAGAAAGCTCGGGAGGCCAGGAGACCAAGATTAAAAGGGAAAATATTCTAGGCGTGGAAAATGTTCAGAACTGAGAAATGTCTTATTCCTGAAACAGCCAGGAGGCCAGTGTCACTGGATTGATGAGTATGTGGTGAGGAGTATGATGTAAGAAGACTAGAAGGATGGAGGTGGAGGTGAAGGGTAGAGTGGTAAGTTATAAAGGAGCACTGAATGCCAAACAGGTGATGGCATTTGATCCTAGAGGTAATAGGGAATTACTGGATCATGTTGAATAAGAGGGTCACGTGGTCAGACCTGCACTTTAGAGAAGTCACTTGATGACCAAACAGAGGATGGTTTGAAGTGGGAGAGATATAAGGTAGGCAGACCCAGCGATGCGTTGTTGCCTCAGATGAATGAGAAGTGATAAGGATCTGCACCAGAATGGTCCCAATGTCAGAGGGGTGAAAGGGATGTGTTCCAGGGCTGTTACAAAGGAGAATCCAACAGGAGTTAGCAATGGATTGGATATGGGGGGAGGGGGGGTGAGAGATAGAAAAGAATCAAGGATGATACCTAGGTTGCAAGTCTGGGGGACTGGGAAGATGGTGGTGCTCTCTACAATGATAGAGAAATTTGGAACAAGGGTCAATTCAGGGGAAAGAGTTTTTTTTTTCTTTTTAACCCTCACCTTCTGTCTTGGAATCAATACTGTGTATTGGTTCCAAGGCAGAAGAGTGTAAGGGCTAGGCAATGGGGTTTAAGTGACTTGCCCAGGGTCACACAGCTGGGAAGTGTCCAGGGTCAGATTTGAACCCAGGAGCTCCCATCTCCAGACCTGGCTCTCCATCCACTGAGCTACCCAGCTACCCCAGAGGAAAGACTTTTGAGTTCAGTTTTGGAGATTTAAGATTGGAGGTCAGCAGGGAGATAAGGGTAGATGGAGATTCTTCAGCATAGAAAGGATGATTAAGACCTTGAGAGCTGATAATTTCACCAAATGAAATACTATCAGGGGAGAAGGACCCAAGACAGAGCTGTGTGGGATGCCTACAATTAGAGTGTAACCTGAATGAGGATCCAGTAAAGGAAACTGAGGAGTGGTGTGATTCGTGCCAGGAGAAGCAGGAGAGAGTGATCTCCCCAAAAACCCGGAGAGAAGAGTATCAAAGCAAAGAGGGCGGGCGACCAATAGTGTCAAAGAAGAATGAGGACTCAGACAAGACCCTTTGATTGGGCATTAAGAGAACACCTGGTAACCTTGGAGAAAGCAATTTAGTAAAGCTGGTGAAGCAGGTTAAGAAGAGAGTAGGAGAAAGTGGAGGCACCTGTTGTAGATGGCCTTCTGATATCAGTTGTATAATGCAATGACATTATACATATCCTGATATTATCATATGGCCTTGGGTTAGTCACTTCCCAATAGCTCTGGACTTCGGTTTCCTCACCTACAAAATAAAGGAATTTAGACTTCATAATATCTCAAGGCCTTTCCAGTTCTAACAACCTACAAGTCTACGTTCCTTTATGCAACTCACCATGTCAAGAACTATAAGAACTATAATTCATTTGAGAAAAGTAGTTTTTCTAGACCAACTATGCCGAGTGAAACAGCTGCACACACATGCAAAAAACATGTCTAGCCCACTTCAAAGAACCCTGTGCACGTCCTAACCAAACCAAAGGAAAGAATTCTGAAAAGAAAGCCATAAATAAGTCTTTCGGGGTAGGATGTGTTCAGCATGTTTGATTTCCTTGTTGAAAGGAGGATTTTATTTTGCTGATCTTGAGCCAGTAATACCATCAACCTAATTTTTAAGCTTGAGAACTCATCTAGTACAGAAATGACCCATTATAGGATCATGGACTTAGAGCTGCAAGGGTCCTTAGATGTCATCTCGAGGGGGTCAATTACCCTGTCATTTTACAAATGAGAAATCTTGGACCCTGAAAATTTAAGTGACTTTCCAAAGGTCATCTTAGGTAGTTAGTGGCAGAGCTAAGATTCAGAGGTCCTCTGACTTCAAATCTAGGAGTTTTCTATTTTATTTTATTTTTAAAACCTTTCCTTCCATCTTAGAACCAAAACTGCATATTGGTTCCAAGGCAGAAAAAATGGTAAAAGTTAGGCAATGGAGGCTAAGTGACTTGCCCAGGGTCACATCACCAGGAAGTATCTGAGGTCATATTTGAACCCATGACCTCCTGTCTCTAGATCTTCCCACTGTTCAAAGGAATTGTGAAAAGGAAAGTAATTAGGAAGGTGAAGAGAGAAAGAACTTTTCCTAGCATAGTGCTCTGGGCTAACAAGGGGAGAAAGGGGAATATAGATTGCACTGTTATGGCCAACCTGCTATTTCAGCCCTGATTTCCAGAATCCCTCATAGATTTGTTTGCTCTCTGCATGGTTCTAGACTGCTACGAGTTCAGTTAGCATCTCATGTTTTCTCCTAGTCTTAAATTTATTGCCTTTGTTCTCCCCTACGCATAGTCAATAGAATACTATACACCTACTCTTCTTTGTTGCCACATGGAAGAATAAGCATGGTGAGTCTTACTTTCCTCCTTCTTTACCTCTTCCCCTGACTGTACTCCCACCAAAAATGGCCTGAGCTATTTGAGGTATAAGGCACTTGAGGCTGAGAAAGTAAATGAACAGCCTAACGTCACCATCCAGCTAATAAGTGTAGTGATGATATTCAAATCCAGATCCAATTCCAATTCCAACAACTGTGCAAATTTCCCACTGCCTCAGTGATAGATGTTATTAACACTACTGATAACATTTGTTTCAGGTGTTAAACATGGATCACTCTCTCTACTAGTTCATTTTATTTTATTTTTAATTAGTCAATTTAGAATATCATTCCTTGGTTACAAGAATCATATTCTTTCCCTCCCCTTCTCCCACCCCCTCCCATAGTCGGTGCATAATTCCACTGGGCATTACATGTGTCCTTGATCAGAATCTATTTTCATGTTGTTTGTATTTGCACTAGGATGTTCATTGAGAGTCTATATCCCCAGTCATATCCCCATTGACCCAAGTGATCAAGCAGTTGTTTTTCTTCTGTGTTTCTACTCCCATTGTTCTTTCTCTGGATGTGGACAATGATCTTTCTAGTAGATTCCTCCAAGTTGTTCAGGATCACTGCATTGCCACTGATGGAGAAGTCCATTACATTTGATTGTACCACAGTGTATCAGTCTCTGTGTATAACATTCTCTTGGTTCTGCTCCTTTCACTCTGCATTAATTTCTGGAGGTCATTCCAGTCCCCATGGAATTCCTCCAGTTTATTATTCCTTTGAGCACAATAGTATTCCATCACCAACATATACCACAATTTGTTCAGCCATTCCCCAATTGAAGGGCATCCCCTCATTTTATAATTTTTGGCCACCAGAAAGAGCGCAGCTATGAATATTCTTGTACAAGTCTTTTTCCTTATTATCTCTTTGGGGTACAAACCCAGCAGTGCTATGGCTGGATCAAAGGGTAGACAGTCTTTTAGCGCCCTTTGGGCATAGTTCCAAATTGCCATCCAGAATGATTGGATCAATTCACAACTCCACCAGCAGTGCATTAATGTCCCAACTTTGCGACATCCCCTCCAGCATTCATTACTTTCCCTTGCTGTCATGTTAGCCAATCTGCTAGGTGTGAGGTAATACCTCAGAGTTGTTTTGATTTGCATTTCTCTGATTATAAGAGGTTTAGAACACTTTTTCATGTGCTTATTAATAGTTTTTATTTCTTTATCTGAAAATTGCCTATTCATGTCCCTTGCCCATTTATCAATTCGGGAATGACTTGATTTTTTGTACAATTGTTTTAGTTCTTTATAAATTTGAGCAATTAGACCTTTATCAGAGGTTTTTGTTATGAAGAGTGTTTCCCAAATCGTTGCTTCCCTTCTAATTTTGGTTATATTGGTTCCTTTTGTACAAAACCTTTTTAATATAATGAAATCAAAATTATTTATTTTACATTTTGTGATTTTTTTTCTAACCCTTGCTTGGTCTTAAAATCTTCCCTTTCCCAAGGATCTGAAAAGTATCCTATTCTGTGTTCACCTAATTTACTTATAGTTTCCTTCTTTATATTCAAGTCATTCACCCATTCTGAGTTTTTTTAGTTAATTCTCTAAGATTCTTTAAGTAGACCATCATATCATCAGCAAAGAGTGATAGCTTGGTCTCCTCATTGCCTATTTTAATACCTTCAATTTCTTTTTATTCTCTAATTGCTGCAGCTAGTGTTTCTAGTATAATGTTAAATAATAGAGGTGATAATGGGTATCCTTGTTTCACTCCTGATCGTATTGGAAAGGTTTCTAGTTAATCCCCATTGCAGATGATGTTTGATGGTGGTTTTAGACATACTGTTTATTATTTTTAGGAAAGGCCCTTCTATTCCTATACTTTCTAGTGTTTTTGATAGAAATGGGTGTTGTATTTTGTCAAAGGCTTCTTCTGCATCTATTGAGATATTCATGTGATTTTTGTTGGTTTGCTTGTTGATGTGGTCAATTATGTGGATGGTTTTCCTAATATTGAACCATCCTTGCATGCCTGGTATAAATCTCACCTGATCATAATGAGTAATCCTAGTTATCACTTGCTAGAGTCTTTTTGCTAGTATTCTATTTAAGATTTTTGCATCTATGCTCCTTAGGGAGATTGGTTTATAGTTTTCTTTCCCTGTTTTTGACTTGCCTGGCTTTGGAATCAGTACCATATTTGTGTCATAGAAGGAATTTGGTAGAACTCCCTCTTTGCTTACTATGTCAAATAGTTTATATAATATTGGGATTAGTTGTTCTTTGAATGTTTGATAGAATTCATTTGTCAATCCATCTGGTCCTGGGTATTTTTTTCTTAGGAAATTCTTTGATGGCTTGTTCAATTTCTTTTTCTGATATGAGGTTATTTAGTTATTCTATTTCTTCTTCTGTTAATCTAAGCAATTTATTTTTTGTAAATATTCAGCCATATCACCTAGATTGCCATATAATTGGGCATAATAGTTTTTAATTGTTCTCTTAATTTCCTCTTCATTAGAGGTGAGGCCTCCCTTTTCATCTTGGATACTGTCAATTTGGTTTTCTTCTTTCTTTTTTAAAATTAAATTGACCTACTGGTCAACTTTGTCTATTTTATTTGTTTTTTTTTTTTCAAAGTACCAGCTTCTAGTCTTATTTATTAATTCAATAGTTCTTTTCCTTTCAATTTTATTAATTTCTCCTTTAATTTTTAGGATCTCTAATTTAATTTTCTTCTGAGGATTTTTAATTTGTTCACTTTCTAGTTGTTTAAGTTGTATGCCCAATTCACTGATCTCTGCCCTCTCTAGTTTGTTAATATATGAACTCAAGGATATAAATTTTCCCCTGAGTACTGCTTTGGCTGCATCCCATAGATTTTGAAAGGATGTCTCATCATTGTCATTTTATTCAATGAAATTATTGTTTCTATGATTTGTTCTTTAAAGGATTTTAGAGAATCATATTATTTAATTTCCAATTAATTTTTTATTTGTCTCTTCATGTAACCTTGCTAATTATTATTTTTATTGCATTATGATCTGAAAAGGTTGCATTTATTATTTATGCTCTGTTGTACTTGTTTGCCATGTTTTTATGCCCTAGTACATGGTCAATCTTTGTGAATGTACCATGTGCTGCTGAAAAGAAGGTGTATTCCTTTTTGTCTCTATTTATTTTTCTCCACATATCAACTAACTCTAATTTTTTTAAGATTTTATTCACATATTTTACCTCTTTCTTATTTATTTTTTGGTTTGATTTATCTAGATCTGATAGAGGAAGGTTCAGGTCTCCCACTGGTATAGTTTTACTATCTATTTCATCCTGGAACTCCACTAATTTCTCCTTTAGAAATTTGGATGCTATACCATTTGGTGCATACATGTTGAATACTGATATTTCCTCATTGTCTATACTGCCTTTTATTTTGTTTGTTTGTTTTTAAAACCCTTACTTTCTGTCTTGGAGTCAATACTGTGTATTGGCTCCAAGGCAGAAGAGTGATAAGGGCTAGGCAATGGGGGTTTAAGTGACTTGCCCAGAGCCACACAGCTGGGAAATGTTGGATATAGGACCTCCTGTCTCTAGACCTGACTCTCAATCAACTGAGCCACCCTGTTGCCCCCTCTATACTGCCTTTTATCAGGATATAATTACCTTCCCTATCTCTTTTAACTAGATCTACTTTTACTAAGGCTTTTTCCCCCCTGAACTATTGGTTCAGAAGCACTAAAGAAGTGGGCAGCTGGGTGGCTCAGTGGATTGAGAGCCAGGCCTAGAGGTTGGAGGTCCTACATTCAAATCTGACCTCAGACACTTTCTAGCTGTGTGACCTTGGGCAAGTCACTTAATCCCCATTGCCTAGCCCTTACCACTCTTCTGCTTTAGAACCAATACACAGTGTTAATTCTTAGTTGGAAGGTAAGGGTTAAAAAAAAAAAGCACTAAAGAAGACCATCTCTTTAAAGACCAATTTGTGCCCTAACTGGTGTTAGAAAGAGTCACAAATTTATTGTCCCCATTACATATGGAGTTGATGTAGAAAAAGAAAGTACTTGAAAGTGGGAGACACACACCATTGTCTCATATATTCATTTTTGCCAAAGCCTACACTTGCAAGCAGAAAATGATTCATTCAACAAAACACCAAGGTAACAGTTTTGAAAATCACCTCATGGGCACTTGGGAAAGACAAAAATGCAGACTTTCAGCAGAGAAAATGTTAGTGCAGAAATAGAAAATGCAACCCCCCAGAGTAACCAGCATCTCTGAGATCACAAATGATATATCCCAGGAGATGGGGAGTAGAGAAAATCAAAGGATAAAATGTCCAGAAAAGTGACTTTGACCTCCTTATTTGAGCTGACAGCAGTCATGGCGCCAAGACAATTAAACCTCTAGTACTACAAATTTATTTTATTAGTGACTATTTCCAGCTGGATATCAACACAAGTGACTAGGGACCAGGGCACATAAACAACTTTACCTTCAAGGTTAAGAAGTTTGGTACAGAATATTGACCTGATTATGCCCAATGCACATAGCCTTGATGTTAGATAGGAGAAAAATTAATGGAAAGGGATACTATAGAGGAAGATGACATATACCACTTTCTTCCTAATCTACAGACCTACCACCATTCTTTTAACCACAGTAGGGCCTATGCTACTTGCTAGGTTCACAAGATTACATAGAATCACAAGTCTTATGGGCAGAAGGTACACTAAGAAACCATATGGTTCATTCCCATTATTTTACAATTTAGATAAATTTGTATAAAACAACTAGTTGGGCCAACTCCAAAAGAGCACAATTAAGAACCTTGAAGAGAAGTGTTCTTTCATCCATTTGGACAACTTAGGTTTGTCTCCCATAGATTTCACCAACATAACATTTTAAAATGTAGTCACTGAGTTATTTTCTCTATGGAATCTAGCCTTTTCCCATCAATACGGTGTAGAGGGGAGGTGAATCTCCATGGAGCATGCATAAGGAAGGGTTCATCCCAAGATCATGCATCTGTACATTTCTGGGGAAATATGTGACTCAACAGAGAAAAGGCTTTTCAATTTGAGATGACACAGCAAACCCTGAGTTATTCCTTGTTTGTCCACACTGCAACAGCTGATTGGGTGGGGATGGGGTAAGAGATTGCTGGATCAAAAAATTATCAGATCAGAATACCTCCTCAGTTAGCAGCAGTAGACTACTCAATGAGCTTTCTAAGAGGAATGATTCTCTCTCTCTTCTTTCAACTCTCCAGGTGGCAGACATCTTCACACTTGAGAGTTCCCATGAGGAAAGGAGTATATTTATCCACAGCAGTTTGATAATTGCTCTCATGGGTGCTACTGTGTGCCTACAGCATCAACTACTCTATCTCCAATAGTCAGAAATTGAAATTAAAATATTTAAAGAAATCAAGTTTAAATGGAATTAAATGAGAAATGTTTTCAAACAGCTTTTTAAAAAAATAGGACCTTGAGGAGCTCAGTTGGTTTAGGAGAACTGAGCCTGGCAAGCCTCTTGAAGCCTTTTCTACTGTGTGTTTCTTTTTCAGTGACTAAAGAGCTAATGGACTAAAGGACTAAGGACTAAAAAGACTAAATGGACATGGTTAGTCTTGGAGGCCATCTTGGGAGTTTCTCAGTCCTTAGCTGAACTATAGAAGTGTCCCTTATAACACTTCTTAGAGGACAAAATGACCACCAACAAGCAGATTTGCTCAAGCTCTAGCTTTGCTTGCTGGAAAACCTGAAGGAAACTGTTCTGTTCAGACCTGAAGTAAAATAGGAAATATCTATTCAGCAACCCTGAAAACTATATATCATGTCTTCATGTTTTAAGTACTAACCTCCCTGTAGAGTATGTAATAGTAATGATCTTATTGCTGCTGCTTGAATTACACTTAGAGGGAACAGTGACAAATTGTATAGGATGAAATGCCAAGACATAAATAGGTATATAGATATATGGATGCATTAATACATACATATGTATATATATATATATATACACACACACACAACTAGAGTTTAAAAAGAGGTTAATACTAAAAGAATTGGGAAAAGAAACAAAAGGGGTAAATATCAAAGAACATATACTTTATTCATAGAATAAAAGTCTGAAGTCCTGGGTTCTATTCATAGCTCCTTACCTAATTGTATGATTTTAAGCAAACCATTGAATCTCTTTAAAAATAACCAATAAAGTAGGGGAAAATGTCTATATGTCAGCACTTTGGGTGCACAAAACTCCTCTGAGGTTTAAATGAAATAAAACATTTGGAACCAAGCTATATACAGCACCCACTTTGGGATACTTCCTCAATTAGTGCTCATAAGCACCAGTTAGGTCCCCAGAAAAGAGATGCTTTTCTCATGTTCTCCTATACCCTGTGAGTCTACATACCTAAAACTATAGTTCATAAATCTCCACCAATGACAGCTTATATTTCAGTTTCCTGCTGTATATGTCTCTAATATGCCTCAACCTGCCATCTTCTGCATGAAGTGGTCAAATAGGTTATGCAAAGTATCATGGCAGACAGAGAAGGAGGAAAGAAAATTCCTTTCCACCACCCCAACACATACATTCAGATACAGGCTCAAAGCTTCTATTCCCCAAAGATTTTCTCCTTCTAAAACACTTCAAATCCTCTGTCTTTAACAGTCATCAAAGTAAAACCAAACTTTTGCCCAGTCAATGGCCAGGCTCCCCTTCTAATTCAGCCAAGGAAATTTCCCCACAATTCCTAAAAGGATTAAGGGTGCAGATGTAATCTTTATACTTAGTTTAACATCTTGCTATCCATCTATTCTATGTGCAACAGAGAGGGCACCAGTGCCAATTTAAAATCCAGCCCCAGATGCTCAATAGCTGTGAAATCCTGGGCAAGTCACTTAATCCTGTTTGCCTCAGTTTCTTCATATGTAAAATGAGCTAAAGTCAGAAATGGCAAATCAGTTAAGGATCTTTGCCAAGAGAACTCTAAAAGGATCATGAAAAGTTGGACATGACTTAAATGAATGAAAAACCCACAACAATCTGACTTTTAAAAAAATAAAAGATGCTCTCATGAATCCCCCCTCCTTGGTTGTGGCAAAATTGGGACACTAATGCATTGCTGGTGGAGTTGTGAATTGATCCAACCATTCTGGAAGGCAATTTGGAATTATGCCCAAAGGGCTTTAAAAGACTGCCTGCCCTTTGATCCAGCCATAATACTGCTGAGTATTTATACCCTAAAGAGATAATAGGGGAAAATACATGTACAAAAAATATTTATAGCCATGCTCTTTATTGTGGTAAAAAAATGGAAAATGAGGGGATGCCCTTTGATTGGGAATGGCTAAACAAATTGAGGTATCTGTTGGTGATAGAATGCTATTGTGTTCAAAGGATTAATGAACTGGAGGAATTCCGTGTGAACTGGAACAACCTCCAGGAATTGATGCAGAGAGAAAGAAACAGAACCAGAAGAACATTATATGCAGAGACTGATGCACTGTGGTACAATTGAATGTAATGGACTTCTTTACTAGTAGAAATGCAATGATCCAAAACATTTCTGAGGGACTTTAGAGAAATAAGGCTATCCACATCCAGAGAAAGAACTGTGGGGACAGAAATGCAGAAGAAAAACATATGATTGATCACATGGTTCAGTGGGGATATGATTGAGGATGTTGACTTTAAAAGATCACTCTATTGCAAATATTGATAATATGGAAATGGGTTTTGGTAACTGATACATGTAAAACCCAGTGGAATTGCTCATTGGCTCCAGGAGCGGGGGAGGGAGGAAGGAAGGAAAAGAACATGAATCATGTAACCTTGGGAAAATATTCTAAATAAATTAATTAGATAAAAAAAATTGAATTAATTAATTAATTAATTAACCCCCTTCCTGATAATGAAGAATTCTTTATAAAGATAGTAAAAATAATAAGTATTTCCCAATTTTTTTTATTCTTGAAGTGTGAATCTTAAAACTGCTCAGACTGTACCTTAGAAGATTTGGTTAAGCTATTCCCCATTTTAAACAATGGAGGTACTTGATCAGGAATGTATTGGGAATTTAAACATTACTCCACCCATACTTAGGAATACTTTAGGGGAAGATAAAGTTGTAAAATTCCTTACTGAACAATGAAAAGTTCCCAACTCATAATTAAAGTGGAGCAAAAACCCTAACCTAGGTGATCTATTTTTAGATCTAATACAAAAGGGTGCTAAGTACCTATTGTGAATCTTGAAATTTCTCAGTCTTGTGAATGTTAAAAATTTCCACATTGGGGAATTCTCCATTGGAACAATTCCCTACTGGGAACATTCCCCATTTTGACAGTGAGAACTCTACTTGTATCAGAAATGGGAGGACCTCTGCTCCACCCATACTTGGGACTGCTTTGGGGGAGAGAACTCCTTGCTAAACAATGAAAGTACTTTAACCCATACTTATAATGAGGCAAAAAGTTCTTTAAGCCATGACTATATTTAGAATTAATACAATGGGGTGCTAAGTACCTATTAAAGGTCAGGCAACTTGTAAACTTGCCAGGAGCAAAGAGGTGAAAACTTATTCAGAAGTTTTTCTGGTTCAAACTTACTAAAGGGATTAGTCGACCCAACAGTGAATTCAAAATGGGCTGTCCTTTGGAAAACGTCTACTGTGATTGGTAGATGGAGGAACTTGGGGGAGATGACATGGGAAAAAAAACCCCTATATAAGAAAAAGCAGAATCTCTTGAAGGGGAATCCTTTTGGAGAATCTCTTGAGAGAGGCTCTGGAGAAGGGAAGCTCTTGGAAGACAATCTCTAAGGAGGTCTCACTGGAGCTCCTCTGAGGGGACTCTGTCCCTCTGGAGGCTCTTGAGAGAGGCCCTTTGAAACAGTCTCTGGCTGGAACTCTCTCTGAGGAGACTTTGTCACTAGAATCCTTGCTTAGACAGACCTTGTGGTGAGTGATAAAAGACTGACTGACTGATCTCTCTCTCTTAAGACTCAGGTCTAGGCCATGTTGGCTTAAGGCCCTTCATACTTATTTCCTTTTTCTCTCTTTCTCTCTTTTCTTTAATTCCTCATTGTATTATTGATTAAATTCTTTATAAAACCCAGTTGACTTGGGTATATTCATAATTGGGAATATTTCCCTGGCGACCACCTTATATTTGATTTAAAACCAAGACACTGTAGTGAAACATATTTTCTGCGGTCACAATTTACTCACCCACTCTTATATCTATCACAATTTATATCTTCCACTATTTTACTCACTACAGTTTATGAACCTCAACCATTTTAACTCTTATAGTTTAAGGCATTAACTCTTTTAACTGCTACAGTTTATGGTTCTCACTATTTTAAATATAAGACTATAACGGTTAAATTAATCACTAAAAGGTCAAGTAACTTATAAAGGGCAAGCGTAGCAACGAGATGTGAAATACTCAGAAGATATAATCTACCCAGAGAAAGTGATAAAAAAAGATGTGAACTAAGAATGGTCAGTCCTGGGGGAAACGTCTACTGTGATTGTTAGATGTGAAAATTTAGGGGAGGTGACATAAGAGAAATTTCTCTTTAAAAGGAGCTGGCTCTCTGAACTTGGTGAGAGTTTGGACTAGTTGGAGTTTGGACTAGTTGGAGTAGCTGAGTCTCTGAAACTCAGTTCAGGAGTTGAGAATTTCAGTGAAGGACTGGAGTTTTGCTTGGGACAAATTTTGTGGTGAGTGGTACAAGACTGACTAGTCTCTCTTAAGGCTTCCTACTATTTTCCTTTTACTCTATATCTCTCCCTTCCCTTAATTCCTTCATTTGTATTAATTAAAATCTCCATAAAAACCCAGATGACTTGGGTATTTTCATATTTGGGAATTTTCCCATGGTGACCACTTGTTTTTAATTTTAAATCAAGACACTAAAAATTATCTTTACATTTTAGCAATTCACAGTATTGAAGCCCACATTCTTCACGGTCACAGAAGATAATTTTCTATCAGATCTTTTCTTTGCTGCCCTCTGTTCAAAGAAATGGGCAGTTGATGATGATCTTTTTGCTGGTATGATTGTTTCTTTAAAATCTTAGAATTCTTAGAATCAACACTGTGTGTTGGTTCCAAGGCAAAAGAGTGGTAAGAGCTAGGCAATGGGGGTTAAGTGACTTGCCCAGGTCACATAAGAAGTGTCTGAGACCTGATCTGAATCCAGGATCTCCCATCTCTAGGCCTGGCTCTCAACACATAGAGTCACTTAGCTGCCCCTTATTGTGGATTGATTTTTTTTTAATATTGCTCCAGGAAAGAAACTAAGTAAATGCAAAGGAATGAGTCCTTAAATGCAGCAAAATTCTTAAAAGTTAAGAACCAAAATATTTAGAAAATCCTTTAAGAAGGAATATTAGAGTATTTTAAATAGGTGGGAAGTCTCCATGGAAGGAACAAAGGCATTCAGCATCAATGGGGCTGAATTTAATGATGAGCAAGATAAAAAGAATCAATATTTATGAAGCAAATGTCTTTAAAATACTTTCTTAAGTCCTGCACACAAACACTACTTACTTGTATATAAATTAGAACAAGTATGTCATTAGAACATTAGAATCAATATCACATCAAATTTCTTTACTAGAATCAAGTTATAGTCTAACCAGAGATGTAGCTGCTATTACACAAAGATCAAGTAGTGAGATGGGCATCTGGGTGCCACAGTGGATAGAGCACCAGACCTTCAGTCAGAAAGATCTGAGTTCAAATCTAGTCTCAAATATTTACTAGCTGTATAACCCTGGAAAAGTCACTTACTCCTGCTTGCCTCAGTTTCTTCATCTGTAAAATGAACTGGAGAAGAGGGCAGCAGGGTGACTCAGTGGATTGAGAGTCAGGCCTGTAGATGGGGGGTCCTGGGTTCAAATCTGACCTCAGATACCCCCTAGCTCTGTGACCTAGGCAAGTCATTTAACTCCCACTGCCTAGCTCAGTCACTCTTCTGCCTTGGAACAAATACATAGTATTGAATCTAAGATGGCATATAAGGGTTTGTTTAAAAATGATTTGGAGAAGAAAATGGCCAACCACTCCATACTCTCTTTACCAAGAAAACCTCAAATGAGATCATGAAGAGTCAGACATGACTGAAAACTAAATAATAACAAAGACAAAGATAGGAAAAATTTAGAAGAGAATGTTCTCTCTTCCCCTCACATCTTGTAGTGGACAGGGAACTAAACTTAAAATCAGGAAGCCCAACGTTCAAATCATTCCTCAGGCACCAAGACCCTGGACGAATCAACAAATTTCTCAGCCTCTATTTCCCCACATGTAAAATGAAAGAGCAGTCTTTGATGACCTCTAAGTTTCCTTCTAGTACTAAATCTCTGATCCTAAGATCCTACTGTGTTGAAAGCATGGTTTTTGCCACATAAGTTATCTCCTTTGTGGAAAGGAAACAAGAACAAGTTCTGGACTTTCTGCCACTGTGTTGGAACAAACAACAATGGGAATATTAGAGAGAGAGGAAATTGTCAAGACTGACAGTTGGTGGGGGAAGGGGCAATTGGGAGTGGCAGTGGGTCATGTGACCAACACTTCCTTCCAGTTGTGGGAAGGGGAGGAGCTTGGCTTTTAGTTCCGAGTCTCTGGATTGAGGTGCCTCTACTTGCTTCAGCCAAAGAGATAGCCCAATCAGCTCTGAAGATCAGAACTGTTCTTGTTGCTTGCTGTCTACTGCTAAGATTCTGAAATTAAGAAAACTAGCACAGATATAGCATAGACAGGAACAGGAGAACCCCTCCACCAGCCTGTGAGGCCTGGCCTCAGCTCCTTATTTAGGGACTTCCCTAAATAAGGGAACTTTTCCCTGATACCTCTCCAATCCAAACTGGTTATTAAAATTTATCTTATTTGAATATTGCAGTCAGATAAGTGGACTATCTTTTCGGGGGCATAGAGGTTACTGAACCTCAGTTTAGTCATCCAATTACAAATGGTCCTCAGGAGGGTTCATGTTTAGCCTGCTCTGGGGCAACTTTGGCAGCAATCCAGAGAGAAGACATCCCCGTAGGCTATCATAAGTGGCTCATTTCTCGGACACCCCATTTTGGTCAAAAACAGCCTCTTGGCAGGGGGCATCTCTCTCCTTTGCCTCACCAGTAGCCATATTCCCTCTCTCCCTTCAACTCCTCCATTCCCTGCTACAAATCTTCTGTATCCTCTGTATTTTCAATCCCCCATCTCTCCTTATAAATATTACACCTCCACCTTCCTTATATGGGCACCTAGGTAGTACAGGGGCTACTTGAGCAATAATTACATTTCCACTTTATGTGTCTCTAATTCTTATTTGCCCCCAATTTAGCACTCTACCTAGATAAGTCACTGAATGATAGAGTTAGAACTGGAAGTGATTTTAAAAGTGGCCAAACTCCCTTATTTCACGCTTATGAGGAAATGAAAATGATGCCCAGAGAGGTTATGACTTGCCCAAGGTTATATAAGTAATAAATAGCAAAGGCAAGATTTAAACCCAAGTTCTCAAACACTAAAGATGGTGTTCTTTCCCCATTATGACTCATCTTTAGCTGGCACCCCCAGCTGTTGACTACTTAAGCAACATTTGATGAATTTGGAGTATGGGAGTGGGACAGTGACCTTAAGGAAAAGTTCTTCTTTCCAGAACCATGGTTTAAAACTCAAAGTATTTTCAGATTAGAGAAAGACTGATTTTCTGAAAGGGTAGCTCAGAATGGCAAAATTGGGGGTAGGGAGAGAAAGGGGTGAATAGAGAATGGAGGGATGGAGAAGTTTCCAAGAAAAACTAGGGAGGGATGACAGTTTTATCACTCTGCAGCTGGAATGTCAGTTTTAAAAGCCCAAGTCTATTTATGAGCAATAGTTTAACCTCTGTGGAATTTGAATCTCATATGGATTTGTAGTTCCAGATCCTCAATAAATCTATATATGTGTAAGTGTGTGATTTTAGACAAAACCTACAGACACAAAGTTATGCTTGCTGAACTCCAGATAAGGGATTGCCCATTCTTGTTGTTCATCTCGAGTGATCTCAAAGGGTGTTGCATAAATTCTTCTCCAAAATCTCAAGACAAATCTTTGATTTCATTTTAATTTTAAAAATAACAAGTTGTGGCATATGATTGTGATGAAATCCTACTGCGTTGTAAGAAATGATGAGCAGATTAAATTCAGAAAACATGGAAAGAACTACATGAAATTATGAAGAGCTAAGTGAGTAGAACCAAGAGCACAGCTCCAGAATTAGTGTTTGAAGAATAACTTGTAAATGTTCATCTCCAGAAAAAAAGTGATAAATAGAAGCACAAAAGACATAGCTTATATATACTGATTGTGAACTGATACCCTCTCTTGTGCAGGGAGGAGAGACCAGGAAGGTTATATCTGGTCATTTGGATGAAACTAACAACAAATAAAATCTTAAAAAAGGCAAACATCGACCATTGCATTCTATGAAGGGCACAAAGAATGAACCAAACACACATTCTTGTCACACTTCTAAGAAAGCTGGAAATGTTCTGGATATGTATATACACACATTTATTTTTTACATACACACATCTATCCACATCCATATATGTATACATGGATTTTTTTCCGCTTGTGTGTCTACATGATATTCAAGAAGAAGAAGAAACTTGCTAGTCACACCTTTATTTGTGTTGTGTAATATCCTTTGGGTGGAGGCATGGAAAACCAGCTTAAGGCAATTGCAGTGATTAGTCAGTCAACAACATTTTTTCAGCACCTACCTTATTGAAGAGAGCTCTTCTTGGAGTAGGGACAAAAAGAATTTATTTTAGACTCAGGAGATCTTCCAGGGTAAATGAAGAGAATGCACCAAGGCGAATCACAATTAACCCTGCTCTCCATGTCCTTTCTCACCCTCTGGGCCACATTCCCTTCCAACAGGCCTAGGCTGGTTCCTTTGGAGCCCAAAGTGTTCACCTGGTAACTGGGGCAACCCATAGTTGGCTCAAGCCAAAGGGACTAGGTGGGGCTGCTCAGAGAGCAACTGGGAAGAATGTACAATGCTGTTTGGTGCTAGGATTTTAGGAAGGGAAAGCCTGGCCCTATGGTTGCTTCATGTAAGTTGCCCACAGGCACCTTTTACTCTGGGGCATTTTCCCATTTAGAAAATACAATGTCAGTGAGGGAATACATGTGGCCAAGCCAACTAACTCACTGGGTATCAAAGCACACTGCTTCCCTCCCTGCATTGGCCTTTCTCTTCTTGGGAAATCTTCATTTGGCTTCCTCCTTGGGTAAGTGAAAGAAAGAGAGAGGTAGACCCCAGGACAAGTCACTTAACCTCCATTGTCTAGCTCTTACCACTCCTGCCCTAGAACAAAATCAATTCCAAGATAGAAGGTAACAGTTATTAAAAACAAAACAAAAAACCTTCTGGGGCAGCTAAATGGCTCAGTGGATTGAGAGTCAGGATACAGGAGGTCCTAGATTCAAATCTGGCCTCAGACACTTCCTAGCTGTGTGACCCTGGGCAATTTACTTTACTCTCATTGTCTAGCCCTTACCACTCTTCTGCCTTGGAACCATTACTTTTAGTACTGATTCCAAGATGGAAGATAAGGATTTGAAAAAATGAATGGAACCTTTGCAGCAGCCTCTCTTAGAAAATGAGTCAGAGGAGAAATTCTATGAAGAACTGGAGATACTCAATCCTCTATCAAACATTGCCTTGATATTCAGTGACTTCAAATATAAAGTTGAGTAAAGGAGAGAATAGCGAAAATTTTTGTCTGAAAATGCAATTTTAAGAGCTCAAAACAAAAGAGTCTATAGGTTCATAGACACCTTAGAAACTCACACCTACTTATTGCGAATATTTCTTTTAAGAAAAGAATTGGAAGATAATTTAAATGTTATGAACACCAAACAGCACAAAAATAAAATTATAAATGAACTGATAATCACCAACATTAAGGTTGTTCCAAAATCAACTATGTTTTATCAAATTATTAACTAGTTGAAGCAAAGGCCAAAAACAATACCAAATTAAATTAAATCAATACCAAGTTAAAAGGAAGCATTAAGATTATTGGAAGACCCTATGTGCAATTATAGCAGTTCAATCCAATCCATTCAGACCAGCTATTATCTTTTGAAAAATGGAACCAGGATAAAGACATTGATTTTAATCCCATATTTAGAGAAACCTAATAACTATCTCCAACGTGGCCACAAAAAAGGAAGCCAAAGGAACCTTTTGGTCTTCTTGCCAAGTGGTGTCAGAGTTTCGAAATATCATCAAAGGGGAAACAATTGTGGGCCAAGAGTACACAACTCCTCACAACTGTCAGCAATTTCCTAAGCATATTTAATAATGTCAATACATTCTCTTTATTCTTTACCCTTGTGGTCAAGTTGGTATGAGCTTCTGGGTGTGATAAAGGAAAGTATATGAACAGAGTTAATGTAATGTCAGACTGAGTTTATGGAGAGAATATAAAATAGCATTAACCCTAATTTATAGTACCATCTAATTTTTTAAAAATTATAGAAGGGGAAAAGGATGAAAATCATTAGCAGTATTCCTTTATAAAATAATAAAAACAATGAGTTAGAAAATGAAACTCTAGAAGGTTTTATATATGATCTAGCTAATGTAGATCAGTCTAAATGCAAATGAAACTAAAAAGGTGATAACAAATAGCCTTGAAATGGAACAGATCTGCTGACATTTCCTTAGCAAGTTCTCTCTATTTTCAAAAAATAACAGAACCAAGACTTTCGGACTTGAACACATCAATGGTCAGAATAGTAGGAGAGAAAATGGAAATAGGTTCAAACACATTACAGAAATAGCACATCTACCCTCTGCAGCAAAAAAAAAAAGTCAATCTTCTGCTTCTGCCTAAAAATCAAGTCATATGGATCAAAATTATAGATAATCAAGCAAGTGAAGAACCTATAGGCTTCAATATATTACCAATGATGACATAGATAAGAAATGGCATTAAATATATATGATGTTAGGATTTAGAATATCCTATATTCTGGAAGGGATCTTAAGAGATCCTGTAGTCCATATAATCAAGAATCTGAGCAGGAAAGGAAGCAGACAAATACTTCTAGTGAAAATGAGGAAAAATAAAGGACTAATAAAACACTAGTGCTCATGCAATATTCAAAGACCTAGAAGACCTCCTGCAATTGGGTAGATACTCTCTGGGGCAGAAAGACAATAGTATAAAGCATAATATGTAATAATTGAATTACAAAGTACTATATTGGTTCAACAAAGAGTAACCAAAAGTTTTCCAGAGCCTGATCAGAACAATTTGAGGCAGCCAGTTGTTAAATTTTCAGTGTGAGCCTCAACAATCAGCAAATGCTCCAATTCAGAGCTTGATTTATTGTTTTGTTGATTGTCTAGACCTCTAGAAAGTGATGGAAAAAATGTTAAAAATTCAAATTAAATATAAAACTATATCAAATATACTCTTCCACCCCGCCCCTAAGAGCCAGTTGTTAAACATTTACCATCACATCCTTTTCTAAAAGTGTCAAAAAAAATCAATGGAAATAAATATTGTTTGTAGCAAAGAAATTAAGGAACTAGGAGCAATTAGGTGAAATATGGGAAACCATCTTCCTAAGTCTCTGTTAGAAGCTGATTTAACAAAAAAAAAAATCATAAGAGTGCCATGGAAAGAGTACTGGATTTGGAACTACATGACACCACTTAAAACAAACATGGTCATGGGTAAGACATTTATCTCTTGGGATGGGAGAGGGGACAAGGTTCCATTTCTTCTTCTATAGAATGAAGGAATCAGGCTAGATGGCCTCTAAGGTCCCTTCTAGTTTTAATGCTATGATTTACAGAAGATAAAGTTCAGAAAGGTTGTGATATATAGCAGTAGGATGAGTAGGATGACCCACACTGAGGAGATTGTGGAGACATGGACAAAAACATTTAATAGGTTCTGTGTTGTCAGACTAAAAGGGGAAGGATTGCCTGATTCAGCTCTCCTTATGAAAGTAGTATACAAACTGAGAACTGGGAGAGACCTTGAAGTTTGGATAGTTTAATCCTATCATTTCACAGGTGAGAAAACGGAAGGTCATGGAGGCTCAATCACATGCCCAAGTCCCAAAGGCAATTAGTGGCAGAGCAAGGGCTAGACTTCAAGACTTCCAATTCAGAACACTATCCATTCCACCAGAGTGCCTTGGAAGGAAGATAATGCTTGCTAATGGTATGTTCCATTTTACCATAATCTATACTCTTCCTAAGAGGAAGCTAAGAGGCACACTGGATAGAATGCTGGGCCTAGAGTCAAGAAGACTCATCTTCCTTAGTTCCAATCTTACTTCTCCTTGGGCAAGTTACTTAAAGTTGTTTGCCTCAGTTTCCTCATCTGTAAAATGAAATGGAGAAGGAAATAGCAAAGCACTCCAGTATCTTTACTAGGAAAACCTCAAATGGGGTCACAAAGAGTCAAATATAATGAAAATGCTTGAAAAACCATAACAACAATTTTGGGGACAGCTAGATGGTGCAGTAGAGAGAGCCCCAGGCCTGGAATGAGGAAGAGACATCTTCTTGAGTTTGAGTCTAGCCTTAGACCTTTACAAACTCTGTTAACCCAAGCAAGTCACTGAACTCTGTTTGCCTCAGTTTCTTTATCTGTAAAATGAGTTGGAAAAGGAAATGGCAACCACTTTAGTATCTTTGCCAAGAAAACCTCAAACTGGGTCATGAAGAGTAGGACACAAACAAAAACGATAGAAGCACATTTCCTAAACCTTCAGGACAGAAAGGAAACTAGTGTTTCGTTACATGGATATGGCTACCATGTTTTCTGAACCTCAAGTCGAGACACATGGTCAGACACAAAAGATCTGATCTGTGAATAGGACAGAATATTTGAAATATGGACCATGCTAGAAACCCTGGGATATATAGGCAGCATATACATGGAAGAAGCATAATATTCTTATTAATGTCAAAGGGATTCAGCTCCATTTTCAATTTTAAAATGTGTTTATTTAGCAAACACCAAATAAAATAGATATTTCCATGTACGAGTAGAACAGAGAAAAAAGGATTATGTGTGAAATTGCAAATCTGTTATATATAGCTTGTGTTTTAAAATATCTAATAAATTCAGCTTATAGCTTTCAAAGTTGCCCTTCCTGTCTGTGATTCTTTCTGGGTCAGGCTAGCCTTCCAATGCCTTATTTGGTTTATTTTTAAAAGTTAATTAATAATGAAGCCAACTTTCTCTCTCTTTCATACACCCTTGGAGCTGACTAATCTGGATTATACAGATCATACATTTCAAGCTGAAAGGGACTTTTGAAAAAAAAAGCAAAACCCTTACCTTCTGGCTAAGAATTGATATCGATTCCAAGGCAAAAGAGTGACAAGATCTAGGCAATTGGGGTTAAGTGACTTGCCCAGGGTCACAAAGTTAGGACACGTCTGAGGTCATATTTGAACCCTGGACCTCCCATCTCTGAGCATGGCATTCTTCTTCTGTGTTATCTACCTAACCCGAAAGGGACTCTAGAGGCCATCCAGGCCAAGCCTCATACTGAAACATGGGGAAGAGGTAGGATAAGAGACTTGCACAGATGGTCACAGTAAGTAGCAGAGGTAGGTTTTGACTGTGATCCTTTGTCCCCAAATTCAAGGTGTATCGTACAACATACCAAAACACTAGGCTATGAGCCGAAGATTATGTGAGTGAGTATGTGAGTACATGAATGCTTTTCTGCCTTAGATCCAGTTAGGATGATTTCTGAGCTAGGTTGTATACAAGGAATGAACTCACTCCCAAAATGTTGCTCTAGCAATTCTACCCTGTACCCACTTTCTCCTCAAAACTCAAACTGGTTGTTGAGTTGTTTCAGTCATGTTCAACTCTTTGTGGCCTCAATTGGGGTTTTCTTGGCAAAGATACAGGAGTGGTTTGCCATTTCCTTCTCCAGCTCATTTTACAGATGAGGAAACTGAGGCAAATAGAGGTAAGTGACTCACCCAGGTTCACACAGCTAGTGCCAGAGGCTGGATTTGAACTCATGAAGATGAATCTTCCTGACTCAACACAGTGATCCATCCACAGCACTACATAACTGACCAAAAAATTTACATACCCAATGCCTGAAAAAATCAATCAGTAGAAGGACTTTTTCAGCTATTATTCTGTCAATCATTTGAATGAATTCTCCACTGTGTCAGCTATGATAGTGCTTGGAATCAGGAAGAACTGAGTTCAAATTCAGTCACATACACTTATTAATTGTTATGTCCTTGGGCAAATCACTTAACCTTTATTTGACTCAGTTTCTCCCAGCTGAAAAATAGGGAACAAAACAGCACTTACTTCACTGTTACGAGATTAAATGAGATAATATCAAAAGAGCCTGTTGGTAAAAGATGCCAGTCTGACTGCTTCTGAAAATCTAGAAGAGGGAAAATGTTTACTCTACCTCACTCCTTCCTTCCATTCTCTTTATGCTCTAAAAGTAGAATGTGTATCTTGCATCCTGCCACATTTGCAGAAAATTGGGATCATTCCAGCATAGTACAGCATGACACGACATGACATGACACAATATAATAACATGAGATATGGTATGATATGATAGCATAAGGTTCTGGGCAATGCAATATGATTTGATATGATATAACATAAGCCAACACATCTGCTACTCTACTTAGGCTCTTCGATGCAGATTTTAACTTTGTCTCCAGTCTCATAGCATCTATGAGAGGTTAAGGGCAAGTGGAATTAGGTCTTAATTAGCTAAGCAAATGGAAGGCATCAAAAGCCTAGGAACAGATTATCTAAAGCAGCAGATAATCCCCAAGTCATTGACACTTGACTCTGTAATGCAATCAGAGACACACTCAGCCAAGGATTTACTCAGCCACATATGGCATCTGCACACACACAAATATACATACATCCCTACTGGCATCTACTTTGTAATGAGCCCTCAACCAATCAGCTGCCAGTTTGATCTTAGAGCTAGAGGAGATTGCAAGTCATCTAATCCCTCCACAGCAAGAAATGAAGGATAACTGTTGGGATACCATTTCACCCATTTTCCAGAAAAAGTACCTGAGATACAAGATCAGAAGTGATAAAAGAATGGATCCTTGATATAGCATCTCCTCTTCAACAGTAAGGCAATTCCAAAGAATCAAGTCTGAAACAAACTCATTTTGTGTGTCTACTCTCAGGTAAGCACCACAGTGTTGACACAATTCTAAATATGTAAGTGAAAATTGAAAAACAGCCTATCAACTAGTCATTTCCCAAAATTAGGATACTTAGCATTGTGCAGACCTGGGATCTGAACATTTAAATGAATGTTTCTATTTTCATTCTGACATTTAGTTAACCACCCATTAATTCTACTTGTTGCCACCAGATTGAACCAATATGGCAGAGATGAAAGAAGAAGATGCAGTTTTTGCCTGCAAAGAATTCACCCTCCATGATTCATGAAGTGTTTGGTACTATATCGAGAGCTTGCTACATATAAAGAATATGAGTGAGGCATGAGTCTGATGATGGGGTGCAAGTATGCATATACTCACTAGAATCAAATAAGGTGGCCACCAAGTTTTAGGCTGGACATGATAATGGACATTTAGAGTTTCAGATGTTCCTTTTGGGCAGAGTGCACAATGGCCAAACACTTTTCCGTTGTCACTGACCTGTTTTCACTCCCAATCTTGCTTCTTTGGAAATGACATGATTCATTTCAAGGCATATCAGCATAGGTTAAGTAGCAGTGGTTTCTTTGGAACTTATCTTTTCTCATATTTTCTTCTCCTTTCTCTTACCACCATTTGCTTTGTTTGGTACTAGATATCAAATTTTTGCACTTTCCAGTTTCAAATCTGTGATCTTAGGAAAAGTAATGAGTTCCCTGTCACTAAAGTCATTCAAGCAGAAATTTGATAATCATCCATCAGTAGTTTTTATAGGGAAGATTCCCGTTAAGTATGGGTTAGGCTAGATAAATTCTGAATCCAACTTCCAACTCCAAGATTATATGGTCAAATGAAACTATGAAACACTTTAAGGTTCATGCGATGAAGAATCATGAACACAATATAATTTCCACTAAAACTTCCATGGAAAATTATTCTAAATCATCTAATTAAATAAAAAAAATTTAATTAAAAATTAAATTAAAAAAACTTCCATGGGACTAAAAATGTCACCCTTAAACCTCCCAGAGTTAAACAGGCTAAAACTTTTAAGAATCTAAATCTAATCTTTCTTTGTCACTATTTTCACCCTCTTGGTTTCCTGATTTAAATGCTGATTGTTTTTATGTTCTTTCCTGAGTAGACAAGTCATGAAAAAGAAGAGTTAATAAATCATATCTGGAAAAAATTATAAAAATAAGAGAAACTAAGAATTATAAACTAACTTTACTGCATTGTCCTAAAAAATGATTCTTCTGGAATAATGTATGCCTAAACAATCCAATTCTCATTGTCACATTTATATAAGCTCTCCTAAGATTGATGAAATACCTTACCTACAATAACCCTGCGAGATAGGTCATGAAATTGATATCATCACCCTTTTAGTGATTAGAATATTGATTATCAGGAAGATTCGGTAACTTGGTTACAACAGTTAGTAAGTGTCAATGGGCACCTAGATGGTACAGTGAAAAGAGTGCTGGACCTGAAATCAGGAAGACCAGAGTTCAAATTCAGCCCCAGACATTTACTAGCTGTGTAACTCTGGGCAAGTCACTTAACCCTGTTTGCCTCAGTTTCCTCATTTGTAAAATGAGCTGAAGAAGGAAATGACAAACTACTGTGTAATTGAAAATCTATTACCCTAAAAAAAGAACTACTTTTCCGGGGAGCCCACTGACTTCCTGTCATTACGTACTTCCTGTAGACAGAGGATATTAGCGAGTGGGCAGTTCTCTTGGCTCTCTTTCTTGGGCTTGCAGCCAGCATGGTGGCGGTGGTAAGCTAAGCGTGGGGATTTTTAAATGGCTAATCAGCCATGGGCATGTAGTTTTTATTTTGTATCTTCTTTATTCCTTGATTTTTAATGATGATTAATAAATCTCCTAAAATATAATATTTTTATTATTGAGATTTCATTTTAATTCTTACACCACTATAGTTACCTTTGCCAAGAAAACTCCAAAAGGGGTCACAAAGAGACGAAAATAACTAAACAATGACAACAAAATTTCAGAGATAAGCTTTCTACCCAGTTCTCCCAACTCCAAGTTCCACCTGGTCAGAAGATCTCTTTCTATGCCATGTCTCCTTCCCTACTCCTCTGAAGACCACCATCAACATCTAGTTGAAACCTGGCAGATACATGAAACTCTCTTCACTTTAGAAAATAAGTGCTCAATACATCTTCCATATCTATGGGCCATTCCAGATTGAAATAAATCTCATGAAAATCTGAATCTCTTTTATGTACATCTTGCTTTTGTTTTTAATTATACAATTCATCATGTAACTGTCAAAGCTATCTAACTTACCCAGAGTTTCTTCAGGCCATCTTTCTGTTCTCCACATTTTTTTTGTAATGCTTCAATGACTCTTTTTTTCTTTTCTTGCCAATCTCAACCCTAGCTCCACTTTCTTTCCTTCCTTTCTCCCCACAAAATTGAAGAAGAAAAAAAAAGAAAACCTTCATAACAAAAGTCAAAAGAAGCTAATTCCCACATTGGCCATGTTCATAAAAATGTCTCATTCTGCACTCTGAATGTATCGCTTCTCTGTCAGAAGGTAGGTAGCATGCTTTATCAATAGTTCTCTAGAATCATGTTTGGTCATGTTGCCCAACCTTTAAAAGGTTGTCAACCCCAATTCTAATTGGAATAGTCTCAAGAAAGGATAGCAGTTATGTTAGTAACAGGAAGTGCTGGTTCTTATTGAGTTATTTCTTCATGATGGAATCACAGGGCAAGATGGGTTCAATAAATGTGTCTTGCTTTTATTTATATAGTGTTTCTATTCTAGATTGTATTGTTCTGCTCAGAAAGAAAAAAAAAACAATACCTTCTGACTTCTTTTGAAATATGTGCAGTCATAAATGCCACTATAATATATGAAGTTGTAACTTCCTCTTGAACCGGGATTAGAAGCAGGGAAAGTAGACAAAACACCTTAGATTCTGCATACAAAAGGGCATAAGGAGAGATGTGTTTAAATATTGTTTTTTATGCCTGTACTATTTTTAATGCCAGAAAATTCTGCCTTCTGTAACTCCCATTTATTTTGGCAAATCATGTGTACTAAAAGGAAGGCTCAAAAGAACATACAGAGTATAAATATCAAATAATAAGAGAAGAGATGAGGAAATGGGATTCAATTTTTTTTTCAAACCTTACCTTCCATTTTAGAATCAATACTGTGTATTGGTTCCAAGGCAGAAGAGAGGTAAGGGCTAGGCAATGGGGATTAATGATTTGCCCAGGGTCACACAGCTGGGAAGTATCTGAAGTCAAATTTGAACCCAAGACCTCCCATCTCTAGATCTGGGACTCAATTCACTGAGATACCTAGCTGCCCCTGTTGAATACAACCTTTTAAAATTTTCTGGGGCACAGAAAAGTCTTCTTATGGCTCTGGCCTGATGGTCCCTCAGTTAATACATATCTTTGAGCACCTTTATACTTCACATTGTGCCTTTTATATCTATAGACCAAGGAACACCCATTTTTCCAGAAAGGGCCCTAATTCTAGGCTCAAGATGACTTAAGTTTAATCTTAGGGGAAGACTGACCACTAATAAGAAGGCAGGCTTTTTTCTGCATTCCCTGGCTCATTGTGCCCACCCAAAGCTGCTCTAGGAAAATCTTTCAAAAATAAAACATGGGGTTCACATCGAGGGATAACCCCAAAAGGCATAAACAGAGTCATGTCTAGAAAAGCCACTCAATGTATAAAATAGTAGATATATGGCATAGGACAGCTCTTTATTCCCTCCCCCACAAAGAAATAATTGAAACACAGAAGTCCCATTTATTGATTTGATGCCTAAAACAATAACTATAACCCGTTACTTCTATTTTGCTCTCTCAGGAGGTAAAGACTCCTGCAAAATTTGTAAGACTACTGAACAGATATTTCAAAGGCACTTTGAAGATCTATATATTTTGACTTTGAGAGACATGTGTGGCTCATCCTCCTGATGCCACCCTCCACTTCACAACCAAGGACTCTGCACCTCTCTGATTTATTATGTACCTGCCAAGGTTGCAAACAGCTATCTCTTATAATGGCTTTTTATTAGTCTGTGCTCAGGAAAAGAAACACAGAGTGGAGGAGATAGCTAGGGAGGGACTTAAGAACCAGTTTCAGACTCAACTAAGTAAAATCCATGTTTCATTGCCCTGAACAAGTAGCCATCCTAGCTGTTGCTGAGAAGGGGTAAAGAAAAGAAATCCATTCAACCTCCATTCAAAGTCCAAGAGGCAGCAAAACCAACCCTAGAAATCTGGCTACATTTTGCATTTTTCAATAGATAGTATTGGCTTCAGGTATTATGCTTACATAGAGCTAAAACTTGCAGTTGATTTGGCCTCAAATCTAGCTAATTCCATTGGGTAGGGCTGGGAGGAGTAGGGGTGGGGGATAACTGTTCAACATGTATCAACTGAATTTCTCACTTTTCAATCATTTGTTTCTTTGTTTTATAGCCTCTGGAGATAGAGGAGTTGATACATGACTAGATAAATTGGCTACTTTTCCTACTTGGTTGTATTTATCCCACACAATTGGTAGCCAATGATTATGAAACCAAGTCATTATCAACTTTAAGTGTGTGTCTTAGTAAGGAGACACCCGTGCACTAAAGGATAAGCCAGCTGAACTGGCAGTATTTGTGCCAAAATAAACAGCTTCTTTGAGGTAATTATTTTAATGAGATAATTTAATCTTCTTACATGTTTTCTATACACAGGCAAGAACATGCTGGAGCAATCATGAGGGCAACTCTTGAAAAGTCTGAGGCTTCCATTGGCTCCACGGAAAAGTCTAAGTGAACTTTTAAAAGGTGATTCTTGCACACAGTCTTATCAAATTTTCCTGATGGGTCCAGAGAAAGAAAGAGAGCAAGAGTCATATCAAAGTGATTACTGAGATGGATATTCAATGTTTCTAATCACAATAAAGTGTCAAAATGGCATATGAGTCTATATGATGACATTTATGTTTTTAATATGAAAAATAAGGACATAGATGAGTTACTTGTAAATGTTTAACTGGCTTCCTTCTGGGGTATGTATACACAACAGATTTTTAAGTTTAATAACATTTTCCCCATCACTTTCTTAATTCTAGATAATTAGTAAAACAATGTATGAAGTCCTGATTTGGAGCATTTGCCAATTTCCAATGTAAGTGGCCACAGTGAAAATTTAACAATCAGCTCTTGTGAACTGGTGTGAGCTGGCCCTAATACATTACTGCGTAAGGGATATGGATACCTTATAGTAAGTAAGTAAGCAAGATCATGGAAGTAGGTAGATACGTTTCTAGACACTACTCCTAAAACTTGGATAGCTGCCCACAGGTGAATTATTTTGCCCATGGGTATGTTTTCTGTAGGTGTGGATATGATCCACTCACCTATTTTTTTCCTATATATACATAAAAGTTTAGAACTGAAATGAAAAGAACTCAGAGGTCATCTGTCTGGCTAGTGAGGTGGCCTAGTGGATAGAGTATTGGACCTGAAATTAGGGATACCCGAGTTCAAATCTTGCCTCAAACCCTTAATAGCTGTGTGACTATTGGCAAGCCACTTAACCCCTATTTACTGCAATTTCTTCATCTATAAAATGGGGATAATAATTGCACATCCCTCCCAGGGTTGTTGTGAGGACCAAGTGAGATAATGTGTGTAAAGTCCTTTGCAGAGCTTAAAGTTTTATATTCATGCTAGTTATTATTATTTAGTCTTTTTCACTTGACATAGGAAAGAACTGAGGCTCAGAGGGGTTCAATAACTTCCTCCAAATCAAGATAAATGGTGGAATGAAAATTCAAATTCAGGTCCTCTGATTCTAAAATCTAGGCACTTAATTTTGCAGATGAGGAATCTGAAGTCCAGAGAGTTTAATTCGATAGCTAGGTGGCACAATGAATAGAGTGTTAGACCTGAAGTCAGAAAAACTTAAGTCCAAATCCTGCCTTAACCTTGGGCAAGTTACTTTACTCTTTGTTACCTCAGTTTCCTCATCTGAAAAATGGATAATAACAGCACCCACTTTGTATGACAGTTTTGAGGATCAAATGAGATAATATATATAAAATTATTAGTTCAGTGACTTGCATATAATAGGTGTTATATAAATGCTAGCTATTGTTATTAATATTTATTGATTTGCCCATAATACCATAGGTAGAATCAGAATTCAAGTTCAGATCTCGTGATACCAAGTCCAATATTCCTTCTACTGTTCCATATTACTTTCTATATAATACATATATGGATATATCCTCCACTAAAGTGATATTCTGAAACTTCATTCTAGTGTAAGTGTGCCCCAGAAAGTTTTGAGTTCAAGTTCTTCCTCTAATATATACAGCCTCTGGGACTCTGAGAAAGTCATTTAGCCTGTCAATGCCCCAGGGCAGTCTTTAAGACAGTAAGTTACAAAACTGTTACTGATTTATATTTAGTAAAGGGAACTCTTCACTGGAAGCTCTCTACATCAAAGAAATCACAAATTGGAATGTGTGTGTGTGTGTGTGTGTGTGCATCTGTGTGTTAATATTAAGGCAAACATTTTTCTTCATCTGATTTCTGTGGTTACCTTTCCAATATTTGGTAATTGTTCTAAATTCAAGAAGTAAAGTATTAGCTCTGCTTCCCTCTCCACCAAGAGATCTCTCCATTCTGGATCCCAAAGTATGATCTGGACTGGTTCAGAGCAGGAGAACCTGATATCTAATGAAAGGAGATTTAGGCTTTCTTTCTCACATTCTTTGGCTAGTTTAGTCCCCTAGTTGGGCTGAGGGTTGTAGGTTTGGTCTCCTGTCTAGGTCTCTCCAAAGTAGGAAGTAAAAAAAGTATTCAATGTACAATATAGTTCAGTTATGGTACAGCTATTCATTTCCCCCACACAGAAGATATACCAAAGATTCACACATACATTGGCAGAACAACTTAAAATAGAATCTAGTAACAACTTATAACTGTTGTTACAATATCTCTAGAAGCTCATCAGAATCTTGAAACTCATCAAAACATGAAGTAATTTATAGGACTGTTTATTAGGCATCTTACATTTCTCCTTAGCTGCGTACTATATTCCTCAAAGTCCATGTCATCTGGAAAAATGGTCCAGTCTTGGAACCATCATCTTGTTGATGGTTATTTTCCACAAAAGCACTCGAGTACTTACCAAGGACTCCTCCCCTTGCTCCCAATCATTTCTGACCAAAAGGACTCAGGGCCTCCAGATTTTTTTAACCCTTACCTTCTGTCTTAGAATCAATACTAAAAATTGGTTCCAAGGCAGTGGTATGGGCTAGGCAATGGGAGTTAAATGACTCGCCCAGGGTCACACAGCTGGGAAGTGTCTGAGGCTAGATTTGAACCTAGGACCTCCCATCTCAGGGTCTGACTCTCAATCCCCTGAACTACCCAGCTGCCCTGGGACCTCTAATCTTAATGAACACAGAAGAGTGGTAAGGGCTAGGCAATGGGGGTTAAGTGACTTGCCCAGGGTAACACAGCTAGGAAGTGTCTGAGGCCAAATCTGAACCCAGAACCTCCCATCTCTGGGTCTGACTCTCTATTTACTGAGACAGCCTCCTGATTTCCAGATCTCTTAAGCTTACAAGGTCTCCCCTTCCTCAAGATCAAGAAAGAATAAACACAAAAGAGGCAGGTCAAACTCAGTTTCAAGCCTACCCAGACATCTGCTTTATTTGCCATGTACTTGTAACCACATAGCATCTAGGCTGGGGAGATAGGACAAATCTTCCTTTCCCCATCTCTGAAGGGAAATTTCTCAGCATACTAACAAAAACTGAAGCTTGAAGGAAAGAGTACTAAAGGTGGGAGCCATTTACATATCCACTGAATCATTGATTCTTCTTTCTTTGTGGCCAACAAATGGACTGCTTCAACTCAAAGTAAGAAACTCTTTCAGCCCTGAACCATCACATGGTCAGAAAAAGTCAAGAAGTGGGTCAGCCTCAAAGGACCCAGGTGCTGTGTCACCTTGTTGCTGGAGTCCTCAGAAGTTTCCATGGAAGCTCCATGAATATACTTCCACATAGAGCCCCAACAGGCCAATTCAACCCCTGCTACACTTATGGAGCGATGCCTACTCTGGAGATCTATTACATTTCACCCCTCCCTCTAGGATCTCTGGTATCCTTAAGTAGCTTAGGGATGTCTAGCTCTGCCACAGGCTTAAGCCGCCATTGAGTGTATTCCACCAATTTTAGGAGTCCTCTGAATATCAGTTTCATTTAACCACTTAACAGTGGAATTAACTTTGTCAAAAGAATATTTACTTCAAAGATGTGGCAAGAACAAATATACAAACATATAACCCACTCCCAATATGAAGAGGAGGCAATAATCCTACCTTGCATCAACACCTGAATCTCTAAAGAGAGAAGGGGATTAGATTTATAGTTTAACTCAGTTTTCATCTAGCACAGTCTCGTTAAGTTCCAAATGCAAAGCCCACCTTGGACACAAAGCCTTGTTATACTCAGGAGACATTTTTATCACCTTTGAGAATAAAAGTATTTATTATCTCCTTAATAATAGCTTACCTTTCTATGGAGTTAAAGGATCATGATCCTTCTTTACACAAATTATCTAGTTCAATCCTGATAACAAACCAGGAAGGTAGATACTATTATTATCTCTATTTTATAAATAATGATATTGAGGCTTATTGAGATTCAGTGACTGGACCGGGGTCATGCGGCTAAGAAGCAGGATTTGAACAACTAAGGCTGAGAAATATTAAATTATTTACCTAGGGTCACATAACAAATAAGTGTCTGAGGTGGGATCTGAATTCAAATCTTCTCAGTGCTCTAGACAACTTTCTAAAATTAAGTTTCATTGGAAATATCAGCCTGCTGGGCATTCCTTATACCAAGGATCTCACAAGTTCACTCTCCACTTCTTTTTATCCCCAGATCCTTAAAAAAAAAGTCAGTCTGTGAGAGACTTCCCTCCTTATAAAGTTTCAGCCTTTTCCTAGCTTTGATCTCATTTGGATAAATCATCACCCCAGTCTCCAAAATGCTAAGATTCTCTCAATCTTTCCCCTCCAACTAAGAAACCAAGTGAGATGTCCTTCCCTCCTAACACCCTTTCCTCCAAATTGTTCCTACAGAGCTATTACCTGATCAGTTCAGTCATTTTTCGGTCATGTCTAACTTTTCATGAGCCCACTTGGAGTTTTCTTGGCAATGCTACCATATTGGTTTGTCATTTCCTTCTCCAGCTCATTTTACAGGTGAGGAACTGGGGCAAACAGAGTTAAGTGACTTGCCTGGGCCCACCCAGCTTGTAAGTGTCTAAGAAGGGATTTAAACTCATGAAGATGAAACTTTCTAACCCTAGACCTGGCATTCTATCCACTACACCACCTGGCTGTACCTATTATCTAGGAGATCTTAGAAAGCTTCCTTTGGTAGTTGGTAAGGAATTACAGAATTACAGATTTTTGTAAAAGTTTCCTTCACCAATGTAGTTACCTACCCTTCACAATCATTTTATCAGAGAGAGAGAGAGAGAGAAAGAGAGAGAGGGGGGTGGTTGCTATTCCAGTTTACACATGAGGAAAGTGAGCTGAAGTAATTTAGTCATAATTCCTTGTTACAGGGGACTGCTTAGAGAATAGAACAGCTATTTTTAAGCATTAAGTCCATAACTTTCTATGCTGATCCATTCTTGAGAAGGTTCATTCAGTCTCAAGGGGAAAAAACCATCTGGGGAGTTTGGAATTGTGAGGGCAAGTGGGGGAAGAGTGAAAAATTGGAAAAACAAAGTTTGGCTTCTTTGAAAACCATTTCCCAACTCTGAAATGAAGGGAATTTCATTTTCCCCCCTCATGTTTCTGCCCAGCCAAATATAAATCAATCTCGATTTATATTATGCTGCCTCTAATTGAATCATGTTCTTCATTTGTTTGGTTCAGAACAATGAACCATCCTGGGCAATTCCCTGGGAACCCCTCCCACAATTACAGGTTCACTGTGAGAGCTAACTGCACAGGAAGAGGCACTGGGAGATTGTTTCCAATGAAAACCATACAGTCATCTCTCATGTTGTTCTCTGCATTTGTACCAGATCATACAGCTGCCAAATGCCAGCCTTTAGGGCTATGATTCATGGTGTGGGGGCAGACTTCTAGAAGAAGATGGAGCCAGCAGCCCTGGGCTGGGCAGCAGATCTTCACATTGCTGCTGGCATTTCTTGAGTCTCAATTCAGTTGAGAGGGGCATATTTGTGAAAAGGTGTGGGCTTTCTCAGATCATCATCATTTCCACAGAGAGAGAAATCCCAGGATGTCAGAGCCAGAAGGGATTTTAGCAATCACATTGTGTAAGCCTCTCATTCTGCAGATGCCTTCAATTGTGGTGGGCTCTGATGTTTCTGGGAGTAAGCTAGCCTGCCAGTTGCCAGATATTTATTGTTATAATTTCAATTGCCACCCAAGTACTCTTTACCCAGAGGTTCATAACCTAGAGTCTGTAAGTTTTCTATTTATATATATAAACTTTTAAAATTTATATTTAAACTATAATATACAATATATTATACAAAATAAATGTTATATAACATAACAATATATTATAATATAATCTATATCATAATAATTATATCTTTTATATGTAATATTATATATAAACTGTAATATAAGGACAGAAAAGTGGCACAGTAAATAGAGCGTGGTGCCTGAGGTCAGGAACACCTGAGTTCAAGTCTAGCTTCAGACACTTATTAGCTATGGGCAAGTCACTTAATTCTGTTTGCCTCTGTTTCCTTATCTGTAAAATGAGATAGTAAGGGAAATGGCAAACCACTCCAGGATCTTTGCCAAGAGAACCCCAAAAAGGATCAAAAAGATTTGGAAACAACTGAAAAAAATGACTAAAACAACAAATTAAAACAATTAGTTTTCTTTGTAATACTATGTATTTTATTTTATGCATTTAAAAACATTATTCTGAAAAAGGATCAATAGGCTTCACCAATCTACCAAAGGGATCCATGATACACAAAAAGCTAGGAACTCTTGTCCTATAGAGATTGTAGCAGATGGATGTCTAGATGTGATCCTAGGTTCTCTTTGCCATACACAGACAAGAACTTTCATATTTTGCAAAGGGAAACTGATTAATCAATGCCAGAGTAAAGTCCTTATTTTTGATAAACAATAAAAACCTCCAGACAGTGCTTGAATCATATCTACAATCTCTCTCTCTCTCTCTCTCTCTCTCTCTCTCTCTCTCTCTCTCTCTCTCTCTCTCTCTCTCTCTCATCCTCTACAATATCTACAGGGCACAGAGCAATTAGGTATCCTAGGTGCCATCTTATACTGGTGTATAACTTAGATAATTTACTGAATATCTCATTATTAAAATAAATCATCTCTGAAAAACATGTAATGTGTGGCTTTATAACTCACTGAGAGACAAGGATAAAAAAAGAGACATCCTTTTATAAAACTTGGTAGCATGCATGAAATTTGCTAGAGGACCCTAAACTGAGTAAATTCATGAAAATTCATGACTTGAGATGTTAAATAAAGCAAAAACCACATTTTATATGAAAATATTTGAAGGTGGGTTGTCATGAGGTATTGTGAGGTCCTTACAATTCTTATCATGTCCACCTGTGACAGTCAGCCTAGATTTCAATTGGATGATGCCATCAGGAGGGACATCACTAAGATGAGATCAGAAGGGATTATTAGGGTTCCTTTAGGTGACTCCCACTATTGCACAAATTTCTAACATAAACAGAAGTAAGGATCTTGAAATCACAGGATTTCAGAATCTTAGAGTTAGACAAGATCTCAGATATCTTCTAATCATCTGCTCCAGTTGAATAGTATGTTAATCCCTACACCACATCTCTGACAAGTGATCATATAGACTTCACTTGAATACTTCTAACAATGGGAAGGTCACTATTTTCCCAGAAATTCCATTTGACTTTGTGAGAGCTCAAATACTTAGGCAGTTTTTCCTTACATCAGCATGAAATCTGCCTCTTATAATAAATAAATTGGCTCTCAAAAATATACAATTTGTGACTCCATGACTTGCTGGCTTCTGAGACAGCATAAAAGAAAGCCTACCTTTTAAAACTTGGTAGCATGAATGAAACTTGCTAGAGGCTCCCAAACTGAGTAAATTTATGAAAATCCGCATTTTAAAATGTTAGATTAATCCTAGTTTCTGCCCTCTGAGGAAAAAAAAATCAAATCCCTCTTTAGTTACTAGAATATAGCAATCTTGTCCTAAGACTTCTCCTCTATCCTTACCCATGCCATTTCCTTCATTCATTTCCCATTTCATATCATCTCCACTTGCCTCATAATTTGGGTCCCCCTCTTAGCACTGAATAAGGGAGTTTCCATCTTCCCCAGGTACTATGATACTTTGCTACTCTTCAGAACAACTGTCTTCAAAGCTCCTATTAGTTCATGTCATTGTACCATCTTCCAGCACAACTGTGAGCCCAGGGTTTCTGTGGGTTCTCCATTTTCCATCTGATGTGGTTTTAGAGAATACAGTTAATCCTTAAAGAAAATCTCTTATTGCAAACCACAACTCAAGGCTATTTTCCAAGAAGGATGGTAAAATCTGTTCTCTGCATCTTCCTCCTGCTTTCATGTTAAAGCCCAGCTGTTTTAACTTGATTTATCCTTCAGTGGAGCCTCAATGACAAGACCAAAAAGATGGGATGTCTTCAAAGAAAGAATTTTTTTCCCCCTGAACTTTTCTGGTAACTGACTTTCTTCAGTGCTCCTGATCCCACCATCTTTGACTTGCCATGTTTGAGAGGAACAAACAGGATAGACAAGTTCTACACAGACAGAATCCCCCAGCCTGGCTTTGGGGCTCATTAGCCAAGGATGCATGTATTTTCTCATTCTGATTTTGTGTATTTAAATTTCACTGAAGAGGGGGAGTATCAGTTTTCAATAAAAGGAAATAAATAGGAACGTTGGCCACTGACCGAGCAACAGCTGAAAGTTATCACTTTTAATCTACAAGCTGACTTTGGATGTTTGCTCTGGAAGACACATTTTCCCTGTAAACTGGTTCCACTCTGTTTCCTGCAGCAAATGGGATGGATGACTAAACTGGTAACATTTCCCAGTTTATAATTTGGTTTTCAGAACAATCACAGGGAGCAGCCTCAGTTGTGTTCTTCCTTCCAAGCCTGATGTCTGTATTCTAGTTTATGATACTGACCATTCGTCCAGAGACTTCATTCACAAGTCAAAGCTTCATCAGGATTTATTGGGTCAGTGTATTATATGGATCACTGCGAACCCTCTGTATTCTTTCTTCAGTCAAACTCCTTGCAAACAGATGGAATCCCTGGAAGGCTAAAAGAGGGTTGTTTGGTTCTCTGGCATAAAGAGCATGGGAAATCTCCACATTCCCTGGCAATGCCACTTTCCAAAGGGAGCACCCGTAATATATGATGTAAGTTGCAGAGCTTGGGTTCGAGGGTCCTGGCTGGGAGACTGGAATTTATCATAGTCAGTTCTGAATTTTGATGTGAGGGTGCAGAAGACTAGCAACTGGACACCAGAAGCTGGTGACTGTTTCAGCTGCTTAGCTCAGGGTGGGGGTTTGGGGGCTGGTCTTGATTCATAATGAAAACTGGAAGCCAAGGTTGGGAATTTGAAAATGTAGGTGGATGGAGCACTGGGCCTGGAGTCAGGAAAATCTGAGTTCAAACTGTGAAACCTTGTGCAAGTCACTTAACCTATGATGGCCTCAGTTTCCTCAACTGATAAGTGAGGATTATAATAACACCCACATCTCCAAGTTTCTATAGGGATCAAATGAAATAATATTTGCAAAGCAATTAACATATACCCTAACACAGAGTAGACCTTTTTTTTTTTAAACCCTTACCTTCCATCTTAGAATCAATATTATGTATTGGTCCCAAGGCAGAAAAGCAGTACGGGCTAGGTAATCAGGATTAAGTGACTTGCCCAGGGTCACACAGCTAGGAAGTATCTGAGGTCATATTAGAATCCAAGACTTTCCATCTCTAGGCCTGGCTAGCTGCCCTCAATAGTAGACACTTAATAAATGCTGATTCCCTTCCCTATTTAATAGCTACAATTAAAATTTCCTAACCAACAATCTAGCTATTTTAATAAGAGCTAAATTTTCCCAAATGCTCTAATGTTTGCTAAGCACTTTATATAGATTATTTCATTTGCCATTCACAACAACCCTATGAGATCAGTAGTTTTATTATGCTCATTTTATAAAGAAACTAATAGTGAGAGAAAGATGGTCCTACAGCTAATAAATGGCTATGGTAGGATCTAAACTCAGATCATTCCAGGCTCCAAATGCAACATTGTGCCACCTAGCTACCTATCTTCTGTCTCAATTCCTCTGCTCACATTCTAAAGATAACAGAAAAAAAAAACACAACCCATTAAAGTGATTGTACTCTCTCCATTGTAAACCTTAAAATTTCTTAGACTTATAAATGTTGGAAATTTCACCACTGGGAAATTTCATACTTGAAAAATTTCCTATTGATAGTGGGAACACCATTGGAATGTGAACCCCATTGGCAAGGGAGGTTCCTCCTCCTCCCTTCTTAAGATTACTTTAGGACAGAAACCTTTTGCTGAACAATGGAAAGGGCTTTGACCTATGCTTAAACATAGAACAGGAATTTCTTTGAGTCATGATTGATTTTAGAATTGATACAATAGAGATACTTGGAATGACAGAACCAGGTCTTGGAAATTACAATCTCCACCCTACTCAGTCCTAACAGGATTTAGGAAGGGCTGCAGCATAGATCAAAATTTAATTATTCCAATCTCTACCCTACTCATGGTAACAGGATTTAGGAAGGGCTGTAGCAAAGGATCAAGATTTAATTATTTGAGAATATGACCTTCAACAGACATGTACAAAGCCACAGACCTCTGGGCGGTCCTGGGTTAAGCTAGAGCCACCATTGGCACAGGGAAGACATGGACAGTGATTGGTAGATGTGAGAATGGAGGGGAGGGAACTTGTATGGTTTCCTTAAAGATAGAGGGGTCTGAGGACTGAGGTGGTTGGTTGGAGAGTTTTTTGGCTGTGAGAGGTTGTGCTTGCTCTGAAGGAAGTTGCTCTGAAGGAAGCTGCTCTGAAGGAAGCTGGAGGTGGAGGCCCCTGAGACTGTTTCTCCATTTTGGTCACATGAGTAATAGGGACTGATCTCCTTTCTTTGCCTCAGCTATCTAAGGGCTTGGGCCTTTTGGCCCAGCCTAAACAGAAGGGGTATTTAAGCCCTATTCCCTTCTCTCCCCTTTCTCTCTCCCTCTCTCTCTCTATCTCTAATTCCTTTCTTCCTCCTGTTTGTAATTAAACTCTATAAAAGGTTGACGGCTGACTTGAGTTTTCATTTAGGAATTACATAGCTGAATTCCTTGGCGACCTTAAATTAATATATATCAGTCTTTTAAAGTGATTTCCTTGTCACACCATAAAGGTATGCCCTCTTGCCTGAGTTCCCCAATCCCATCTCTTGGTTTCTTTCCCCCATCATCCTAAAAAGAATAGCATTCTCAGACCAGGCTCCTTGAGTACAAAAGAAGGCACTTAGTTCGAGTTTGTGAGAGTAAAGGAGAGAATATTTTGTTTTTTAACAGAGAAAATACCCTATCTTATTATATTTGTTTATGCACATTAAATATAATATTGAGGGGCAGCTAGGTAGCAGACCTCGAATTGGGAGGTGCTGGGTACCAATCTGGCCTCAGACTCTTCCTAGCTCTGTGACCCTGGGCAAATCACTTAACCTCCATCACCTAGCCCTTGACTTACTACTCTCTTATATTTGATACTAAGACAGAAAGTAAAGGTTTTAAAATAATAAATAACATAGAAACATTGTATTTTTACATTGTTATAAACATAAATGTACATATAAGACTCATTACCATTAACCTAGCCACTAAGTTACTGGCAACCCATGAAAACAAAGAAAAATACAAAATGGAGCTCACTCCTGAGAAGCCTCCTTCAAGTAGAGCAGACCCTCTGGATCACCCTGCTAAGAATTATGTAGATTTTAGAAAGATTATAAACTCCATGCCCTGGCCATCTCCAAACTTTGCTGCCTAGATTCTGAGGACATTGGTCCCAGAACCACAACCAGAGGCATGCTGATCATTGGTCAACAATCAGCTTCCAAAAAAATTAAATGAACACACCACCCATTTTTAAAATTAATCTGCATTCTTAATATTTTCTCCATTGATTTAGTAAGTCTAGGCAATGAAAAAAACAAAAAATCAAGCTCTAGTTTGTAGCCTTTTTCTATTTCTGAAATATTAAATGCTTACACTGAAATTTTGGCAATTGTATCTCAGAAGCTTGGCAAGAGCTAACTACATTCTTGCCCCTGCCCCTAGTAGAACTCAGATTAGTAAAATTTCACCCTGTTTTACAAGCCCCAATCCCTCCATGCCATGTACTAGCTATCCCATACATACTATGCTGCTATTGCTATGACTCATCTCTATCCTTTGTCTTTCCTCATCAGAACAGAAGCTCCCAGAGGGCCAGAACTGTCTTGTTTGCTTTTATTTAGCACAGTGCCTAACACATAATGTTTAATATATCCATTATCTATCTTGAAATGCTCATTTAACTACTGGGATTCTCAATATTAGAATTTTCAATTATCAACAACCCTCTAGAAAAACTAAATCATATCAATAATAACATCCTTACTATATCTAGCTGGAACTAGTCATGCTTTTCTTTAAAATTGCTGTCTTCTTGCATGCTGCATGCCCTGCTACAAAATTATACCCTGAAAGATTTAACCCTTTCAGCTCAGCAACTCCCACCCTAAGACACGTGGTATTTGGATTAATGAGTATCTCATATGCCCCATCATATTTAGCCAACTCCAGCCATGATTTACATTATATCCCAGCCATCTTCCTCCTCATCACAGCACCTTTCCACCTCTGGAACCATAATTAAATACTGCCATCACTAGCAAAAAGGTATATCAAACTACTTCTCTATATGTCTACTCACCATACCTGTGATTTTCCAAACCAAACCATCCCTCTCTGGTCTGTGTTGTCTCCCCTAATAATTTTGTGTTCGCCTCTCCAGTACATATCAGACTGGTTAGCATGTAATAATAACATAATAAATACAATTTTGTTTGTTTATTCAATCAAATGAAGTCAAGAGATATAAGGAAGTTAAATGTAAAGTTGGTTCATGAGTTCTTCTAGGAAATCCAAGTAAGGGAGATGATGGCATTGATTCTCTCAAACAATGTGAGACATTAAGAAACATCATTTTTTATTACTGGTAATCTGGCTACTCAATGTACTCAAAGAACATAAAGTCAATTTGTCAACAAAGTATTGATTAAATACCAAAAAAGGCAAAAGATATTTATAAAAATAACTTCACCTTTTGCACCAACATATAGATTGGGAAGATAGAAAAGATGCTCCAAATTGAATCAATATAGAAATTAATACTCAGTGACTTCAATGCAAATGCAGACAAATGGGAGAATGACACAAAGTACATTAGAAAATATGATACAGTACAAAGAAATGATGGTGACAAAGGTAGGTAGATGACACAGAACCTCACATCTTTTATAGATCATGAGTACTTTCCTCAAGAAAGTGCTGGATATGATAAGTTTTCATCAAAATCACAATAAAATAAAATTGGCCATATCTTAACAGACAAGATTATCACCAATACTAGGTCAGAAAATAGGGAAAAGATCAGAAGTATCAATGCACAGTTCAAGTAGTTCTAAGTAAGCTATTCTAATAATTTACAATGCTCCCAACTGCAAAATAGATAAGGGGAAATTATCACTCAAAAATATCATTTCTTGCAGAAGTTCAGTCAATGGAAATAATCACAAAGAAGAGGCCAAAAGAACCAAGAAACTAGCTGAAGTAGAATACATTTTCCCTACCCAGCAACTAGAAATAGCAGTTGCAAGCATTGCTGACTTAGAATATGAACATATTTGCAATATTATACAATGTCTCCTAAGAAGATAGTGTAAGATTTTCAGCAGCATTTCAGCTTTAAAAGCAGTAAGAAAATGATGTAGAGTGGGGAGGTACAAAAACAATGTTGCAGGAAGCTTGACAGAGCATCTAATTCTTCCATAGCATCCCAAGAACATTTTAAAATGAAGCCATAAACACACACACACACACACACATGCACACATGCACACACACACACACAAATGGAAAAAATCTGTCAACATTTCCATAATAAACTATTTTCTTCATCATTGATGACCTTCATCAATGACAATGGAACCACCGTTTTTGGACTACAATATTTCAGTCCTCAATGTGTTGTATAAGGAAATTACGAAGTCCCTAAAGAAAACAAAGGCAGGAAAAGCAGCTGGTCCAGACCAAGTATACACAGAGGAAGTCTCTATTGGAGACAACTCTCCATTGAGGGCATTAAGGGATGTATTCTCAAAATATCTGAAAGAGGAGAGGAAGGGAAGCTAGGTGGCACGATGGTTGGAGCACCAGGCCTGAAGTCAGGAGGACTTGAGTTCAAATATGATCTCAGATGCTTCTTAGCTTTGTGGCTTCAGATAAGTCATTTAGCCTCATTTGTCTACTTCTGACCTTCTACCCTAGAATTGTCACTGGAACAGAAGGTAAGGGTTAAAAAATAAATTAAAATAAATTAAAGAGAAGATACCAAATGAAAGGAGGGAGCAACAGGCTTTCACTAATAATATATTGCAAATGTGCTTTTTATAAACAGAAAACAAACACTATTTTATATTTGCTTTACTTTCATACATTTCATTTTATACAAATGACTAAAAAATGAAGCAAATATAAAATCTTGCAGTGCTTAATATTTGTTTTCTATTTTTAAAAAACATTTGATATTGGAGAGCAAAAAAGCAACTTTTAAACTCTTCTCCAATAAGAATTTTCTCCTATATGTGTTAAAATACTCAAAACTGATTAATAGATGCAACAATATAGAATGCTGCTAAATGATCTACTGGTTATCAATATCAAACACAGACCAAATAGGATTATTCTTATTCACCAACTTCTGTTGCAAGGGATGAGAAGATAAAAGAAATTCTATGAAGAACTCAACAAGGCCCTCCAGATTTCCTACAGATGGTGAGAGTCTCTAGATGCTCCTCCTCACAGATGACATTGTGTTGATTGCATCAAGCTGGGAATGCTACAGAGTCTCCTGTAGAAATCCAAAACCAATCAAGAGAATTCTGTCAAACAATCCAAACTGGAAAAAACAAGTAGATTTCCCTTTTTCAAGAATATGATAAACTGCTGGACAGACAGACCAATGAGCCAGGTCAGAAGTACATATATCTTGGTTGTACATTGATGAAGGATGATGGACTGGGTCCAGAATTAAATAATCAGAAGAGATGACTAAATTATATTTAGGAACCTGTGCAATACATTCAAATATCCCAAATTTCTCCATTCCACAAAAATTCATCTTCATAATACCAATATTATTCCTTGGATGACATATGGATAAAAATAATGGAACACTTCAATCTCCAAATCCTCCAAACTGCAAGTGGCCTAAAGGACAATGAGGATGCCAGATTTTCTCTATCAATTATCTGTCTTGAGCACTAGATCACATGGAATTTGGAAAAGGAATTGCTTACATTGTTCAATAAGAGTCTATTAAAGAAGTTCAAAGAGGAAACATTTAATAAACTACATATCCCATATCATATAACCAGGAATTCTAAATTAGGTTATAATGTTCCTAATCCATTAAGGAAAAATCCTTTTCTACCTAGAAGTATTTCTCATGAATAGGTAATAGGGGCCCTGTCATCCTTAATACTACTAAATTTTTTTTTTAATTTTTGTCTTTTTATCAAAAGAGAAAAAAGATTTAGAGGCTATCAAGGACACAAATTAACAGAGGGAATTCCAAACTCAATTATAGACATATTGTACATCAAGGCCTTGTGATTTTGTCACATAAATAAGCAAAAACATTTTACCAATGACAAAGAGTCATAAAATATATCATTCAGGAAATTTATATCAAGAAAAGAATAAGGACCAATCATGTAGCAAGAATGAAAGATAATATTTGGACAGTCCAAATGCTATACTAGTATTTTGTTGTTAGAGTTTTGTTTTTTATGGTTGTGTCCAACTCTTCATGACCCCATTTGGGGTTTTCTTGGCAAAGATCCTGGACCTGTTTGCCATTTAATTCTCCAGTTCATTTTACAGATGAGGAAACTTAGGCAAACAGGATTAAGTGACTTCCCACAGTCACACAGCTAGTAAGCATCTGGGGTCAGATTTGGATGGACTCATGTCTTCCTAACACTAGGATCTGCATCTAACTGTCCCTATACTAGTACCTATATAACATTAATTACATATATTAATTAATACACAATATTTACATAATGTTAAAAGACTAGAGAAAGGATTCCAGCATGTCATGTGAAGTCCCTATAGAGGATTAATAAGAAGATATGAGCAAGAATCCCATAAGATGTGGGCAGGTGGTAAGCTGTACCATTGGAGGAAATCTTTGCACATGAAACAAAAAATCCACTGAATTATTGAAATAATTCAACTATTCACAAAACAAGCATCCTGTGAGGTAAGTAGTATTGAGTATTGTACCCATTTATAGATGAGGAGACTGAGGCACCTGGAGATTCAATGATTTTCCCATGGTCATACAACTAGTATGGCTGAGATCAAGCCCAGCAATTCCAACATCGAATCCATTTCTCTTTCCAATACAGTACACTATTTTATCTATCATTCAGGCACATTGATTAGATCAGCAACCTGTCTTTATTAAACTTTAAAAATAAGCTTTACTGAGATCTCCCAAGTCTAGATATTTCTGTTGTCAGTCCACTACCTAGCAAGGGTCTTTTGACCTGGATCCCCCAGAAGTCCATATTTTCTTTCTAATCCCACCTTGTTTCTCCCCTAACCTCCTCTCCTGACTGTGGAAGAAGCATCTGTTCATTCTGCATTTCAACTTCTTTTTGGTAAAGGTTATTATTAGGCTGAGCTTTCCTAGATATCTGCATAGCAAGTCTCTGTTGGTGTGTCTTCTACAGATCAAAAAAAAAACAACAAAAACAACAACAAAACACTTTTCTATTCCCCTTCCTCCTCTCTGAAATCCTGGATTTTCTTTGGCTTTATGGTATGTTTTTTTTTCCTGGAACTTAGAAACTTTCTATTTTTCTCAAATGAGAGACAAATTTTATTATCATTTAACAATCAGTCTATGGCAATTGGCTATATCTCTAAAAGTATTTTGAGAACAATGTTGTATAATGGAGAAAGAATTGGCAGGAAGACCTGGGGACATCAGTAAAATTTAGAAAATAATGATGATAACAATAGCAATAATAATAGCATTTCTCTAATGCTCTAAAGTAGGCAAAGCATTTTATATGTTATCTCATTTAAACCTCACAGCAACCCTTTGAAGCAGGTGTTATTACAATTTCCATTTTGAAGATAGGTAAACTAAGGCTGAGAGAATAAGTAATTTTCCTAGGGTCACACAACTGACAATGCCTGGGGCAGGACTTGAACCTCCTTTCCAGGCACTGTATAAGGGAAGCACTTTGTATAAAGTACTATACAAATGGGAGCTTTTAATATTATTTATTTTATTGCTTTATTATTATATATTATTATAATGTATGATTAATACATTATTTATGTTATATTATTCATTTTGTATTATTATATAGTATAATGTTATTGCTATTATATTATTATACAATTCCTTTTATATTATCAGATAATATGCTATTCCTACTGTTATATAATTCCTATTATATTATTACATAATATGTTATTCCTATTATATTATTATATAATATAATATTATTCCTATTATATTATTAGATCCCATACAGGCATTTGCAGTGATTTACTCATCCCAAAGAGATCAACACATTTGGTCAGTTGAGTCAACCAATTTAGTTTATGTCCCTTTTGATAGGAAATTATAATTTCTATTTCCTTTTATCTCTGGGGCCTGGCAGATGAAGCCATTGTATTTTAGGTACCCAGTTCAGTTAGCAAACTTCCAATATGGGCACTTTGTGGTTCTTCTATTGTTTTCAGTTCTGTCTGATTCACTTGGGGTTTTCTGGCATGGTTTAGTATTTCCTTCTTCAGCTTGTTTTACAAATGAGGAAACTGAGGCCAAAAGGGTTAAGTGATTTGACTGAGATCATACTGCCAATAAGTGTCTGAGGTTGGATTTGAACTCAAGTTTTTCCAACTACAGGCCCAGCCCTCTATCAATTGCACCATTTAGCTGCCCATGAAGGTGAGTTGTGAAGTGGGATTTGGCACTGAGGTGAAAGCAACTCTCTAGTACTGTAGCTAGTGGAACAGCTAACTGCATTGTTAGAGAGAATTTTCTCACCAGGAGATCTCTACACCAATGAAATCACAGGTCCACCTTTTTTTTAAAAATGAAAGAACATAGAATTTTTTGTTCTCTGTCTTTGGAGGGTATTTTCTTCACAGGATTTTAGAACTATTCAATGTACAAATTTAAGATTTTAAAACTATATTAAGACTTTGGGGATGCCCTGTATAAACCCTGTTTGTCCTTGGCACTTATATTGTTATGGAGGAAAGTGGGGCAGAGCTAGCATGATAAACAGTGCCATTTGTCAGAAGTTACCTTCTCCTTACCTCTAACATAATCATAATTAAGGGAAGAATGACTATCACCAACGTAGGACAACTGAGACTTAGCCTTGAGTGCTGAAGTTTATTGGAAGCTGAAAGCATTTAAAATTCTTCAGCAGTTTGGAAACTACTACACTATCTAGATAGCTAGTGAATATAATTAAAATCACATAATTGATGAAAATGGGAATCTACCAGCTGACATGACTCAGGTCATCTGAGCTACAGGTGAGCGCCTCCTAGATCCAGTGCCAGCATTTCAGCCTCCCAGCTCTCACCCTTTTTACCCTTCTCACTCACTGAATGCAGGATATATTTTGTACTGCTTTCTCTGGAAACAAAAACTATTGGTTATGGCTCTGAAAAAAATTCTGCATCTTCAAATCTATGGATATGAGTTAACTCCTCCCCCCCTCAAAAAAAAAAAGAATTGAATTATTCTTTGCAGAATTCAGAAATAACTGAAGTTAAGATTCTGCTGGATTTTCTACATATATCTTGACCTGGTTCCCAAGAAGTCCATATTTTTTCTAATCCCACCTTGAAGGAAGGAATTAGAGGCAGAACTAGTACTGTTCACAGTGACATTTTATCCTGACCCTTCTTGTTCTCTACCTGGTCCCTGGTCATAATTTGCCACTAAATCACCCAAAACTCAGTGCCCTAACAAAGAATCCTAAATAAGTTTTTACTAAGAGTATCTTTTGAGGGCACTCTATGATCAAAAGGATTTAGTAGAGTAACTTCATTAGTAACTGAGTGGTTTCAATCTTACTAGGAATTTTAAAGCATAGAAAACTGATAAATCTGTTCTTGCATCATTATTAAATTATCTTGGGCTAAGGAATATTTTAATTACCAGAATGTTCTGGGCTTGTTTGTACCAGGTGCCTGGATTTCAAATCTTGCCTCTGTTACTTTTTAACATGACAAGTGTGACTTCTCTAAGTATCTGTTTCCTCATCTATAAAATGAAGGTGATAACAATATTGACAGTACTTATCAAATAGGGCCATTTAAAGAAATCTAAGTATAATGGAGGGGACAGGGGAGACTGGCAAATGAGGGGCTAGTACATAGAGCATATAAAATATACTCAGCCTGGTATCAGCCCATGTGGAGAATTCTGGAAATCTATGCAGTGAGGGAGGGATCCTTCCACATCCTGCCTAAGAACATGCCCAGGTAATCCTCTATTTCCAGTCCCTTAATTGGTGGTGATGGAAATCCTTTTAAAAAGCAAGTGAGCTAGAGGTGAGTGTGCATACCCAAGACTTGAACAAACAAAATCTCCTCATTCCTGAAAGCTTTCAATTAAGGAGAAAAAAAAGAAATTCTGGGAGAGGGGGATAAGAAGAATGAGGGAGGTTGGGTTGGAGAGATCGTAATAGTAGTAAAAGTAGCACTAACATACTATCTCCTACCTGTTGCCTTCTGGAACCATCCAACCACCAATAGTCCACAGAAAAGGCATAATAATGATAATACTCTTGTCTCTTTTGAGTATATTCTTTCTGAATCTTAAATGAATGAGTATCAGAGATGCAATAGACCAGGTTCATGAGTTTCAAAAGGTCAAAAGACCCACCAAAAATTTAGCAACTAGAGTCCATAATGGAGTCTACCAATACTCCCTATATCCAACTCCAATGATGAGCCAGCATTAAGAAGCAATCTGCTTGTCCCAGCTCAGAAGTAAATTGACCTGACAGCAATGACACTATCTAGTGAGCAAGTGAGTGATTCATGCATCATCTAGGTCATACCCAGAAGTAAGCTTAGAAAGATGAATGTTTGATAGTAACCATTTTAACTTTGAGCCCACTCTTCCCTGAAACTCACAATGATCATACTCAGATCCCTGCTGTATCTTCTTAGGAAATATCTGTTTATAAGAGTTAATTGATATTACTTGGTTAATTGTTATTAAGGAGAAATCAGATGGTCAAAATTATATTGGGGTGGTATTCACTAGCAAATTACAATAAAGGGAGAATACTAGTAGAGGGGTTTATGGATATGGTTATGATAACACTAGAAAATAACTCAATCCCTCAGGATTACCCCCAAAAACTTGGAAGGGGGATATCACAGTTGAGTTCTGGGAAGCCAACCTGCTAGTCTAAGTAAAGGTTAGGAGTTTAAGCACAGTCTGTGTGCTACATAAAACTCTAGGTACACTCTACAAATATGAATTATTATGATGACAAATTTACAAGTTGGTTAATTAAAAATGAAATTATTTTCATCATCTGGTGACCTGACCATGTTTAAACAATATATTACCAAGAACTCAAGGATACTTGGATCATATCTGAACTTAACCAACCTTTCCCTCAACATAATTTTTCTTATACTATCATACTATCCTCTCCATCTCTCTATTTTTAATATTTAATTTTCCCCCAATTACATGTCAAAACAATTTCTAAACATTTATTTTTAAAATTTTGAGTTCAAAATTTTCTTCCCCCCCCCCATCCTCACTCCCTCAATACTTCCCAATCCTCTCCCTCCCTGAAAGGGTATGAAATCTGACATAGATTTTCTATGTAAAATCATGTAAAATGTTTTTCCATGTTAGTCATTTTATGGAAGAGAGAAGGAGGAGAAGAAGGAGAGGGAGGAGGGGAAGGGGAGGAGGAGGGGGCAGGAGAGAGGGAAGAAGAAAAAAGGAGAAAGGAAGGAAGGAAGGAAGGAAGGAAAGAAAGAAAGAAAGAAAGAAAGAAAGAAAGAAAGAAAGAAAGAAAGAAAGAAAGAAAGAAAGAAAGAAAGAAAGAAAGAAAGAAAGAAAGAAAGAAAGAAAGAAAGAAAGAAAGAAAGAAAGAAGGAAAGAAGGAAAGAAGGAAAGAAAGAAGGAAGGAAAGAAAGAAAGAAAGAAAAAGAAAGAAGGAAAGAAAGAAGGAAGGAAAGAAAGAAAGAAAGAAGAAAGAAAGAAGGAAAGAAAGAAAGAAAGAAAGAAGGAAAGAAAGAAAGAAAGAAAGAAAGAAAGAAAGAAAGAAAGAAAGAAAGAAGAAAGAAAGAAAGAAAGAAAGAAAGAAAGAAAGAAAGAAAGAAAGAAAGAAAGAAAGAAAGAAAGAAAGAAAGAAAGAAAGAAAGAAAGAAAGAAAGAAAGAAAGAAAGAAAGAAAGAAAGAAAGAAAGAAAGAAAGAAAGAAAGAAAGAAAGAAGGAAGGAAGGAAGGAAGGAAAGAAAGAAAGAAAGAAAGAAAGAAAGAAAGAAAGAAAGAAAGAAAGAAAGAAAGAAAGAAAGAAAGAAAGAAAGAAAGAAAGAAAGAAAGAAAGAAAGAAAGAAAGGAAGAAAGGAAGAAAGAAAGAAAGAAAGAAAGAAAGAGAATGTTTTGTTCTCCATTCAGACTCCACATCAATTTTTTTCTCTGAAGACAGATAACACTGTTCATCATGAGTCTCTGGGAATGTCTTGGATCACTATTACTGAGAATAATCGGTTCATTCACAGTTGTTCATCAAAAAATATTGCTATCTTGTCACTGTGTGCAATGTTCATCTGGTTCTGCTCACATCATTTTGCATCAGTACACATAAGTCTTTCCAGGTTGTTCTGAAATCATTTTGCTCTTCATTTTTCACAGCACAATAGTATTCCCTTACAATCATATGCCACAATTTGTTCAGTTATTCCCCAATTGATGAGCAATTCCTCAATTTCTAATTATTTGCTACCACAAAAAGAGCTGTATTAAATATTTTCATACAAAAAATTAATTTCCCTTTTTAAAATATTCACTTTGGGATATAGACCTAGTAGTGATGTTGCTGCATCAAAGGATATGCACAGTTTTAGAGCCCCTTGGGCAGAGTTCCAAATTACTCTCCAGAATGACTGGAACAGATCACAACTCCCCCAACAGTGCTTTAATGTCCCAATTTTCCTTCATCTCCTCCAACATTTATTATTTTCCTTTTCTGTTATATTGACCAATCTGGTAAGTGTTAGGTATTTTCTCAGAATTGTTTGAATTTGTATTTCTCTAATTGAGTAATTTAGAATATCTTTTCATATGATTGTAGATGGCTTTGATTTCTTCATCCAAAACTGCCTATTCCTGTCCTTTGATCATTTATCAATTGCAGAATGACTTATATTTTTATAAATTTGATTTAGTTCTCTATATAGTTGAAAAATAAGAATGTCTCCATTTTTAATGAAAATATTATTTATAACCTAACTTCCCAGATAGAGTTATACTGAACAACCCTTGTAACAGGTTAGGAACTTGAGGACCTAGTGGTGTCACTATCCATCCCTCCTGTGTCTCCAGAGTCAGATTTAACAATGTAGCTGTTGATTAGAATAATAATTGTTTAAACTCCTATAACATTATAAAGCTTCCAAAGTACTTCTCTCACAATAATTCTGTGATGTAATAAAAAATTTATTATATCAATTTTACAGATAAATAAACTGAAGCTCAGAAAGTTTATGTAACTTGACAATGATCATATGATCATACAGTCAGTGAATTTCAGAGATAGATTCAAACTCCAGCTTTTTAAGGTCAAATCCAGCATACTTTCAGTACATCAAACTGTATTAGAAAGAGTTTAGCTAACTACTTTCTGGCTTTAGTCTCAGATAGGAAAAGACATCCCCTTGGCAAACCTTCTATAGAAAAAGGATGCAGTGAAGGTTTAAAAGAAGAGCTATTCTTGCCATTTACTACAAAAATCTTGCAAAAACCCATCTGGATTACTCACTGGTGCATATGAATCTATGCTCTATGTGATGGGAGGGTGATACTAGTGCCATTATTTTTAGAGTATTGTTATTGACATTGGCTGGAATCACTCAGAGCCAGTTAATCAGAAGGAAGAGGTGATAATGGCATCTTTATGACATTCAGTTACGTGATAAGATGCAGATGTAATAAAAAATCTCTTTTCTTCTGGAAAAGATTAAAGACACAGAATCCTAGCTTTGGAAAGCAGAGGAGAAAAAGATTCTTTGTCCTGCTAAAATAAAATAACCAGATGTATTGATTTAGGCAGAATGGAACTAATGTTTTAAGATTAGTCCCCATCTGTGGCTTTTCAATAGTTTCTCCCACCACCCCTTATTCTATAATCTACGTTTTTGATACTCTTTAAAAGCCTCTTTGGCCCTTACTGATGCTATCCTATCTGCCCCTCTCCCCCCCAGGATACTCACCTGAAGCTCCCCTTATTTCCAAAGGAACCGGTGATTTTAATGATGATGAAAATCACAAATAAGCATTTCTATGCCACTTTATGATTTACAAAGTATTTCCCTCACAACAAACCTATGAGTCAGGCAAAATAAGTATAATTATCAATCAATCAACAAGCATATATTAAATGTTTATAATGTGTAAGACACTATAGTTAAGTACTGGGTATACACACATTAAAAGACAGTTCCTGACCTCAAGAAAGCTTACAGTTTAATAGGAAATGACAGCACATTATAGGGGAATGGTATGGCTATGACAGGCTAAACTCTAGGGGGAAAAATAAAGAAAGGAGGAAGGAAAGAAAGAAGGAAGGAAGGAAGGAAGGAAGGAAGGAAGGAAGGAAGGAAGGAAGGAAGGAAGGAAGGAAGGAAGGAAGGAAGGAAGGAAGGAAGGAAGGAAGGAAGGAAGGAAGGAAGGAAGGAAGGAAGGAAGGAAGGAAGGAAGGAAGGAAGGAAGGAAGGAAGGAAGGAAGGAAGGAGGAAGGAAAACAAGATGGTCACGTCCTTGAGGAGTTTATAATCTAATGGGATTGGGGAAGGCAATATCAAAAGAAAGCTGAAGAGAAGAGAAAGTTGGGTGGGGAAGATTGGTGAACTCAGAGACATTCCAGAGTAGTGTAGTCAAATGAAAAATGAGATTTCTGATCTTAGGCAAGCCATGTTCTCTAGGCTTCAGTTTCCAAATTAACAAAAATAAAAGAATTGGACTAGACAGTTTCTATGCTTCCCTCTTGTCCTAAATGGATAATTCTAATGTCAAAGTAATATGAAATAGTGCTCTAGAAGCTGCTCTTTGTCAGAAAAAAAATTCATGAAATACAATCTATTGCCATCTTATGCACAATTCCTCACATTTCAGTAGTTCATTAAGTTTTACAGAGAACTTCCTCTACAATAATATCCCTAAGAGGTAGACTACAATGCTATTATCTTAATTTTACAGATGGCGAAACCAGTTCATTGAGGGTAAGTGATCCATCCCCTGCAAAGAGGCTTTCCTCTTGTTCTTTTCCTGTTTTATGAGTCCCACTGCAGTACTTTCATTGCAAGAGCAGTTCCCATCCTTCTTGATGATATCTTTTTCACTCCTTCTTGTGTTCAATCACTGCCATATGTAGTGGAAGAAAGAATATTAGTCAGGATTTAGAAGCAGCTGGGTGGTCCCGTGGAGAGGGTGCTAGACCTGGAGTCAGGAAGACCTGAGTTCAAATGCAATTCCAATCACTAAATAGCTGAGTGACCCTGGAGCAAATCACTTCTCTGTTTATCTCAGTTTCAAGATCTGTGAAAAGGATATCCTAATACCAACTACCCCTCACACATTATAAGCATAAAATTTGTAAAGTGCTTGGCAAATCTTGAAGTGCTACAAAATGCTAACTATTATTATTATTATTATTATTATTATTATTATTATTATTATTATTATTATTATTATTATTATTAGAAGAGTATCTTTGTAAATCAGATGTTGGATTTGGGTCTAATGCCAACACTATCTTAGTTCAAGTTTGATGTTGGGACATAATGAGGCACTCAAAAGAGATTGACTAGTTAATGAAAGGAGCTTTATTTAGACCTAACACAGGGTCTCCCCACCTACCACCCTTGTCTCCATATGAAACCATATCTAATTTTCAGGATATGGTAATGGGCATGGTATTTTTCTTTTTCTCAATATTTCATTTTTCCCAGTTACATATAAAAACAAGTTTTTTAACATTCATTTTCTAAAATTCTGAGTTATAAATGTTCTCCCTCTCTTCTTCCTCTCCTCTCTCCCTGAGATGGTAAGCAATTTGTTACAGGTTATAAGGACATACTATCTTTTTTTCTCTTTTCTTTTAATGCCCTAAAGAAAAAAATCTTTTAAAACACCAGCCTTCAACTTTTTAAATCTGTACAATTATGGAATTTTAAGGCAACTATAATTCTGAACATTATATTACATCACAACATGCTAAACTATATTACTGAACATCAGCAACTATAATTACATATAATATAATATAATATAATATAATATAATATAATATAATATAATATAATATAATATAATATAATATAATGTAATATATTAACATATTATATTTACATAGTAATACAGTTGTAAACATTACATCACAACATGCTAAAAATAATACATTATAGGTTAATGCATGATATCGGGGATAAAATTATTCGGTTTATGAGTTTTGATTATTGTAGCCTAAGAAGAACTATCTTGAATGGTCTTGAGAAAGTCACCATCCTGCTTTGTTGGAAGCCAATCAGGTCTCTCATAGAGCATTGTCTCCTTTTAGGAAAAGGTGACCCTTGTTGAAAGAGAGAAGGAACAGCCTGGACCCCAAGAGGTGGGTGGAAGGAAAGAAGTCGAATCATGGAAAAGCTTATAGTCATTGAAAAGTCATTTGATTTTGGAAAATTGTAGTGATACCACTAGAAAATATGTGTCCCACCTCAACCTAGAGTGCCCCCTCCAATATAATTTGCCAGTGAATACCACCCAAACATTAATTTTGACTAATTGATTTCTCCTCAATAACAATTAACCAATTTACATTAATTAACTTTCATGAAGAGATATTTCTGTGAGAAGATTCCTTAGGAACCTGAGTGAAAATATTATAAGTGCAGGAAGAGTGGACTCAAAATTAAAGAGTCATTAATGAGCATTCACCCTATTAAGCTCATTTCCATAGATGGCATAGATGGCGCATGAGTCACTGACTTGCTTACTAGACACAGTGTCGTTGCTGCCTGGTCACTGATTGTCAGGCAATGACAAGCTGCTTAATAGTAGAGCACCAGATATCATAGCATGATGTGAAGGATACTGGACATTTAACCTCCATAGTTACATAGTTGGTCTGCCACTAACAAACTGTGTGGCTTGAACTTTAAGGATTCCAGTTTCCTCACTAGTAAAATGGAGTTGTATTTCCTTATTTCCAACATCCTTTCCAGCTTTCACACTCCAGTTTTTATAAGAACATTTTCAAAAGTTGAAAAAATTCTACTTGGGGCACAAAGCGTACACTGACCCCACTTCTGCCATTATCACAGATCGATGCTAAGCAAATGAAACCTTGTCTGTAACCACCATGTTCAGGCTTCCACGCAAGTTCCAGTGGACATCCAAACAAGAATGAATAAAAAGCAAGAAAATGAGTCAGCTAGATGGCTCGGTGGATTGAGAGCCAGGCTTAGAAATGGTAGGTCCAGGATTTAAATGTGACCTCAGGTACTTCCTAGCTGTGTGATCCTGGGCAAGTCCCTTAACCTAAATTGCCTAGCCCTTACCGCTCTTCTGCCTTGGAAATGATACTGATAATTATAGTGATTCTAAGACAGAAGCTGATGGCAGAGAGACAAACAGACAGAAACAGAGAGACAGAGACAGAGGCAGAAGCCATCTTATTCAACTTCTAATTGACCCAATGACTATCACTATGCCCATAGTTTGATTTAAGACCCTACAGTGCTTGTTTTCATGACTTTCCTCAATATCCTGAACTACAAAGCATATTAATGTTCAAATTTTTGTTCAAATGTTTAAATATTGTTCAAATATTTGTTTAAAATATTAATTAATTAAATTAATTAAAATGTTTTTAAAAATTGTTTAAATAATGTTCAAATGTTTAAATATTGATTATGGAAGATGACTTCAGGACAATACCAGGCACTGGTTCCCAACTCAGTCATTTTAGATTTCTTGGACATTTTATAAAATAAAATATTTTATGTTTTGGGCATATGTGGACAAGACTATATTAAATCAATTATCCTATCCATATCAGTTGCTGACATAGGAAAGACAGGCAAGGTTTGATAGACCTTCAAGTTTTAAAATAAAAGCACAATCATTCAAAATGTCAATAGTTTTAGAAATATCTTCACTCATCATCACACCAAGAACTGATCTTTCCACTTTTGTTTTTGTCCTTTACTATAAAATTCTTGCTTTTTAGTAGAAAAAGCAATAAAAAAGGCTAATTTTAAAATACTGTCCAACATGTAAAACCTAGTGGAATTGCACGTCAGCTATAGGAAGGGGTATAAGGAAGGGAGGGAAAGAATATGATTCTTGTTACCAAGGAATAATGTTCTAAATTGACTAATTAAATAAAATTTTCAAGTAAGAAAACCAAAAGAAATACTGTCCATTATTCTTTGTAAGATGATACATGATTTAGGGATAGATTTTTTCCCCCTTCTGAGAAGTATCAATAAAATGGTCACATTCTTTCATAGAGAATGTAAGAATCTCAGAGTTGGAAGAAACCTCAAAAGTGATCGAAACCTGAAGCACCAAACATTCAAGTCTATAGACTACTTGGGCCCAAACATTCTCCAATGAGCTTGAACCTAATTAAAATGTAATTGGTAAATATGTGACAATGAGGCTGAACCTAATTAAAATGTAATTGGTAAATATGTGACAAAATCAAGTAAAATAAAACAAAGCATAGATAACATTAATATGAGGTTTCTAAGTTAATATACAGACTTCAGATAGTGACTCCCATTTCCATTTGTGTCTGGCATCACTGATCCAAATCAATGCCTACCTGAAAAGGAATCCCTTTTACTAACAGCCACTGAAAAGTAATCATAGACTGAACCCAATTAAAATGTAATTGGGAAATATTTAACAAAATAAATTAAAATATAAAAAAGCATTTGTTGTTGATGTTCAGGTGGTGTCCAACTCTTCATGACCCTATTTGAGGTTTTCTTGACAAAGATCCTAGAGTGGTTTGTCATTTCTTCTTTATTCATTTTATAGATGAGGAAACTGAGCCAAATTGGGTTCAATGATTTGCCCAGGGTCATACAGTTAATAAGTATCTGAGGCTGAATTTGAATTCAGGCCATTCTGACTCCAGGTCCAGCTCTTTATCTACCATGCCACCTAGCTGCCAACCATAGAGCATAGATAATGTTAAGATGTTTTTTCTAAGTCAAAATATTGCCCACAGAGAGTTACTCCTATTTCTCTTTGAGTTTGACACTACTGATATAAAACAATTGGGAAGATGGGATTGATTCTCCCCTTGCCAATTTTTTAATTAATCAACAAAAACTTGAACACCCCTACTTGCCCCTAGGTGGGGGGAGTTCACAAGTCACTTAGAGAGCTCCACCCTTTCAATTCAGTCAGAAACTTGTGAATCCTTTAATAAGAGTTTATACTCTCATAGGACGAGGGCAATGCTAAGCAAATTTAAAGACTGCAATTGGTCCCCATAAAGTGGAGGAAGGGGCAGGAAGTGATATAACAAAAGGGCTATAAAAGATGATGAATTTCCTGTGTAAGAGGTCTTTGTCCTGAATTTTGGGGTTGAAGGAGCTTTAACTGGGACTGTGGCTCTTGGACTGCTTCTGGTAAGACTTCTCCTGGATCTTCTCCCTTTGGATCTTCTCCTGGTGAATAAAAAGCTGACCCTCCTTTCCTGGCTTCTGGAGAGATTAGTTCTGGAGAGACCTCCCCTTCTTGGAGGAGGCCATGTGGGTTAAACCCTTGCTTAATTCACTATCAAGTTCTTCAGCTGAGGGATTAATGAGTTCTGCATGGGTTGAGCCAGGGACCAGAGAAACATTTAGGGTGATAAGCTAGACTTCTTACTCTACCCTCTTTCACATTTTTCTACTTTCATTCTCTCTGCCTTTTTTTGTAGATAAAAGCTCCTAAAAGTCATTTTAATTTGGGCTGTACTCATTTTAAAGTTGGAGACCACAGTATTATCTTAGAATTCTCATATATTTAGTCCAACCCTTAATTTAATTCCTTATACAATTCCTACCTGACAAGTGATCACTCAAGCTTCTACTGGAAAACATTTGTTGAGGTACCAGAGAATTAAAGGGGATTCTTCTCTTAGACTACACTCCATGATAATGCTGAAAGATTTACAAGAGGGAATGCCATCTACCTCCAGAGAAAGAACTTTGGAGTTATATTTCACATCATCATATTTATGGTTTTATTTGGGGTTTTGGTTAGGTATGACTGTGCTCTTACAACAATAACCAATATGAAAGCATGTTTTGCATGACAATAAATTTTTTTAATTGTCCATGATTAAAAAAAGACTACCCCCCAAGACCTCATGCTTTGCCACTTACTCTTGTTCCGTGTCTTTTGTTCACAATGAGTCAAATAAATCATACAACCAGCTCTTTATGATTCCCACTCTTCTTCATTACAGTGTCAAGCACTCCAATGAGAATACTACAAATACTGAGGCAAATTACAAGTACAGGAGCTGAGTCTTTGAGTGGTAGTGCAAAACAAAACCAATCTTTTGTATTCTGAATGAATTCATTCATTCATCAACATTTATTAAGTACCTACTATGTGCAGAGCACTGAGCTCAAGGACTATTCTGATTTGAAAGCAACTCCAGCATTTTCCCAACAGGAGCAATTGCCCAATTGTTGCATTTGCTCTATTACAAACCACCAGGACCACCCAAAGGAAAGGTTACACCAAATGCTTTTATTTGGCAACCATGAGTAGTCATATTCTTTCTCTATGTGTGTTGCAAAACATAAAGGGACCACAATAACATATATCATATTTCATCAGAATGTCTCCCAGAGGAATTCCAAAGTACATCCCCCAGTTTTGTTTCTTTAAAAAAAAATGAGGATTGAATTTTCATGTTGGCGATACTCTTTCCCCCAATTTTATGTACTTGGATAGATATACCTCCACCCTTTAACATAAATAATACAGTGTTAGGAAAGATGCTCAGTAGATGTGAAATAAAAGAGAGTGACCTGACTGGTAAATGGAGATGTGGGGTGTTGAGTCTTCAAATGGCTGTACTCAGAACTTCTGTGGGAAGCCAGGGAAACCACTGAAATAGGAGCTCACAAGGTTGAAGACATCCTAACCTAAAGCATCAAGCTAGGAGTTGGGAGGACTGGCCCCTGCCAGAAGGTGGTGTGTACAGACTCCAACTCTTGGGTGGCAGCAAAATTGCTATTGGACTGTTTGCTCTAGAACCACTACCCCTCAGTTGTTTTGGAACCGTTTTAAAGCTATATTAGAACTGCTAGAGAATTCTGTCACCACCATTACCCAACTATGGCAGAAACATTATAGGACCAGAAGGAGCTTTTTTAGAAACTATTCTGAATTGTGATTATAATTTTCCATTTAAATCACAGGACTTGATAGAATGGACTTAGAAATTGTAGAGTGTGAACACCTGATTTTTCACAAGAGGAAACATTGCCTAGGATCATACAACTAGTAAGTAGTGTCTCAAGAATATTTTTAATTCAAGTCTTTCTGAATCCAAGTCCATCATTCCTTCTGCTATGTCACATTGCCACTCCAGGAATCAGTTGTAGACTCTGGCTATGGCAATATGTTCATCTTAAACCTAAAGGCAAGCACTTCTGCTGAGCATTCTGCCATGTAGAAGAAGTGCCTGTTAATTGTATAATCTAAACAATCTCCAAAGTTGCTCACAAATCTAACAATCTATGATTCCATGGTTTGACCAAAAGAAGAAAAGATCAGAATTGTTTTAGTCATGTTTGACTCTTTGTGTTGTGTCCCCATTTGGGGTTTTCTTGACAAAGATACTGGAGTGATTTGCCATTTCCTTCCCCGGGTCATTTGATAGATGAGGAAACGGAGATAAACAAGATTAAATGACTTGCTCAGGGTCACACAGCTAGTAAGTATTTGAGGTAGTATTTGGGCTCAGGTCCTTCTAACTCCTATCCACTGAATCAGTTAGCTGCCCACTTCTGCAATATTTATAAAACTATTATATTCAGAAACAAAATGCATGAACCTAAACCTTAAATGAGATCTTAGTGACTTAAAAGGGTTATATGAGGTATATAAGGGATATAGAAGGATGGTAGAGTGGAATGAACCCATCTGAAGACCTGAATTCAAGTCCTGGCTCCAAAATTTACTGTGTGACCATAATCAAGTCATCTGATTTCCCCTGAGTCTTCATTTCCTTATCTGTAAAATACAGATAATAATGATTTTACTCTTTATCTCACATACCTTTTTTTTTAGCTGCATGTAGTTTTATTTGTGCTTGAGAAGGGAAGATGTCACAGCAGATACCTGTAATGAGTGGAGTGCCCATTTGTCCATAGTTGGGGATATTCTCTACTGCCATCTGGAATGAGATGTGTCTTAACCATCATATTCTCAAACTAATCAACATTGAATTTGCCCTATCAGCACTATCCTTCTTCTATCACTCCCTGTCCCTATACCAATATGAACAGAGCACTTTTTAACCCTTAAATGTCATGTGGATATGATGAATATATGAACCTGAAGAGTAGTTGTGTTACCTTGGGAAAAATTCTCCAATCCCAAGGGATTTTTTTTATATTATTTATCAGTCATTTGAACAAGGGCATGGACAGCACATTTATCAAATTTATAAATGACACAAAGCAAGGAGAGTTAACTACCATGCTGAATGCCAGAACCAGGATTCAAAAGATTAAAAAGATAGAACATTAAGACAAACCTAATAAAAATGAAATTAAATGGAGATGAACATAGTCGAATATGGGCTCAAAAAATCAACTTAACAGTACAAAATGGGGGTTACTTAGGATTTCATCTTTAAAAGATATGGGAATTTAGGGGCAGCTAGGTGGCTCAGTGGATTGAGAGTTATTTCCAGAAATAGGAGATCCTGGGTTCAAATTGGTTCTCAGATACTTCCTAGCTATGTGACTGTGGGCAAGTCACTTAACTCCCATTGCCTAGCCCTTCTACCTTGGAACCAATATACCATAGTGGTTCTAAGATAGAAGGTAAGAGTTAAAAAATAAAAGGATATGAGAACTTCATGAACTTTTAGAGTCAAAGATATAGGGCAGTCAAGAATAATCATGTGAATTCCCTGGCAACTTTTGAGGAGGATTTCTGCAAGCTACAATTTGAGGGGGGTGCAGGATACCCTATCTTCAAATTACCTGCCATGGGTCTCTTTTGTATATATCTTAGTGATTGTACATGATGTAGATGGAATTGAAGTTAGGACCTTGCACTCTGAAAAATTGAAAAAGCCATCAGAAAATTCATCAAGGGGCAGCTAGATGGCTTAGTGAATTGAGAGCCAAGCCAAGAGTGGATGGAAAGTCTTGGGTTCAAATGTGACCTCAGTCCTTTCTAGATATGTGACCTTGTGCAAGTCACTTAACCCCAATTACCTAACCCTTACCATTCTTCTGCTCTGGAAATGAAATCAGCACTTTTGTGTCCCAATATTCCAACATCCCCTCCAACATTTGTCATTTTCTTTTTCTGTCATGTTAACCAATCATATAAGTTGTGAAGTGATGCCTCAGAGTTGTTTTAATTTGAAATCTTTCTAATCAATAGTGATTTAGAGAATTTTTATATAACTATTGATAGCTTTAATTTCTAGCTCCTTTACCCTCTGGTGCATCATATTGCAAGTTCTTTTTACCTCTCCCTTCTACTTTCTCTCAACACAACTTTCTTACCCCTTAATTTTTTTTTAGCTATCATCTCATCATAGTTATCCTTCTTTCTCACTCCTTAATTTTATTTTTTAAATGTCATCCCATTATATTCAACCTACAACCTTGACCTCTGTCTTTATACACACACACACACACACACACACACACACACACACACACACACACACACACACACACATAGAAGAAATATATATTTCTTCTAACTGCTCAAGTTCTTTGGAGTAACAAGTTTCATATTCTGATATAGAAATGTAAATAGCTTAACCTAATTGAACCTCATATGGTTCCTCTTTCCTGTTTACCCTTTTATGCTTCTCTTAAATCTTATATTTGAAACTCAAATTTTCTATTAAGCTCTGATCTTTCCATCAAGAATGCTTAAAAATCCTCCATTTCACTTAATATCTATTTTTCCCATAAAGAATTATACTCAGTTTTCCTGGGTAGATGATTTTTGGTTGTAATCCTAGCTCATTGCCCTCTGGTATTCCAGGCCCTCCAATCCTTTAATGTAGAAACTGATATATCATGTATTATCCTGACTGTGGATCCATGATATTTGAATTTGGGGGGAGGAGGGGTTCTGGCTACTTACAAGATTTTTCTCTTGACCTGGAAGCCTAGAATTTGGTTATAATATCCTGGGAGTTTTCATTTTGAGATTTTTTTCAGAGGTGATCAGGAGATTCTTTCAATTTCTATTTTAGGTTCTGGTTATAGGATATCAGGACAGCTTTCCTTGAAATTTCTTGAAAACTATTATGTCTATGGTCTTTTTTTTATCATGGTTAGGTAGTCCACTAACTCTTAAATTATATCTCCTCAATCTATTTTCTAGGTCAGCTATTTTTCCAATGAGTTTAAATTATCTTCTATTTATTCATTCTTTTTATTTTGTTTTATTGTTTCTTGATGTCTCATGGAATCATATCCTTCACTTGACAAATCCTATTTTTTAAGGAATGAATTTTTTCATTGAACTCATGTATCTCCTTTTCCATTTGGCCCGTTCTGTCTTTTAAGGAGTTCTTCTCTTAAGTGAATTATTGTATGTCTTTTATCTTTTGGTCTATTCTGGTTTGTAAGTTGTTATTTTCTTTAGTACATAGTATTGATTCCAAGACAGAAGGTAAAGTTGGTTTTTTTTTATTATTTTAAAATGTAATGGGGGTGGGGGCAGCTGGATAGTTCAGTGGATTAAGGGCCAGGCCCAGAGATGGGAGGTCCTGGGTTCAAATCTGACCCCAGACACTTCCTAGCTATGTGACCCTGGGCAAGTCACTTGACCTCCATTGCCTAGCCCTTACCACTCTTCTGCCTTAGAATCAATACACAGTATTGATTGATTCTAAGACGGAAGGTAAGGGTTTAAAAAAAATGTAATTGGGAAATGTTTAACCAAATAAATAAATGAATGAATGTATAAATAAATAATATAATGCAAGATAAATAATGTTAATTTGTGGTTTTCCAAATCAATATATGGCTTCAGAGATCCATTTCTATTTTTTTCATACTATTGATAGATTACAACCCCATGAATTCACAAATGAGGAAACTGAACTATACATTATCACTCAGGGAACAAGTAGTTTGACATTTTATATTTTTGGAATAGACCTGGAATTCCAGTGGTATAGGGGGACCTTTAATAGGTGGAACATCTAATTTCTATGAAAGTGATCATTTTACAGCAGAGATTCTTAATCATAGCCTATAAATTTAAAAATATTTATTTTCATAACCATAATTTTTTTAAAACAGTTTCCCACATATTTTGCTTTATACATTTAAAAACTTTATTCTGAGGTGTCCATTGCAGGCATGGCATACTTTTAATTTCCATCTGCATTAACATTTTCCCCATCACTTTCCCAAGTCTAGGCAGTTAACAAAGCAATAAATTGAACTCTGATTTCTGAGTTTGTTATTTAACTTATTGTTAATCATTGAATATTATGGTTTCTTTCACCATCTATTTTATTATTTTTGAAATAGTTAAATATTATTAAATAAAAATTATTATTAAATAAGTTAAATTAGCTGATTTCTGAAGTGTAACTGCTCCCACTGAAAATTTAACAATCAGTTCTTAAGGACACAAGACTGGTTCCTGAGTCCATTGGAATCACCAGACTATTAAAGGGATCCAAGATACAAAATATATTAGGAATCTCTGCCTGAAAGAGTTGTCTGGGGCCAAGTGTGATGGTGCATGACTATAATCTCTACTATTGAGCTGATCAGTGACTTGAGCTTGGGAGATCTGAGCTACAGTAAGGCAAGTAAGTCAGGTGCCCACTCTAAGTGTGGCACTCTAATGGAAAGCCCCTGAGAGTAAGGACCCCTGGGTTGTCTAAAGAAAGACAAGCTAACCTGCCCAGGTCAGAAATGATGAAGGCTGATGAAGGTGAGGAGCAGGAAGGGAGGCCCAGATTTTTGCAAACATCTGTAATGCATTAGGGGATATGTAGTGGAAGGAGGCAAGGGAGGAAGCAGAAGGTATTTAGGAGTAAAGAGGGTGTCATATATTCCCATCCAAAACAATTTAGGCCAGGGAGGAAGCCTGTCACACAGCTGGGGATGCAGATCTCCTAACTGCCGGTTGAATACTTTTTCTTCCAGACTCCCCTCGCCTGCTTTTTACAAGCAACTGCCCACAAAACTCATCTTGCACCAACCTTCAGATTTGTCTGCCTACCCTGAAATTTTCACAGATTGCTATATAAATCTCCAGGACATTACCAGGAGCCGAACCTGCAATGGTGAAGGAAGTAGATGAAATCTTTCTAGGAGCATTTTAAGTAGTTTGCTTTATGTGGACATAATAGGAAAGGATGCGCAAGAAGGGAGATGAGGCAGCAGCCACAGGCCCTCTGGTCAGTTTTCCTTAGGAAACATGATTCACTGGATTAAATCAAGTTTCCAAGAGATGTGTTGAAAATAGACCACACCACCACCCTATAATCCAGCAGAGGGATGAAGGACATCAAAAGCCTCCCTTTCTCTTTGTGTTGCTGGTTGCTATGCTTCTGCCCTCGCCTGCCCTGTCTTTGGAAGAGATGGACAAATCCCTTTCATCTGGTCAGCTCTATGGTGGGAACTTTAAGATCTTGTCCCAGGAGTAAGGAAAATGACCTAGAATGCTAGGACAACATGCTTTTAAGTCGCAGGAAGGAAGACTAGATTTTTTTGCTTTTTTATTTTTTTTTTCTGAAGAAGAGGCATTAATGGAAGAAATGGAATGAAGGATGCAAGTCACTTCAATCTGGGGCATGTTAACATTCTTATTGCATGACCCAGATCCCCCACCCTCTGTGCAGATGGACATCCATCTTGTCCATCTCACTGAAACAATAACACTTAGCAGGAAAAAGAGGGTCCATGCTGCCAAAATCTGGTTCATGGGCAACAGGCGGTAATGAGGCAATGGACAACTCCAACTGCATCAAAAGAAAGCCAAATATCTGCATAGAAAAAGGAAAAAAAATGATCTATAATCAGTCAAAAATCCAGAACTCTCCAAACATCTGGAAGCTCAACACTATGTAGATAGAAACACCTGGATTTCTGGCAGGGTTTTTCATTTTCTGCCCTTTGGGTAATCACATGCTAGATGATGTTTTCTTGAGGTTTGCAAGGAATTATTTTTCTTAACCATTGCTAAGATCTTTGGGAAGCTAAATTAAGATAATTATCTACAAGCTTGAACATTCTCACATGTGCTTTTAGAAAAAAGGAAATTGGGAGTATTTAGGTGATCGTAAAATCATAAAACTAGTGTTGGAAGGGAACTCAAAGGATATCTTAACCAACCCCTTCATTTTACAGAGGAGAAAACTGAGGCACAGAGTGATTCTGTGCCCAAGGTCACACAGCTGGTAGTAGTAATAGTATAGCTGTAGTTGTAGTTGTTGTAGTATTAGTAGTGGCAGCAGTGCCAGTAGCCAACATTTTTATATAATGCTTTAAAGTTTGCAAAGTGCTGTAAAATATTATCTCATTTTGTATCCATTACATCTTTGCAAGGTAAATGTTATTATCCTTAAAGATGAAAAAACTGAGGCAAGCAGAGGTTATGTGGCTTGCTCAGGGTCACACAACTAATATTTGTCTGGGGCAGGGTTTGGATTCAGGTCTTCCTGACCTTAGGTCCAATTCTATTGACTCTACCACCTATGCAAGACAAGTAGTGGCACCCATCAGGGGTAAGACTTGAACATGGGTTCTCCAATTCCCAAGCTAGCACTCTTCTCTCTAGGCCAGGATTCCTGTGTTTCTGTGAGCACTGCCCATCCCGTCTTCTTCACTCCAAAAGTCTGAAGAGTTAGCCTAGAGAATAAACAGTTTATGGGGAGTGATGGGTGCCAGCTGATTAAGATTAAAAAAAATCTGAAAGTTATTCTCTGAATAACCATAACTTAAATAATGTTCTACATATTTATCCAATGTATTCCTTCGATAAGGTATAAAAATTCCTTTTTTTATAGAAAAGAAACTCAAGGTCAGAGAAATAAAAAAATGGCTTACGTATGATCACTCAACTAGAAAGTGTGAAAGGCTGCATTCGAATTTGGGTCATTCCTGCCTCGAGGGCCAACCTTTCCACTTCCCTAAGCTGTCTCTCTATAGGAGGCACTGGGAGGCTTCCCACTACAAACCTACAGGCTGAATAAGAAGGCTCTAGTTATTTTAAATGTAACTTCAGAAAGGGAGAGCCACTCAATGATTCCATTCATCTTTCATTCTCTATCCCAGTCAGACCACTAGGAACCTCTAACAGGTTTTCCTCTGGTTTCATCCTACGTTCTATGCATCTCCAGGAATGATTAATGGTTGGAAAACATTTTAGACTTTGAGCTCAAAATAATAGTCTCCTCTTGACTAGATAGGGATAAAGCTAGGACTTCTGATTTCATGGTTTAGGGAAGCTCCAGGTGAGAAAAGCTCCCTTGGCCAATTCATATTGGTGTCTTCTCCTCAATGTATAGAATTGAGGCTTTCCCAAAACACTGAGTAGCTAAATGGCTTGGCCAAAGCCACAGAGCCAATAAAGCTAGCCTACTCTCAACTATGCCACTATGGCTAGGACTTTCCCAAAATGGAATGGTCTGCTTCGGGAGACAGTACGTTCTCCTCGTCCATAGAAAGTGGATGGCGACTTTCTGAGAAGTCTTCAGATGATTCATGTCTTTGACAAAGGATTGAACTCTATGACCTCTAAGGTCCCTTCCAACCTTTAGTCTAGATGAGTCTGTCATTCTTTTATGGGTATCTCCTGAGCCCTCGTGGGGTTCTGTGGGTCATTTCTGTGTCTTTCAGGGTTTGAGTTGGGCAGGCTCTCAATCTGCTCATCATTTCCTTTTTTAAGTAGATTTCAGTGGATTGGAATAATCAGTCAACAAACATTTAGTAAGTGTTCACTGGGGGATGACCTGAAGGGGTTCACAATCTGATATGGGAAAACACATAATTCTGGTCATGAGCTAGAACAAAGAAAGGATTCAATGATCTCAAAAGAAGCAAAACTCTTCTCCAGCCAGTAAGTCAAAGTGTGGATATGAAGAGAAATGGGGGGACATTTAAAGTCAGAGGTATGGCTTCTGATAGAACTTGGACCTGAGTGTCTACTGGCCTTCTCTGAGCTATACATAGGACAACTTGGACAATACTCAGTGAACGAGCGTTCCCACTGAGAGCAAGATAGCTCAGCTCAACTTGGAGAAAGAGTTCCAGATCTCACCCAAATGAGAAATTCCCCCAAAGTTTCTAGTGCAACAAGCTGAGAAACAAGTTGGAGAATGATAACTCATCTCATGTTGGCTTCTTCCCAGAGTCCTTTTCTCCCTTCAGTAACTTGAAGTTGGGTTGGTGTCGTGTATCCTCTCTCTCAAATCTTAGAGCCAAAAGAAAACTTGGACCTAGGACCAGCCAATGCAGTCCCTGGAAATTCTGAGAACTGGGTGTGATCCCAGGGTTTGTTCCATGATTTTGCCACATTAGTTCCTTGAATTCTCTCTTGCCCAAGCACAAGTGTATAAGCTTTTGATCTGGAGTTGGAGGAAGACACCACCCAGACCAGCCACTCAGAGATCTGCTCTGAAACATCTGGCCACTCACCACATTCCTGTCCTTCTCTTGGGGCAAGGGGTGCAAAGGGAGACCGGAGCCTGTTGTGATTAGGGAAATGAGATCCTGTCTCCTCTTGCCAACTCTCACCCATTCCCTAGAAAGGTTCAGAGCATTAATCTCCACTAATGGAGAGAGAATCCCATCCAATTGGACTTTGGGCCCCAGACTACATTTGTAAAGCATTTTGTAAACTTTAAAACCCTTACCTAACAGCCAACTATTATTATCCAATTATAGATATTTGAAATGGTGACGTCCATTTGTTTCCTATCATTCAATTGCTTATAACAATGCCAACTACACACTACTCAGTAAATACATTTGATTGATTGATTTACAGGAGCTTGGATCTGGCTCATTAACCCTTCATATATCAAAGACATGGGATAAAATTATCAATTTAATTAACCAGAATCAATGCTGGGCATATAACCCTCCATTGTCTGCCATATACCAGAGCTTGGTTGCTAAAAGGTAATTCTTATATGGTATTGGCAATGGCCTTAGCACTGGCTTTGAAGTCAAAGGACCTAGATTTCCATCTTGCCTTGCTCCTCTGTACCTGTGCCTTTCCTTGTCTGCACTTCCCTTTTCTTGGCTACAAAATGTGGAGGTTGGATTTGGAGGTTTCCAAGGTCCCTGCTAGTTCTACATCCTTTGAAAACTCTGCTTTGAATGTGGAAACAATTCTTTGTAGTTCAGGAAAGTGAGCTCGAGTCTGCGGGCTCCCCAGGTTTTACCTTTTCCCTCTCCTATGTTTTCTCCTTTCTATGATCAGAAGCATTTCTATGCCTCAAGCTACAGGCTACAATGAAGCTCTTGTGTGAATTTAATTGATCTCCCTGTCCCCACCAGCAGGGTCAGCCGAGAACCAGAAGTGCATTGTCCCTTTCTGGAGGAGTGTCCAAGTGTCCAGACAAATGATCTAAGGCGGCCCCAGACAACATCACTTCACACGAAGCCCTCTAGCACATAATAACCAAGCCTCATTGTAAAGTGGCAATTACCGTAACATCCCTCAGCCCGTCACCAATTTGTCACATTGTTTCTGAGGAGCTGCTCCAGCTACTATAATTTCATTTCCCTTTACATTGGTCTTTCTGCAGAAGCTACTATCAGTGTTAGATAGAGTATGCAGATACTAAAATAATACTAACATTTTACAAAGTACTCTACATACATAATTGTATTTATCTTAACAATAATCCTCTGAAAGACAAATGGTACACATGTTATGATTAGAATCCTCATTTTACAGATGAAGAAAAATATCCAGAAAAGTCAAGAGATTTGTCTAAGATCACACAGTAAAGCAGGATTTAAGCTCAGGGCTTCTGGGCTATAGGCACAGCACTCTAGCTTTATGCCATGCTCCTTCTTTCAGTTGAACACCTTGACCTAATGCCATGGAAGGAGGCTGTGGATAATCTTTCTACCTTATTTTTGGGGTAAGGCTAATCATGATTCAGTCCTTTCTCGGGGAATTGGTTCACCCTTCACTGATGCTGGTCCAGGTTTTGTTAGTCACACATTATACAAAGCCATAGCTGGAAGCCTACTTAAAATTCCAAAGTGGAGGCAGCTCAGACACTTCCTAGCTGTGTGATCTTGGGCAAGTCACTTAACCCCCATTGCCTAGCCCTTACCACTCTTCTGCCTTGGAACCAATACACAGTATGGATTCTAAGACGGAAGGTAACAGTTTTAAAAAATGAATAAATAAAAATTCCAAAGGGCCCTGACCTCCACTCCAGCTAAAGAAAATACTGTAGTCCTTCTGTGTGAATAACCCATATTCAACATTCATGATATGTCATTGGTGTTCTGAAAATCAGGTCCAGATGGTCACCTGTTCCTAGATGACTCTTCCTAGTCAATCCCAGATTTTGTTGTCTTCCACACTCTTCCCAACATCCTTACCTGTTATTGTCAAATAGCTTCTTGGTTGGCCGTTATAGTTAAAACTTTACTTAAATGTTGCTTTCTCTTCCCTCTGCAGACTGGCCTCTTTCTTTGCTTTTACTCAAACTGTTGTGGCCTGGGCCTGGAATGTCCTCCTCTCCCACCACCCCTTACCTCTAGAATTCCTATTCCTTTCAAGTCTAACTCAAGACCCAAGACAATTTCTGAGGACTTCTGATCAAAAATGCTACCCATATCCAGAGAAAGAACTGATGCAGTCTGAATACAGATTGAGAAGCACACTTTTTAAACTTTATTATTCTTGGGGAGTTTTTTATCTGCATTTTCTTTTGCAACATGGCTAATATGGAAGCATGTTTTGCTTGACTGCACATAAATAATCTTCATCAATTTGCCTTCTTGAGGAAGGGGGAAGGGAAGAAAGGAGAGAATATGGAAGCCAATATCTTTTAAAAACTGTTTAAAATTTTGTTTGCAAGTAATTGAGAAATTTTTAGAAAATTTGAGACAAAATGAGAAAATACATGTAAATGAGAAAAAATTGAGAAAAAAGTCCAATTCAAGTGCTATCACCTCCATTCAGCCTAACCTCCTTGACTTTCCCCCTTGGACCTCACATAGAGGGTTTTTTTTATCTTATTTAGTCAGTTTAGAATATTTTTCTTTGGTTACAAGAGTCAAGTTCTTTCCCTCCCCTCCTTTCAACCCCTCCCGTAGCCAACGCACAATTCCACTGGGTTTTACATGTGTCCTTGATCAAAACCTATTTCCATATTGCTATGTTTGCACTAGGCTCACCTAGAGTTTTGGTTTGCACCTCTATAACACTCTTACATTCTATCTTTGTTTTAATTCTTAATGTTCATGCCTTATACTCCTACTAGACTAGACTACAGGCAAAGAAACATGTCTTCTCTAATCTTTATGTCCTTCTTCACTGCCTAGTACAGTACTCTATCCATAGTGGTGCTTACTTTATGTTTAATATTGTGAATAAAAGCTGGAAGAGTTGAAACTACCTGGCAGACTAATCAAAAAAAGAAAAATTCAAATAGAAGGGTATAGAACAAGGTTTGTCCTTGTTCCGAGTCCAAGCAAATTGATAGTAAGGCATATTCATGAATTTGTTCCCTTATAAAACTAAATTATTTAAAAGATCATGGAATAGAGAGCTGGCAACTAGTCTAGTTAAACTATTTAGTCTTAGACTAGAACTGGGTTTGTCCCTTTCTTTTACAGAAGAGGAAACTGAGGCCCAGAGAACTTAATCAATTAGACCAAGAGCATACAGATAGATGACAATAGATCCCACAGTTCTTTTAATCTTGGATAGGTTTTCATCATATTCTTTTTCTTTTCATTGAATATGTAATCTTTTCATCTTCCCATACTCTGTTTACATATTTGCTTTTGAAAACACCCTAAAAACCACCTAGTAAAAATAAGAATAAGAATAATATTAATAAGGCTGTCCAGGTAAAAAGACTGGCTTTTTTAAGTTTGTTTGGGGTTTCAGGAGATGTACATTTTACCAATTTTTATACAAGAAAGAAATTATATCATAAGTATATAAAATTGAGCCTCAGTGAAGTTATTTGCCCCATGGACGTCTATAGCAAAGAAAACCGTGAATCATTATAAAGTAATTCCGTATTTGCAGCACACCCCAAGCCAGACTCCTGATGGCAGAAGAACAAAGCCTCGTTCTTTCGTGTGTTTTCCTTGGATGCCCGAGTGTCTCAGAAAAAGGACAAGTATCTACTAGTAGATTAACATTAAGAAAAAGTCAGGATTAAGTGGGGAGGGATGGGGGGGCATCAGAGGGCCTGGGTAATTCAAGTTCTGCAACAGTTCCAAAGCACGGGCCAATGAGCTCACCACCACCCGGCGGTCCAGCCCGGCACTCATCAGCAGAGAAGCATCTGGAGGAAAAGAAATCGAGAGACATATGGGGTCTACTGTGACAACCACCATGGCTTCCGAAGCCGCACGGAGGGCCTATTAATTTATTCCCTTGCTTTGCCCAAGAGTGCTGACCTCCCCTCTAATCCTGCCCCTTCAGGGTTCCTCATTTCCAGCGTTGCTCAACCCAGCCAGGCCTGTTTAACAATTTCTTTTCTGAATTAGACTCTTTGATGCCGTCCTATTTGTGTTCAGTGACATGAAAGAGATACTGATGCTGATTATCAAAGGCATGCGCTCGCAACCACCAAGGGCCGATGCCCAAGGGATGTAACATTATCTCTTCCTTCAGCTTTTACATCCTCCCACTGAGAAGGAACTGGTGGTTTAAGTAGCACATCATTTTCCCCTTCTAATTTCAAATCAGATATTCATCTGAGAAGGGGGAAAATGAATTAATGCCTTCAGCTTGTAGGTCACTTACAGGCAAACAGACTGATGGAGCAAAGACCAATGGAGATGGAGGGCAAGATTATCTCACAGGACTCTGAGCAGGGAAAGTGGGTTTCTCAGAAGCATTTCCTTAGCCAGACAGGATTCTCCATGCAAGGATGGCCACCAGCAATGCCCTAGAAGCCATCGACTAAGACCAAGATATGATTTTTGAATGATGGAAACACTAAGCTGGAATTCCTGATGCCCAAGATGGATCATTCTTCCCTGAGGATTGCAAGATACCTGTCATGTAGACTCTGGATGCGGTGGAGTCAGAGATAAGGAACAAACTGTCTCTTTAAAAAGACTGGGGGGCATCTAGGAGGCTCAGTGGATTGAGAGCCAGGTCCAGAGATCGGAGGTCCTGGGTTCAAATCTGACCTCGGATACATCCCAGCTGTGTGACCCTGGGCAAGTCACTTAACCTCCATTGCCTACCCCTTACCACTCTTCTGACTTAAAACCAATACCCAGTATTAATTTTAAGACAGAAGGTAAGAGTTTTAAAAAAATAAAATAATAAAATAAAAAGACCAGCTTACCCATGCCCCCTATCCCCCTATTTCATCCAAGGGGGAAAAGTTGGGATTATATTTCATTTTTTTTAAAGTGATGGAGAAGATCATCCAGTGATGATACAAGGAGATGGACTTATCCTAGAATCATTGCTCATGCTCACTGGTTAGTCATCATTCAGAAAGTTCAAAGACATTAAACAAGTATCCTCTCCCTTATCTCCCCGCTCCAGCAACTAGGGAGGAAGTCTTCACATCAGCTTTGGAAGGGGTCCGCACTCAGAAAGAAGAGCTATCACCGGCGCACAGTGTGTTGCTAGAGTGCTTCGGTCCAAGAAAGGCTAGGGGATGTGGGATGGTTGTTGGGTTTCCTCCCTGAGGAGACTACTCTTCAGCACCTCACAGACCATGACCAGCAAGGCCACCACCTCCAGGGACCTGTTACCAAAGGGCTTCTCCCTTCAGACTTCCTGTACCCTTCTGGAAGGTTGTTCCCTTACCCAGAAAGAGTGGATCTTTGGTCAGCAGCTTCTGGATTTCCACAGCAGCCTCTCTCCCTCCCTTTAGCCCCATCCTTCCAACCCAGACATAAGAATTCCTAGGGATGGCTCTGCCAGCAAATGTGCAAAATGATCCAGATTGTCTATTTCAGAACCATTTGCTTTTAAATCAGCCCATGTTGGGTCTTTTGCTGTAGAGTGGCGATGCCTTTTCCTTAACCCAGGGGCAGGAAAGAACTCATATTCACCTAATAGACTGACCATTTTGTATTAGGTTTTTTTACTAGTTGGAACTGTTATAATAAGAGAGAGAATGGCTATGATTTGATCTGTGGTATACTTGTGGTGTAATCCACTGGGATCATTGGGGTAGATTCTAACAACTGAGTTTTATCCATGCAGCAGGGGTGACAATTGGGGAATTGTCAAGGGCAAGAAGAACCTTTACAAAGGGGAGTGGTCTCAGCGGGACAATAAGGGTAGCCTCAGCTCTGAAGAGGGCTCAATGAACTGAGTCCAGTCTTACTAAAGAGCACAGACCAGGCAGAAACTAGGAGTCAACTGAGGACAATGGAAATAGCAAGGTACAGTTAGCACTGTCACTGGTCCAATGAAGTCATCTTTCTAAGGGGTGGGGAAAAGGGAGAAGACGATGGGTTTTTTAGGCTGATGTAATATAAGGCCTTGAGTATGTTATTTGAAAGCCAAAATTGCATTTGAATTTCTTCAACCCAACAAGCAAAATTAAAAAATACCTTCCCCTCGATTGTCCTACCCTGTTTGCTAACTTGACAAATGGTTAGAAAGACCCAGCCAGAGTGAGTCCTGGACTTCTCCAGCCCAGCATTTCTCAGCAGTGCCATAATCAGCCCTATGGACTATAAAGCTATGTACAAGGACTGGGGAGCAAACGACTTTGCTCTCTCTGTGTCCCCCATGTGTGCACAAATAGATTTATTGCAATGGAAATGAATGTGGCAAAGACCACGTTTCTCACCCTAACTAAACTAATATTTGGCCTCAGACCCCTGGAACAAAAAACATTCTTGGTGTCTGTTGAGCAACTGTGTACATAAAAGACCAGTCAGGGTGTTTGGAAGGTGACAAAGGGGAGAAAAGGGGAAAGACAGATCACTCTTTCCCCCTTTTTTACACTTTAAAAATAAATGCTAAGTTTCTCCCTCCCTCTCTCTCTCTCTCTCTCTCTCTCTCTCTCTCTCTCTCTCTCTCTCTCTCTCTGTCTCTGTCTCCGTCTCTGTCTCTGTCTCTGTCTCTGTCTCTCTCTCTCTGTCTCCCTCCTATCTGTCTGTTTGTCTCTGTCTCTATTTTTGCCTCTCTGGCTCTCTCTCTGGCTCTGGCTCTCTCTGTCTCTCTCTCTGTCTCACACACACACCCCTATCACCAACCACCATCACTATTACCAATCTAAAGAAAAAGAAAAGAATGTGAGAAAGAAACTTTAATCCTCCATATAGCCACCTCAAATAGTAATTCAGGTCTCTCCAAACAGGCCCACCCATGTGCCCCACCTCTGCCCCAGGGGAATTAACTCTGGGCTTCCATTCCCATATTCTTCTCTTGAAAGAATTCTCTAGAAAGTAACCCAAAACAGGAAGTGGTGTGTCCAGCATTCCTAGCATGAGACTCCAAACCCAAAGACGGTGGGAAGTGGTCCTTGCAAGCCTGTCCTCATAAGGACTGGTGCAAGGTGATCAGATCGCTTTCACTGAGTCTCAAAGTCAATGTTTCCACAAATGTACCAAGACTTCTTGTAGAAGTACTACTGATAGCCTGCACAGGCACTCTTCTCTTTCTCTGGGTCTCTTTGCGTCTTTGTCTCTGTCTATCTCTGTCTTTCTGTCTCTCTGTTTCTGACTCCTTATCTCTATCTCTGCCTGTCTCTGTCTGTCTGTTTCTATCTCTGCCTCTGCCTCTGTCTCTCTCTATATCTATCTCTGCCTCTGTCTGCCTCTCTGCCTCCACCTCTCTTTTTCTCCATCTCTGTCTCTATCTGTCTGTCTCTCTCTGTCTCTGACTATGGCTCTCTATCTCTGTCTCTGTCTCTCTCTTTCTCTGTATCTCTCCGTCTTTCTCTGGCTTTCTTTGTCTCTCTCTGTCTCTGTCTCTCTCCCTCTCTGTCTTTCTTTGTCTTTCTCTCTGTCTTTCTCTCTGTCTCTGTCTCTCTCTGTCTCTCTGTCTCTCTCTGACTCTCTGTCTCTCTGTCTCTCTGTCTCTCTCTGTCTCTCTCTCATTCTCTCTCTCTGTCTCTGTCTCTCCCTCTCTCTCTCTGTCTCTCCCTGTCTCTCTGTCTCTCTGTCTCTGTCTCTGTCTCTGTCTCTCTCTGTCTCTCTCTGTCTCTCTCTGTCTCTCTGTCTCTGTCTGTCTCTGTCTCTGTCTCTGTCTCTCTCTCTCTCTCTCTCTCTCTCTCTCTCTCTCTCTCTCTCTCTCACTTTCTGTGTGTGTGTGTGTGTGTGTGTGTTGCTCTCTCTCTCTTCCTCATGCACACACATAAAAGTGTCCCTGGTATCTGTATGGCATCTGTAAAAAGTATCTCTAGTCCTTAGAAGCAAAGTGCAGCATCCCACCTTTAAAGATCTACCCTCCTCACTGCCTCCCAACCACCCCTCCTCTCCTCATCAGAGTGGCTGCTTGAAAGAGCCAGGAGGACTTAGAGTGCATCTACAGTTCTGGTGCCACCAAGTGGCCTCTAAGAGATATGAGGAGGCTTTGGGGGCAGGAGCTGCTTGGTGGGCAAGAGTAGAACCTGCACAGCCTCCCTTGGGTTACTGTTGAGATCACTCAGACTCATTCCCAACTGTCCAAAATGCTACCTCAAGGATGGATAATCTCTATGTTTAAGATTAAATGGACCATGTGGGCTGTAGACTGAATTAGCCAAACAGATCTTGCAACTGGTACAGCCTGAAGGGATGATGAAATGTCCCAGAGACTTTCCCTTCTATGGTTGTGGGAGGAAAAGGAAAGAGTTCCGATCTAGAAGACTAGAGACATGAGTTTGAATGCAGAACACAGCAGACAAGTCGCTTAATGTTTCTGTATCTTAGTTTCCTCCATCTTCCTTTCTAATCTCAGATTATTGTTAGGGACTAGTAAGAAAACAGGCATGAATATTTAAAGAATAGCTGGCATTTAGAGAGGGGTTTACAGTAGCATTTCACTTATTTTATGTCATTTAATTCTCACCACACCATGAAATAGGTACAATTCCCATGTTAGAGAAGAAGAAATTGAGCCTCCAATTGGTTAAGTAGATTCTGTGTTCTGACTGACTATGAACACGCCTTACAACAAGGTAAATCACAACCCATTTATTCCTCTCCACTTTGTCTGACTCTTTATCCTGGTCCTTCTACAAATTCCCTGGAGGAGGTGGATTCTACACACTGGGTGCCTCACATTGCCTAGCTACCAAAGCAACATGGGGGCTATCCATTGATCATCCCTCACTCTAAATGATTGGTCCATTGTTTTTTCCTCTGGTCATACATTTCTCTGATTACCTCATACCATCCTTAATTTCTTGTATCTGATATTGTCAAATATTGTTGTTTCTCTCTCCACAACACCTTAAATGTATATCCCCTTCACCCTACTCACACAGCTGCTGCCACCTCTCCTCTGGGGTGTACAGGGGTTCAGAGAAGACCAGCATCTCTGGTATGAAGGCTGCTTGTCTCCTTTGGTGTCTACCCAGCTCTCACCTGTGGCTCCAAGAACCTATAGCATGCTCAGCGGCCACATCCCAGTAAACCATCTCAGCAGGAACAGCTAAACCAGGTTGAGGGTAACCAACTGGCCTCATGCCCATTGGTGAGTTAGTGGGGTGTCCACCCCAGAATGTGGACTGGACTTCCCTTATTAGAATAGTATCTTACATGAAAAGAGTTGTTTTCCTGTGATCTCATAGTTAAAATGTGAAATACTCAAGAGAAGGGATTATCTTAGAACTTTTTTGTATCCCCAGTACTTAACACTCTTATTGGCACATTGTAAGTAATTAAAAAGTGCTTGTTGACTGATTATAATAATAGTTAACATTTTTATATTGCTTTAAGGTTTGCAAATTGCTTTATGAATCTCATTTGATCCTCACAACAACCCTGGGAGGCAGGTGCTCTTCCTGCATCCCTATTTTATGATGATGAAACAGGGCCTTTAATTATCTCCATTTTACAAATGAGGAAATTAAGACTAAGAGGTTGAGTGACTTACCCAGAGTCACAAAAGAAGGAAGTGCCTAAAGCTGAAGTTAAACGCAGGTCTTTCTGATTCCAAGTCCAGTGCTCTCTCTACTAGCTGACTATAAAGCTTCTCCTGAATAAATCAATCAAAGATCCTCAGCATCACTTTTCAGTGATCAGAACATGAATGTGAATTTACAGAAAATTAGAACTGTCTTGTTCCATAACCAATATCCTTACCAGAACATCAAAAGAATGCTGCTATTAAAATATGGCTCATCTGAATAATTTGTAGGGTGTGATCGTAATGGAATACTATTATATGCTGTAAGAAATGGCAAGCAAGTTGATTTCAAAAAAACCTAGGAAAAGTTACATGAACTAATGCAAAATGAAGCAAGCGGAACCAGAACAGTGTACATAATAACAGCAACATTTGGGGATGTTGACTTTGAATGATCACTCTGATGCAAATATTAATGATATGGAAGTAGATTTTGAACAATGATACATGTAAAACCCAATGGAATTGCTCACTGGCTCCAGGAGAGGGGAGGGAAGAGGGAAAGAACATGAATCATGTAACCATGGAAAAATAGCCTAAATTAATTCATCAATAAAAATTTTTTTAATTTTAAAAATATATGATGAACTACTGTGAATGACCTGACTATTCTCAGCAACACAGTAATCCAAGACAATCCCAAAAACTCACAATGAAAATACCATCTGCCTCCAGAGAAAGAGCTGACTGAATCTAACTACAGACCAAAACATACTCTATTTCACTTTCTTCCTTCATTTTCTTGTCTGAGATCTCATCCACAAAATGACTAATATGGAAAAATGTTTTACATGATTTCACATGAAAAGTCTACAACAGATTGCTTACTGCCTGAGGAAGGTGGAAGGGGAAGGAATTTGTAACTCAAAATTGTTTTAAAAAGAATATTGAAAATTGATTTTGCATGTAATTGGAATAAAAATATTATTAAATTTTAAAATGACCCTTCATTTTAGGGAAAAGCTTGGAATTGTTAAAATGGAAGTTTCCCAAGGATTGCATGTTTCTGAATGTAATACACATTATGTATTCTGTCCTAGTAGTTCATGAAGACATTGTGCTAAGGACTAAAGGAACTGTGATGTGTGCCAATAGTTGGAGCACCGGAGGGGATGAAGTCAGGGCCCTTGGAAGCACTGAAGGATGCAAATGTCACATAGGATTTCACTTTACCATCTCCTGGCTCTGAATAGGTATGCTTACATGCACCCATCCATTCGATTCAGTGGAATTAAATTCAGCAGCATTTACGAAGCCCCTATTACATCCCCAGTGCTATCATCCCCAGCTGAGGATAGATGTGGAGAATAAAGAAAAAAAATAAAATTCTACCTTCAAGTAGTTTATAATCTACTATGTAATATAGCATTCACAAATAAAGAAAGATAAAGTAATATAAACTGATTTCAATAGGGAGATCAAGCTAACAACTGTGAGATTTTGGAAAGGTTTCTAAGACGACATCTAAACTGTGTCAAAGGAGTCAGATACAGCCTTACTGTAACACTCCTGAGTGTGGCCTAACCCAGATAAAAATGTAAATGGAAAATACTTTTTAAGATAAAAATACAATAGAACACAGATCTTTGGCAGCCAAGTGCCATAGTGGATAGAGTGCTGGATTTAGAGGGAAGAAGATTTGAGTTCAAATGCCAGGTATGCCTTTGGCTCGCTAAACCTCAATTTATTCATCTGAAAAATGGGATTAATAATGGTGCATAGGTCATTTAATTTCCACAGGATTGTTGTGAGGACCTAATGATGTCATTCAGTCGTTTCTGTCATGTGTGACTCTTTGTGACCCATTTGGGCTTTTCTTGGAAAGGATACTAGAGTGGTTTGCCATTTCCTTCTCCAGCTCACTTTACAATTGAGGAAACTGAGGCAAACAGGGTTGGCAATTTCCACCCCCCCAAATACTCTACAATCTACTCACACTAACCCCCTTAATATTCCTCCTACAAGAAATTCCATCTCTCAACACACAGTGCATCTTCACTAACTGTACATCATGCCTGAAAGTCTCCCTATTCACCTCTGCCTCTTGGCTTCCCTAACTAACTTCCTTCAGCATTGGGCTGAAATCTCATCTTCTACAAGAAGCCTTTAAGTGTTTCTTTTTATTTATTTATTTATTTGTTTGTTTGTTTGTTTGTTTTTTACACCTTACCTTCTGTCTTAGAACCAATACATAGTATTGGTTCCAAGGCAGAAGAGTGGTAAGGGCTAGGCAATGGGGGTTAAGTGACTTACTAAGTGTCTGAGGCCACATTTGAACCCAGGATCTCCTGTCTCTAGACCTGGCTCTCAATCCACTGAGCTACCCAACTGCCCCCTGGGGGTTTCTCTTAATGCTGCTGTTTCCCCTCTATGATGACCTCCAATTTCCTCTGTGTCTATTTTGCATTTCTCTAGTTATTTATAGGTAAAATTGTTTGTCTCTTTCCTTAGACTGTGAGCTCCTCAAGGGCAGGATTGTTTACCTTTCTTTGTCTTCCCAGAACTTGGCACAGTGCCTGGCACTTAGTAAGCATTTAATAAATACTTGCTAGCTCACTGACTGACCAATTTACTTAGCCCACAGCTTTGTCTCTCACAAATAAAATGCCTCCCCCCAAAAAAAATTCCTTAGTTGTTCTATATGGATTTGAATCATAAAATAATCTCTTTATAACTATTTGTTAAATGCTTATTATGTATTGCTGGGTCTTATGCTAAGAGCTGAGGATATAAAGAAAAAAGCAAAAAACAAAACCAAAAAAACCAACAGTCCTCAATCCTAAGGAGCTCATGTTGTAATGGAGGAAAAGATATTACAATATAAATACACTAGATAAATACAGAATAGACAGAAAGTAACCTTAAAGGAAATGATGCTAGTCGCTAGAGTCCAGGAAAGGCTTCCTGAAAGAGGAGCTACTTGGGATAATTCTTATAGGAAGCCATAGTTACTAAGAGTCAGAGAGTAGAAGGGAGAGCATTTCAGATATAGGGAATAACCAATCCAACACATGGAAACGGGAATGACTGGCACATAGAAGGTGCTTAATAAATGTTTATTGATTGATTGGCCAATTGAAAGAGAAATAGGACATAATGGTTGAATTGTAGAATGTCTGGATAAGAATTCAATGTAAAACTGAAAAGGTAGTAAGGTTTCAGGTGGAGAAAAGTCTTAAAAACCAGAGGATTGGGGGCAGCTGGGTAGCTCAGTGAATTGAGAGCCAGGCCTACAGATGGGAGGTCCTGGGTTCAAATCTGACCTCAGACACTTCCCAGCTGTGTGACCCTAGGCAAGTCACTTGACCCCCATTGCCTAGCCTTTACCACTCTTTTGCCTTGGAACCAAGATGGAAGATAAGGGTTTAAAAAAAAAACAACAGAGGATTTTGTATATGATTCCAGAGGGGCAGGGAACCACTGAAGTATATATCTGTAAAGAAAATTTTAGTGTTTTGACTTAAATCTAAATGATTGGTAGCCAGGGAAAATTCCCAAATAATAAAATACCCAAGTCAGCTGAGAATTATGGAGATTTTAACTAATATAGAGAGAAGGAATTAAGAGAGAGAGAGAGAGAGAGAGAGAGAGAGAGAGAGAGAGAGAGAGAATTAATTTAAACTGCTCTGGCTCAGGCTGAGCCAGGCAGTAGTTAAAGGCCTTGGCCAAAATGGCCTTCCTGAGCCTAAGGGTAAGGGACTCAGTCTTATCACTCACCATGAGACCATCTTCAAGCTGGGTTCCAGCCCTCCACTGAATGTAGTCTCCTGAACTGAGTTCAGAATAATCTCTTGAACTGACTTTAAGCCTTCTTTTAAAGAGAATTTTCTCTTATGTCACCTCCCCTAAATTTTTACATCTACCAATCATAGTAGGTGCTTTTTTCCAGGACTGCCCATTCTTAGTTCTCACTACTCTTTAGTTCTCACCTTCTCTGGTTAGATTATATCTTCTGAGGTACTTCACACTTCTTTGTTAAGCTTGCCTTTTGTGAGTTACTTGACCTTTTTGTGATTAATTTAACCTTTATAGGTACTTAACACCCTTTTGTATTAGATCTAAAAATAGACTTAGTTTAAGTTCTAGCTTCACTATAAGGTATGAGTTAAGTACTTTCATTGTTCAATCAGGAGTTTACAACTTTATCTTCATGTCTAAGTATGGGTGGAGTAATGTAAAGTTCCCAAGACATTCCTGATTCTTGTTAGACCAAGTATCTCCATTGTTACAATAAGGAAATAGCTAAATCAAATCTTCTAAAGTACAGTCTGAGTAGTTTTTAAGATTCACATAGCATATAGTAGTAATAGTCTCTCGGTAACCGAGGATGATGATTGTCTTTGTGCATTTTCATCTATGATAGATGAGTGTGCACAAAGACACTTGTGCGTGAAGGAGATTTAAGTGGAAAAGTCGATGCACAGAGACAGTCCCACTCTCTTGGCATTGGAAGCCTGGGTTCAGTGACATAAAAAGTCGTTACACCTGGAGACTTCCTCAGCTGCATTGGATGACCATGTTGTCTTTTCTGCTCCAACACGCCCTAAGCACTCCACAATGCTTTGCTGCATCACCATCTCAGCCATTGAACCTTCTTATTGGTTTCTTCCGTCTGTTCCGCTGAAGCAGTCTTCACATGCTAGGTGAGCAAGGCCCTGGTTCACCAGGGGTCTATGACCCGATGGCTACTCTCACAAGGTTTAGCCAGCCTGTCGAAGCCATTGCCCATTTGTAACAGGGATGAGATAGAAACCTTCTCAGTAAGATCAGGAGTGAAATGAGGATGTTCGCTGTCACCAATATTATTTAGTTTTGTATTAAAAATGCTAGCAATGGCAATAAGAAAAGAAAAAGTAATTGAAGGAATCAGGATGGACAAAATCATAATAAAATTATCTGTTTGCAGATGATATGATGGTGTATGTGGAAAATCCTAGAGATTCAACTAAAAAGTTAGTTGGAACTATCAATGATTTTAGTAAGTAGCAGAATATAAATAAACCCACATAAGTCATCAGCATTTCTGTTACTAACAAAGTTGGGTTACTAACAAAGTCCTGCAAGAAGAGATAGAAACACTCCATTTAAAATAACCACAGATAGAATAACATACCTGGGAGTATATGTGCCAAAACAAACCCACAAACTACATGAGCATAATTATTTTTCACAATTAATTTTCACCTTTTACACAAATAAAGTCAGATCTAAACTGGAGATATATTAACTGTTCATGGAAGGGGAGAGCCAATATAATTAATATGACAATCTTACCTAAACTAATCTACTTACTCAAAGTCATCCCAATCAAATCATCAAATATCTTATTAAGCTAAAAGAAAATTTATTTGGAAGGACAAAAGATCAAGAATAGCAAAAGAATTAATGAAAAAAATGTAAAGGAAGGAGGTCTAACAGTACCAAATTTTAAATTGTATTATAAAGCAGTAATTATAAAAACTATTTGATATTGACTAAAAAATAGAAAGATAATTCAATGGAACTGAACAGACATACAACAAACAGTACTAAAAGATTATAGTAGCTTCGTATTTGACAAAACAATGGGAAAACAAGTGAAGGCACTAAATGGAAGATAGATTTTTCAAGAAAATTTGGACTCTCTCCCTGGAACGTTCTGTAATAGATTAGATAATTTGTGTAACTATTTCTAGTTGTGGTAAATGGGTACTCTGGCAGACTAGAGAAATACTAGGGGAACCTCAGAGTTTTTATTTTTTTCTTGGATTTATAGGTGAACTTTCACTTTATCTTTCCAAGATCTAGTTTCTTTATCTTCTTTCTACGCTCTCTCCAAAACATGCCATCCTCATCAAATTCTTTTTATTTTAAACCCTTCCTTTCTGTCTTAGTAACAATTCTAAAACAGAAGGACAAGGGCTAGGCAAATGGAGGTTAAGTGACTTACACAGAATCACACAGCTAGGCAAGATTTGAACTCAGCTTCTCCCCTCCATCACTTTCAAACCCCTTTTTATGTGTTGTCTTCCCCCATTAGAATGCAAATCCCTGGAGGGCAAGACTATTTTGTTTGTGTTTGTATCTCCAGTGCTTAGAACAGTGACTGGCAAATAGTAAGCATTTAATAAATGCCCTATCTATATATCATTGTCAATCTATCCAAGAAGTGTCTTTAAAACTTCATCAAGGGCACATACACATAAAAAGGAAATGAATCAGTTATGTAGCAAGAGTGCCCCAACAGAAAGCCAAAGGACTGATCCATTGGTGTCTTAAATTTTTATTAAATGCCTTTTGGATGAAATGTTTGCAAAAAGACATGGACAAGGAAGAGAAAGTACGGATGAGCGGCAATGTGACCTAACAATATCTGTACCAGTGAGATCATAGAGCTGAGTATCCAAGTGTAGGCTTTACAGAAAACATAGCAACTACTTTAGTTTCTAGAAAAGTGTCAAGAATATAAATCACTTCCTCTCATTTGTCACCTAAAATCAAGCCTGGATATTTTCCATTTGCCTTTATCTACTATGAAAGCTCCTTAAAAACTACTGCTATTGAAGGCCTCCTGGCTAAACCATAGTAACTGTATCCTATTCTATACCTTAGCTAGGAGCCAATTGCTATAAACTATAGCATGTGTCTTGGATCTGTCTTTTCTGTTTTGGACCACAGCTCCAACCAGAACTGTCTTGAATAAGTGAACTGTGAAATAAGTGGAATTCCTATGCCTCTTTACAAAAGGACAAAGTGGCCCTCAATCTCCCCCATGCCCCATGGACATTTAGGGCTGTTCCTAGGAAAAATGAGAAAGGTATCTTCTCTCTATTTATTCCACCATCAAAGTCTGTTTTTAGGTAAGAATCCAATATTAGTCACATATCTTGATACAAATTTTCCAGAGAATTACCTCTCTCAAGGGGTCTCATCAGACATAAGGAGGAGGTGAATGATGTAGTTTTATGGGCCAAGGGGGTCTTCTCAGAAGAGATCTGTTCTACTTAAGCTCAAGCTCCATCACTACCTTTTGCAAAAGTCAATGGAGGAAATTTATGAGTTCATGGTAATTCCCTTCTCATGCCCTACATCAGGCTCACAAAAAAGTGAAAGAATAATTAAACCTGCATCGTAAAGAAGCAGCATGTTTGGAGTTACCTTGATTCCTTACTCTCTCTCACCCCACATAGCCAATCACTTGCAAAGTCCTGTGTATTCTACCTCAACAATATCCCATCCATTCATTTCTATCCACTCACAAGACCACCACCTTAGTTCAGATTCTCATTATTTCTCACCTGAATTATTGTCCTAGCCTCCTAAATGAGTTCCCTACATTAAGACTCTCCTTTCTCCAGTGTACCCTCCACACAATCATCAAACTTATTTTCCTTAAGTTTAGGTCTGACTGTCAATCCCTTGTTCAATAAGTTCCATTAGTTCCCTATTGGTTGTTGTTCTTGCTGAAGAAGACCAAAATAGTATCACAGAGTGGTATCTTTTGTCTGGCACATAAATTGGTTTTAAGTGAGGCAGAGTTGCATAAAGTTGTGGGCACCGAAATCCAATGGAAAGACAAAAGTCAAGATGACTATTCATGGCTTGGGATGAAGTGGATGAACTAGGTTTCTCTGATGTCTCTGGTGGAGCTCTGAGTGCTCCATAGTGCCTACTTCCACTGCTTTCATGGGCTTGGAACAAATTGTTCTCATGTGCCCCTTGGGGGAAGTCTCCATCTTTTTAGTGTAGACATATTCCTAACTCACCAACATGTTTGTAGTTGTTAGCTGCCTTCAACCTTATTTAACCTGCCTACTAAGACTATCTACTAAGACTATCACCACTCTGCATGCTATATAGCTTCTTGGAGCCACAGGTGAGAGCTGGGGGGTAAGTGGAAACCAAAACAGGGATTGGAAAACTCAGTACTAGTCTTCCTGAATACCCCATACATTTAGTTCTTTATCCTATATAACTAGCCAAAACTATAAAACTAATAGGCAGACTGTAAAAATAATAAAGCAATGCATTATTGATTATAAACTGATTTAGGTACTCTGCTTGCTGTGCTTTATAAAGTATCTTTAGTTTTTATCAGTGAAGCTCATAAGTGAACTTCTCTTCAAGGCCAGGCACAAGGACAGTAAGGAGACTCCTGTTGTAAAAAGTAAAATATTTATTGAAAATGTAAGGATAAAAAAGTATGTCCAAACTCTAAGGGATTCTAATTTCACCCAAATAAAACTCCCTGGTTCCGCAAGGAACCAATTCTCCTGTTTCCACAGGCTACACTGATCCTTCCTGATCTGACTAACCCAAATTTTGACTATTCTAAATAAACTAACACTATTATCCTATAATTCTTAACTTTGTCTCCAAGTTACAAAAATAACAAAGGCTAGCTGGCTGAGCCTCAGCAAGAATCAAGTTAGGACTCTGAACCTTAGCAGACTCAGAGTCCAAACCAAAGATCAAGTCTTTCTTTGGTCTTCTAAGAGATAAACCAATTTATAAAAACAGCAATAAATAATCACTAGTGTTTCTCAAGTTGGAAAAGGAAAACACTTGGCTCCTTCAGGTCTTTCCCTCCTTTCCTTCTACCTCAGACAGTGAGAGAGAGAGAAAAGAAGATGTTACCTGCTCCCAGCACTCTGAGAGAGAGTCTCTAACTCTGCCAACTGCCACAGAAAAAACTATTAGATTTGAAACTGACACTCTGTCTCAGCTCTTTTTGAAACTCCAATTCTTTCTCAAGCCAGCTTCTCTACTTCTTATCTCTAAACTAATATAATAAGACTTAACTTCTATCATTTTTTTTACTCCTTATTACCACTAAGATCAAATACAAACATCTCTGTTGGTCACTTAAAGCCCTTCACAACCTGATTCCAACCTACCTTTCCAGCCATCAGTCCTCTCCCCACACTCAAGTCTAAACAACCTGGTCTTCTCTTGTTTTTCACATATAGCACTTTCCTACCTCCATGTCTTTGGACTGGTGGTACCACATGAATTAAATTAACTCCTTCTCTCCCCATCTTAGAATTTTTAGCCTCCTATTTGAGCCTTGTCCTGATACTTGATCCAATTGCTAGTACCTCTCAACCCAACCCCAACCCCCCAACTCATACATTTCTTCTATATTTTGCATATACTTATAAATGTATGTTTTATTTCCCCCTACAAAATGTAGACTCTTTGAAGACAAGGGACTGTTTCATTTTTGTATCCCCATTGTCTAGCACAGTGTCTGGCACATTAATAAATTGTGTTGATTGTTTGATTGAGGATAAAGCATGAATAACTCTGAATTCAAGTACATGGTTCTACTACTAACAACTTATATGACCTTGGGCAAGCCATAGGTCTTTTAGTGTGTTATAGTCATGAGGACTTTTGGTGGCCTTACTCTTCCTCATCTGTGAAATGTCAAAGTTTAGCTTTAGTGATTTCCAAAGTCTCTTCCACCTTTAAAAATTCTATAATTCCAAGACTCGGGCCTCATGCGTCAATACTTGAAGAGTAGTATGACTAAATCAAGCAATTAGCCAAAAGGCAGAAAAATAAAGTGGAACAAGTCAAGAGACATCTGTAATGCAAGAATAATTTAGAGTTAAAAAGTGAAGTTGGGTAAGATGCCAATGTTAGTGGTGGGAATCTTATCCTATTACTTTCTGGAGTGACAGCTTATGCTGGCCAGAATTCTGCCCTGTTTGAAGTTTAGAGTAAGAATTTGAAGAAGACCATAAAAGAGATATTGTAGTCAAAGACAGGAAGCGATTAGGACATGGATAAGAATTTCAGTGGAGGCAGGGTGAAGATTAGACTGTATTTTGGCCATGTTTCTGCCCTGGTAATAAACAGACTCAAAGACAATCGTTCTGTGGGAGGAAGATAGGAAGTCTGTGGATAAGAATGGATCCAAGATTGCTTTATTCAGTAGCAGTTATGCCAAAGAGGGTAATAATGGTATTTGATACTTTGGATCACATTGATTTTTGTTTGGGAAGTTTTCTGGTTTTTTTTTTTCATGCCCAAAGAAAGCCTCCATTTTGAAGCCCTTAATAGCCACAAGATACTGGATAATTGATGGGTTCTTAAAGATACAAAGCAAGTAAGGAGAACTGAAGAACAAAATCACAAAACTGCTTGATTTGGTGTTATCTCCACAAAAGTGAATGAACTTGCAAAAGTGCCAAAGGATACCAGGAACATTTAGCATGGCAGACTAAGAAAACTTGCCCCTGATACCTTATTTTTGGATAATGGTCATATATTTCAAAGAGAAGAAAAGGTGAATCCAAGTTTAAGGCTCAGAGAGCAGAAAAAAATGACTGGCTAGAAATAAGACTATTAGATATGAATAGACATGAAAATGATAACCCCTTCCTCAAAGTACTCAGAGTAATCCAACTTTTTTTATAAATGTATTTATTAGGGCAACTAGGTGGCTCAGTAGATTGAGAGCCAGACCTAGAAGTGAGAGGTCCTGGGTTCAAATATGACTTCAAACACTTCTTAACTGTGTAACCCTGACCAAGTCATTTAACCCCCATTACTTAGCCCTTAGTGCTCTTCTGCCTAAGACAGAAGGTATTTTAAAATACTAAAAAATAAAATTAAATAAATGTATTTATTTTCTACATGCATTTATGTCACTCCCACTCTCCCCTCCCCCACAACTGAACAACAATAACAACAAAATGAAAAACAAAAACCTTCATCATAAACATGTATTTCAAATTTTAAAAATTCCCACATTAGCCCTGCTGCAAAATATAGGTTTTACTGTACATTTTAGCTTTAGGTGGATGATGTGTTTAGTCTTCAGTCTTTTGGATTTGTGGTTTGTCATTTCAGTAATCAGAATTCTAAAGTCTTTCAAAGTTGTTTTCTCTGCAATGTTATTATCATTGTGGAAATTATTCACCTAGTTTCAGGGCAAGTCATTGTTGAATGGAAGTAGAAATAATTCCAAGGTTGAAAGGAAAAAAAAAGAATTATGTGTTCTCTTGAGAAAGAAAGTCTCATATTTAGTTAATACCAAGGGATGTAGAATACAGCTCTACAATTCTAGGAATGACACAGATACATTTACAGTATGAACCAACCAATCCTTTGCTTCCTGTTCCTCAACAACAACAACAACAACAAAAACACCTCATCTCTTTTCACACCAGAAATCATCCATTGATGCAATCAAAATTTTAGTTGATTCACAGCTATGAACAGATCCAAGATGGACCTAAGTATTCTGCAAAATAAGTCAATGATAATCTATAATGAAGAGGTCCCCTTAAGGGTCCCACATCACTGGGATTGCCAGCCTGGACCCCTACTGCTCTGACTAACAAAGGGATGCCAAATAGCCATTTGGGGGTACGTAGCTTACTACTGTCAAGGCATGGAGATCCTGAGGTGAATCCAGGCAACCTCTTCCCAACCAGCTTTATCAGCAGATCTCCTCTCATTGTCTGATACTCTGCCTGGATTCATTTGCAAATATTTAGCAAACCTCCACTCCCTGTCACTTTCTGTATCTTCTGGACTTAACATCTCAGACTATTCTACAACCCCTTCTGTCTACTCTCAAATACAGATTCCTCCTCCTCTTTCTTCTCCATCTCCTCCTCTTTCTCCTTCCCTTCCTCCTCCCCCTCCTCCTTCTTCTTCTCCTCTTCCTTCTCATCATCATCATCATCATCAATAACATTTATATAATATCATAAGCCAAGCACTTTACATTTATTGTCTCATTTGAGCCTCCCAACAACCTAGGAGGTAGTATTATTATTATCCACATTTTACCGCTGAGGAAACTGAGGCAACATGATAATATTAAGTAGTTTGCCCAAGGTCACCTAGCTAGCAAGTATTCAGCCTCAAGGCTGAATTCAAACTCATATCTTCCTATCTGGAATATTCTCCTCCCTCCTCTCTGATGACTGACCTCCCTGGTTTCCTTTAAGTACCAACTAAAATCCCACCTTCTAAAGGAAACTGCCCCCAACCCTTCTTAATTCTAGTGCCTTCCCTCTGTACGTAGCTTGCTTTCTATATATATATATATACATATATATATATATATATATTTGTATGTTGTCTCCCTGTTTATGTTATAAGCTCTTTGAGAGCAGAACCGTCTTTTGTCTCTTTTCATATCTCCAGTGCTATTAGCATAGTATCTGGCATATAGTAGGTGATTAATAAATTTTAATTGATTAATTGATTGATTTGCCATTTGATTTTGAGCTCCTTGAAGGCAGGGACCACTTTTTTTGCCTCTTTTCTGATCCCCAGTACTTAGCCCAGTGCCTGCCATGTAGTAAGTAGTTAATAAATGTTGATTGGTTGGTGGATTGATTGACTCCAGGACCAGCGCTCTATCCACTGCACCATCTCACTACCACAAACTGAATCAATAGAAGCAGTACCTATATCACAGTGATACCAAAGAGTACTTGAAGGGTTAAAGGGTTGCTCAATCCTGCCATTAACACTGCCACTCCTTTGACTCTAAATGAAAAATTAATGGTTTGTGGATGTCATATGTAACTAGCTCAATGAACAAATTTCTAGGAAACCTTTTAAGATTCATAAGCTATTTGCCCATTTCAAATTTAAAATCAGCTACTGTTGTGTTCCCATTAAGTAGATTGAACCATAAATCAGGTTCAAGCTATATTTTGATATCCTTTAGTAGTATTTGAAATGTTATCAAGATAAGACAGCCCCCTTGAAAGTTATTGTGGAATAAGCAGACAAGCAAATGTGAAATGTCCACTGGCCAAATAGCAATGGAATTTGAGTGGAAAATTGATTTCAGAACACTATGATGCAGCTCGTGACTGAGGATACCCAGGTCATGAGAGGAGCATTTGTTTCACCGCCCTCCCTCATTAAAAGTCATTTCATTTAGAGAACATTCCTATGAAGCAATGAGGATTAAATGTCTTCATTAAGAAATTAAATGTCCTCAACTTTCTTCCCCAAGACCACACACTGAGTCAGTGACAGTGGAATTTGGAAATATACATATTTATCTATTTGTGCAAGGTCTATGATTATACTTCTTTAACCCAGGGGAAGGTCATGGCATCAACTTCAGATCACTGTGGAATTGCCAACTCTTGGTGGAGAGCTAAAGAAAAGCTAAAGGAAGGAAAGCAGAATGAATCAGATCCACCAAATGGAGGGATACCAAATTTGGCAGTGAATACAAAGATTTAAGCCTTTTTTTTCTCAAATCAGCTAAAATTCAGAAATATTTCTCTATTAGATTGTTTATTTTAATAATGTTTATGGTGATAATTAAGGTGTAGTATCCCTAGCCAGCACACACTGGAGAAAAATTATTTTAACTACTCTAGGTATATGGTAGGACATCTGGAAGGCTGAACAAGTCTTCACATCTTGCTGTTTTTTCATTAATGACTGCTCTCTTTCTTTTCTCCAAGTTATTGGACCCAGTCCTTATTTCTTTTCCAAATGGTTTGAATTTGGCCCTTGCCTTTCTCTGGCCACACTAGATACCTACAGCTTTAGTGCTGAGGAAAGAAACACTACTATTCCTGAAATGTGGACTAAATTGTTTTTCCCACTATTAGGCCTCTTAACTAGAGTCTTGATTGGCCAGAACACTCTTTATTCTGGGCAAGAATTTTTGCATACAAAGCAACAAATGAAGCTGTGGTTGTGGGAGAAAGTAACCCTTCTCCTTCAACTCCTTTCTCATTACACAATCATCTTTCAGCACAGTTTTGTGGTAAAGGGTGACACACAGTTGGATGGTAGGAAGCAACCAGCCATGCTCATTTGAGCCTGGCTTAGCATGAAGGGCAGCTCTGAGTGGACATCTTTGATGGATATGTTGAAGGTCTTACTGAAGAATTACCGATTTTTACAAATGAAACACTGGGATAAATTACCTCACCCAGTGTTGATTATGGCCAAATACAAGAATTTCCTTTGAATGATGAAAGCACAGAAATATCTTTGCTGTTACGAAGTTTTCCTCCCACAAAAAAAAAATGGAGAGGGGGGCCTCAAATGGTTCAGCCTCAAGAAAACAACTAAAAGCATGTGATGGAAATAGCCTTCATGCTCCTGTCCCTCCCTTCCCTGATTCCATATGCTGGCCAAGGAATGCCTTTCACTGCACATGGAGTGCAGTATAGAAAGAACAAGAATGAGACTTAATCATTCTAAAAATCTACAGGTTCTAACTCTCTACTGGTTTGGGGAGTGGAGGGAAAAGGGAGAGGTAATTGTCTTTCTCTAGTCTGAGACAGCAGATAAAGCACTAATCCTGGAGTCAGAAAGACTTGAGTTCAATTTGAGCCTCAAATATTCTTTGGCAGCATTATCCTGATCAAGTCACTTAACTCTTCAAAATTTCTTCAAAATTGGAATAGATGAATTCCCTATTACTTAAAGTCTTCTGTAGATTACTGAATAACCCCTTGTTGGAGATAATATAAACAAAATTCATGCTTCAGAATAGGCTACATTAGATGATCTTGGAGGTCCCTTTTTAGCTCCACAATTCTTTTTTCTTACCAATTACATGTAATAACAAATTTCCACATAAGTTTTCCAAAGCAATATGATCCAAATTGTAAACTTCCCTCGTTCTCTCCCCACTCTTGAAGCTGGCAAGAATTCAATCTGGGTTGTAAATGTATTATCACACAAAATATATTTCCATATTGTTTATTTTTATAAGTGGATAATATTATAAAACCAAAACCTATACCCAAATAAACAAGTGAAAAATCAGGTGCTTTCATCTGCATTCCTACTCCAACAGTCTTTCTCTGGAGGTGCAGACAGCATTCTTTGTCTTAAGTCCCTCAGAATTGTCCTGGATCATTGTATTGTAGAGAGTAGCTAAGTCTATCATAGTTGATCATTCCACAATATTGCTGTTACTATATACAATGTTCTCCTGTTTCTGATGATTTCACTCTGCATCAGTTCACATGGGCCTTTCCAGCTCTTTCTGAAATCATCCTCTTCATCATTCCTTACAGTACAATAGTATTCCATCACAATTCTAGACCACGATTTATTCAGCCATTCCCCAATTGATGGATATCCATGCAGTTTCCAATTCTTTGCCACCAAAAAAAAAAAGCAATTATAAATATTTTTGTACAAGCAGATCCTTTCCACTTTTTTTTAACTATTTGAAATGCAGATCTAGTAGTGGTATTACTGGATCAAAAGGTATGCATTGTTTTATGGCCCTTTGGGTATAACTCCAAATCACCCTCCAGAATGGTTGAATCAGTTCACAACTCCACCAGCAATGCATTAATGTCCCACCTTTGCTACATCCTCTCTAACATTTTCCATTTTCCTTACAGCCATATTGGCCAATTTGATATATGTGAGATGGTACCTCAAATTTGTTTTAATTTTTAGCTCAGCAATTCTATGAACTATCATTTTGCACACTTGGAAATTAGTACTGAGTCTCCATAACGGGCATTTCCACGTGTTATTAGAAAGGGTTCCCTGCTTTTCAGTAAAGTCTAAGACATATTTCCATACTTCAATGAGATGCTAAACACTTCAATATGGGAATTGCTTCTATCAGTGTAGATTTCAACCCACCCACTACTTCTTTTCCTGTGTGATTTTTGTCCATTCTCCACAGGTCTCTTACAGAGCATCCACAATATGCTGAAGCCTTCCTCTAGGGCTTTTCACAAGTCAAAGGTAAAAAATGGAACACTGAGGTTGTGCATCTGTTGTCTCTCACTTGCAGCACATAATCAGGGTACTTCCTTTTCTGAACATAGATTTCCATTAATTACATACCTTATACCACTTCTCAAGAATAGTGCATCACTGAAAATATACTGAAGCTTGCTTGTGCCCACCATACATTTCTCCATTGTCCTTTCAATCACATGCAATATTAAGTCCCCAAAGAACATGGCATTCCAAGATTCATAATCATAGCCATCGAACATGGGGAAATTTTGTGTTGAAAAAATGAGTCTTTTTCACATGCCCAGAGCCACTTCTGTGCTATCCTTACCTATCCAAAGATCATTCTCCTTGAAAAAGAAAACAGAAATAAAGAAATAGTTGTTTATTTATCATCTCATCTTGCCCAGATAGCAGGCCTAACTCTTCTTTGATTTTAAGTGTCGGTGTCTGGAGGCAAATTTGAAATTAGGTCTTTCTGACTGCAGGCCCAATACTCTATCCACTGAGATCCACTGCTTCACTATGTGAACCTTAAAAATTCTCAGACCCTACTTCATAAGGTTTGGTTAAGACCATTCCCCATTTAAACAATTGTGGCATTTAAAAGAGTGGGAGACATAAACTGTAAGAGTTAAAATAGTTGAAGACTTAAATTGTAGTAGATATAAGAGTGGATGAGTAAATTGTGACTGCAGAAAATATGTTTTCACTACAGTGTCTTGTTTTTAAATCAATATATATAAGGTGGTTGCCAGGGAAATATTCCCAATTATGAATATACCCAAGCCAACTGGGTTTTATAGAGATTTTAATTAATACAAATGAGGAATTAAAGAAAAAGAGAAAGAGAGAAAAAGAGGGAATAATGAGAAAGGGATAAGCCGGCCCTGGCCAGTCCTGGCCAACCCAGGCCTAAGTCCTAAAAGAAAAGATCAGTCAGTCCTTTATCACTCACCACAAGATCTGTCCAAGCAAGGAATCTAGTGACACCAGGCCAGCTCCATCTCGGCTGACTTCACCAGCTCAATCCTGAATCTGAAATGTCTCCAAGAGAGTCTCGAGAGAGACCCTTCAAGGCAGCCTTTCCCAGCTGACTGAGCCCTGAGAGAGCTTTTCGTCTCCTTTTAAAGGGCATTTTCTCCTATGTCACCTCCCCTAAGTTCTTGCATCTACCAATCACAGTAGACATTTTTCAAAGGACAGACCATTCTTAGTCCACACCTAAGAAGGTGTGGATTTTTTGAGTAATTCACACCAGGAAAGCTCTGAGTAAGTTTCTCAGCTCTTTGTTCCTTGTAAATTCACAAGTTGCTTGACCTTTATAGGTACTTAGCTTAAGAACTTTTTCCCTTATTATAAGTATGGGTTTAAGTACTTTTCATTGTTCAGAAAAGCGTTTACAACTTTATCTTCCCCTAAAGTATGTTTAAGTATGTGTGGAATAAGGTCAGAGTTCTCACATTCCTGATCAAGTACCGTCATTGTTTAAAATGGGGAATGGTCTTAACCAAATATTCTAAGGTAGAGTCTGAGAATCTTTTAACATTCACAAGTCTGAGAAATTTCAAGATTCACACAATGAAGGGACTTAGATCAGGAATGTGAGACCTCTACTCCACCCCTACTTAAGCCTGCTTTAGGGGAAGAAACTCCTTGCTGAACAATGAAAAGTACTTAAATCCATACTTATAGTAAGGCAAAAGTTCTTAAGCTGTGCCTGTTTTTAGATCTAATACAAAAGGGTGCTAGATACCTATAAAGGTCAGGCAACTTGTGAAGTTACAAGGAGTAAAGAGGTGAGAACTTACTCAGGCGTGAATTACTCAAAAGTTTAGCCTTCTTAGGTGTGAATTAAGAATGGTCTGTCCTTTGGAAAACATCTACTGTGATTGGTAGATGTGAGAACTTAGGGGAGGTGACATAGGAGAAAATTCCCTTTAAAAGGCGAGGAAAAGCTGCCTTGAAGGAGAGTGTCAAAGGAACTCTCTCTGGAGATGGCAGCTGGCCAAAGCTGAACTGGTCTCTCTCTGAACACTAGAATCCTTGCTTGGATAAATCTTGTGGTGAGTGGATAAAAGACTGACTGATCTCTCTCTCTCTCTTAGGGCTTGGGCCTGGGCTGGCCTGGGCTGGCCTGGGCCGATCTATCTTTTTCTCATTATTTCCTTTTCTCTCTCTCTCCCTTTCTTTAATACCTCATTTGTATGAATTAAAATCTCTATAAAACCAAACTGACTTGGGTATATTTAATAATTGGGAATTTTTCCCTGGCGACCACCTTATATTTGATTTAAAACAAGATACTGTCTTGAAACCATATTTTCTGCAGTCACAATTTAAGCCAAAACACTCTTTTAACTGCCACAGTTTATGTCTTCCACTATTTTAATTATTACAACTACCTAATTATTACAACATACCTAAACACAAATTCATTCCTTACAACATACCTCAAAATTGGTCATACAGCCTTTATTGAAGGCATAAAGTGAAGATGATTCCATATCTTCTTAAGGCAGCTTATTCTAATTTTAGAATTTAGTTTGCATCTTTAAAAAATTATGTTATGGATTGTGGTTAGGTTCTAATGTTAGTCCATAACATACAATAGTCATAATGTACTGGAAATATTATCAGTGTGCAGTGAAAAATAGAAAATAAGAATAGAATCAAAGAGATTTAGAATCATAGAGGTCATCCCAACTTGCTAATTCATTTGTAAATTGGGAAAATGAGGGCCAAGATGGGATAAATAATATATAAATATATAAATAAATATATAAATAAAATAACTTGTCCCAAGTTATTCCTTCTTCAACCCTATCTGCTGACTTCCTTTAAGATCCAATTAAAATCCCATTTTTCTTTTACAGGAAATCTCCCTTAATTCCTCTTTATTCTAGTGTCTTCAGTTTGTTAATTATTTCCTAATTATCCTATATATATAACTTGCTTTTTTTTAATCCTTACCTTCCATCTTAGAATCAGTACTGTGTATTGTTTCAAGCAGAACATCAGTAAAAGCTAGTCAATGGGAATTGTGACTTGCCCAGGGTCATAAAATTAGGAAGTGTCTGAGGCCAAATTTGAACCCAAGACCTCTCATCTCTAAGTCTGGCTCTCAATCCACTAAGCCACCCAGCCAACCCCTTTATAGTTTGCTTTGTATATAATTGTTTGCATGCTCTCTCCCTTATTAAATTGTTCCTTGAAGTAGGAATTTTGAGCTAGAATACAGCTGTTCCAGGGAATCTAGAAATATAGAGCTGCTCTCACAGGAAAGAGAATGGCCATAGTCTGTTGGGAACTGTGGAGAACTAAAGAAAATATACCTTATAGGTCAAATATTGCAGATGGCAAAAGGAACAAGAAAGATAGCATTATTTTCTTACAAGTATCCTAGTCTAATCAAAATTAATTATTCAGAGTTCTCCAAACATAGCCAAACCTTCCCCAAACCTTTGGACCATAAGATCCTTCTCCTGAATTGCTCTGGAGAAACACAAGAAGGGAGAGCTGCCAATGGAAATAATCAATATTATAACAGGGACTTTGAGAGGACCAGAAATGTGTAGCATCTCTGAAAGCTAAGGAAGGCACAAACTATTGGAAGACTCCATATGGACATCCAGAGAAACCAGGTAGTGGAACACTGCTATGTAGGTGCTCCCATTGGCAAAGCCATGCCAGGGAAATGATAACTAATACACTCAGCTAACCCTTGTATCATTCCCAATGTAAAAAGAAGATTTGAACCCTGGACTTCAATCCCCAGAAGCCCTTGGTACTTCCCAGAATTCCCTATAATCTCACCTGAGTCTCCACCTGGGCAAGATCACAATTTGGTGTTTAACGGGCTCTCTGCCTCTGAAGAGCTCTGCTTCCTCTTCTATGCTCACACTCGGCTCTCTCTTCCTCTACTCGGCAATTGCAACATGTAGTGAGTAAAATGTGAATGGGCTAATCAGTCCTAGGCATGTGGTTATTATTTTGTATCCTTGATTACTAATAATCTTTAATAAACATCATAAAATATAATATTTCTATTACTAGAGACTAAAATTAATTTTACAGTTTGGCTGACCATGTCGGTTGTGATGAAATACCCTCAATCTTCTTAACTTTCCTAAATCTTTTCTCTACTATGACTAAGTTCAGCTTTTAATAGCTACTGCCTAGATTTTTTTTAAGCCACGTTTCTCCAAGGATTTTCAGAGAAGCCTCTTGACCAACTTATTCCTGCTGCCTGCTCTTGATTCCAGATTGCTCTCCCAGCCCCAGCCCCAGCCCTGGCCCCAGCAACTCTGGCCTCCAACCCAGATGGCTCATTGCCCCAGGCCCATCCCCAGGACCCAGGCTGCTGGTAGCTGCTATGTCTTTGGAATCAAACACCAGCTGGTAAAAATGGGGGTGATCTTTCCTTAGGCTACAATTAACCTCCATGTGGCAGGGGGCAAGGGACCATTGGGGTGGGGGGTGGAGAGAAAGAGGAGAAGGAAGAGACTTTTCCAAACAGGAAGTTACAAGCATGGCATATTTCACAGAATATCTTTTGAGTGCACTGATTCTTTTACTTATCTCACCTGAGATTCAGGGGAGAAATTCAGCTCCCTCCAACTCTTTGGCCCAATTTGAGATTCCTAAAACCCACCCTCACTATGAGGGAGCAACTCAGTGGATCAGTGGCTCAGTGGATTGAGAGCCAGGCCTAGAGACAGGAGGTCCTGGGTTAGAATCTGGCCTCGGACACTTCCTGGCTGTGTGATCTTGGGCAGGTCACTTGAACCTCATTGCCTACCCCTTACCAATCTTCTGCCTTCTGACAATAGGCATCTAAATGGATAATTTTTAAAAATGCCAAGGAACTTTAAAGAAACTGGAGGTTATATTTTTAAGACTTTTCAGACTCCAATGTTTTATAAAAATCTCTGTATTTTATTGTATTTTGCTGATTGTTTTGTTTAAGATTTAATTTTGTTGGTTTTAAATTCACATATTAATGCATTCAATACTATTCTATTACACTGAATCATTTTAATGTTCTGGTTTTAACTACTGTTATATTTTGATGCTTTTCCCCTATAACTATACTGAACAAATAAGCCCATATATAAAAACAGCTTTTTCTATTTTTGACTTAGTAAATTGTCACATAGAGGATAGATGGATTTCATCAAACTGATTACAATTGCATAACAACCTTCAGAAAATTTAATGAGCTAAATATATCAAATTGATTTTAAGGGTTCTTTAGACATGATTTTTAGAAATTTTTTAAACAAACTCTGGTTATTTTGCCTGCCCCTAATAGGAGGTAAGGTCCATTTTAGTAGCTGAAGTGAAATACAATTATAATCCCCACCTCCCACATTTATAAAAATGTGAATGGATGGGACATCACAGTCTCATACCAAAGGAGCTAGGAAGTTAATCCCAGTGCATGTTACCCCTCTGGATGACTCCCCAAAGAGGAGCGTCTCTCATTTATAACTCTTCAGCTCACTTTACCCAACATCAACAGTACAGAGGTTTGAGTTTTTCCTAGACTCCTCTGCCACATTTTTAATGATATCTAGATTTCTTGATGATGTTCTAGACCCAAATAAGTTTTACTTTGTTTAAAAATGTATTTGCCACACTTGAAAGATTTGCTACATTTGTGAAAAGTGTGACAAATATACATCAGTTCATAGGCTTTTTAAAAATGCCATATAGCAACTTATGTGAAAAATAATAGTGGTTTTTGTTTGCTATTGTAATTAATTGAGCTATTTAGAATTTTGGGGATATTGATACCTATATATTTGTACTACTGTTCTTAATTTAAAAAAAAAAAACCTGTTACTTTGTGTAATTCATTTGCTTATATTCACAGTGGATCATGGCCAGGTATGAAGAGGAAATGGATCTCATTTTTGGTGAGAAACCTTGTATTCTATATTTCCTTAGCTGACACAATGTGTCAATGATTATAAGCTATATTTTTGAATTTTAAAACTCTTTTATTATAATATTATCTTGCATGTGCAATATACTATTTCAGTCTTTTATTTTTTCTCTCCTTTTTATATTTGAAGCACGTCACCAGTATTGATATTTTTTAAACTTTTATTGATTTTGCAATAATATAAGTTTAAAATACATTTGCTTTAATGTCAATGCATGCCGCAAAAGCTTGAGACTATAAAAATGATGCCACTAATTCTGTCTGATTCCAGGACAAGATAATACAAAAAGAGTCATTGCACAGGGCCAAAGAAGCACAAAGCTAAGCCTGAATTGTGCCAGAAGAGCACACGGGTAAAAAAAAGAAAGAAAGAAACCAATCCAGGAAGGATTGATGCACTTCTAAGCCAATACAAAGAACTTGAACCTAGTATGAAGATTTGAGGTTTCTTTTTTTTTTTAAGTTTTGAACAAGCTGGATTTACTTTTTCATTACTTAATTAACTAATTTTTTCAGTTACATATAGAAGAGTAATTAGACTTCTCTTCTGTTCTAGAAGGTAACATTAGAACCAATGAGGATGATTTAGCAAAAGGAGGATTTCAGTTCTATTCAAGGAAAAACTTCCTGAAAGAACTGATAGAATCTGAACACAGAACAAAATATACCACTTTTATTTTATTTCCTTCCTGGGATTTTTTGGACACATTTCTTACCTCCCCCCCAAAAATGATGAATATGGAGATATGTTTAGTATAACACATGTATAAGCTGTATAAAATTACTTATTGCCTCAGGAAAGGGGGAAGAAAGGGGAGGATTTTGAACTCAAGATGTTAGAAAATGAATGTTAAAAATTGTTTTTACATATAATTGGGGGGAAATCAGATTTTTCTGAACTAAAAAGAAAAAGAAAAAACTTTCTTAACAGTTACAACTGTCCTCAAATGAAACAAGCTGTCCCAGTGGGTATGAAATTTCCCATCTCTGGAAGCCTTCAAGTGGAGGCTTGATGTTTCAATGTCTGGAATATTGCAGAAGACATTTACACTTCAGGTAGGGATTTAGATTAGACATACTGGGGATTCCTTTCAAGTCTAAGATCCTACAGAAGTTTCTCCATTTGTGTTTGTGATTAATATGGTCCCATGAGGAATATTCTACTTCAGTCATGGAATCAGTCATATAAACCCAGCCCTACTATTAAGGAGCAGCTTGGAGAATCTGGCTCATTATGTCCATCTTTCTGGCTGTCAGCAGTGAAGCAAATCCTTTTAAAGGAAACAAAAATGTTAGGTTAAATTCCAAATATTATTCATTCTGCTGTTTAAGTTATTTGATTCAATAAGGACCTGTCTCTGCATGTTTGAAGTCATATCTATGGGGGGGGTGGGGGGAATCACAGTGCAGACTAGGTTTAGATGGGTGAGCTTTTCAACTGTTTTTAATTTGAGACATGTTGTTCCACCACTCACCACATCCTCTGTCAATACAGGCTTCCAAAGAAGCCAGGACTATCCACAATGGCAAACCTGAAACGGTACTTTACTTTCACACCAGTAAAACAGGGTATCTTCTCCATCAACAAATCAAAAATGGATGTGAAAACTATAGAAAGACACTGGGACAAATCAGAATACCTCAACAGCTATAACAATGAGCAAAGTCTTTTCCCCCTCTGAATGTGCTTCCTCATCTATCAAACAGGAGTCAGAAAGCTCCCACTTCAAAGTGCTATTAGGGAATGAAGTCCTTTGTAAACCCTACAAGTGCTGTATTGTTGTTGCATAATATGAACGAATAATATGAACGAATGAGAGTCAAAGCCATCCCCTTCCCACTTCAACTACCCATCTCCATCCTCTAGGGAAAGGAGGAAATGTAGGAGAAGGAATATTTAAGTACTGCTGTACCAATGTTCATAGATTCAACAAAAGAATACTGGATTCCCAGGTCTGAGGACTGAATGATTTACTCAAGGTTACAGGCAAGTATGGGGTAGCTCTAGGACCCAAACCCAAGTGTTTTCATTCCTAGTCTAGAATTTTTTTTCAGGGCAGCAAGGTGGGCAGTGACTAGAGTCAAAAAGACTCATCTTCCTGAATTCTAGCTGTGTGACCTTAAGCAAGTCACTTATCCCTGTTTGCCTCAGTTTCTTCAGCTGTAAAATAAGTTGGAGAAGAAAATGGCAAACCACTCTAGAATCTTTGCCAAGAGAACCCTAAATTGGGTCACAAAGAGTCAAACACAAATGCTATCCACATCCAGAGAAAGAACTGTGGGAGCAGAAAAACAGCTGCTTGATCACGTGGGTCGATGGGGATATGATTGGGGATGTAGACTCTAAATAATCACCCTAGTGTAATTATTAATAATATGGAAATATATCTTGATCAATGACACATGTAAAACCCAATGGAATTGTGCATTGGCTACGGGGGAGGAGGGGAAGAATATGAATCATGTAACCATGGGGGAATTCTCTTAATTAATCAATAAAATAAAATAAAGTTTCAAAAAACAACAAAGAGTCAAATACAACTAAAAGTGAGTGGACAACATCCAGTACTTTTATCTTACCTAAAGTTCCACTTTATCACACAGAAGAAAATGAAACTTGACCTACCTTCCCTATTCAGCAGCTTGCTGTGGGGTCTGAACTCACACAGTAGAATTCTGAGCAAGTGTTGATTCTAACTCTTCTTTATGGAGTCAAACAGAATAAACATAATTCCTTTCCTATATGACAACCCTTCAAGTATCCTCACATATCATCCATCCTACATGAGATGTAATGTGGTATAGTGGAAAGGGTACTGTTTCTGGAGTCAGAGGACTTGGGTTCAAATTCTGCCTATGATGCTCACTTGGACAAGTCATTCCACCTTTGTGGGCCTCAGTTTCCTCATCTATAAAATGAAGAAATTTCCCAAGCAGGTTTCTTCAATCCTATCCAGCTGCAAAACTATAATCCTAGGATCTCTTGTTTTCTTGCCTTTGTAAAAGCCTTCATTCCTGGAATGTAGTCCCTTCTCACCTCTAACTAATGGAATCTCTCTCTTTCTTCAATATTCAGTATATTCCATATGGATTCTTTCCTGATTCCTCCAACTGCTAGTACATATCGACTTTATATTATATATATATATATATATATATATATATATATATATATAATGAGTACTCTCTAGACTCGCTCTTGACTACATCTTCCCCACAAGCGTTAAGAGGTTGGAGTATTTTTTTCTATTGCTATTGACTAGTGTCCCTTTTCTGGTGAGGTCTTCCTTATACACCAGTAACTAGAACTTTCATTCCATTTAAGCATTTAATATCAATTAACTTTCACAAAGTGTTACTTACTTTGTAGACTTCAATATTAGTACAAATACCACCTTCCCATACTACTTTGGAGGAAAAGGATTTAGATTTAATTCAATTTCTAAATAGACTTGGTCACAATATGATATTTGGTAATTCTTGGATTATTTGCCCAGGGTAACAGGATTTTTGCACAGTGTAAATATCAACCAAGTATGTGAGTTAAAATATGGCCTCAAACACATCCTAGCTGTGGGATCATGAGCAAGTCATTTAATTCTGCCTGTCTCTGTTTTCTCATCTATAAAATGAACTGGAGAAAGACATAGCAAGCCACTCTGGCCAAGAAAATCCCAAATGGAGTTACAAAGAGTAGGGCATGACAGAAAAGGTTGAGCAGCAATAACAAATATCAGTGATACTGGATGAGTTCTTGCCTCATTGTTGGGCTAGATCTCAAAGACTCTTCCTCCTTTCTTAGGACCGCTAAGCTAAATGAGTTGGCTGAAAACCTTAAATAGGACTTCGTTCTCAGATCCTCTGGTATCTCCCTCTCTGGATCTTTCAGAACTACAAAGTCATCAGGTCTAATTCATGCAAAATGAAAGAACAAAAGTGGAGGAAAAAAAAATCACAGGTCACATGACAGCTTCAGATGGGGAAAGCCAAAAGACTTTCCCTTTACAAAGCTATCTCTCTTTCCTCACCACAATACCAATAGAAGGAAGAAATCAGTCAAAAAGAGGGAACAAGTTAATTAGTGATGGGGGGGGGGGGAGAATAAACCTTTACCTTCCAATTTGGAATCAATATTGTGTATTGGTTCCCAGGCAGAAGAGCAGTAAGGGCTAGTCAATGGAGATTAAGTAACTTGCCCAGTGTTACATAGATAGGAAGTGTCTGAGGCTACATTTGAACCCAGGACCTCCCCTCTCGGGCCTGATTCTCAATCCACTGAGTCACCCAGCTGCCCCCCAATCAGTGCCTTTTGAATGCATCTTGATTTCAAGCTAAATGTCTTCAATCAATCAATAAAGACTCCTAATCACCATATTGTTAGCTGATCAGAACCAGTTATAGAATTCAAAGTCTCCATAGGAGACTTGGCCACACCCACTGCACATGGTCCTCAGGGCTAGACTGATTCATTGGTCAGTCCGCCATTATTTTTGACATCTCTTTCACTTTCATGTTGCCTTTGGAGGAGAGGAGGCCAGTCCCCTATTCCATCTACATACATATTGTAAAAATTAAATTAACTCTCCCCTGATTGTGAAAATGAAATTAACTCTCCCAATTTGTGAAGATTAAATTAACCGCCTGTTTTTAGATTTAATCACCAAAAGTGTAAATATCCCACTTAATCATTGAGTGGGGGAGGTCTGTGACCCATGTGTGCAATAGTGGGTGACAAATCAGAATCAAACTGACTGCCCTCTGGGCAGTCCTAAGCAAAACTTCAACTGTAATTGGTAGACTCAAAAATGAAGGAAGACACAGGAAGTGACACAAAATAAATTGTCTTTAAAAGGGAGTTACAACTTCCTGTGAGAGATCTTCAGAGAGATCTTCGGAAACAACTTAGAATTCTTCTGGAGTTCTGAGTTTGAATTGGAGGTTAATGAAGAATTTGCTGACTAGACCTGAGACCTTTCCTGGTAAGTCTGTTCTTAAATCTCTCCCTTTGGACTGACATGTAGTGAGTGAAAAGAGCTGACTCCTCTCCTGGATTTTCTGAAGAGACTAGCCTCAGAAGAGACCTATCCTCTTGAGAGAGGCTCCCTTCATCCTCAGGTCCTTGGCTCAAAAGTTGAGGCCTTTCCAGCTAAGGACTAAACTCTCCTTCCTGGGTTGAGCCAGGGGCTAAAGCAAAATACTTAGTGTGTAGGCTAGATATCTTACCCTATCCTCTCTCTGGTTTCTTACTTCAATCTCTCTATATTTTGTAAATAAATTTCTTTGGAATTTCATAAAATTTCTGGCAACCCTGTAAAGGGTAAAGTTTTGGTTGAGACTGAATATAATTTTAATTGGTCACCACGGATTTTGATTTCTTAAATCCCAATGAAGTACTCAAGTCAGAATTGAATTTTATGGTGATTTATTTACAATAGGAGGAAGAAATTAAGAAAGAGGGGGAGAGAGAGAGAGAGAGAGAAAGAGGGGGGGAGAGAGAGAGAGAGAGAAAGAGGGGGGGAGAGAGAGAGAGAGAGAGAGAGAGAGAGAGAGAAGAAAAAGAGTTAAACTGCTCTAACTCAGACTGAGCCAGGCAGAAATTCAAGGCCTTGGCCAAGGGAGCCTCCCCAGAGAGCCAAGGGAAAGGGGAGTCAGTCTTATCACTCACCACATGACCGTGTCAAGGAAGCCATCTGAGGGAGCTCCTCCAGGCTCAAGTTCCAGGGTCAACTGGCACCCAGCCTCCCCACAGGAAGTCACAAGAACTCCAAAGGCAATTCTCTACATCACTTCCTGTGTCTCACATGTACCAATGGTGGCTCAAGCTTGGCTTAGGACAGCCCAGAGGACAGTCAGTTGTTTATGATTTGTCACTTGCTAGCACATGCCATTGTAGTGTAGGTGTGTACATTCCTGGGTACTAGATTAAGCAAAATGGAGAAAATCTAAAAATCACAACCCTATTCTTGAATGATCCAGTCTAACCTTTAATTAAAAAAAAAAACTTTTCTCCTTACAATATATACATACTTGCTGTACACATTGCCTCCTTCAATAAAATGTAAGTTCCTTAAGGGTAGGCACAGTTTCTTTTGTCTTTGATCCCTAGCATACAGCACAGTGCCAGGCATATAAAAGGTACTTAATAAATGTTTATTGATTAATTAATTGTATCCATAAAGCTAATTGTGTTCCTGTGTAACCATGTGCTATATAATCTCCCATCATGACTCTCTAATGGAATTTGGGACAAGGCAGGAATCTTGCCCTCTCCCCTCCCGGAAAAGGAATAGTGAACATTCATTAGCTGTGCTTTACCCAGTCCACATGTTTTCCTCTTGGTACTTGATACATCTGCTAAAAACACATCTGAGCAGAATTCATGCTAAGTAGGACAGAGCTGCAGGCAGCATGAGTTAGATTTATGATCAACAGATTAATTTAGATAAATCATCTCTGCCCTGGATCTGCTAAATAAACAGGAGAGAAAAAATGGAATCTCAGAATAATCCCCATGGCCTAGAGGAATAGGAATGAACAACAATAATGCTATTAGGAAAAGGACTTTCGTTAAGACTCTTAGAAGTCTTCGTGTTTTCTTCAAGGCAACATGGGGCAATAAGAAGGACACTCATGATCTGTGGACTCAGAAGACACGTGCTACCTTAATGCAAATCATTTTTAATCTTTGGGTCTCTGTTTCCCCATCAGTAGAGTGAGGCAGAGTGGAAATAATTTCTAAAGCCTTTTCCCATGGTCCCTATACATTGGTACTGGTGGCTTATTAACTTTCATTTAAGATATTACGCCTTGGACTTTGTTTTTCCATTAAATATGGAAATAAATAAACTATGAGAGCCCCTCCAAAGAAGAAAAACAAATAAGATGGGCAGTTAAGGGCACAGAGGGACTGAAGGGCTGATTTATAACCAAGGAATATTTAAGTGAAATATAATTCAAAGAAACTAATGATATAGTATATCACAGAATGTTAAGGTTGGAGAAGGTGAGCTGGACTTATACTCAGGAAGAACTGGGTTCAAATCCTGTTTCAGATATTTACTGTATGACTCTGGGGAAATAATTTAAAAATCACTGAGGGGCAGGTAGGTGGCATAGAGACAGGAGGTTGTGGGTGATGTCTTCTTCAGAAGGTCTAGGATGGCAAGGTTACTACAAAAAGTTATTCAGAGATCTACAGTTATTCCCTTTTTTTTTTGGTCTCTCAGAATCCAGTTTTTGATGTCAAATGAGGTTCCTCAAAGAGCTTCTCCCTAATGTTTCCATTCTGCCCATCTCTGGCCTTTCTACAAAAGGAAACCTAGTGGTTAGGAAGACAGTATGTCCCTAATACTTCTTACTGGATCTGTGAGGCAGTTCTCTACATCACTTCCTGTGTCTCACATGTACCAATGGTGGCTCAAGCTTGGCTTAGGACAGCTCAGAGGACAGTCAGTTGTTTCAACAGCAATAGTTGTAATGAGGGGGCAACTGGACAGCTCAGTGGATTGAGAGCCAGGCTTAAAGATAGGAGGTCCTAGGTTCAAATCTGGCCTCAGATACTTCCCAGCTGTGTGACCCTGGGCAAGTCACTTAACCCCAATTGCCTAGCCCTTACCACTCTTCTGCCTTGAAGCCAATACTTTATAATGATTCTAAGATGGAAGGTAAGGGTTTAAAAAAATCACTGAGCATTATCCATAAAAAGAATAATAGCACTTCACAAAGGACTGTTGTGAAATTCAAATGAAATAAAGTCTATGAAGTGATTTCTGAACATTAAAGTATATACATTTGAATAATTATTATTTTATTGGATTCTGCTTATCTTTGTGTTGTTTATTAATAGATGCAATAGTTGTTTCCTAGCTTTTTTTCAATGACATTCAGATAAAGCCCTTTCTGGGGCAAGTTGATATCCTGTGACTTCAGCAGACAACAAACTATTGTGCAGGTAAATAAAATGATAGCCTTTTGTAAATGTATAAAGCTTTTGAGATTTCAATTAATCTTCTCCAGACTCACTGAAAGCATCTTTGGAACAACTCCAATAGCCATTAGGACAATGTGTATAATATGTACTTCTAAGCAGCATATTAGATAAAGTATTGGATCTAGGGACCATAAAAACATGATTTCAAATCTGGTTTTTGACATTTATTAGCTGAATGATCCTTGGGGCAAGATACTTAGCCTCTATTTGTCTCAGTTTCTTCAAGTGTGAAGTGGGAGATAATATGTGAGATTTAAAATGGTTGAGGTCTTAAACTGTAGTGAGTTAAAATGGTGGAAGATATAAATTGTGATAGATATAAGAGAGGGTGAGTAAATTTGACCGCAGAAATATGTTTCACTACAGTATCTTGGTTTTTAAATCAAATATAAGGTGGTCGCCAGGGAAATATTCCCAATTATTCAAATACCCAAGTCAATTGTGTTTTATAGAGATTTTAATTAGCAATACAATGAGTAACCAAAGAAAGAGAGAGAGAGTAAGAAAGGAATAAGTATGAAGGGCCTCAAGTCAATATGGCCAAAACCTGAGCCTGAGAGGGATCAGTCAGTTTTTTAACACTCACCACAAGGTCTGACTAAACAAGGATTTTAGTGACACCAGGCCAGCTCCATCTCAGCTAACTTCACCAGAGAGCCTTCAAGCCAGAGACTATTCCAAAAAGCCTCTCTCAAGAGATTCTTCCCAAGAGATCCTCATCAGAGATCCTCCAAAAGGCTTTCTCCAAAAGGATTTATCCAAAAGGATTTCTCTCCCTTCAAGAGATTCTGCTTTTTCTTACAAAGGGGTTTTTCTTCCATGTCACCTCCCCTAAGTCCCTACATCTACCAATCACTGTAGATGCTTTCCAAAGGACTGCCCATCTGAATTCCTGCTAAGTCGACCAATCTCCTCAGTAAGTCTGAATCAGAAAAAATTGCTGCTGTGTCGACCAAGATCCTCAGTAAGTCTGAATGAGAGAAAACACAGCTGAGTCAACTAATCTCATCAAGAGAAAACTTGCCCGACCCTTTTAGGTACCTAGCATCCCATTGTATTAATTCTAAAAACAGGCCTGGCTCAAAGAACTCCCTGCCTCACCATAAGCATGGATCCAAGTACTTTCTTTGTTTAGCAATGAGTTTTCTCCCCTAAAGCAGTCTTAAGTACCGGTGGAGTAGAGGTCCTCCCATTTCTGATCCTGGTGAGTTCTCACATCAAAATGGGAAATGTTTCTCAGTAGGGAATTTGTTCCAATTAAGAATTCCCTGATGGGGAAATTTTTAACATTCACAAGTCTGAGAGATTTCAAGATTTACAATAATGGGATATACTTCCCAGGGTCATTGTGAGGATCAAATGAGATAAAATTTGTAAAATGCTTAACACAGTGCCTGGCACTTAAGTAAGTAGTACTTAAATAGTAATTACTCAAGTGAGTAGTACTTAAGTAGAAAGTACTTAAGTAGGCACTAAATAAATGTCCTCTTCCCTTCCCTTTTCTACTACTTGAACTCTATATTTAGAAAACTTTTCATTCCACATGGTTTGGAGATTGTAAACAGGAAGAAGGGTGACTTCTATTAAAGATATTATTCTAGGTTCAAATCTAGCCTCAGACACTTCCCAGATGTGTGACCCTGGGCAAGTCACTTAACCCCCATAGCCTAGCCTTTACCACTCTTCTGTATTATGTAAAAAATGGAGACTTGAACCCAGGACTCTAGTCCCCAGAAGTCTTGCTCACTTCCCAGAATGCTTTGTAATCACACTGAATTCTCACCTGGGCGAGATCACAAATTATTATTTAAAGGAGTTCCCCGCCTACTGAAGGTCTTTCCTACTTCCGCTTCCCAGCAGATGCATCTCTCATGATGTAAGTGAAATTGAATGGGCCTCTCTGGGCCTAGACACATGCTTTCTTATTCTGTATTTTCTTTAATCCTTAACCTTTAATAAATCTCATAAAACTCCTTGACAGAAACTAATTTTTACCTGCCTCAGTTTCCCCCAAATTTTAATCATAACAGTTTGAACTAATTTTAACTGTTACACTTAGAACCAGTACACAGTATTGATTCCAAGATGGAAGGTAAGGGTTTAAATATATATATATATATATATATATTATTCTAATGTTTTTATGATCAATATAGTATCCAGGTGGTTGTGAGCAATGATATTGCCTATAATAATCGTCCGGTTCTCATAATTTGTCATATTCTCAAGAATACTTGGGAATCTGTTTGTAATTCATGGATTAATCCTCTTTGTTTATAAAGTACACGTTTCTGGCATATAATTCTGAAGAATTGATTGGCTTTCTTTTTTTTGCATTCTCCAATATGTTGCACACTTTCTATTTTTCTTGTGTAGTATAAATCAATCAACACATCTGAGCCCATTAAAGATCATCTTCAGTAATTTCTGTTGGCAGTGACTTATTCCTCTATCACCATCATAAACTCCTCCATTTCTATAAACAAATCCGAATGACTCAGTTCTATATTCTTGGAAGACAGTTTGAATCCATGTGAATTCATTTGTGGAGTTCTGACCTTTTGATTCTACTCGAGAATCTCAGCCATTTCATAGGCACCATCTAGAGACAGATGACTTTTGGTTACATTCAACAAACCCAGTGGTGCGTGTCTTTACTATTGTTTTATAAAAGTATGTCAATTTGTTCCCTGAGAATTTCTATCAGTTTTTAAAATCCTTTTCATCTATTTTGAAAATGCCTATCATTTTATTCCTCCCTTTTGATAAGGAGTTAGCCTTTCTGTAGCTGCCTTGAGGTGATGAGCCTTCTATTTCATTATTATTATAGTGATTCTTGTTGGAAAGCTCTTGTTGAATCAAGTGCAAAATGTTTTAATTCTTACAAAGGTATATATAGATGTGAATTAGTCTAGATGTTTTCATTAAAGCTTTGAGTTCAAGATGCCAAAGTCTCGACATTTATGGATGTGACTTTCTCCTTGCTGCTTTATGCTTGATATTTCTTTCCTGGAAGAGACCAAGATATTTATAAGCATTGTTCTTGTCCATTGCTTTAGTTTGGCCTGCAGATTCAGACTCAAAGCCTTCAGTTTCTATCTGTCTTTGGTATATTAAAAACTTGAAAATTATGGAATCCAAATGATATTTTTACTCCATTGGGAAACTTTAAATGAGATAAAGGACCTATTTGATGCATTTTGGGTAAATCAATATAACTTACTGTCATCCATGTGCTTGGAATAATTAATAAAGTACTTTGATACAATCACTTTGGAGAGTTTTTTCCCTATTATTAAAATGTTTATTTTGAACTCATCAAATATCACATGAGAATTTTCATATTCATAGCAGGATATAAAAAGACTATTTTACAAGGAACTTCAAATTTCTGTTATGTACAGCTTAATTTTCTTAAGTATATAACCAATTCAACATACAAATTTCAAATCTATTCTGTTTGCCTGTGATTCCTCCTGGTCTTCCTTCTGTCATTATCTGTGCATTTGTAAAAAAACAAAAAATGCTTTGTTGACATTTAATCTCTTTCTTTCTTTTTTTTTTTTGGAGGGGGGAAGTTCAGTGGCAATCCTATCCTTCACCGTTTCTATTTCTTTTATTGTTCCCTCCCTCCAAAAAAATTTTTGAAAAACATTTTTTCAAAAGCCATTGCAGCAAATATACATAGTAAAGCAAATCAAATTCCACATTGGCCCATGACTCCCTCTGACTTGGAAAGTATATTCCCTTGTATTCAAGGAAAGATGATAGTGGGTTTAAGGATAGGCAAAACCATAATAGATTTTAACTATCTAACTTAATCTCTGAAAGATGTGATATTATATTTCAAATATTCTTCCCATTGTTGTGTTGGTTAAGTACAGCACAGTTTTCCACATGGACATCAAACCCTCTAGCATTTTTGTTTTACTTTTATCTATTTTATATATTTGTAGTATATGACAAAGCCTTGAGTACAGAAAAGATTTTTCAATAATAAAAGTGCTATAATTATTATAATTTGTTATAATAATTGTTGTATATGATTCATTACATATTGTAATTTGATATAATTATAACTGTCACTATATCGTTATTTAGCATTCATCTCATCTTGTACATATAAAAAGAATCTCAGACAAGGTGATCACCTTCCTTCTATGACTCCCTCATATATAATGTTCTACAGACATTTGCACAGATGCATGAAATAATTGATTTTTGTATTTGAATAAAAAGTATTAGGATGTTGAGGCTCACTACAAGAATCCTTGGTACGTCTCTAGTAGCAGACAGCACAATAGGGATGACATGTACCTCGTCTCCTTCCCACATAATCTTGACTTCTTCTGCTTGCTCTTTATTTTGAAGGCATTTCAGTTCATGCAACTTGAAAATTATGAATATGTGGTAGAAAAGCATCTATTTTTTTTAAATATTGTTTTTAAGCTTCTGTAGACTTGTGTTATACTTAGGAGCTTATAGTTATTGTTTTGATTTATATAATGTGCTGGTCCCAAGGGAATTTACTAATTGAATTCTCCAGGATATTGTGAAGTCTGTACTTGGAATATGGAGAATTTGTCATCTGTCATTCCATGAAAGATAGAAACATCTGATATGTAATTCTGGCCATTTTTGCAACCCAAAGTGATCCTCCAAGGATGCCACTGTCTAATGGAAAGACAACCATCAAACAAATATGTACAAACAAGCTAAACGCAGGATAAACAGGAAATAATTAACAGAGGGGAGGTTCTAGAATTAAGAGGGATTGGGGAAAGGCTTCATATAGAAGGAGGGATTTTAGTTGGCACTTGGAGGAAGCCAAGGAAATCAAAAGGCAGAGATGAGGAAGAGGACTTTACAAACAGTCAGTGCAAGTGCCTGGAGGTAAGGGATGGAATGTGTTCTTTGTGAGACAGCCGGAAAGCTAGTGTCACTGGATCAAAGAGTGTATGTCAGGGAATAAGATCTAAGAAGAATGCAAAAGTAAAGGGGAAAGAGAGTGTAGTTTATGGAGGGCTTTGAATAACAAACAGGATTTTCTATTTGATCCTGGAGGTGATAAGGAGCTCCAGGAGTTGGGGGTAGGGATAAGGATAACACAGTCAATCCTGAGCTTTAGGAAAATCATTTTGGTGGTTGAATAGAGAATGGATTGAAATGGGGAAAGACAACAGGCAGTTATTGCAATAGCCTAAGCATGTTGATGATGATGATGAGGGCCTTCACGAGGGTCATAGCAAAATCAGAGAAAGAAGGGAGTTTAATCAAGAAATATTGCAAAGGAAATCATGAGACCTTGGCAACAAATTGGTTGTGGGTGTTGAGAGATAATGAGGAATCACGGATGATATCTAGGTTAGAATTCTGGAGGACTGGAAGAATCATGGTGCTCTTGACAATAATAGAAAAGGTTGTAGGGGAAGAGCAGTTTACAATAAAGGATAAACTGAGTTTTGGACATGTTGAGTTTAAGATGTCTAATGGACAACCAATTTGAGATGTCTGAAAGGCAACTGGAGATGCAAGACTGAATGTCAGCAGAGAGGTTAGGGAAGAATAGATAGACATGAGAATCATCAGCATACAGATGTCATTTAAATCCATGGGAACTGACAAGATTAACAAGTGAAATAGCATAGGAGAAAAGAAGGGCTACTTTCAATGTCCTCTCAATCATGGAGATGGAAAGCCAATCTGACTTCCTATAGAAAGTCTCAAAATTAATGTTTTAGCTCTCCCAGAACATCATGTTCTAGGACTCTGAGATTTCCACATAAGTGAAAAAATAAGTAGAGGCACCTCAATACAGACTATCTATCACCTACCTACCTATCTATCTATCTATCTATATCTATATGTATGTATGCATATGTATAAATATACATATGTTTATATATCTATATGTATGTATATAGGCTAGAGATAGGTCCTGGGCATATGGTTTCATCGGTATAGAAAACTTCTGGATAAGGAAACTCTATCAGTGAAGTTGGTATAGTCTTAGAAAGTTATTGAATTCACAGAGTTCAAGTAATTTGACCAGAATTAAACAACCCATCTTTCTTCTTAGGAAGAACTTGAATCCAGGTCTTCTTGGTCCTTTACCATTATGCCATTCTTACCTGTATATGTAAAGCCTCTCTCTTAGGGTAGACATATCTATATTGTAATGCCTCATAGCTCTCACATGGATGGACATATACTCTATGGGCTGGGTCATTCATTTCAACCTTTCTCCAAATTAGCAGGTCTAGTTTCCTAAAACAAGACTACTACCATTGCTGAGGAAGGAAGGAAGGAAGGAAGGAAGGAAGGAAGGAAGGAAGGAAGGAAGGAAGGAAGGAAGGAAGGAAGGAAGGAAGGAAGGAAGGAAGGAAGGAAGGAAGGAAGGAAGGAAGGAAGGAAGGAAGGAAGGAAGGAAGGAAGGAAGGAAGGAAGGAAGGAAGGAAGCATTGCAAAATGGTAAAGGGCCAAGAAGACCTGGATTCAAGTTCTTCCTAAGGAAAGGAGGGAGGGAAGGAGGGAAGGAGAGAGGAAGGGAGGGAGGGAGGAAGAGAGGAAGGAGGAAAAGAAGGAGGAAAAGAAGGAAGGAAGGAGGAAAAGAAGGAAGGAGGAAAGGGGAAGGAAGGAAAGAAGCATTCATTAAAGCACATACTATGTGCTAATCAGTGTGCTAAGTACTTTACAAATATTATCTTTTGATTGTCATGACAACACTGAGAGGAAGGAACTTTTATTACCTTCATTTACAGTTAAGGAAACTAAGTGGTTTGCCCAGGATCACACAGCAAGTATATGTTTAAGGCCAGATTGACACTCTCTAAGACCCCAAGACCAACACCTTGCTGCCTACTATAAGATTTTTTTAAATGGGCAGAAGAAGGAAGTATAGTCTAGAGATCAGGAATTGTATAAACAAAGACCCAGAAATAATAGTGAATTGATCAGTCTTTCTGGATTTTGTAATTCATATAAGGAAGTGGTTGGAGGCAAGGGAAAGCAAGCTGGAACTGGATCACGGAAGTCCTTAAATTCCAGGCTAAAGAGTTTGGACTTAATTCCACAGACTGTGAGGACATATTAAATGCTTTTCAATAGAAGATAGGGAGTCAGATTATTTGTCCTACAGTATTATATACCCTTTGACAGTATGGAATGTCCTTCTTTGTTCTCATAATAAATGTTTGCCATCTGCTTCCAGAAAATTACAAAGGGCAAAAAATAATCAGCTTAATATTAGCTCTCACCTTAAGGGGTAAACATGTGAGAAGCTACATGTCAAACAGACCCCTGGAGAAAACCAGTATTTGTTTGGCACCTGGCAAGTTGCCAGGTTGAAATGCTGATGCATTTGAAAATGTGTTTGTCCCTCACTCACCCACCACCACCATTTTTCACTCAGAAGTTCCCTTCCCCATACCAAACACTGAAATGCAGAATGTCCTAAGAGATATAAAGAGAAAGCGATAAAGCTCAGAAGTTTCTTCTAAACTTCTAGCAAGTCATTGTTGCTTTTTTATACTGTATGATCAGAATGTAATTCTAGATTTATAAAAAAATTTCTTGTTTGAGAGTAATTTTAGGATAAAAACGTGCTACTGCCCTGAATCAGGAAAGTGAACTGTTTGGAGAAGGAGCCATAAAAAAGCCTACAGAAACCACACACTACACCAAAATATCCAGAATGAACTTTGGGATGTGGTGAAATTGAACTGTGGGGATTGAACACATTCACTCTGAATGTAAACTCTTATGCCAAAGAGGATGGCCCCCTAATTGGCTTTTTGTCAATGTGCCTAGCAATCATTGGTTTTGTTCTCTTTCTTTTATTTGCCTCTTATCCCCAAATGATTGCAATTTCCCCTTAGAAAGTACAATATTGTATGTACCTCTAGTTGAAGATCTTTAGAGATGTAAATTGTTTAAGCATGCTGATTCCATTGGGAAACTAGGCATATAAATCTGGGAGATTTCTACATGCTTATTTTCCAAGGGAATCACAGTTGGGGTTGGTAATTGGAATCTGAACCCCAGAATTATAATTCCCAGAACCCCACTCTCCTTCTCTTGGTTGATAGGCTGATGTAGGCGGGATATAAATTTTGTGTAGCATTACCTCTCGCTCTCTCTTCTTGTGATTGCAGGCAGCTATGGACACGGGCTTTTTGAGAGCCAGGAGAACTTAATCATGTGGGTTTATTTTTGTTAGATAATTAAGTTTTTATACTTCTATTTCCTTTTTTTTTCTTCTACTTCAAGTGATTATTAATAAACCTTATAAAATTAATAATTGGAGTGTTGGACATTAATTTAAATCTTACAATACTGGTTTTGTGCTTTCAGCAGGAAGTCAGAGATAGATTCAGTGGCATGTATTCTGCCAGTCACAAGTATATGAGATTGAAAGATATCCCCAAACCTTTCCAGAAGACTCTGGAGAAGCATTGCTAATCAGATAAGGACTTCATGTCCCTATCAATGTAATAAAGAAGGACTCGGCTAGTAAACAGGAGCCCTGGATTCTAGTCCTATTCTAGTACCATTAATTCACCATGGAACTTTGGTCAAGTTCCTTTACTTCTCTGAGACTTGATGTCCTAATATGTAGAATAAAATGAGTTGACTAAATGATTTCTTCAGTCTCTTCCCCCCTCTAGTCTATGAAATATGCCTTTGATCTAAGTGCAGATACATCAAAGGAAGTAGAATTCAGGAGTAGGAGCCCAGGAAATCAAATTCAAAACCAAATAATGCCTACCATCCCATCAAAAAAGTATAGGAAAGAGTAGACTATCCCTGGCACAAAGTATCAAATCAAGAATCAAGGCTGGAGAAATGAGGTAATATAAGAAGAAACTGAATAATGTGAAAAAAAATCATAGGTTAAGATACCACAGAGAATGGCATCCTTCCTTAAACCCCAAAGAAGAGAATTGATGCCACAAGACCTTAAACAGAGTCTTAAAGACGGGCAGAGGGGGAATGACTTGGCCACAAGAATTATGAGCATACTTGAAAGAAATAAAGCAAGAAATTTTTATTAAAAACTATAAATTAAATAAAAGCTAAGAAGGAATGATTTAGAAGCATAAATAGCTTAGGAAAATATAAGAAACTGTACAGTAAAGAATCCCTGAAAATAAAATGGACCAAACAGAAATCAGTTACTCCACTGAGATAAGGTATATTAGAACTCAATTGAAAGATGTTTAAAGGAGAAGAAAATGTAAAGTATCTATCAGCAAAAATACCTAACTTGGAAAACAGGTCAAAGGGAGATTTTTTTTATAACATTATTTTATTTGGTCATTTCCGAGCATTATTCATTGGAGACAAAGATCATTTTCTCCACCCCTCCTACCCCCCCAACCCCACCCTGTGCACCTATCCCATAGCTGATGCGCGATTCCACTGGGTATCACAAGTATTCTTGATTCGAATCCAATTCCATGTTGTTGGTATTTGCATTAGAGTGTTCATTTGGAGTCTCTTCTCAGTCATATCCCCTCAACCCCTGTAGTCAAGCAGTTGCTTTTCCTTGGTGTTTTTACTCCCACAGTTTGTCCTCTGCTTGTGGATAGTGTTTTTTCTCCTAGATCCCTGCAGATTGTTCAGGGACATTGCATTGTGCCAAAGGGAGATATTTTTAAGAATCACTCTACTCCCTCTCAATCATGACCACCAAAATATCTGGAAAATGTATTCTGTGGAACCTAAATAAAACCTACCAAGATATAGCAGAACCAGAGAGCAAAGTAAAAATTGAAAGAATCCATCAGTCACCTGCCAAAAGAAACTCCAAAATGAAAATTCCCAGAAAATCACAATCAAAACCTAGAGCTTCTAGCTCAAATACTGTAGGAGACAGAAAGAAAGATTTTTATAGTATAAAGAAAAACAGACAGTATCACACAAGTCTTGATAGCAACTACTTTAAAGGAGGGAAAATCTTGGAAGATCCTATCCCCAGAGGTGAAAAATTAAGTCTTATAACCAAGAAAAAGTTACCCTACAAGACTGAATACAATCCTTCCTGGTAAAACAAGCACACCAATGTACTTCTCTTGTGTAGAATTCAGCTCTCCCTATCAATTACCAAACTACCATCACCTACAGGAAAGGCAAGCCAACCTATCTGAAGGGACAAGGGACCTTGAAGGAAATAGAAGTGCATCAAGTGAGTCAAACCATTGCCACTACCTTAACTAGCACTTCTCCCTCAACTGACTGTGGGGATAGTCCAGGATTCTGAGCCCTGGGCATTTGTAATAGTGATGTCTACTAGACCAATGATCCTGCTTCCAATCCTAGATGACACCACACAGAAAGCCATTCCTTGTGGACATATGGCTTAGCAATTACTTCTACATGTTCTATAAATCCTGTAGCCCCTGCTTCCTTAGCAGCTACAATTAATGAAGATCCAAGAACTAAAGGTTTTGCTACCAAATTCTTGTCAAATATTTACAATCATGAGGGGCAGCTGAGTGGCTCAGTGGTTTGAGAGCCAGACCTAGAGATGGTGAGGTCCTGGCAGGAAACAAATACCAAGGAAAGCTACAGGCAAAAGACCAATGGAGTACTGGAATGTGAAGGAACAAATGCTGGTTTACTCCCTTACTGGAAACAAATACAGGAAAGTACCATATGTCATAAATTCCAAAGGGAGAATGGCCTACCAAAGAAAGGAGGGAAAGAATGTTAGCCCTCAGATGCAAATGCTTCTGTGTCCTTTATTTTGTAAGTTAAAATGTTCTGTGTTTAAGAAAAATAAAGAAACTGATGCATCAAGGAAGAAATCAAAGAAATAGATAATTTCATCAAGAAAGTGACAATAAGGACACAACATAACAAAATATTTTTGAGATGCATGCAACTAAGTAGGGGGAAAGCAACAAATGAAATAATCCCAACTAAACACAAAAATGGGCATTGTAAAAATTAAAGAAGAGATCAACAAAATTTAAAACCAAAAAAAAAAGAAACCATTGAATTTATAAATAAAACTAGTAGCAAGTTTTTTGGGAGAAGCTAATAAAATAGATAAACTATTGGCTAATATATTTAAAAAGAAAAGAAAAACCAAATTGTCAACATTAAAAATGAAAAAGAAAAATTCAAAACAATTGAAGAGAAAATGTTAGGAACTATTTGCACAATTATATGTCAACAAAACTGATAATTTTATTAAAATGGGTAAGTATTTTTGAAATTATAAAATATTCAGCTGAACTGACTAAATATTCATCCATCATATGGCACTAAGACTCACAAAATGCCTCCAAAAACAGCATTACAGGGAGGGCAATAGAAAGGTGTATGGTGGAGTGTGTGAAAAGGAAACAAGACTGATAGTTGGTGGGAGAAGGGGCAACTGGGAGTAGCAGTTGGTCTTGTGACTATCACTTCCTTCCTGGTGTTGGAGGAGGGAGGAGCTTGTTCAGCCCAGGCTGGAGTGGTGTACCTCTTCTTGGTTCAGCCCAAAAAGTCAGGCCGAATCACTTCTGAAAGTTAGAACTGTTCTTGTTTGTTTTCTGTCTACTGCTAAGATTCTGAATTTGACAAAGCTAGCACAGATATAGAGTAGACAGGAGGGGGTGAAACCCTCCACCAGCCAGTGGGGCCTGGCCTCAACTCTGAAGCTGGAGAAAAACTCCAACCTTATTAAGGGTCATCCCTCGCCTCTTTCCTAATACCTCTCCAATCCAAACTGGTTATTAAACTTTATATTATTTGAATTCGCAGTCAGAAAAGTGGACTATCTTTTCTGGGGCATAGAGGGAGCTGAACATCAGTTCAGTCATTCAATGACAAACAGTCCTTATCGGACCCCTGCTGCTTCCTCTCGGCAGGGGACATCTTTCTCCTTTGCCTCACCAAGCAATATTCCCTCTCTCCCTCCAACTCCTCCATACCCTGCTACAAACCTCACATTATCCCCCATTTTTCACATCCTCCCCATCTTTTCCCAATAAATATTACAAATGTGAACAAGCTCTAACATGGAGTCAACAAATCTCCAAAAAACAAAGATGTCATTGAGGAATATTATGGCAGACAAAGAAGATAGTCTGATCAAATGGCTTTTGATAAACAGCCAGAATGGTCCACTAGTACCTTTGCAATGTTGTAACAAAGTGAGAAAGGCCTTCTTCAGACTGTTAGACCTTTTTGGAAGGACATGAGAACTGTCTGAAATGGACAGTTAATGACAACTTGTGGTTTGCACCATTGAAGGAAACTGAAATTGATGAGATTATTGGTCCATCTAAGTATATGAATATCCAGATTCATTGAACAAGAAAAAGACCATTTAAATAATCCAATTTAAGGGGAAAATGAAATTAAACAAGACATAAATGAACTTCAAAAGAAAAAAGTCCAAAACTAGATTTCTATCAAATATTAAAGAACTCTATTCTGCCAGATATTCTATTTGAATTCTATCAAATATTCAATAAACATTGTCAATATTATATTAATTGATTGTAAGAAATTGAAAAAGGCCCTACCAAAATCCTTTTGTTTTGATACAAATAAGGTTGTGTACTTAAGCTAGGGAAAAATAAATCAGAGAAAGAAAACTATAGACTAATATCCCTAATGAATACCAATATAGATGTGATAAATAAAATACTAGCAAAATACTATAGTAAGATATTTGAAAGATTTTCCATTCTGAGGAGGTTGTATTTATACCCGAAATGCAGGTTTATTTCAATATTAGGAAAATGTTAAACATAATTAGTCCTATAAATGATATTAACAATAAAAATTACATAATTATTTCAATAGAAGACAAAAAACTTTTGACAAAACAGTGCCCACTGCTGTTAGAAGAAAAATTAAAAGCATAAAAATAAATTAACCTTTCTTTAATATAGTAAATAATATCAAGGAGGAATGGCATACAATAGGAAGAACTCACAGTGATGTGATGACCTCAGGGAAAAAGATCAGTTTCAGTTAAAATGAGTCAATAGTGCTATAAAGAAAGAGGAATAAAGAGGAAAAGGATTTTATTAATAACAAAGGAATTCAAAAAGGTACCAAGTTATGAGTTTAGGGAAGGGAGGACTGGACTAGAAAAAGGCTGAGGGAAAAAAAATAGGACTTACATAAATGGGAACAGGGGTTCAGAGAGAAAAATGCATGCAACCTATCTCTATGATAGCAAGTCTTCACAGCTATAGTGGAGAGCAAATATATTTTAGAAAAGAACCAAGAAAACATATACAGCAACAAAAATATCATTTGAATAATAACTTGTATATATCCACCTCCAGAGAAAGAACTGATAAATAGAAACCAGCAAGACCTAGTTTTATACATATTTATATCTTTTGTCAAACGATGTCTTCTCTAGTGAATAAAGGGGAGGGGAGGGGGAAAATACCTGGAAACTGTAATGTAACAAACAAATTAATTTAATTTCTTTTAAGAATCTGATGTGGCATTGGCAGTGGGACAAAGGGATTTCATTTAATTAGACACTGTGTTATAGAATCATAAATTTCAACCTGGTAGGGACTTTAGAGACCATCTAGTCCAACACTATGATTTTACAGATGAGGAAGCTGAGGCACATAATGCCATTCTGCCTCTCAAAGGTAATCTCAGAGACTTAAGCAGAATATTAATGTTTAGGAATGGTGTAAGAGATCTCACATGGAGGTGTTCTACTGAGAGGGTTGACCTTTTGGAATAAGAAAGAAGAGACAGGTAGCATCGTAGAGTAGAACCAGATTTGGATTTAGATTCAGATGACCTATCGAATCTGAGCTCTGCCACTTATGAATTTGTGTCCTTGGTCAAGTAGTTTAATCTCTCCAGAATTCAGTTTCTATTTGTAAAACGAGGAGTTAGACTCTGACCTCTAAACTCTCTATATCAACTGTATATCTATGACCTATAAATTACTTAACCTCTCTTATCCTCCTTTTTCATCTGTAAAATGAGGAGCTTAGACTAGATGATCCCTTCCAGTTCTAAATCTTTGACCTTAAAAGAAGTTAAATGGGTTCTCCTGGTTTTAAAAGATCTATAGGCCTAATTAGACAATACTTTTAACTTTTTATTGATGTGAATAACGATAAAGTGACAGGCATGTGGTTATTAATAATTAAAATAATAAAATAAAGCAAAAAATTGATAAAATTGTAAATTATGAATACATAAATAAATAATAAAAATAATTTGAAAATTAAATATTCATCTTATAGGTAAAGAACCTGAGATAGACCACAAAAATTATCTGACCAAGTCAGCCCATTCCCATCAATAACAAAACAAGTCAGCAATGGAGTCAAAATCCTCTAGCTATGTTACTTTATCACTCCTTGCTCTTCTTAATAATGCTTCAGTTGCTGGGTTATACTTGTGTGAGGTGGTTATTAGTGTACCTATAGCATGGCAAAAGAGTGGCTGTTATAAAGTTAAATTATAAGACCTGAAGCCATGTGGATAGCAAATCTCTTTATACCTGGAATTCTCTTAAATAGTTGATAAGCATCTTCACCATTTCCCCTGTCTTCAAATTAAATTTCCAAGTTGTGTCTTCAGAATCTAAGGATTCTTCTGAAATCTTAATTTTCCAGTGCTAGGAATTTCAAAGTAGTCAGTACACTTAGCAATAAAGAAATAAGAGCAGGACGTTAACTTTTTATTTATATATTTTCCATGGAAGTGAATTGGAGAGAGGAAAAAAAGGCACTATTTATCAAATGTTGCTGGGCAACCCAATCTTGAGAATCCTGAAGAATTTGGGGAAGCTAACCATTTACTCCAACATTAGGGCCACGCGTGGTCCTTAACTTAATTCAAAAGAATAATTTTCCTTTGTTTTAAAGATGACATCATACAGCAGGATATGGTTACAAAAAAGGGTTTAAAATATGAGTCTTGACAATGAAAATATAAGCTCCAATCCCATGGTGTCCCTCCTTCCTCCCCCCTCCCCAAAGTTATTGTTAAGGAATGTTCTGCTATGTTTACAACAAGCTGTCACAGGGCAGCAACAAAAACCTTGGACATCTGTCCCAGGCGCCATTTCTGACCTTGCACTAATGAGGTGAAGGACAAACTCAACAAAGCCCATCAAAGATTGAAATGTAATATTTGTAAATTTCTGCTTCGGGAAAAGCTTCTAAAAATAAAGCTCTGTGAAGGCCAAAGGATGAGATTAGAACAGCATGTGAGTGATCTTAAAACACATTGGTTAGCTGATGTTTAGCGTTATTTTATTATCTCCTTGAATGTGCACTCTGCTAAGCTGGACAACAACATGTCTCTGTTTTAAACCACCTCCTTTTTGGTTTACTTCAGAAAGTGTTAAAAAAAGGAAATGGCCTGTTCTCTTCACAATATTCAGGAATTTGTGTTACAGAAGGGGGTGGCCATAGATCTGGCAAAGAATGGCTTGATTCCCTTAAACCTGAAACTTAAAAAAAAAATTCTTATTAGTACTAAATCTTCCTCTGAGCAGTGAAGGATTACTCTAATTTTTACTCTAATTTCTTTTTTTTTTTAATGTAAGGAATCCTAGATCTTAGAACCTGTGAATTTTAGATTTACTCCACCCTGCTTAGTCTTTAGAATTCTAGCAACCAAGTAATGTATACACCCCCACTCAAGGATTAACTGTATAAGAGGATGTCCTATGACTAGCATGTGCTAGCAAGTGACAAATCAGAAACAAATGACTGACTCCCTGGGCTGTACTAAGCCAAGCTTAAGCTACCATTGGTACATGTGAGATGCAGGAAGTGATGTAAAGAACTGCCTATATATTTCGCGGCACTTCCTGTGATCACTCTCTCAGTGGTACTGGGACCTCTTAACAGCATTGGGAGCTCTCTGCAGCTTTGGAAACTCTGGGCAGCATTTGGCATGCTTGAGGGTTTTGGGCTCTGGAGGAGCATTTAGGTGAGGCATCTTCCCTGAGCAACCTTGGTGAGTGGTAAGGCTGATTCTTCCTTTCCTTGACCTCCTGAAAAGCACTATCCTCCTAGGGGGCCACTCATCTCAGAGAAGGCCTCCTGGCTGGAAGTCAAGCTAGATTTAATCTTCTGAGAAGACCCCTGGCTAAGGCCTCTGAACTCCCTTTGACTTACTCCAGGCCAGAGAAAATCTCCTACCCTTACCCTCTTCTCCTTCTTAATTTCTTCCTTCTATTGTAATTAAACCACCATAAAAATCCCAAACTGACTTGAGTATTTTATTGGGATTGAATTTAAATCCCTGGCAACCACTAATATAATATATTCAGTCAACAACAACCCTAATTTCACCCTTAACAAACAAGAGGAGATTCAAACTGAAATCCAACCTAATCTAAAACAATATAAAACTTTGTGTAACTGGCACAGAAAATAGAACAGTAGACCTGGCATCTTGGATGGACGTTTGTTCAAATCTAGCCTCAGACACTTACTAGTGACCCTGGGTAAGTCATTTTAATTTTGCTTTAGTTTCCTCATCTGTAGGATGTTTTGAGGATCAAATGAGATAATCTTTGGAAAGTGCAATAAAAACATCTAGCTATAATTTTCCATGGCATGTTGTCATATTCCTGGCTTAGTTTGACTTTGGGCACAAAGTATTCCTTTCCCAGAGCACTGAATCTAGTGTCACAGGATTCAGGACTCCAAACCCATAATCTCTGGTTCTTCTTCTTACTAACCATAAGATTTTGGGCACATAAAATGGGGGCGATGGTGTCTTCCCTACATGACTCAAAGGGTATCCACAAGGATCAAATAGATATTGTTTGTAAAATAAATGTAACCTTTCCTGATTCTGCCATTCATTCACCATCTCTGTGACTCTGGACAAGTAATTTTCCCTCTCTGAGCCTCCTTTGTAAAAAGAGGAAGTTAGACTAAATCAGAGGTTTTTAACACAAGATCTATGGAAAGATTCAGGGGTCTCTGAATTTGGATTTTTTAATATATTTTTATTTTTCCTAACTTTTGCTTTCTAGTCCTTTGTGTTTTCTTTTATGCATTTAAAAACATTATTCTAAGTAAGGAGGCATTGCTATTGTTCAGTCATTTCAGTTGTACCTAACTCTTTGTGACTTCATGTGGGGCTTTCTCAGCAAAGATACAGGAGTGGTTTGCTATTTCTTTCTCCAGTTCCTTTTATAGATGAGGAACTGAGGCAAACAGGGTTAAGAGACTTGCCCAGAGTCACACAGCTAGTGTTTGAGATCATATTTCAATTCAGATCTTCCTGACTCCAGGCCTGACATTCTATCCACTGATTCACCTACCAAATTCCCAAAGGGACCCAGAACAGCAAAAAACAATAAGAATCACTGGCCTAGATAACATCTGGGGTCCTTTCCCACTCTAAAAACCTGATAATTCTTATGATTCTTAAAATCTAGAGGACTAGGTGGGTTCCAAGGACACAAAAACATGAAATACTGATGAGCCACTGCCTGATTTTGACAAGCTTCTTCCATATGTTTATAAGAGAAGGTAAAAAGATCTAAGATGCTCCAAGTCTATTGTATAATACTCCACCCTAGGGCAAAATACTCTTTCTTGACCTGAATTGATAATCAGCAAAGACAAGTCCTACAATTCAAGGATTCACAGACTTCTGGGTCATTACCCAGACTGTGGAGTCTCTTAAGTTAATTCCATGAAGGAATCCTAGGAAGTTATCTGGTCCTCTTTTCAAAGAAAGCTTATTTTTCTCACTTCTCTCCTATAACAGAACATTCCCTTCACTCAATCATACCATTCTGTAGCTGCTCCAATTTGTCAGGAAATAATTATGAACTACAGAATACAGTGGAGAGAGAAACTAATCCTCCCAAAGTTTCTTCCTTCCAAAATACTCCTTTGCTCTCAAAGGAAACATCATGTCAATCTTCAGAAATATTGGAGGAAATGTCCATGGAGTAGAAAGCTTTCAAGGAAAAGTCTCACAGCTCTACCTCCAGAATAATTCATCCCTTTGAGTCTGAGCTTTTCCATAATCAGAAAGCAATGTGAGGGGACTTCCAGGTAAACATGGCAGCAGTGTAGACCTAGGACTCTTCCTCTTCTCACCACCTAGCAATATAGACTACCTCAAAAGGCAAAAAAAAAAAACCCAAATTCATATGAATGAAGGGACTCTACAGTAGGGTACAGCATTGAAGGTACATGGAATTTGGGCATTTCCACATGATAAGGGGGTGAAATGGATTCCACCAAAATACAAACTGATCAACCATCCCACACACCCCACAGAGCCAGAGTCAAAGCCAGCACATGCTAAAATCGGTGAGTGAGTGAGGGGCACCTCTAGAGCGAGCAAAGGGCACTTCTAGGTCCTTGGCAGCTGACTAAGACCACCAAAGAGAACAGCTAGACCTGAGACCCCAGCAGGTTGAAGAGCACAGACCTTGGGTGTCCATGGGGAGATAGCACAGAGAAGGGCAATAAACATTAGAAGTTGCAGAGATTGAAGAGATGGCCACAGGCAAAAACTTTGTTCCTTAGCTCCATACACAGAGAACCTGCCCTCCTTACTCAGACTTCTGACTGGAAAGGAAAGGAAAAAAACACCATAGTGATAGCAAACAACACTCAGCAAAAACAACTTCCCAACACCAAGAAAAACAAGAAGAAGGCATTGACCATTGATAATTTTTATGGAGGAAAAGTTCAGATTACAGAGGAAATAGCAGAAGAGGACATACAAATAAATGCACCCAAACTTTCCCCAAAAAATGGAAATTGGGCTCAAGCTCTTAAAGAATTTAAATCTGAGCTTTTAGAAAATATGGAAGGGTTTTAGCAAGAAAAGTTGGAAAAAATTCAAAAAGAAAATAACAGTTTTAAGGACAGGAACTCCCAATTGGAGAAACAGCTGGAAGCCACAAAAAGCAAGATAGACCAAACCAAAAATGAAAATCAAAAGATTATAGCAGAAAACCAGTCCTTAAAGACAAGAATCAGGCAATTGGAAGCCAATGATCTTGCAAAACAGCAAGAATTAATAAAGCAAAATCAAAAGACTGACAAAATACAAGAAAACATAAAATATCTCACTGACAAGATGATAGATCAGGAAAATCAGTCTCAAAGAGACAATCTGAGAATCATTGATCTACCTGAAAATCCAGAAATAAACAGAAATCTTGACATCATACTACAAGAAGTTATCCAAGAAAACTGCCCTGATGTTCTTGAACAAGGAGGCAAAATAGATATTGAAAGAGTTCATAGAATACCCTCTACACTAAATCCTCAAAAGGTAACTCCCAGGAATGTAATTGCCAAATTCAAGAGCTTCTAAGCTAAGGAGAAAATTTTACAAATAGCCAAAAAGAGACAATTCAGATATCAAGGAGCACCAATCAAGATTACACAAGATCTGGCAGCTTCCACACTAAAGGACCTCCAGTCTTGGACTATGATCTTGAGAAAGGCAAGAGAATTGTGTCTTCAATCAAGGATCACCTACCCATCAAAAGTGACTATATACTTCCAGGGGAAAGTATAGACATTCAATGAAATAGAAGTTTTCCAAGTACTTGTAAAGAAAAGACCAGAACTAAGTGGCAAGTTTGATATCCAAACACAAAAATCTAGAGAAACATGAAAAAGTAAATAAGAAGGAGAAGGGAAAGGGAAAAATGTTTTTCACTTAAATTTTCTTCTTTAAGGGCTTCAATAAGATGAAATTGTTTATATTAATATATGGAAAGTGTTATTTGTAAATCTCAAAAATTATATTCACTATTATAGTAATTAGAAGAATCATTCACAGGTAGAGACTGGGGTAATGAGTGGTATACAATGATATGCAAAAAAAGAAAAAGGGAGGGGGGAATAGAAGATGACCCCAAGAGAAACTTGAAGGAATAAGATAAATAGGATAATTGATATCACACAAAGAGGCACATGGGAAGAGGAGGGGAAGAATGTTATTATAAGAAGGAGAGGAAGAGAGGGCTAATAGGTAATACTTAATCCTTATTCTTAGGGAAATAAATTCTGAGAGAGAAGAGCATCTAGATCCATTGGGGTATTGAAATTTATCTTACCCTACAAGGAAAGTGAGAAGGGAAAACCAAGAAGGGGAGTGGGATGGGGAGTATAAAAAGGGAGGGAGGGGAGAGGGAACTAAACAGAACCTAAAAAATAAGAAGGAAACAAAAAGGGAGGGGGCAGAAAGGGAAGCATAATAAGGGTGGGGATCAGGGGGACTGATTAAAAGCAAACCACTGGTTTAAGAGAATATAGCAAAAGAAGAAAGGGCAGAACTAGGAGAGGATATCAAAATGTTGGAGAATACACAAGTGGTCATCATAACTTTGAACATAAATGGGATGAACCCACCCATAAAATGAAAGCAAATAGCAGAGTGGATTAGAAATCAAAATCCTACCATATGTTATCAACAAGAAACACATCTGAGGTGGGTAGACACACTCACAGAGCTAAAATTAAAGGTTGGAGCAAAATCTATTGGGCCTCAACTGAGAAAAAGAAGGCAGGAGTTGCAATCATGATATCTGACAAAGTCAAAGAAAAAAGAGATCTGATTAAAAGAGATAGGGATACATCTTGATAAAAGGCAATATAGACAATGAGGAAATATCAGTACTTAATGTGTATAGACCAAATGGTATAGCATCCAAATTTCTAAAGGAGAAACTAGTGGAGTTGAAGGAAGAAATGGCTAGTAAAACTATACCAGTGGAACACCTGGACTTTCCTATATCAAATCTAGAAAAAAAATCAAACCAAAAAATAAATAAGAAAGAGGTAAGAGATGTGAATGAAATCTTAGAAAAATTAGAGTTAATAGATATATGGAGAAAAATAAATAGGGACACCTTCTTTTCAGCAGTATATGGTACATTCACAAAGACTGACCATATACTAGGGCATAAAAACATGGCAAACAAGTGCAAAAAAGTAGAAATAATAAGTGCAACCCTTTCAGATCATAATGCAATAAAAAATAGTAATTAGTAAGGGTACATGAAGAGCCAAATCAAAAATTAATTGGAAATTAAGTGACATGATTTTCCAAAACTGTTTAGTTAAAGAACAAATCATAGAAACACTTAATAATTTCATTGAAGAAAATGACAATGATGAGAAATCCTTTCAAAATCTATGGGATATAGCCAAAGTAGTTCTGAGAAGGAAATTTATATCCTTGAGTTCATATATTAACAAATTACGGAGGGCAGAGGTCAATAAATTGGACATGCAAATCAAAAACTTGAAAGTGAACAAATTAAAAATCCCCAGAAGAAAACTAAATTAGAGATCCTAAAAATTAAAGGCGAAATTAATAAAATCAAAAGTGAACAAACCATTGAATTAAAAAATAATATTAGAAGCTAGTACTTTGAAAAATATATAAAATAGACAAAGTACTGGTCAATCTAATTAAAAAAGGAAAGAAGAAAACCAAATTGACAGTATCCAAGATGAAAAGGGAGGCCTCACCTCTAATGAAGAGGAAAATAAGGCAATCATTAAAAACTATTTTGCCCAATTATATGGCAATAAATATGGCAATCTAAGTGATATGGATGAATATTTACAAAAGTATAAACTGCCTAGATTAACAGAAGAAGAAATAGAATACTTAAATAATCCCTTATCAAAAAAAGAAATTGAACAAGCCATCAAAGAACTCCCTAAGAAAAAATCCCCAGGGCCTGATGGATTCACATGTGAATTCTATCAAATATTCAAAGAACAATCAATCCCAATATTATACAAACTATTTGACAGAATAAGCAAAGAAGGAGCTCAACCAAATTCCTTCTATGACACAAATATGGTACTAATTCCAAAGCCAGGCAGGTCAAAAACAGAGAAAGAAAACTATAGATCAATCTCCTTAATGAACATAGATGCAAAAATCTTAAATAGAATACTAGCAAAAAGACTCCAGCAAGAGATCACAAGGGTTATTCATTATGATCAGGTGGGATTTATACCAGGAATGCAAGGATGGTTCAATATTAGGAAAACCATCCACATAATTGACCACATCAACAAGCAAACCAACAAAAATCACATGAATATCTCAATAGATGCAGAAGAAGCCTTTGACAAAATACAACACCCATTCCTATCGAAAACACTAGAAAGTATAGGAATAGAAGGGCCTTTCCTAAAAATAATGAACAGTATATATCTAAAATCATCAGCAAACATTATCTGCAATGGGGATAAATTAGAAGCCTTCCCAATAAGATCTGGAGTGAAACAAGGATGCCCATTATCACTTCTATTATTTAACATTGTACTAGCAGTAACAATTAGAGAAGAAAAAGAAATTGAAGGCATTAAAATAGGCAATGAGGAGACCAAGCTATCACTCTTTGCAGATGATATGATGGTCTACTTAAGGAATCTTAGAGAATCAACTAAAAAGCTAATGGAAATAATCAACAACTTCAGCAAAGTTGCAGGATACAAAATAAACCTACATAAGTCATTAGCATTTCTACATATATCCAACACATCTCAACAGCAAGAATTAGAAAGAGAAATTCCATTTAAAATCACCCTAGACAATATAAAATACTTAGGAATCTATATGCCAAAACAAACGCAGGAACTATATGAACACAACTACAAACACTTTCCACACAATTAAAACTACATCTAAATAATTGGAAAAACATTAATTGCTCATAGATAGGACAAGCTAACATAATAAGAAGAAGAAGAATCCTACTCAAACTAATTTACTTATTTAGTGCCATACCCATTGAACTACCAAGAAACTTTTTACTGAATTAGAAAAAACCATAACAAAGTTCATTTGGAAGAACAAAAGATCAAGGATATCCAGGGAAATAATGGGGGAAAAGTGAAGGAAGGTAGCCTAGCAGTACCAGATCTCAAACTATACTATAAAGCAGTGGTCATCAAAACAATATGGTACTGGCTAAGAGACAGAAAGAAGGATCAATGGAATAGACTTGGGCTAAGTGACCTCAACAAGACTGTCTATGATAAACCCAAAGATCATAGCTTTGGGGGCAAAAATCCACTATTTGACAAAAACTCCTGAGAAAATTTGAAGACAATATGGGAGCAATTGGGTTTGGATCAACATTTCACACCCTGCACCAAGATAAATTCAGAATTGGTGAATGACAGAATAGTATACTTGTCAGATCCATGGAAAAGGAAAGATTTTAAGACCAAGCAAGAGAGTTAGGAAAAAATACAAAATGTAAAATTAATAATTTTGATTACATTAAATTTAAAAGCTTTTGTTCAAACAAAACCAATGCAACCAAAATAAGAAGGGAAGCAACAAATTGGGGGAAAATCTTCATAACAAAATCTTCTGACAAAGGTCTAACTACTCAAATTTATAAAGAGCTAAATCAGTTGTACAAAAAAGCAAGCCATTCCCCAATTGATAAATGGGCAAGGGACCCAAATAGGCAATTTTCAAATAAAGGATATTAATAAGCACATGAAAAATTGTTCTAAATCTCTTATAATCAGAGAGATGCAAATCAAAACAACTCTAAGGTACTACCTCACACCTAGCAGATTAGCTAACATGACAGCAAAGGAAAGTATGAATGTTGGAGGGGGTGTGGCAAAATTGGGACATTAATGCATTGCTGGTGGATTTGTGAATTGATCCAGCCATTCTGGAAGTGTTAAAAGTCTGTCTCCCCCCCCTTGATCCAGCCATAACACTGCTGGGTTTGTAAGGATGATATTAGAAAATAAGAATTGTTTTATTAATTTAGAGATGAGAAGTAAAGTGGCTGGCTTGAAAAAAGAACTGGAGTTTGAAGCAGAGCTGAGAGAGCATTTTAATTTCATATGTGACAGTTACAACCGTTTTTCTATGTCAATTACTCTCTCTGGCAGTTGAGAATTGGTCTCTGGCAGTTGACAGACACACACTCTGAGAGACTCTCTCTCAGGGCTGGAGGAGGTAACATCTTTGCCTCTTTCTCTGTCTGAGGGAAAGATCTGAAGGAGCTTAATGTTTTCCTTTCCCAACTTGGGAAACATTATTGAATATCTATTGTGGTTTTTATAGATTGGTTTATATCTGAGAAGATAAAGAAAAACCTGGTCTTTGGTTTGGACTCTGAGTCTGTTGCATTAACTTGATTCTTGTTGAGATTCAACCAGCTAGCCTTTGCTATTTTATAATTTGAAGGCAAAGTTAAGATTTATAAGGATATTAGAGGTAGTTTTTATTTAGATAGTATAAATTTGAGTTAGTCAGATCAGGGAGGAGTAGTATAGCCTGTGAAACACAGGAGAAGCAGTTCCTTGTGGAACATGGGAGTTTATTTGGGTGGATTTAGAATCCCTTAGAATTAGAAATTCTTTATTTATCCTTATATATTTCAATAAATATTTTATGTTTATAATGAGTCTCTTTAGTGTCCTTGTGCCTGGCCCTGAAGGGAAGTTCACATTTGAGTTTCACTTCATCACTGAGGATACTTTTGATTACCTCTATCAAAAGTATCCAAACACTTTGAACCTGATTGGCAAGTTAAACAATTTTGAAAAAGTTTTTAAACTATATTGGAACAGTTTTTCCATCTAAATATTTTATTTTATAAGCTCACAAATTTATTTTTACAGTTTGTACCTCAAAGAGATAATAAGAAAAAAAGACTTGTACAAGAATATTCACTGCTGCACTCTTTATGGTAGCAAAAATTGGAAAATGAGGGGATACCCTTCGATTGAGGAATGGCTGAACAAGTTGTGGTATATGCTGGTGATGGAATATTATTGTGCTGAAGGGAATAATAAAGTGGAAGAATTCCATGTGAACTGGAAAGACCTCCAGGAACTGATGCAGAGTGAAAGGAGCAGAACCAGAACATTATAAATAGAGTCTGATACACTGTGGTACAATCGAATGTAATGGACTTCTCTACTAGCAGCAATACAATGATCCAGGACAATTCCAAGGGACATATGATAAAAAAAATGCTCTCCACACCCAGAGAAAGAACTGTGGAATTAGAAACACAAAAGAAAAACAACTGCTTGATCATATGGGTCGAGGGGGATATGATTGGGGATATAGACTCTAAATGATCACCCTAGTGCAAACATCAACAATATGGAAATGGGTTTTGATCAATGACACATGTAAAACCCAGTGGAATTGCATGTCAGCTATGGGAAGGGGTGGAGGGAGGGGAGGGAAAGAACATGAATCTTGTAACCAAGGGAAAATATTCTAAATTGACTAATTAAATAAAAAAGAAAGAAAGAGAGAGAGAGAGAGAGAGAGAGAGAGAGAGAGAGAGAGAGAGAGAGAGAGAGAGAGAGAGAGAGAGAGAAAGAAAGAAAGAAAGAAAGAAAGAAAGAAAGAAAGAAAGAAAGAAAGAAAGAAAGAAAGAAAGAAAGAAAGAAAGAAAGAAAGAAAGAAAGAAAGAAAGAAAGAAAGAAAGAAAGAAAGAAAGAAAGAAAGAAAGAAAGAAAGAAAGAAAGAAAGAAAGAAAGAAAGAAAGAAAGAAAGAAAGAAAGAAAGAAAGAAAGAAAGAAAGAAAGAAAGAAAGAAAGAAAGGGAGGGAGGGAGGGAGGGAGGAAGGAAGGAAGGAAGGAAGGAAGGAAGGAAGGAAGGAAGGAAGGAAGGAAGGAAGGAAGGAAGGAAGGAAGGAAGGAAGGAAGGAAGGAAGGAAGGAAGGAAGGAAGGAAGGAAGGAAGGAAGGAAGGAAGGAAGGAAGAAAAGAAGAAAGAAAAGAAGAAAGAAAAGAATGTGGGGATGATGCTTTCCATTGTCCCTAGGAAAGAAGAGACAATACCATTAAAAGACATAATGGATAGAATGTTAGACTTCAAGTCAGGAATACTAGCACCTGGCCTTGTGCTCAATTGCTACCACATAGTAGGCACTTAATAAATATTTATTAAATAACTGACTTCCTTATCTGTCTTCACTACAGGCTTTATGATCTTGGGTAAATAATTTCTCTCAACCTCAGCTTCATCATCTGTAAAATGGAAAAAATATTAGTAATAAAAACTACCTCACCTGTTTGTAGTGAGAATTAATGAGCTAACGTGAAGTGCTTTGCAAACTATATAAATGTAATCTATCATCACTATTATTATTATTATTACACTCTTGCAGCCGAAGTCAACCAAGTGTTTGTATGGAAAGCACTATTTGTCAAGAGACCTAAGAGCAGAATTCATTCCACATAAGAGGAAATCCACCACATTGATGATCTTGATATAAGGATTTGAACCACATTGTTTCCAAATAAATGATTTCTGGTTTTCTCTCAATAGCTCTCTACTGGCCAAGTATCCTTTCTTCAGTATTTGAAAATATTCACTTCTTTGTGAAACACTTTTAGTTTGTCTTCCTAATTTTTAAAAAATAAATAATGATCTTTCATGACATTTCCTTCAAACAAAATAAAAGTAGGAGAGAGAAATGGAAGAAAATGAAATAAAGATACAGTCAACTCTCCATTAGCCATAGTTCCTCAGCCCTTCCCTCCCTGCATCTTTTCCCTTTGCTTCCATGGAAGCTCCTTTCCTCTCGATATTTCTTTCAATACTCTGCATTTTGACAAACCCAGAGTTGGTTCCAATGGTGGGATAAGATCTGAATCTGGACTCTTGATCACCATTTAGGCAGGTTTGGCTCACAAGCGTGGCCAGCTTTATTGACTCACTAACATCTATTAGGTCTTCTTCAGTCAAATGGTCAGTTTTGTTTGGTCATTAAAATTTTCCAGGGTCTGCTGTTTGTGGACACAGACATGAGATCACAGTAGGTCAAATGAGTCACTCGCTATCAATTTTATTACTAATTTCAATATTGCTCATTTTCATTGCTAATTTTTTTTTGCAAGGAACAGATGTTTTGTTAGCCAGTCAGATGATGTCTCTTCATGTAGACACTGGGATAAAAGGCCCTGAAGTAGTCCTAGTGTATGGTGGCTAGAACCAAATCGACCCATCAAAGCTGTTTGTAATAAGGTTGGTTCTGGGCAATACTGTAAAGTAGATGAAGTTCATATTCAGCAAAGCCACATTCCCTTTTTTTCAGCTTTTTCCCACCTCTGTGGAATCCTCCTTCACCCTGCCTCTATCAAGTAGTCAGTGTCCTCACGGTCCTTCCATCCTCCATGGTTTCCAGGAATGTATCTGATACCAGATTCCAATAAAGTCTTATTCATCATAGCATGGAAGTGGCCCTGGGCTCCCAAAGATTATGCCAGCAGACCACTAGCCCTGGAAGGCTCTACCATGATTGAAAATCTCCAATTATAGTGCCAGATCTCTAAGGGCCAGCTAGCTAAAGAAGGAAGGGCTGGCTCGTCACCAATAGGCTGTCCATCAGTAATAAATTCAGTGGCCAAAGAAACAAAGGAAGAATAATATAAAATGGCACTCAGTCATGAATTTTTCACTTGATTTCTATAGTAATAATTGCAGAATGGCAAAAAAAAAAGAGAACAATGTTTAAAAACCATAGGTTTTAGCCAACTATAAACATTAAGTTAATTGATGATACTCTAAATGTGAAATATCTTATCAATGCCAAATAAATGATATGATGGTCAAAAACTTTTTATTGTACTGGGAAAAACTGGAAACAAAATGGGTCCTCATCAATAGGGGAATGACTGAACAATTATGGGAGATAAATGCAATGGAGTCTTATTGCCCAATAAAAATTTATTAATGGCACAGCTTGAGAAAAAGCTGGAAAACTTTATATGAATTGATATGGAATAAAGTGAGCAGATCCAGGAGAACAATTTATGTAATGACAATAATGATGCAAAGGAAAGCAATTTTGAAAGACTTAAAAACTTCTGACCAATTCAATGACCAATGATGATGCATCAGGCCTCCCACCTCTTGGCAGAGAGAAAATGACCAAAGATATTGAATAAGGCAAGAATCATCAGACGTCTGGTCTGCAAGTTTTTCATTGTTACAAGAGAGCTCATATTTATTGAGCAGAAATTTTTAGGAAAGGACAGTGGGTGAATTGCGATAGTGATATAAATGATAATAATAATATTGTAGCCTCCTTTAATTCAAAGCACCCTTTATGTGTTTATTGATATTTACTAGGTTCATCATTTTAAAAAAGAGGAAACATAAGTAAATTTTTATTTTCTAAAGAACATTTCCAATGTTGTCACCTTTATGAAACTTTTACTAATTATATCTAATAAATTAGCAAACTGGACAGATTAAGGCTTGATTTATTGCTTCAAATGATTTATTTATTGATTTTATTGATTTATTGACTTAATAAAGTAATGGAAGGGATATTAATGATGCAGATTAAACTTAAAAGAGCACTCCTAGGGGTAGCTAGGTAGCACAGTGAATTGAGAGCTAGGCCTAGAGACAAAATGTCCTGGGTTCGAATATGACCTCAGACAGTACCTAGCTATGTATCCCTGGACAAGTCACTTAACCCCCATTGCCTAGCCCTTACCACTCTTCTGCCTTGGAACCAACACACAGTATTGATTCTAGGATGAAAGATAAAGGCTGAAAGATAAGATAAAGCACTTCATCTGGAATAAGAAGATATGGGTTCAAATGTTGACTCTTACTTCTTATCTTATGACTTTTGGGCTTTATAGCCTCTGAACCATGCCAGGATTTGGGTCCTATTATGTTGCAAATGCAAGGCAACTGGTGGCATCCTGGGTAAATGCACTAGGCCTGGAGTCAAGAAGACCTGAGGTCAAATCCAACTCAGTCACTCATCCGCTGTTATGACCCTGGGCAAGTCACTTAACCTATGTATGCCTCAGTTTCATCATCTATAAAATGGGGATAATAAGAACATCTACCTCCTGGGGATGTTATAACATTAATGTTTATATAAAGAGTATAAATCTAAATATGTATGTGTTTCTATACATATACATATGTATATATTATTACATAATATATGATATATTCTACAATGTATAATATAATAGTATATTAATATACAATGCATATTATACTATTAATATAGAATATAGTATATTGTATTATGTATAATTTTGTATCGTTATATTGTTGTATAATAATATAGAATACTATAACAATATATGATATAATAATATATTTTATCTATATGTTAGCTGTTATTATTATTATACTCTTTCAGAAGTAAACTATGATCAGCCCCAGTGTAATATCATTTCCTGGAAACTAATTTGTATGGGAGCAGGGGAAAAGAGCAAGAAACAGCTTGTGAAACATGGGGTGATCAGTGGAATTGCTTGTCAGCTCCAGGAGTGGGGAGGGAAGAGGGGTGGGGAAAATCATGAATCATGTAACCATGGGAACATATTCTAAATAAATAAATTATAAAATAAATAAAAAGCCATCTAACTTCCCCCCAAAAAATAATAAAGAAACATGGGGTGTCCTACTTGGGAGTGGGTAGATAAGAGTCGGGGAGTTCCATAGAAGAGAGCAGTAGAAAAGTGAAGCACCTTAAAGCTGTGTGGGGTAAAGATGAACTTCACTGGTTTTGGAATTCTGCCTTGAGTGGCCTCATTCCAATGTCTGCCTTAAAGAAGATTATTATTGCCAGAAAAATTTAGAAGACCTGGGCTCTATTTTCTTACCAACCTCCTATTCCTTTTACTTTGAAAGACCAGAGAAATCCAGCATGGTGGAGACTCTCCTATGTCTAACTGGCACATTTCCATCAAGGAAACTTCCATTCATTCTTCCTGAGCTCTGTGGGAGTTCATGGCCACTTGGTAGTTAGGGAGCCTGCAAGTTGTCCCAAATTTTTTTCATTTGAAGCCCCTCTTGGACTCCTGAAATGCTGAACCCCAGAACTCCTGAGTCTCTTGCACCCACAAAAATCACTGGTTCTAGTTTCAAATCACATTCAGAGGACTCATCATTTTCCTTTCTCTGATTTCCAGGTAATGTTTTTGTATGCAAGCTCAGCTTCTGAAATTTTACATAGCCCAGAAAATAAAATTCCTCTGGAGAAAAAGAAGGGGATTTATAATATTACGATTACAAGACCTTCCCACTGTCAAAATAAATCTGCTTCCATTTTCTCAGGTTTGATTTCTTTTCCATTACTTATCAACATCCTCTGCCCTATCCCTTCACACACACACACACACACACACACACACACACACACACACACACACACACACATTCAAATGCCAGGGAGCTCTGATTTGATTTGACTTTAATGGAACAATGATGTTTCAGGATTTCCTCCTGAGGTCATTGGTTTCAATTTCTGTGGTCTCATCTGCTGGCTCATTGAACCCAGAACATGGTTAGTATTTGCATCCCTGACTTAAATGGCAGTGACAGGTATGAAATCAAGTGCTTAAACTTCCAAATGGAGCCAATGAATATACTCTGCTTTGCCAGACTGAGCAATAATAACAACAGCTCGCAGAGTTTAGTGTCCTGCCACTAATGAAGGAAGAGCTTTCTTTACAACCTCCCTGGGAGATGGATGGGGTGTGCAAGGGATCATTCAATATCTCCATTTTACTGATAAGCAAACTGAGGTTCAATGAAGGGATGGGACCATGGTCACAGTAAAGTGCAGTGCTGTGGCCTGAACCCAGATATTCTAATTATCCTGTCCTGTACTGTAGGATCATTAGACCCACCCCTCCTTCAGAAAATATTGACTGTCAGCACATTAACAAGTAAGACAGCTGAGAGGCAATTATCATGCAAAGTTAATATTGATGCACTCCTTGACACCATGAAGCTTTTGATTTGCTAGGGGAATAGAATATAAATAAATCATGATATGTTCAATAGGGAAGTGAATATATTGGAAGGCAAAGAAAGAGAAGATTGTTATATACTGAAGAGAATTAGGAAAAGCTTCATAAAGGTGGCAGCATTGGAGAAGCTCTTTAAAAGATAAAAATTCAATTACATTTTCTACAATCGTGAACTTCACAAATATCAACAAACAGGCAAAGAGTCCTTTCAGTCAAAGGTTATATTATCATTATTATTGTTTGCAATCAACATTCACCCATTTTCTTTCCCTACCTTGCCCTCAATAAATAAGAGCTTGCTTGTAACCATTAAAAGTAATTAAGCAAAACAAATTCACAGACTGGAAAAGCCCAAGATGCCTGCTTTATTCAGCATCTTTAGGCCATTACCTCTCTGCCAAAATGTGGGAGACCTGCTTCATCATTAATAGTCATTGAGTTAGTCAGAGTTCTTTAAGTCTTTTGAAATTGTTTTAATTTGTGTCTTGGTTGTCATTATAGAAGTTACTCTCCTGATTCTGCTCACTTCACTCCATATTGCTTTTCCCAGATTTCTCTCAAGCCACAGCTTTAGTAATTTTTTTTTATTGGGCAATAATACTCCATTACATTCATCTACTATAATCCACCCACACCCTGTTGACAGGTGCCCATTTTGTTTTCTATAACAAAAAGTTTTTGAGATGTTAAACTGATATTTTAAATCATTTCTTGGCCACAAATTAAAGATCTCATATTTACAGTATCATCAACTAATAATGGCAGAATGGGAGAACTTGGCCAGACAACAAAGATGCCACAGTCATCCGGTGTATTCCAAGCCATTATCAATTGTCTCAACTTTTGTTCTGCCACTGGACTCACTCATAAAGGTGCAGCAGTGGAGATGCTCTCTAAATGATAAAATTCAATTCCATTTTCTTTAATTATGAACTGACATGCCACTGATTCTGGAAGAGTAAAGCCAATGACTTTGTGCAATTCTCCCTCACTTAAATCCAACTCATGTACAGGTCAAGACATCACCCTCATTATGTCACTGGTCCCCTTAGTAAACAAAGGACAAACAACAACAGAAACAATAGATGGCCAAAGGTGATTTTTGACATATTTTGCTCCCTTTTTTGACCATTCTGACTGTCACTTTAGAAATTCAAATAAACCATACATGATGGAGTCATTTTATATTATTCTTTCTTGGTTTCCTGTGTTTCTTTGGCCAGTGAATTCATTCCTAATTGTCAGCCAATTATTGGTGATGAAACTCTCTATCTTTAGCAAGGCTGGTCCTCAGAAAACAAAGTGTGTTGCTAGGGCTGTACTTGCAGCCCCAAAAAGAAAACTTCCAGGAACATTTATGGCCCAAATCCAGAGTAGCCATGTCATAGAAAACAAAAAAAAAAATACAGCAAAGAGTCAAAAAGAAAGAATTCAAGGACTGAACAGTCAGATTCACACATGATTTAGTAGCCATCACCATAAAGAAACAGAGAGCTTGGAATATGATATTCCAGAAGACAAAGGGCATAGGCTTACAGCAAAGAAAACTGAAGACATTACTCTAGGAGAGAAAATTCATTTTTACTGAAATAGTTTGTTTTTTTTTTACTGAATTTTACTGAAATAGAAGACTTCCACACAGTCCTGATGAAAAGACCAGAGCTGCATGGAAACTATGGAATTCAAATACAGAATAATAAAAAGGCAAACACAAATGAACAATTATAAGGCACTGAGCAAGAATTAATTATTTAATTCATATATGGGGAAATGACATCTCCTCTAGATACTGTTATGATTAGGAGTCATAGAGGAAACTAATTAAGCAAAAGGCCAAGGAGTGGTTCTTTTATGTCTTTTTTTTTAAATCCTTACCTTCTGTCTTAGAATTGATACTAAATATCAATTCCAAGGCAGAAGAATGGTAAGGGCTAAGGCAATAGGGTTAAGTGATTTGCCCAAGGTCACACAGCTAGGATAGGAGTCTAAGGATAAATTTGAACCCAGGTCCTTCTAACTCCAGGCCTGGTGCTCTAATCACCATACCATCTAGCTGCCCTTCTATTATGTCATAAAAGAAGAATGAAAAAAGAGGAAGAAGAAAACACTGGAGGAGAAGGGAAAGAAGGCTAGAAAAAGTTCTCTCAATTTATCTAATTTTAATCTATAATAGAAGTCTAGCACAGGAAACACTTGAACCTCACTTTCATCTGAACTAGTAAAAAGGAATTGGGTACAGAATAAATTTTATTCAACAGTGAAATAGAAAGAAAGAGGAAAAGAGAGGGGAAAGAATCAGGAGTAAAGAAAATTAGAGGAAGGATCAGTACTAAGAAAAACAAAGGATGTACAAAATATTTATGGATATAAAGAAAAATATTTGTAGCTTTTTTGAGGAAGCAAAGAATAGGAATCTGAGGGAACCCTCATTAATTGGGGAATGGCTAAACAAGTTAAAGTCTAAAAAAGCAATAGAATATTATTGGGCTCTAAGAAACTAAGAAGGGCACAGTTCCAACTAACCTGAGAAGACTTGTCTAAACTGACTCAAAGTGAATAAGATGAGGAAAGCAATTAATAGAAAGATGGCAATATTGTAATGACAAACAGTAAGATTAAGGAACTCTCATGACCATAATGACCAGTCACAGTTCCAAAAGACTAATATGAAGCGGGTTATCCATCTCCTGATAGAGAAGTACAGAATGCAGAAACTCACAATGGAGAATAATACATACAAACACACACACACATACATATATATTTATATATGTTTTTCTTTCCCACATAGCTCGTGTAGAAATTGTGTTTTGTTTGATTATACATACTTGTAACAGAGGCTGCTTTTCTTCCATTCTCAGTTGGGGAAGGGTACAAGGATGGATTTCTACTCATTGAAAAAATAAAATTTATTTTAAAGAAACTTAATATACTTCTTTTTAATATTTTATATAAAATTTTATATATGTATATCATATATGACTATATACTATATTACATATCTCATTTATTTATTCTTATATATAATTTATATAATATATTTATGTAATATAGAATGCTATTACATATAAGCATTATGTATTTATAATAAAAAATATGTGATAATTAGTAAAAGTAAAATTCTTATCCATGATCAGAAAACATTTGTCGGTATCAGTACTAACTTTATGTGAAAACCTCCATGTCAGTCACATCCAAATTAGAAGCTTGGAAACAAAGATACTCTAGCAATCTTTATCCTAAGTTACTTTCCTTTTCTGTGTTTCTCGAGGCTATCATTGTTTCTAGAGCACCAATGTGACTCAGTGGCTAGAAGGCTGGGCCTAGAGTCAGGAAAACTCATCCTGAGTTCAAATATGACCTCAGACATTCATTACCTGTGTGACCCCAGGCAAGGCACATAACCCTGTTTGCCTCAGTTTCCTCATCTGTAAAATGAACTGGAGAAGGAAATGCCAAACCATTTAAGTCTCTTGGCCAAGGAAACCCCAAATGTGGTTATGAAGAGTTAGACATGGTTGAAAAATGACAAACAACACAAATACTTGTTTCTTCTCCTTTTCACTAGTAAAATTGGCCACATCTGAAAGAAGTATCCCTTTACAAATATATTCACATAGAATATAAGCATGCTAGAGATCATCTAGGTCAATCTCTTGACCCAAAGCAGGATCACCCTTACAAGATTCTTGATAGTCCTAGTCCTGCTTAAAGCACTTCTTCACTGATGTGGCATGAATGGGTCAGAATCATTTTAAAGTTGCTGCAGAATCTTAAGAGTTGCCAAGTTGAAGTCTCTACCCCAAGCAAAAGTCTCACCTACAGCATGCATAATTATTCTTCCTCCATACTCTTCTTAAACACTTCCAGGGATGGGGAATTCGTTACTTCGTGAAGCATTCCACTCCTTTTTTTAAAAAGATCTAATTATAAGAAAGATCTTATATTAAACCAAAATCTGCCTCTAGTTCAGGCCCATTGGTTCTGAACAGAACGTGCCTAATTCCTCTTCCAAATAGCCTAGAAAATATTTAAATATAGATATCACATCCTTTGAGACATTGGCCAAGACCTACCAGGGCCACTGCTGCCACACTATGGCCCCATCCATTTTGCCATTTTTCTCCAAATATAAACCTAGATGTGGCTTACTCATGCTATATAAAGTTTATAGCTACCATCATGTGTTCTCCCTCAACTGATTCCTAAATATCCCAGTCCTTTCTGTAGAAGAGAATAAATATATGCCATTTCCTCTCCTCCACTTCCTGAAAATAGTCAATATCCTTCTTTTGTGTTTTAAAGTGTGTTACTTAGGAACAGCTATACTGCTCTGTGGATTGAGAGCCAGTGGATTCACATCTGGCCACTGGCAATTCCTAGGAATTTTCAGGAATTCCTGGCCAATCCCTAGAAATATGGCACTTCACTGCAATTGCCTAACCCTTACCTCTCTTCTGTCTTGGCACCAATCTTGAGTATTTATTCTAAGACAGAAACCAAGGGTTTAAAATCAATTAAAATGATTGCTCTAAAACTCTACACGGACTATACAGGAGTAGTTTAATTAATAATATAAAATTGGAAAATGTATTGGAATATGTATTGGAAATGTATTGGAATAAAATTGGAAGATGGTCTTACCAGTCAATCCTGGCTAAGGGACTTGCCTTCGCTCTTTCCTAGTCTTTCTTCCTCCCTGGCTGACTCTTCATTTTCAATCTTATTCTCAGAATCAGCCTGCTAGGTGTTATTTCAGTTCTCAGTCTCATATCTTCTTTCTCAGTCCCAATTCAATGAATTTAGGTAAGGAAAGCTGACAGTGTCTGGGATCTTTGGATTTTCAATTTTCCATCCTTTAGTTCTGGTTCCAAAATTCTTTTACCCTTGATGGATGCTCCTACTACCTTCATGGGAGTTTTCTCTATCTGCTGACAAAGAGTTTAAATGAATTTGGTCTTACTTTTGCCTCCCTGCAAAAGAAACCTTTTCCTCCAGGAAAGCAGAATAGCTGCCTTGGAGGTTTTAGTCTGACTGCCCCAAATGACATACCCATCTCACTCACTTTCCCAAAGGTCTTAGAACTCTAGCCCAGACTCCTTGTCCCTCATCACGCCCATCCTTTCTAGCCTGCTTAGTTGAATGTGAAATGTTTCCTCTGATTGCTGCACAACTGGTATTACCTTGTTTCTTTTTCATTCATTTTTCTAACCCAGGACCCTATACTGCCAACTGAATCTTGAGCCTTGCTGAACTCAGTCAACTTTCTAAGGCATGAAAATGATCCAAGGTGCCTCAAAAACCCAAATTCAATTAAAAAAAATTTTAACCACCACTCAAGGTCTTTTATCTTATGCCACTTTCTAAACTTCCCTACTTACTAAACCACAATTCAAAGCACTAAATTTCCTGAATTCTCCTGGACCCTGAAATTTCCTGACTTCTTGGATTTAGGGATCTTTCATATCAGATCTAACTTCCTGCCTCCCTTTTTCTGCCCCTGTATTTTGGTATCCAGTCTAGCACCCACTTCCCGTTCCCCCAACAAAAGTATACTCCAGGTCACAAGTAAGCCTTTTCTAGAATTAGTAACAAAGAAGAGAAAAAAAGATACAAATTCTGGAAAAAAAATATTCCAGGGTAAGATACCCTAGAAATACTCATAATCAGTGTATCAACAAGAATTTATTAAATATTAAATGTTTAGCACAGTGTCTGGAACATAGTAGGTGCTTAATAAATGGTTATTGGTTGATGTGTCAAGAATTAAGGATAAAATGGAAAGCAAAAGCAATATCTACCCTCAAAGAACTCATATCCAAATGAAGGAGACAAGTATAAATAACTAGATAAATACAAGTTATGCTCAGAATAGACAAAAGCAGCATCTCAAAAGCAAGGCTACACAGAAAAACTCCCCACTCCTACACTGAGTGGTACCTAAACTTTCTAAATTATTCTACTTAATTAAAATTTCTCTGGACTAGCTTGGTGCCAAGATTTCCCTTTAATCTCAAAATATCTTCTTGTCTTGGGCCATGTCATGCAAATAAAATGTCATCTTCCAACTCAGACCATTCTTACACTAATTAGGGACTCCTATTCCTGGTAATGCTGGAAAACGCGTATCACTTCATCTGTAACTCCAGAATCACTGAGCCAATCAGGAAGCCTGCTCATTATTTGGGGAACGGTAGAGCAAACCTCCCTGTTTGATCTGTTTAATTTCTTACCTAATTAATAAATAAACAACTTTCTTCCTCTTCCAACCCAAGGAAGTCAAGAAAATATAATCGTTGAAAACTATTCAAATCACCTAAAAATCAGAATAATTCAATTCCTTCTTTCTTGGTGCTAACCTACTTCCAGGAGATTTCTACTACTGCACACTATTTTCCCTATCAGGCATTTTTACTCACCTCACACTTTATGAGAAGGAAATAGGAAATCACTTAAATGGTTTTCTCCCTCTGCTATATTTTTTCCTTCATCTTCAAAACCATGCTGAACTACTCACAGCAGAGTCTGCTAACCAAAATTAATTTATCCTTAACAGGGGATAAAAAAAATGTTACCAGTTACTTCTACATCTTACTAAGTGGCAAAGTTCCTCAACTTCATGTGAATACTTAGTGTTTCTTTTGCCTATTGACAACAGCCTTGCCGCAAGTTCCAAGAATTAGCTCGAGATGTTTTAGTTCTGTCATGTTTGTTGGAATTATTGGAAACCACTTGAATTTTCTATCATTTAAAAAATTATATCAGCCAGAAAGAAAGTACTAGTACACTGTTTTACCAAAGCAAAATGCATCGAGTTCACTTCTGTGCAACTTCATTTAGGTTTTTAATTTAATTGACATGGAGTGAATTTATTTCCATGGTTTATTTGATTTTTAATTTTGTTGTGTTAAATAAGTGTTCAACGATTGCTAGGTTTTTTCTGAAACAAATTGTTCTTCCAATGATCCTATATAGCTGAATAAATCACAGAACAGACCAATCTTCAAAGACTCGATGATGACTTGTGAATAAGGAGGAGCAAAAAGTTATTGCCAGGAAATACTTGATCAGAAAAGGAGGTGGGCCAGTCACATAGCAAGAATGGATACCAGCATCCTAAGGAAGAGCTTTCTAACATAAATCGTCTATGGAGGACTTATGGGAATACATGGACAAAAAAACACATAGAATGCAATGGCACGAATTAGCTGTTTTTTGCACTAGGCAGGCAGGCAATCAATATTCAATAAACATTTATGAAGCATCTATTATGTGTCAGGCATTTTGCTAAGAATTGGGGAGAGATACAAAGAAAGAAAAAACACAGTTCTAGCCCTCAAGGAGCTCATGATCTAAAAGGGAAGCCAAATATACACTTATGTAGAAATAAGATAGATATAGATTTATTTGTTAAATATAATGCCAGTTCTTTGTTTTATATGTTTGCATATGTATATATCCAGGACATGTGTTACATAAGTAAAATATTTTGAAGATTTGTAAAATCTTCAAGATTTTAAAAATCTAATGTATATTTTATTTATATATATGTATATATAAATAAAATATACATTATATTTGTTATATATAAACATTATATATCATGTTTGTGTTGTATTATATATTAATATAATTATAAATATTTATATAAAGGATAAATTATAAATAGCAAAGGGGTGGTACTAGAATTAAGAGGAATTAGGAAAGGCTTCCTCTAGAAGCAGGAATTTCCACATCACTGAGGTCCTGGATCCACTGAATCACTGACATATAACATAAATGTCACTGATAATCCGATGAGCCCTTCTAGGGAATAAACTACCCTTTGGGAATAAACTGGAATAAAGCTGTGCTAACTATGTCAGAAATTTGGCAAAGCACTGTTTTTCTCTCTCCTCATAATTTCCTAAAGCATCTTATATGGATTTCTCCTCTAATTTATCACATCCTATTTTATAATAGATTTATTTGCATACAAAGTTCATCCTCCTTAGTAGATTAGGAGCTTCTTTGGGGCAGGGATTTTGTACTTTTTTTATTCAAAGATATTTTACTTTCCCAATTACATGCAATAAGATATATTTTATTTTATTTTTTAATTTATTTTTAAACATTTTTCCATGGTTACATGATTTATTTTCTCTCCCTCCCCACTCCCAGAGCTTATAAACAATTCCACTGGGTTTGTACTTTTTAATCACTGTATGGTAAGTGCCTTGAGTAGTGCCTTATACAGGGTGTCCCAAACATCTAAGTGCAAATTCAGGATTTAATAGCTTAAAATAACTTTAAGCTTTAATAAACAACTAGATGGTGTAGTGGTTAGAGCACTGCCCTGGACTAGGGATGATTTGAGCTCAAATCTAGCCTCAGATACTTACTAGCTATGAGACCCTGAGCAAGTCACTTAACCCCTGTTTACTCCAGTTCCTCATTGGTAAAATGGAGACACACTGGAAAAGGAAATGGCAAACCATTCCAGTATCTTTTGCCAAGAAAACCCCATGGACAAGTTGTGAACAAGTTGGATAAAAGTAAACAACTGAATAACAACAGTAGACAGATCACTGGACTTGGAGTAAGAAAAACCTGAGTTCAAATCCAGCCTCAGACACCTAATAGCTATAATATTAGGTAAGTTCTTAATATCTTCTATCTCAATTTCCTCATCTATAAAATGAGGACATGATGTGGAAATTTGTTATTAAAATTAATTAAATAAATAAATGAAATGACAATAATAGCACCCACCTCCCAGGATTGCACACCAGAAAGTGCTGTATAAATACTAGATTAGTAGATAGCTAAAAGCAGTCATTGTTGTAGTAGAAGTAACATTAATAGCTTAGCAAGATGTCCCAAAAATCTTTGTCCATTTTTAAGCCAAAATAACTATTAAATCTTAGAACTGCACTAAAATGTTCAGGACAAAACATCCTAGACATAGTCAGTACTAAATGAATGTTTGTTGACATTAATTATATTGAATATAAACTAAAGAGCTCAATTAATGTAATCATGTAAATCTTTGTAAACTCTGTCCATGAAATAATACCAACAGCTACCAGTTAGAGAGAGCTTTAAGGTCTGCAAAGCACTTAAAAAACTCAACTTGTTTCTGTCCTCACCTTGGGTGATAGGTGCTATTATTATTCCCATTTAACAGATGAAGAGACTGAGGTGGGGGAAGTTATGTAACTGGCCCAGAATCATAGAGTTAGTAAGTATCTAAGACCAGATTTTAACACATCTTCCTAACTCTAAGTCCAACTCTATAACCACTGAACCACTAACTACCTCAAATACCAAATTTTACTCAATTCCAATAAAAATAACCAAAGGGCTGTCCACTTAAAATTTTTATCGGTTGTCATTTTACTTGAAGGCAGAAAATGAAGTCAAAAGTTGACCTGAATATTCATCTCACTGAAAGTTCTAAGTTGTGTTTCTGTTGTTCAACTCATCCATTGGTGGATTGTGGGGTGTGAAGACTTCCCCCAGGGGAAAGGGCAGATGAGGATAATTTGTTCCAAGAGTCATGAAGACCACTGAAGCAGGCCCTGTGGAGCACTTAGAGCTCAAGTAGCCTCTGGAGAAGCCAAGGTCATCCATGCATCCATCCCAAGCCATCTGGACTTTTGTCTAGTCCCTGGACCTCCTTTACAATGGAAGAGAGAGTGAGGTTGATGACTTTATGCAACTCTGCCTCCCTTAAATCCCATTTACTCCTAAGTCAAAAGATATTATTCAGCCCTTCAATTGGGGAATGGCTGAACAAATTGTGGTATATGTTGGTGATGGAATACTATTGTGCTCAAAGAAATAATAAACTGGAGGAGTTCCATGGAGACTGGAACAACCTCCAGGACGTGATGCAGAGTGAGAGGAGCAGAACCAGGAGAACATTGTACACAGAGACTAATACACTGTGGTACAATCGAATGTAATGGACTTCTTTATTAGTACCAATGCAATGATCCAGGACAATTCTGAGGGACTTAGGAGAAATAACACTATCCACATCCAGAGAAAGAACTGTGGGAGGAGAAACAAAGGAAAAAAACAACTGTCAATGGGGATATGATTGGGGATATAGACTCTAAATGATCACCCTAGTGCAATTATTATCAATAAAAGGGAAATAGGTCTTGATCAATGATACATGTAAAACCCAGTGGAATTGCATGTTGGCTAAGGAAGGGGAGGGGGAGGGGAGGCGAAAAACATGAATCATGTAAACAGGGAAAAATATTCTAAATTAATTAATTAAATAAAAATTTCAATTAAAAAAATATTACCCAATGATGTCATTTTAGTCTTCTTCAAGTACAAAACAACAACAACCAAGTTGCGCTTCAAGATTCATTTTTTAAAATCATCCCATTCCTCTGATGGTCATCATGGAATAAACTAGAATGGAACAAATACACCAGCAGACCCACCAAGATGAAATACTAAGTGGACCCCACACAGAGACTTCATTTCATTTGGCTCTCTCTTCATTTCTTGCCATCACTAATCCTGGTCATTCAGGATAATCCAGGGAGCCTGAAAGATTACTTCTACATCTTTCAGGCTTGCCTGCTCTACTAACAATGGCCAGCCTAGTTTTTCAGGTCCAGATCCAGAGACTACCATATTACCTCTCTCATTCACAATAATAATAGTGCCATAAAAAGAGAGATGGATTTTGAATCAGAGGGTCCAAGTTCAAATCTTAAGTCTGCTACTGGTTACTTATATGACAAGCAAGTCATCCTATCTTCCTGGGTCTCCGTGTCCTCATCTGCAAAATGAAGAGGATGGGCTAAGACCCCTTCCAGATTTTGAATTTATGATTCTTTTAGGAATGATAGGAATAGGGGCAGTTAGGTAGCACAGCAGTTGGAGCACCAAGCCTGAAGTTGGGAGGACCTGGGTTCAAAATGGGCATCAGATATTTCGTAGCTGGGTGACCCTAAGCAAGTCACATAACTCCACTTTTTTAGCCCTTGCTGCTCTTCAGTCTTAGAATTGATTGATGCTGAGACAGAAGATGAAGGTATTTAAAAAAAGGAAAACTAGACTCTGAGGAAACTCCAGGTCTCTCCACCACGCCACCACTGGGGAATACTATTTGATGGACAATCAATCAATAAGAACTTATTAAACACTTACTATGTGCCAGGCACTGTGCTAAACACCCAGGCCTTTAAGGCTTGCAAAGGTTTTTACTTCTATGTTCTGGAGCTCACGTCCTAATTTTTCATTTCTCAGGCATCCTAGTAGAGAAAAATCTCCATGGCCTGGAGAGACACTTGTCCTTCTCCCACACAGAGTGCCAGAGAGCTTCCCCTCCAACTTCCAGGCCACAGTATAGAAAACCAGGCACTCTAGTCATAACAATTTACAATGATCCAGTTATGTTTCAAGCCCATTAAGCCTTTTATTGAAGCGAATTTGATTTTGAAAACTTCCCTGGGGCCACAGAACACTGCCCTCAGCCTGCCTCTGAGGCTGCCCAGCGGGGTGAGCCCGAGGTCTTGGCTCCGTTGGGGAGGCAGGGGAAGATGGATCACCAGAGATGGCTCGTCTGATTACCTCTTCTCTACCCCCTCTTTCAATAAATCATTTTTTTTAATGATCAACCTAAATGTTCTTCAGGCTCATTCCTCCTGGATGGTCTTTGTTTCAAGGAAAATCAAATGCAGTTGGAGGTAATGCTAGAGAGGTCCCCCCCCCCCCGCCATATTGCCCCCACCCCCCCTGCCTTTCCACTGCTTTATTGTTGATGTTGGGGCTCTGATGTGGGAGGACCTCTTGGCCGGAGGCAGCAGCCCCTACTTACACACAGCTGGCAAGAGAAAACAATATCAGAACATCTCCATTACACATCAGGCTTTTATATGGCAATGTTTCATATTTTACTGCAGTTTCCTTTGGAAATGCTCAAAGCAACTACATCTGTTTCCTTTCATTGGGGATTTTTGTGTCCTTCCAAGCCAAAAAGGAGAGAATAAAGCTCATTAATTCAGCATAGTAATAATTATAGTGTCCACATAAACATTGCTGGGTTTTGTACTTTTTAAAAAATGCTCCTTTCGTCTCTCTTCTTCTTTCCCCCTTTTTTTTTGTCAAAAGTGATTATTAATTACTCTCATGCCATCCACCCACTGATTCTTGCCTTCAAGACTAGGAGGTACCCCCCAAGATTCCTGGGGCCTCTGAAGTAGTAAGCAGTGATCTTCCAAGGGGAGAGTGACAACTGGAGCCAATTCTCCAGTCTGGAAGATGGAAGAATATATGGAAAAGGACAAGGGAGAGCAATCATCCTTGTATTTAATGGCCAAACCTCATCCTTATGACAGCTTGAACAGTGCAACACACAGAATTCATCTCAAAAGGCTTGGCTTCAAGAAAAATGAGGAAGAAATCAAGTCTTCTCCCCTGCAAGCTTTTGTAAGCCTTCAATCTCCGTGCCCATCCCACCCTCCCTTTACCCCAACTTCCTCAGTCCCTTCAGTTGGCCAAAAGCAGCATGCCCTTCACCCTTCCTCCATCCACATGCTCACTCGAACTGTGGACTAAAATACTTAAGAGTAAACAAGTCTGGATAGCCCTGAAAACGAGGTGGGGCAAGGGCAAAGTTGGCAGCTGTGTAATCCGGGAGTTGCCCATCCAGCAAGATTCTGTCTGCTTCTCTAACACAATAGCTGTGCCCCAAAATAGCTTTCCTGTGCCACTTAAAGTAAGTGGCATACAGTCTCTGAGGTTGCCTGGCTCCAGGAAATCTCAACTCTTCTCAGTTACCAGTTCAAGGGACATAGGAAGGGGCTACCAGAAAAACTCAGAAGAATTTCCTAAAGATCCACGCTCCCAAAAAATGGAACTTGCTGCCTAGACAGGTGCTAGTCTCCTTCTTAGCAGGAGTGGTTGGATCCTGCCTAGAGGACCACTTATTAAGAACATTTTAAGGGGCAGCTCAGTAGCACAGTGGATAGAGTGCCAAGCCTAGAGATGGATTTAAATCTGGCCTCAGATACTTTCTAGCTGTATGACCCTGGGCAAGTCACTTAACTCCAACTACCTAGCCCTTGTTTTAGAATTGACACTGTCAGAAGGTAAAAGTTTTTTTAAAAAAAGGAATAATTTATTTAGAATTACTGACTTCTGTTTAGACTAAATACCTCCTTAAGTTTCCTCCAGTTCTAGGATTTATTCATTCATTCAAAAAACATTTCTTGAGCATTTATTGCAACTAGATGATTGTGTTATATTCTGGTGCAAATACAAAACTTGGATAAAACAAAGTACCAGCTCTTAGTGTCCAGACTTAGAGAAGCCCTGAGTTCAAGCCCTACTCCTGACACTGATTAGTTATGTGACGATCAGTTCATCCTAACTTCTCTAAGGTTATTTTTTAAAAGCCTGTAAAATGGGAAGAATGAATTTCTTGAATGAACAAATGAATGAAAAGGCATTTATTAAATTCTTGATAAGTTCTAAGCATTGCACTAAGTGCTGGGAAAACAAATAGAAAAAGAAGACAATCTGTCCTCTCAAGGAATTCACATTCTAATAATAATTGAGATTTGTACAGTGCTTTCAGGTTTGCAAAATGATTAAATATGTGAGCTCTGAGAGAGAATTAATTACTTCAAAGATGGAGCCAGAACAAATTACAAACATTCCCATGCAACACTTCAAGGGCACTCTCTTACACTACCTCTTTCTCTGGATAGAAGAGACTCAGGCAATACAATTTTGTTTTTTAAACCCTTCTCAATTCCAAGAGCCTTAGTATCTTAGTAAGAGTAGTTAATATCAATTCCAATTTGAATCCAGGTCTTCCCAACTTCGGGTCTGGCACTCTGTCCACTGTGCTACTCAGCTGCCCCTTTAATACAGTTTCTACAGGATATTGGCCCTTCTTCTTGTCCAAACAAAGCATCTCTCCTGAATGAATCTCCAGCTGTCACTGGTTTGTGCTCCTCAGAACCGAATCCTCTGGCTACAAAACTTAATACAGACTCTACTTCCTGACCTTTCAAAACTCATAAGGCAGGGGGACAGCTAGGTTGCTCAGTGGGTAGAGTCAGACCCAAAGACTGGAGAACCTGGGTTCAAATCTCCCCCTGTGTGACCCTGGACAAGTCACTTAACCCCCATTGCCTGTCCTTGACTGCTCTTCTGCCTTGGAACTGACATCATTTCCAAGAGAGAAGGTAAGGGTTTTAAGAAAAACTCCTAAGATCAAAACATAATGTGAAAATGAATATACTAACTACCTTGATTTGTCTGATCCATACCACTCTTCGAGTAACTGTGTTGTGTGGAACCGACTGGGCAAACCAAGACTCCTTTGTGATGACCAAGAGTAAGCCGGCTGGAAGTGCAGAGCCAGTGACCATGAAACCAGCTACTGGCTAGCCTTGGCCTTGGGACACGTCCTGCTTCTCTGTTATCAGCTGGCCTCAGACTCTTTGCATCATCCTTCTGATCTCATTGTCTGTCCTCTAGCACTGGACTCTCTTACCCCATCCCTGCTCCTCTTGTTGACTCTCCTCAGTGACCTCCAATCTCCTCAATATCCTACTATCCTCAAAAAGTATCCAGGAACTCGCCACCCCTGCCCAAGCCTGGAGCACCCCTCCCTGGGTCAGCCATTGCCCCCCTCCCTCCCTTTGTTAGAAAAATCCGGAACTGCTGCCTCTAAGCTGGTCCAGCACTAGGCTGGAACCCTTACCTTCCATCTTAGAATCACTACAAAGTATTGGCTTCAAGGCAGAAGAGTGGTAAGGGTTAGGCAATAGGAGTTAAATGACTTGCCCAGGGTCACACAGCTGGGAAGTATCTGAGGTCAGATTTGAACCCAGGACCTCCTATCTCTAGGCCTGGCTCTCCATCCACTGAGCCACCCAGCTGCCCCCCATTTCCAAATTTTTTAAGGATCAATGATATATCTGGGCAATTGTGAGACAACAAGTTGGTCTGTGATGATGACCCACTTCTAATATGGCTTATTAGTTGAGTTCTCTCAGATATTTTGGGATCTGTAGTTTAAGTCATTTCGCCTGACAGTCCATAAAAGATAGCAAGTTTCTGATATATAATTCTAGCTTCTGGATAATATCTCATGAGGTTTTTAAAAGGGGCTAATTTTTAGTAGTCTCCAGTTATGTGTTACACCCTTTTCCTGAATAATCTACCTGTGTTACTAAGTCTGAATTCCAGGGGAGACTCTTCTGTAATTTCTGGTGGTAATAACCTGATCCTTAATTGCCATCTTGAACTCCTCCATTTCCACAAATCCACACAACTGAGACAAAAGCCTTTTTTGTTGGCATATTGTTGGCTTGAGTTCATGTGGATATTGACCATGGAGGCCTTTTGATCCCATTCTTGAATCTTGGCCATTTCATAGGCTCCATCTGGAGATAAGCCACTTCCAGCTACAACCAACAGATCTAATGGTATGTATGTAATGTCAGTCTTAACTATTTCCTGATGAAGTGACACCCACTTATTGTAAAAAATATTGCCTTTGTGTTTTGAACTATCATATGTTCTAAGAGTGCCTGTCACTCTTTTGGTGGAGGAGGAAGTATTCATCTTCCTATTACCTTAGGGTAATTGGCTTTGCATTTCATTAATATTATACCAATTTTTGTGAGAATATCTTCCAAATCTGTTTCCAAATTTTATAGATCCAAAAGTATACATTAAGGTTGATGCTGTATTGTTATTTTATGTATGAGTTATCTTAAATGTGTTAATTCCATTCAGTTGTGATTTCAGGTTGCCAATAAGTCTCTTGACTTAGTCACAGTCTTATCCTTGTGGTCTTTTTAATTCATTGTGTCTAGCCTGTAGGAGGACAAGGTATTTATAGCTATTTCCTCCATCCATTGGTTAAATTTGACATCTGGATTCTAATTTGAAGTCTATTTTCTTTGCTAAGAACATGCTAAGAATTTTACACTGACTGCGTCAAATAATATTTTTATATTGCTGGCAAAAGATTCTATGAGATGAAGAAAGCGTTGAATGTTGAATGCATTTTTCAGTGGAGCCACATAATTTTATGTCATCCGTGTATGTTAATAAAATGTTTTGACCCAATTCACTCCTAATTGGTACACAATACTAAGTTCTACTTAAGAGAAATGATATTGAATTTAAGGGTAGGAAATATAATTGTAATCTTAAAATGACATAAACATAAATAATTACAATACATAATATTGTGTAAATTCTTTGGAGAGCCACAGAATGGTGTGATGTGAAAGATCCAAGGGTGAAATCTCAAGAAAAGGAAACCCTGTGAGCAAAGGGTTGGAGATGAGAACATGCAGAGTATATCTGAGGACATGGAATAATCTGGATGGGTGGAATTGTAGAATTTATAAAGGAAGATAACATAAGAAACTGGAAAGGTAAGGTGGAAACAGGTTATGGAGATCCTTGAACTTTATTTGGTAGGGAACAGGCATTCAGTGAAGATGTTTGAAATTGAAGGTGTTTGAACAGTCATAAGAAGATCATATATATGTTGTGATTCAATGATTTTTTTTCTTCTTCGGGACTCTGGAGGAAGTTCCACACTCAAAGGGGAGAACTAAAATCAATAAGTCAAGTGCATAAATTAATCTATACCTACATTCTTTCTCTCCCACTCAAAATTTTAACTTTCCACTTTTAATATTAATCATTTTCCAAGTAGAGGTCATAACAGAATACTAAAGACCATATGATAGATAATATAATTATTATTCTATAGAACTGAAGTCTACTAGTATCTGAAGAGGTAATGAAATACAACCCTTTCCTTCATTTCAGACACATATCCAACAACACCATGAGATTCTTCTAGTTTGTCTTGCAGATTTTAGGGTCTCTAAGGCCATTTTCAGAGAGAAACTCAAGGACCTTTGATGATTTTATTTAGTTGTTTGGACTTTTAAGCTATTATCACTCAAAACTAGAAGGAACTTTAAAGAACAGCTAAAGAAAATGCTCTTATTTTACAAATGAGGAAAATAGTAGCCAAGTAACTTGCCTCAGTTCACACAAATAAAATTAGTGAAGGAAACACAGATAGAATCCAGATCTAATTCTCAGTTAATTTTTTTTTTTTACATCAAGTTAATCTGGCCTTCTCTGGCCAAATTATTTTATTATGCCAAAACTCAAGCTACAGGTGAATTATTTTATTTCTTTTCTTAAAAAAAAATTTAGGGGGGGGGGCAGCTGGGTAGCTCAGTGGATTGAGAACCAGGCCTAGAGATGGGAGGTCCTAGGTTCAAATCTGGCCTCAGACACTTCCTAGCTGTGTGACCCTGGGCAAGTCACTTGACCCCCATTGCCTAGCCCTTACCACTGTTCTGCCTTGGAGCCAATACACAGTATTGACTCCAAGACAGAAGGTAAGGGTTTAAAAAAAAATTTAGGGGTTTGGGCAATTGGGGCACCTGTAAACCTAAATATTAATGAGTCAGATCCCGTTTTAAACATTCTACCCATTTCAAAACCCTCTTTAGATAATTTCTCAGGGAAATGCTGTTCTACCCCTCTCTTTAGTATCATAAATGGGGTTCTACTACAGAAGTCAATTTATCTCACGATAGAAAAAAAGTTACCTTGAAAACAGTCATTTCCTTATTTTACCAAGATTAGCCTGGAACTGGTTCAATTTTGATGAAAATGGGGCCATGACCAAGTGAAATGAAACAGCTGTCTAGAAAGAACACCAAACGAGGCTAATGAAGACAAAGAGGAGCACTAGGCCAGGAAAAATTTGCCCAGTAAACTCAGGAAAAGAATAAATAAATTCACAGAATCTCAATCAGAGCTGGAAGGGAACTCAGAGGTCATCTCATCCAATTTTTAGCTTAGCGGAACTTCCTCTACAACATTACCAAAAGTGGTCATTCAGACTTTGCTCAGAAGATTTCTAGTGATGAAGAACTCATTTTCTCCAAGAATAGCCCATTCCACATTTGGACAGCTGTAATTGTTAGGAAATTTTTCCTTATTTAGAGTAAAAAATCAGCCTTTCTGAAACTTCCACTCAGTGCACCTACTGAAATCAAGAGAAACAAATCTAATCTCTCTCCCATTTGATAATCCAGAAAATACATAAAGACAGTTATCAAGTCCCCTTTAATCCTTCTCTTGTCCAGGCTATCTGTCCCCAATTCCTTCAAGTCTCTTAGGACACAATCTCCAATACTTTCATTGTTTTCATTGTCTTCCTCTAAACTGGTTCCAGTAGTACCTAGAAATGAAAACAATATTCCAGATGTGTTCTGACAAAGTATTGTAGAATTATTAACTTCCTTGTTCCAGATGCTGTGCCTCTCTCAATGCATCCTGAGCTTACTTGATAGTGCATTAGTTTTTTTGGCTGTCATGTTACTATGTTGACTCATATTGAATTCACAAGTTTAAAAAAAATATGATATATAGTATATATTATATACTGTTATACTGAAATATATGTATATATTATATGCTGTTATCCAGTCTTATCTTCCCTTTAGTGCAAATGATGTTTAAACTCCCTTGGTATCAGTCAGCAAGATTTTATTGGAATGGTATTGTAACTATCATATCTGAAACAGAGGAAGTGGAGGACACTATGCCATTTCAAAGACAAAATATGACAATGTGGCCAAGCCTTTCTGCAGGCATATCAAAAGTCTTCTCCATGAAATTAGAACTCCACCAGTCATCTACTGGGATTAGCGTAAAGGCTATTAAATAGGAGGTTGATATGGAGGATGAAGAGAGCACTAGATCACATATTTCCTGGCTATTTTTTTTTTTAATGAGGAAAAAGTTGGATGGTCAGCACATGAAAAATAAAAGTAAATTGGGTTCATTTAGCAACTAGAAACAGTTCTTGTTTCCTGAGGACCGTGCTTGAAAGGCTAACTCATTCATGAACTTAGTAATTCCACAAGTTAAAGAAATGATGTTGATGGAAGCGGGAACCAACAGGCTACTGATGGGAAGTATGGGCTCCAAACCAGAGATTTTGCTGGAAAATATGTTGAATCAATTGAGATCAGGATAAAGGAAAAAGATGAATGGGAGTATGAATGAGAACTGGGAGGCTGTTACAGTGGTATGTAAAGCCTTGGGCTACCATTATCTCTTCCCAGAGAGTAATTTCTTCCCTGAGGTTAGGGAGGTACAGATCAGAATGGGGGAAGGCTTCCACCACCATGGAACTGGATCTTTGTTACGCTAGTATGGCTACTTACCCCCTATGAGCAAGCCAAAATTAGTAGTAATTAAATCCTAACCACTTTCTAGGCATTAAACTGCAGTTATAGACCTCTCCTACCACACCACCATACAAACATGAGAAGATAGACTATTGAAATATGAATGGGAAATCAGGCTTCCCCATTGACTTCTTTGATAAATATGGCTATTTGTGTAAATAAGAAGTCTGGGGATGGCAGGAAGAGGCATAGCACCAAATGATACCAAGTATCAGGAAGGAAGGCCAATACTTCTCTAGTATCCAAAATGAAGAGGTCTGGAGTATTTCATTTCACGGTTCCCCTTACAGCAACCCTGGGCAGCCACTGGAAGAAGACAAGACATTTGGCAACTCAACATGGATAGATGGGAGATAAAGTTGTCATGCCAATGGCTGAGGCCATTCCTGACCTCATCAACATGGAACATTAGATACAATAGGCCATGGTTTAGTGGTATCGTTTTGTCAGCCTTGCTAATGACCTTTTCTCTGATTCTGTGGCTGAGACCAATCAAACATGAGTTCTCTTTGCCTGAGAAGTCTCCCATATAAAACTTTATCCTCCTTCCCCACAGCTACCTAAACTCTGCTTCTTCTTGCCCACAGCCTGCTGGGCAGAGATCTAAAATAGGCCTGGCTTCCCAAGGGCACTGATTTCTACCACTACATCACTGGCATATGTTGGCTATACCAGAGAAGGGCTACACTGAGAAGTATCTACACGAGAGACAAGGCAAGGAAAATCCAGGGACCAGCCTGCTGAGTCAAGTTTTAGGGAGCATAATGGATGGGGAGAACCTAAATGATTAAAGCAGCCCTGGTAGCAACAGCAATGCAGGCCCTAGCAGAGTGGGTAGCACCATGGTCAGTGAAAGAGGACAGGATCGTCATCAGTGTTCTTGAACAGGGTTAGGGTTAGAGTTAGGGTTAGGGTTAGGGTTAGTGTTAGGGTTGGGGGGGGGGAAGTAAAAGCCTCCCTCCAGTCTCACTCTGACTCTTTCTCTCTTCTATTAGCCCCTTCCTACAAGGACCTGGGTAATTCCTTCCCAGGAAGGGTTTGGGGAACATAGGATTGGATTTCTGGTAGGTTCCTTACTTCATCATGATAAAGGGGAGGTGAAACTATCTCTACAATACTCTGTGTAAATAGTAGATCCTTGAAATGACTTGGTGACAATCCTGAGTCCGAAATAAAAGAAAGGGATAAACCTTGTTTAGCCGATGGAAAAAGGAGGAAGTTCCTCAGTAGAGGCTTCCAAAGAGACAAATATTTGGTGTCGTTCCTGTTTGTACTTCTCATAAGAGAAAGGGAAGTCCTGACTTGTAGGACATAGAATATTAAGGTAGTAGGCAAGCATCAGTATCAACCCTGACCATAACTGGCTGGAATCAAAATGGTAATAACATCTTAGCTCTCTTATGACAGATGATTCTGGATTGTGATAAGAATCTGATTGTCCCAGAAGTGTGATCATCTGAGCTGTAGCTTTCATGTTCCTGGTACAGCTTCTGCTCATCATCAATAATTTATGCCAGGAGGTTCATCATGAACTGCTCCCAACATCCTGAACTTGGTCCCTCCAAAGAGAAAAAGTGAAGCCTAGGACTTCCAGCCTTTGTTGTCCCCTTTATTCAGCATCCCTTCCTTCAGGACACTATCATGTTAATTGCCTGTTTTTATAATTTTATATTGTATTTAAATAAAATGATATTTTTATTATATATTTTATATATTCAAAATTATAAATATTATATTTATATATAACTGTCATATATCAATATCATATAATATATATTTATATTTACATATCTATAGATTTATATTTACAAAATATAGACCCATATTTATATTTTGTATTTTTAGATCATTATGTTTTCTTTATTTTCTTTTATCCACACCAAGTTCTTTATCTAGGCTTCTTGCATTCTCAAGGCCAAAGTTGTCTAATAACAAGCTTAAAACTATGTAAAATGTAAAGAAAATGTATAAGATCTTGAGGACTTTGACACAAAGGGTAAGGTATGGTAGAGCACAATCTACTAGGTGTACAGATAATTTTAGAGTTGTGACCTAATCTAAATTAATTTTGGTCACCAGGGAATATCCCAAATAAAATACCCAAGTCAGTTTACAAATTTATGGTGGTTTAATCAATATAGAGGGAAGGAATTAAGGAGAAGGGAGAGGGAAAAGGTGTAGGATTTCTCCCACCTGGCCTTTGCCAGGGGGAGTTCAAAGTCCTCTGCCATGAGGTCTCTGAAGAAGATTAGTGACTTTCTAAGACAATAGTGTTTGGAAGGTAAAGGAGAAAGAATCAGCCTAAACTCTGAGAGGGCTCAGTAAAGATGCCTCACCTGAACCAGGCTACTCAGCTTCCTCCAGTACAGTATCAAGGAAAACTCACCGCTAAACCCGGACAATAGCAGCCGCCACGCCAAGATGCTGAAACACTCAGCACGCTCCACCAGCCACCTCTCCGCTGCCAAAGAGGCTGGAGAGAGGAAGTGAAGCAAAATATATAGACTGTCTTTATATCACTTTCCTGCATCTCACATGTACCAATGGTAGCTTAAGCTTGACTTAGGACAGCCCAGGGGTCTGTCAGTTGTTTCTGATTTGTCATTTGCTAGCACATGTCTGTCATAGGCCATCCTCCTAAATACTTAATCCTTAAGTATGAGTGTAGACATTCCAGTTTTTGTTAGACTAAGCAGGGTGGAGTAATTTAAAGTTCACATAGCATCCCTGCCACACTTGCAAGGTTTTTACCTAAAAGACAGAGAAGCTGTCCCAAAACCTCATTTGTCCAGAGGACTGGGGCTCAAGCTGGGGTATATGTGTAGAGAAAGTCTAGTACCTCTGATGTGAAGGCTTGCCAAGCCCTTTTTTCCCCAAGGCAGCTTTCTTCTTTGGGGGTCTACCTCTTACTCAGCTCTCACCTGTGGCTCCAAGAAGCTATAATACGCACAGTGGCCACATCCCAGTAAAACCATTTCAGCAGGTGGGCTAACTCAGATTGAGGCAAACTGACAAGTCTCAAATCTATTGGTGAATTGGGGGAGAAGGGGGGAATCCTATCCAGGTGTGTGAATACCTCCCTTGGGCAGATGAGAATAATTTGTTCCAATAGCTATGAAGGCTGAAGCAGACACTGTGGAGTGCTTAGAGCTTGGTCAGATACTGAAGAAGCCATGGTCATCCACCACATCCTGGGCCATCACCAGCCATCCTGACTTTTGTCCTGCCACTAGACTTGGATGACTCTGAAAGAGAGAGTGAGACTGATGTCTTCAAGCAACTCTGCCTCCATTAAATCCAATTTTATATGAAAGTCAAAAGACACCACCAGTGATAACATTTTGGTCCTCTTGGAGTATGAAGGACAACAACCAGGGCTTGAGCCATTGATGAGATTTCCTAGTTATATAGAAACATAAAAGGCCTGAGAAGCCAACAGTCTTCAGACTTCACAGGTATTTCAGTGCCATACAAAGTAACACTACTTTCTAGCTCAACAGAGCTTCTCACCAGATCTATCTCCATAAGAAGACAACAGGGACTGAGTCTACCCAAACCAGAGCTATATCATTGCTAAGTATTTGTTCCATGAGCTTAGTAAGTAAATCGTTTGTAGGTATTAAATGATCAATAAACATCATTTTGTTCCAGTCTCAAAACTGGACCTGCCTGAGTCAGGCCTGGACCCCAACATCTCCTTACTACGTGCAATATTGTACCCAAAGTATATTGTTATCTAAATCATATGATCTGAAGGGAGTTTCTCCCACAAGAGCTGAAAATTCTCACCTTAGGGGAGTCATTCCTGCATATTAAGCATTACCTGACACCCATTCCACTTTGTTCTGTCCTGTGGCTTCATCTACCATAGATTAGTTCTCTTTTAAAATGTCAATAACAGGGGCAGCTGGGTAGCTCAGTGGATTGAGAGCTAGCCCTAGAGACAGGAGGTCCTAGGTTCAAATATGGCCTCAGACACCTCCCAGCTGTGTGACCCTGGGCAAGTCACTTGACCCCCATTGCCTAGCCCTTACCACTCTTCTGCCTTGGAGCCAATACACAGTATTGATTCCAAGATGGAAAGTAAGGGTTTTATTTTTTTTAATGTCAATAACTACCTAAAAAGGATAGCACAGTAGAACTCTCACCCTTTGGGTCAGGGAGATTATCAGACCACTATCTCAGGACTATCTCCAAAGATATATAAAAAAAATTTAAGTTTGGTCTAGGAACAAGAAAAGCAAGATGGTGTGACAGTAACTGATGTGAGGTAATTATAAAGGGAGGGAAGAAGAGACTCAAAAAGTTATCTTTGACCTTCCCCATTGTCCCAATAGATAATCACTTACCAATTTATTTAGAGTTTTTGTTACCAAATTTATTACCAAGTCATTTACCGTTCTACCTCTACAATATTTCCATCATAGGTCAGACACGCACATTGCCACTGCCACAGTTCAGGCTTTCGTCATATCTTGTCTGGATGATTAGAATGGCTTCCTAACCCTTCTCATGGCCTCCAATCTCTCCTTCTCTCCAATCCACCTTTATCACAGCTAACAAAATCATCTTCTTTAGGCACGTTACTTACTCTGTCAATCGTCTACTCAATAACCTTTGCCTGAAAGATAAAATGCATTCCCTAATGTCTGTTTAAACCCTTCCACAATCTAGCTTCAGTCCGCCTGATCTGCAGCCTTATTTCACACTAGATGCTCCTTCGTCAAAGTAACTTAGCCTCCCTGGGCTGTAGTTTTCCTCATCTGTAAAATGAGGCAATTGGCGTAAATGGTCTCTGTGGTCTCTTCTGCCTCTGGGTCAATGATCCTTATGTGTACAATGTTCTAGACAAATTGGCTTACTATTTTTCAGCTCTCATCCTCTTCTTTGTGCATTTGCTCCTCATCTGGTGTGTTGAAATTCTCTTCTTACAAGGTCCAGATCAAGACATTAGGTCAACATCTCATACCCTAGACAAAAATCAATTCAGAATGGATAAATGACTTAAATATAAAGAGTAAAATCATAAATAAATTGGAAGGAGGCAGCAGGGTTGCTCAGTAGATTGAGAGTCAGGACCAGAGATGGGAGGTCCTGGTTTCAAATCTGGCCTCAGATACTTCCTAGCTGTGTGACCCTGGGCAAGTCACTTAACCCCCATTGCCTAGCTCTTAGCACTCTTCTGCCCTGGAACCAATACACAGTATTGATTCCAAGACAGAAGGTAAGGGTTTTAATAACAATAAATAAATAAAGTAAATAAACAAATGAACGAATGAATGAATGAATGAATGAGCAAATGAATGAATGAATATGTAAGTAAATAAATAAATAAATAAATTAGGAGAACATAGAATAGTATACCTGTCAGATCTATGGGAAAGGAAAGAATGTAAGATCAAGCAAGAGATAGAGAACATAAGATATAAAATGAATATTTTTGGTTATATTAAATTAAAAATATTTTATACAAACAAAACCAAAGCAGCCAAAATAAGAGAGGAAGCAAAAAACTGGGGAAAATATTTTATAACAAAACTCTCTGACAAAGGTCTAATTTCCCCAAAATATCAGTAACTAAGTCAAATTTACAAAAAAATAAAATAAAATAAAGCAACTTCCCACTGACAAGTGGTCAAGGGATATAAATGGCCAGTTTTCAGATGATGAAATCAAAACTATCAATAATCATATGAAAAAGTCTTATAAATCCCTCTCTATTAGAGAAATACAAATCAAAACAACTTTGAGGTACCACCTCACACCTAGCAAACTGGGTAAAGGAAAATCATAAATGTTGGAGGGGATGTGGCAAAATTGGGACACTATTGCATTGTTGATGGGGTTGTGAACTGATCCAACCATTCTAGAAGACAATTTGGAATTATGCACAAAGGGTTTTAAAAGATAGCATGCCCTTAGATCCAGCCATACTACTACTGGATTTGTACCCCAAAGAGATCATGAAAAATGTTTGTTCAAAAATATTTATAGCTAAGCTTTTTGTGGTGACAAAAAAAATTGGAAAATGAGGTGGTGTCCTTAATTGGGGAATACCTGAACAAATTGTGATAGTGATGTAATACTATTGTGCTACAAGGAATGATGAACTGCTTGATTTCTATACAAACTGTTATGTGAAATGAGCAGAACCAAGAGAACATTGTACACAGAAATTGAAACATCATGAGACGATCAAATATAATTGACTTTTCAACTAGCAGCAATGCAATGACCCAGGACAATTCTGAGGGATTTATGAGAAAGAAGGCTATCCACATCCAGAGAAAGAATTGTGGGAGCAGAAACACAGAAATATATGATTTATCTCTCAGTTCTATGGGTCTATGGTTTGGGGTTTTGGTTTTAAAAGATTATTCTAGTACAAATATGAATATTATAGAAATAGATTTTGAGTGATGATATATATAATCCAGTGGAATTGTTTGTCAGCTCCAGGGGAGGAAAGGGAAGAGGGGAGGGGAGGGAAACTGAATCATGTAACCATGGAAAAATATTCTAAAAATTAATTAATAAAAATAAAATTTAAAAGACAATCTTGTCATCATCTCTCCATTGCTTTTATTACCTTTTACCTTCATCATACTTATTTCTGTGTATGTTTTATTCCATCAGTAGAGTGTAAGCTCTTTGAGGGTATGTACTCTGTCATTTTTTTTCATCTTGTATTCCCAGTGCCCAGAATACTATCTTATTAAGCAGGTGCTTAATAAAGGTTTTTGGAAATAACTGATTTGTCAAGGGTTTTCATGGTTTATCTAAGGATATGATTATTTCCAAGTGTGGGATATAATTTTATAATTTTGTAATTATATAATTTTAATTAAAAATAATTATGTTACTTTATTAATATATTCAAGTATATTATATAAATATATAATTGGTGATTTTATAATTCCATATTAATTCTTCTGCTGTATTGGGGATATAAACTGAATCAAACTGAACTGAATTGGAGGCAATATAGTAACAGAAATAATACTGACTGTCAGGCAGAGAACGTAGGTTCATATCCCACCTCTCATTTTTACTGTCTGTGTGGACTTAGGCTAACCTCCCTAGGCCTCAGTTTCTTCAACTATGAAATTTGAGGCTTGGACTTGTGGGCCTCTGAGGACCCTCCCAGCTCTAGATTGATGATCATATTAATTAAGATGACTTGAATCAAATTGCATTGAATTGAACCAGATGGTCACCATATTAAATGAGGAGGGAAAGTGTGCCCTAAGTTAGAGGAAAAAATGGAGAAAGCAGAATATTGTCTGCACAAATAGGATAGCCAAGCATCATCCACAACAATAATCAAACCTTCTGATCTCGGTTCATAAAACAATCTGAATGCTGCTTTAGATAAATTTCATTCCCACCAGCTTAAAGGGAAGTTTCCCCAAGAAGGAATATTTCTTCAAAGTTTGCATTTACCAGTTTTCAATAGCAGAAGGGTTTCAAAAAATAGAATTTTTTTCAGTTACTTATCTTGGCTAGTTTTGCCCAGAATCCACACACATCAAAGGAATCCTGGCTCTGGGGAATGGAATCCAGGGCTATTTTCCCTTTTGTGTCATTAGCCCCCACGAATGGATCCTAGAGAATCAGGGGTGTGAAAAGAGGAAAACCAAATGGCAATGGAGAGATGCCAAGTTCCTTTCCCTGCAGTGGATGGATAAGCATTCCAAGTGAAAAGGCGGTGAGAGAAATAAACTTACTTGTCTTTATGCCTAAGGTAAATATGTCAGAGCTGCCCAGCCTGCTCTATTTACACTTAAAGAGTTGTATCAGCCCTCTGGTAAAATAACATTGGAGCAAATGTGTGCAAAAAGGATATGTTTGTGCTGTAGTGTTCTGTTTGCTCAGATAAAAAGTACTCTCAGGACCAAGTTTCCCTTAATGACATTTCAAACCAACCTCCTTGGGCTTTGTGGACTGTACTTGATATAGCTTTAAAACCAATAGAAGCGAACAGCTGGCAAAACTCTTGGTAATTTTTCCAAACAATGATGAATTAAAGAAAGCAATCTGAGCTGCTTAATCCCCTGATTTTAGCAAAATGTAAAAAACTACAAAAATGATACATGTAGGGCAGCTAGGTGGTTGAGAGCCAGGTATAGAGATGGGAGGTCCTGGGTTCAAATCTGCTCTCAGACACTTTCTAGCTATGTGACTCTGGGAAAGTCACTTAACCTCCATTGCCTAGCCCTTACCACTCTTCTACTGTAGAACCTATTTGCAGTATTGATGGAAGGAAGGAAGGAAGGAAGGAAGGAAGGAAGGAAGGAAGAAAGAAAGGAAGAAAGAAAGGAAGAAAGAAAGAAAGGAAGAAAGAAAGGAAGAAAGGAAGAAAGAAAGAAAGGAAGAAAGGAAGAAAGAAAGGAAGAAAGAAAGAAAGAAAGAAAGAAAGAAAGAAAGAAAGAAAGAAAGAAAGAAAGAAAGAAAGAAAGAAAGAAAGAAAGAAAGAAAGAAAGAAAGAAAGAAAGAAAGAAAGAAAGAAAGAAAGAAAGAAAGAAAGAAAGAAAGAAAGAAAGAAAGAAAGAAAGAAAGAAAGAAAGAAAGAAAGAAAGAAAGAAAGAAAAAGAAAGAAAGAAAGAAGAAAGGAAGGAAAGAAGGAAGAGATATAATATTTAGACTTCCTATAGGGTTGCTGTGAGGAAAACATTTTATCACCTAAAAGTATTCTAGAAATATGAGTTGTAATCAGTGATTCAGATAACTCCAGATATAACCAAGAAACATTCTTTAATTGAAACTGCTCCCAAACTTCTCTCTTGTTTTGCTTTGTTTTTTTAATATATGTTTCTTTTTATTGTGAAATGGAAACAATGGAGTAAAGGTGTTTATAGCTAAAATAACCTTTACTGGAAAGAAAACTGGAAAAGTCTGAACCAGGTGCCTGCCTTCCCAAAGAACAAAGTAAAGGAGCGTAAGAGTGGGGGAAAAGGCCATTTACACTCAAGTACAACTTCCCAAGACAATACAGTCACATAGAAATAGGGTAGCACTTCAGTTAAGACACTGATATAATGTATTGGGTTTTATACATACTAAACAAAATGGGAAGGTAATACTACTGACCTGCTATCACGTGGGCAGGTCTTTGGAGATATGTTTTTCAATATCATGATGGAATTGTGATGGTCTATCTGTTTTCTGTTTCTTAAATGACTGTTGTCATTCAAATCAATAATAAAGCCATTCCGAATGAATTGAGTGGCTATTCCATTCAATGCAATGAAAAGCAAAGGATCACATGAAACTGCTTGTACCAATTTGAGTGTAGACTCAGTATAAAGATAAAGTTGGACATTCCTGAGGGTGGAGCTGTCAATGTGTGAGAAGTTGATTCGTTTAACAAGAAGATACTGAGCTCTCAGTCAAAAAAACGAAAATAGACCCTAGCTCAAAAATCTCCTAGCAATGTGAGCGAGGACAAGAAATGGAATCTCCACAAGCTTTTCTGAGCTCTAAACCTGGAACAAGACACAATATTCTACTGCTACATTCAAGTTCCCAGTCCAAACTATTCAAATTCACTTTCCATGAGCCTCCACTCTTCCCCTTACCAATCCTAATCAGATACAAACCTAGCACACAGCAAGCATTATTGGTTTGACTTGACTATTGAAATGGCATCAAAGTAAAGCAAAAGATTATTTACTTCAAAAAGAATGCCAGTCAAATAAGCCCGGAATTAGAGTAACCACCAGACACTCCATTACTTATTTCTTCAAACTCCTCCTCCTATACCTCCAGACCAAAGAAGATATTAGTCCACTTATTTCCATTTCCCAGGCTACCTTCCCAAGAAGCAGCAAGATAAGGAACAGAAAGGCTATAATGACTTGTCCATTGGATAGGCATAGAATCTGCAACCTTAATGTCCAAAAGCATGATCTACTCAGGGTTCGTTGTTGTTCAGTTATTTCCAAATCTTCATGACCCCATTCGGGATTTTCTTGGTAAAGATACTGGAGTTGTTTGCCATTTCTTTCTCCAGCTAATTTTAGAGATAAGAAAACTGAGGCAAACAGGGCTAAGAGACTTGTCCAGAAATAGTAAGTATCTGAGAGTGGAAATGAACTTGGGTCTCCCTGATACCAGATCATTTTACAAATGAGAAAACTGAGGCAAGTGGGGTGAAGAGGCTTACCTCCACATCCAGCACTCTATCCACTACACCAACGAGGTAGTGTAAAGCTCCTATTAGTAACATCAGGGATTGGGGAGTCACTTTGGGACAGCCTCTTAGCTCCACAGATACTTCTCTTCCCCTGCGTTTCTCTCTTCTCTGTCACTCAGACTTAACATCCAGCATCTAATTTCTTAGCTAATTCCCAAGAGTCCCTACCACTCAGTTCTCTTTCCAGTAAATGTAGAGCCAATAAATCAGAGACACACTCTCCCCTATTATAAACACTTGTTTTAACTCCCCTCCAGTGTGGTTGTGAGGAAAACACTTTGTAAAGCTTAAAGCTCTCTATAAATGTGACCTAACATGTCTAATCACTGCAATTCCCAAGACAACTTCTGACCAGATCTAGGATGGTTCCAAGTTATCACTCCATTGCATTCTGGGCTTTGTTCTTGACTCCTCAGACTTTTGTTTCTTACCATCTTCCAGTAGCCTTTTCCCTCTGGAAAACTTTTCCACCCTGAACCTTCTCCTGCTGAAAGACTCATCCACTCCTATATCCCTTTCCTCTGATCATTTCTTCCCCCAAATTCCATTTTAAGAACTCTGAGGCAGTTGTGTTCACTCCTTCATTCCATTCCAACTCCCTCCCCAACTCTTTTTTTTTCCAAGTCCTCTTCTTCAGATAACTCCTCTCCTCCTGCTTTACCATTTCCTTTTAAATACTGTCTTCCCCCATTAGGATGGAAGAGCCTCAAAGGCAGAGATTATCTGTCTTATCACCTTTATTAAGCACTGTGCCTGGTACATAGCAAGTGCATAGTAAGTGCTTATGATTAGACTAGACTAGTCACAAACTAATCTGGTGAGGTGGCTGGAACTAGAGCCAGAAAGACTCTTCCTGGGTTCAAATTTAGTCTCAGACTCTTACTAGCTATGTGACCCTGAGAAAGTGATTTAACCCTGATTGCCTCAGTTTCCTCATTTGTCAAATGAGTTTGAGAAGGTAATAGAAAACTAGTCCAGTATCTACAAAAACAAACCAAAAAAAAGTGAGGTCACAAAGAATTGTACCCAACTAACTAAAATAACTGAACAGACTGGACTTAATTCATCAGCAAAGTAAAAATAATTTTGCCATGAAGTGTATGTTTGAGTTTATAAGTAGAGCCTGAAAGGGTGAGGATCTGATTAAGAATTGTAAAATAGTAAAATCATAGACTGTCAGAAATAGTAGAGATTGTATGAGAACATCTGATCCAACCACATCACTGGACAGGGTAAGGACTCTGAGGCTCAATAACTGGGATTTTTGTTTCCTTTAGTAACTCTCAGTGTAACTGATGGACAAGTAGCTCTATTTCTTCATCAGTGACAATAAAAAAATATTTCCACATGAGGAGCTTAAATAAGTTAGATTTTTCAGAGAGGAAAGAGGAAGAAAAGCAAAGACTCTCAATATGACCTAGTGAGCAAGATGCTTAATCTTGAAAGATAGAAATGGAAATTAAAATCTGATTTTTGTGCTTGTGGAGGGAGGAAATCTGACATGGTACCATTGGATGGTTATTTAGTCAGTTCAGCCACATTCGACTCTTCATGACCCCATTTGGAGTTTTCTTGGCAAAGATCACTGAAGTGGTCTGTCAAGTCTACCTCCAGATCATTTTTTTAAATTTTATAATATTTTATTTGATCATTTCCAAGCATTATTCATTAAAGGCAAAGATCATTTTCTTTTCCTTCCCCCACCCCCCATAGCCGACGTGTAAATCCACTGGGCATTACATGTTTTCTTGATTTGAACCCATTGCCATGTTGTTAATATTTGCATTAGAGTGTTCATTTAGAGTCTCTTCTCTGTCACGTCCCTTCAACCACTGTAGTCAGGCAGTTGCTTTTCCTCGGTGTTTCCACTCCCATAGTTTGTCCTCTGCTTATGAATAGTGTTTTTTCTCCTAGATCCCTGCAGATTGTTCAGGGACATTACATCGCCACTAATGGAGAAGTCCATTACGTTCCATTATACCACAGTGTATTAGTCTCTGTGTACAATGTTCTCCTGGTTCTGCTCCTCTCGCTCTGCATCACTTCCTGGAGGTCATTCCAGTCTCCATGGAATTCCTCCACTTTATTATTCCTTTTTGCACAATAGTATTCCATCACCAACATATACCACAATTTGTTCAGCCATTCCCCAATTGATGGGCATCCCCTCGTTTTCCAATTTTTGGCCACCACAAAGAGCGCAGCTATGAATATTCTTGTACAAGTCTTTTTGTCCATTATCTCTTTGGGGTACAGACCCAGCAGTGCTATGGCTGGATCAAAGGGTAGACATTCTTTTGTCGCCCTTTGGGTATAGTTCCAAATTGCCCTCCAGAATGGTTGGATCAGTTCACAACTCCACCAGCAATGAATTAATGTCCCTACTTTGCCACATCCCCTCCAGCATTCATTACTTTCCTTTGCTATCATGTTAGCCAATCTGCTAGGTGTGAGGTGATACCTCAGAGTTGTTTTGATTTGCATCTCTCTGATTATAAGAGATTTAGAACACTTCTTCATGTGTTTATTAATAGTTTTGATTTCTTTATCTGAGAACTGCCTATCCATGTCCTTTGCCCATTTATCAATTGGAGAATGGCTTGATTTTTTGTACAATTGATTTAGCTCTTTATAAATATGAGTAATTAAACCTTTGTCAGAGGTTTCTAGGAAGATTTTTCCCCCAATTTGTTGTTTCCCTTCTGATTTTAGTTACATTGGGTTTTTTTGTACAAAAGCTTTTTAATTTGATATAGTAAAAATTATTTATTTTACATTTTGTGATTCTTTCTATGTCTTGCTTGGTTTTAAAGTCTTTCCCCTCCCAAAGGTCTGACATGTATACTATTCTGTGTTTACCCAATTTACTTATGGTTTCCTTCGTTATGTTTAAGTCATTCACCCATTTTGAATTTATCTTGGTGTAGGATGTGAGGTGTTGATCAATTCCTAATCTCTCCCACACTGTCTTCCAATTTTCCCAGCAGTTTTTATCGAATAGGGGATTTTTGTCCTAAAAGCTGGGATCTTTGGGTTTATCGTATACTGTCTTGCTGAGGTCTCTTGCCCCCAGTCTATTCCACTGATCCTCCTTTCTGTCTCTTAGCCAGTACCAAATTGTTTTGATGACTGCTGCTTTGTAATATAGTTTAAGGTCTGGGACTGCAAGGCCCCCATCATTTGTGTTTTTTTCATTATTTCCCTGGATATCCTTGATCTTTTGTTATTCCAAATGAACTTTGTTATGGTTTTTTCTAAATCAGTAAAGAAATTTTTGGGGAGTTCAATGGGTATGGCACTAAATAGATAAATATGTTTGGGTAGGATGGTCATTTTTTATTATATTGGCTCGTCCTATCCATGAGCAGTTAATGTTTTTCCAATTGCTCAAGTCTAGTTTTAGTTGTGTGGAGAGTGTTTTGTAGTTGTGTTCATATAGTTCCTGTGTTTGTCTTGGGAGATAGATTCCTAGGTATTTTATTTTGTCTAAGGTGATTTTGAATGGGATTTCTCTTTCTAGTTTTTGCTGCTGAGCTGTGTTGGAGATATATAGAAATGCTGATGACTTATGTGGGTTTATTTTGTATCCTGCAACTTTGCTAAAGTTGTTGATTATTTCAATTAGCTTTTTGGTTGAATCTCTAGGTTTCTTTAAGTAGACCATCATGTCATCCGCAAAGAGTGATAACTTGGTCTCCTCCTTGCCTATTTTGATGCTTTCAATTTCTTTTTCTTCTCTAATTGCTACTGCTAGTGTTTCTAGTACAATGTCAAATAGTAGAGGTGATAATGGGCATCCTTGTTTCACTCCTGATCTTATTGGGAATGGATCTAGTTTATCACCTTTGCAGATGATATTAGCTGATGGTTTTAGATATATACTGTTTATTATTTTTAGGAAGGACCCTTCTATTCCTATGCTTTCTAGTGTTTTTAATAGGAATGGGTGTTGTATTTTATGAAAGGCTTTTTCTGCGTCTATTGATATCATCATGTGGTTCTTGTTGGTTTGCTTGTTTATATGGTCAATTATGTGGATAGTTTTCCTAATACTGAACCAGCCCTGCATCCCTGGTATAAATCCTACTTGATCATGGTGGATGACCCTTCTGATCACTTGCTGGAGTCTTTTTACTAGTATCCTATTTAAGATTTTTGCATCTATATTCATTAGGGAGATTGGTCTATAGTTTTCTTTCTCTGTTTTTGACCTGCCTGGCTTTGGAATCAGTACCATGTTTGTGTCATAAAAGGAGTTTGGTAGAACTCCCTCTTTGCTTATTATGTCAAATAGTTTTTATAGTATTGGGATTAACTGTTCTCTGAATGTTTGATAGAATTCACTGGTGAATCCATCAGGCACTGGTGATTTTTTCTTAGAAAGTTCTTTGATGGCTTGTTGGATTTCATTTTCTGAATTGGGATTATTTAAGAATTCTATTTCTTCTTCTGTTAGTCTAGGCAGTTTGTATTTTTGTATATATTCATCCATATCACCTAAATTGGTGTATTTATTGCCATATAATTGGGCAACATAATTTTTAATGATTGCCTTAATTTCCTCTTCATTGGAGGTGATGTCCCCCTTTTCATCTTTGATGCTGTTAATTTGCTTTTCTTCTTTCCTTTTTTTAATTAGATTGACCAGTACTTTGTCTATTTTGTTTGTTTTTTCAAAGTACCAGCTTCTTGTCTTATTTATTAAATCAATAGTTCTATCACTTTCAATTTTATTAATTTCTCCCTTAATTTTTAGGATTTCTAGTTTGGTTTTCTGCTGGGGGTTTTTAATTTGATTGCCTTTGAGTTTTTTATTAGCATTTCCAATTGATTGATCTCTGCCCTCCCTAGTTTGTTAATATATGCACTCAGGGATATGAATTTACCTCTGATTACCGCTTTGGCTGCATCCCAAAAGGTTTGAAAGGATGTCTCGCCATTGTCATTTTCCTCGATGAAATTATTAATTGTTTCTATGATTTCTTCTCTAACTAAACGATTTTGGAGTATCATATTGTTTAATTTCCAGTTAGTTTTTGATTTGGTTTTCCATGTACCATTACTGATCATTATTTTTATTGCCTTGTGATCTGAAAAGGCTGCATTTATTATTTCTGCTTTTCTGCATTTGTGTGCCATGTTTCTGTGACCTAATGTATGGTCAATCTTTGTGAATGTGCCATGTGGTGCTGAGAAGGTATATTCCTTTTTATCCCTATTTATTTTTTCTCTATATGTCTATTAATTCTAATTTTTCTAAGATTTCATTCACTTTTACCTCTTTCTTATTTATTTTTTTATTTGATTTATCTAAATTTGATAATGGTTGGTTTAAGTCTCCCACTAATATGGTTTTACTGTCTATTTCCTCCTTCAATTCTCCTAGTTTCTCCATTAGAAATTTGGGTGCTATATTATTTGGTGCATACATGTTGATTAGTGATATTTCCTCATTATCTAAAGTCCCTTTTAACAAACTATAATTACCTTCCCTATCCCTTTTAATCAGGTCTATTTTTGCTTTGGCTTTATCAGATATCATGATTGCCACTCCTGCCTTCTTTCTGTTAGTTGAGGCCCAGAAGGTCTTACTCCATCCTTTAATTCTGACCTTGTGGGTGTCTACCCACCTCATGTGTGTTTCTTGAAGACAACATATGGTAGGGTTTTGGATTCTAATCCATTCTGCTATTTGTCTATGTTTTATGGGTGAGTTCATCCCATTCACATTCAAAGTTATGACTGTCACTTGTGGACTTCCTGGCATTTTGATATCCTTCCCTAATTCTAACCTTTCTTCTTCAGCTCTACCTTTTAGTCCAGTGATTTACTTTAAATCAGTCCCCCTTTTGCCCTCCCTTGATATGTTTCCCTTTCTAGTCCCTCCCTTTTTGTTCCCTCCCCCTCCCCCCTCTTCTTCCCTCCCTTTTTTGTGTTCCCTTCCCCCTACCCCCTTGGTTTTCCCTTCTCCCTTCCCTTGTTGGGTAAGAGAATTCAAGATCCCAATGGATCTGTATGTTCTTCCCTCTCAGAGTTGATTTCCCTGAGATTAAGGTTTAAGTAAAAACTCTCTTCCTCTCCTTCTTATAGGAGTTTTCTTCCCCTCCCCTTCCTGTGAATCTTTGTGTGAGAAAGATTATTCTATTTGGTCTTTCTTTTCCTCCTATTTACACATTACATTTTCCCCATATGTTAGTATACATAGATTGATATAAATGTAGTCCTTATAGAAGAGAGTTTGAGTAAAAGAAAAAGATAACATTTTCTCCTTTTCCCTTTCCTTCATATTTACCTTTTCAAGTATTCCATGCTCTTTGTTTTTTGATATCAAACTTTCCACAGTGCTCTGGTCTTTTCTTTGCAAAAACTTGGAAATCTTCTATTTTGTTGAATGCCCATACTTTCCCTTGGAAGTATATAGTCAATTTTGATGGATAGCTGATTCTTGGTTGAAGGCCCAGCTCTCTTGCCTTTCTGAAAATCATGTTCCATGCCTTACGATCATTCAGAGTGGAACTTGCAAGGTCTTGTGTGACCCTGATTGGCATTCCTTTATATCTAAATTGTCTTTTTCTGGCTTCTTGTAAGATTTTTTCTTTTGCTTGAAAGCTTTGGAATTTGGCAATTACATTCCTGGGAGTTGTCTTTTGGGGATTTAGTGTAGAGGGTGAGACCAGTTTGCTCAAACAGCTGCCAGCCTTGCCTGTGGGCATCAGCGAGAGGCTCATGAAGATCTGTTTGCCTCTCAGCAAAGACTGGTATGCCACAATCATCAGCGCATATGCCCCAACACTGACCAGCACAGAGGAGACCATTGAGCAGTTCTACTCTGACCTGAGTGCCATCCTGCTCTCAGTGCCCACAAATGACAAGCTGATACTACTGGGAGACTTCAACGCCCGCATTGGACAGGACCATGAAAGATGGAAAGGAGTGCTCAGCAAACACGGCATGGGCAAAATGAACAACAACGGCCTACTGCTACTCAGCAAATGCTCAGAGTTCAAACTCACCATCACGAACACTGTGTTCAGAATGGCAAACAAATATAAAACAATGTGGATGCACCCAAGATCAAAACAGTGGCATCTCATTGACTACATCATTGTACACCGGCAAGACATCCAGGATGTAAAGATCACCAGAGCCATGAGAGGAGCTGAATGCTCGACAGACCACCGATTGGTTAGAGCAACTCTTCAAATGCGCATTGTGCCTCGCCATCCAAAATGTGCCCAGACAGTTCACTCATTTTACAACATGAGTCGTCTTAGAGATCCATCACATTTGCAAACATTCCAGTCCTGCCTGGACCACAAGCTGTCTGCCAAGGGACCACTCACTGGAAGCTCAACTGAGAAATGGAACCAGTTCAGAGACACAGTGAAGGAAACATCAAAGGCAGTCCTAGGCCCCAAACAACGCAACCACCAGGACTGGTTCGATGAGAACAACACTGCTATTGAAGACCTATTGAGCAAGAAGAACAAAGCCTTTATGGAGTGGCAAAATAACCCAAACTCTGCTCCTAAAAAGGACAGATTCAAGTCTCTTCAAGCCATGGCACAGCGTGAGATCAGGAAGATGCAAGACCGATGGTGGGAAAAAAAGGCAAAAGAAATCCAGTGGTTTGCTGATATGAAAAACTACAAACAATTTTTCAGTGCCCTCAAGACTGTCTATGGGCCATTAAAACCCACCACCACTCCCTTGCTATCCTCTGATGGTGACACTCTCATAAAAGATAAAAAAGGCATCAGCAACAGGTAGAGGATGTTCTGTGAACTCTTTCAATGCCTGTATTGCCCTCTTGTTCTAGGATCTCTGGGCAATTTTCTTTGATTATATCTTGTATTATGATGTCGAGTTTGCTGTTTATTTCTGGCTTTTCTCGTAGTCCAATTATTCTTAAATTGTCTCTTCTCCCTCTATTTTCCAAGTCTATGACCTTGTCAATGAGATAGTTTATGTTCTCTTCTAATTTCTTGGTCTTTTGGCTTTGCTTTATTATTTCTTGCTCTTTGTCTTCGAGTTGCCTAATTCTGACCTTTAAAGCCTGGTTTTCCTTTTCACTTTGGTCAAACTGGTTTTGTAGATGCATGAATTTCTTTTGCATTATTTCCCACTTTTCCTCCCAGAAGGCTTCCATCTTTTTTATCCTTTCCGAATCAAATTCTTCATGGGTTTGTGGAGAGTTTCCATTTCCTTTGGAAGGTTTCGGAGCATTTGCTTGTGATTCCTCTTCTATCTCCTCTGTATTTTGTATTTTTGCTCCATAAAATGTGTCCAAAGTCACCCCTTCTTCTTGTTTTTCTTGGAATTTTGGGGCTTTTGTGCTTCTGTGGAGTTTGCCATCTCTATCTGAGTGGGGAGGACTAGCTTTTCTTATCTCTGTCTGGTGTTCAGAGGTTTTAGCCCCAGGCAGATTGTCCGTTCTATGCAGTTGTTGTTCTGTCTTCCCGGGGAAGCCAGGAATTGCTGGTGTTTCCGTGTTACTACCCTCCTCAGTTCCCTCCCAATGCTTCTCCGTTGCCTTACTTCCACGCTCTGAGCCTGGCTTGGCCCTTTCCGTGGGGTGTTTGTTTCTGTGCCTTAGCCGGTCAGAAGAGCCAGCACTCTGAGGGGGGAGGGGCCGCAGCTTCCCGGAGGGCTCCTGATAGGATTAGCTTTTCCTGGGTTGAACTGAGTATGCCCTGAGGCAGGAACCTTCTGTGAGACTCGGATGGAAAGATCCAGCCAGGGGGTTACAAGCTCCCCCCCCCCATCTTCTCTCTCTGTTTCCCTGCTGTTTGTATTGAGTGCCCCCTCATCTGAGTCAGGTTGTTTTCAGGAAGCGGTCTTCAGAATAGCCGGCCCTGAGGCTCTGAGGTTCCCTCTGCTGCCTTGGACTCGGCACTCTGGGTTGGGGGGGATGGGTCCTGGGACCTTCCTTCTGCCTACCCCTTAGGTCCGAGTGATCTCGGGTTCTGGCTTTGGGGGGGCATACCTTTTGATCCAGGTCCAGGAGGAGGATTCCCAGGGTTTATGCTGTTGTTCGTTTTGAATTTCGGTGCCCTAGGAGCATATAGTTTGAGTTCGGTAGGGAAGGGTTTCCGGAGATCTGAACTTTAGCTTTCTCTAAGCCGCCATCTTGACTGGAAGTACCTCCAGATCATTTTACAGATGAGGCAGACAGGGTTTAGGTGACTTGCCCAGGGTCATCCAGTCAGTAAGTGTCTGAAGCCAGATTTGAATTCAGAAAGATGAGTCTTCCTGACGTCAGGCCAGGTGCTCTATCACTGTGCCACCTAGCTGCCCCTCGTACCATTTGAACTCTTTCCCATTAGGAGGCCTGAGGTTTGCCCCCATCAACAGCTGCTTGGCATGGAGAGAGGGTAAACTTTCCTGTCTCCAAGATCTTATGATACATGAGGAAATCCCCTGCCTTTCTGATAAGTCACTCTCCCCTAATACAAGCCTCCTTCCTCCTTCCTTGACACTGTGGAATGGAATCAGTTTTCTTCTCCATGGAACAGAAGAGAATAGTTAGTCTTCTATGCTCCTCAACTTCAACTACTTACAGTAAGTTAGTTATTCCTTATGTCAGTTAGGAGGGTTCTTCATGCAGTGTTGCCCCTGGTATACACCATGCTCACTCTGATAAATCACCTTTGTGCATGCAGTTCCCATGGGCACATGCCTAGAAAGCCCTCTTTCCTCTCTTCAACCTGGGACAATAATTTGGATTTTGTGCTAGGAATTCAGGGCAAAGGTCATCAATTCCATCCTGCCTTTTTGTGGCTTGTCAAAGCTCCAAGATCATTTGAATGGTTCAAATTTCATTTCCTGGGGCAGCTCAGTGGTGCAGTATATAGGGCCTGGAATCAGGAAAGCCTGAGTTCAAATCCAGTCTAAGATACTTACTGTGTGACCCTGGGAAAGTCACTTGACTTTTATTTGCCTTCGTTCCTCATCTGTAAAATGGGGGATGTACTAGAGAAGAAAATAGCAAACCACTCCAATATCTTTGCCAAGAAAATCCTATAACATCCATTGGGTCAGAGACAGAGACAACTGAACTATAGAACAAGGACATAACAAGAGTTGAAAGGAATTTATGCATCCAAAAGCACCAATAACTGGGGGAAAGAGAGAATTACTCCTAATGGGGAACAAGTATAGTTGGGTGGAGAGGGAGGGAGTAGATCTTGACCTGCAGGTCCCTTTTTTCTGTGCTGTCTATGAGTGGTTTATAAGATGACTAACTAACTAAAGAGTTAAAAATATGATTAGCCCAGGCAGGTTTTGGTCAATCTCACAGGACTAAAACCTCCTTAGTAAAGAAAAAAGAAGCCCCCAAAGCTGAATGCAGGTACAATGATGGCCAAAACTCATCACAAAAGAAAACTAACCTCAAATGGCAGTTGTAGTTCTATGAGGGAAAAAAAATCAGTCCATTAGTTCTTTGAAGAAGCAGCAAATGACAGGCAAAGGAAAATACTGCAAAGGAAGAGTAGAACTGAAGAGAGGAAACAAGGGAGATATTGGGTCACCAGAGGCTCTCCAGCCTGGATGCCTCCCAAGGTGTGTGAGTTTTATAAGATTATCCCCTCTTTTACATGGCATGGGAATTTGTGAAAGACCATTTCCCTTTGTGTGCAGGAGGGAAACAGGGGAGAAAGAGATTTTTCCCTCAATACTTACTTTTGTCCTCATTAAAAGATTTACAGTTCCTGGACACTAAGGTTGAAAAAAATTGTGGTTTCATCTCTGCTGCAAACTGCCAGTATAATCATGGGAAATCATTATATGTTGCTTTAGGGCTTGCAAAACACTTTATATACCTAGTAGGGAACTGGCTAATAAACTCAGCCTTACTGGGCTGAGAGCTTGTCTGATGCAATCCCCACCTGTATTTTGAGGCATGTGTGAACACTCCACAAATGATGGCAGTAGACTAACCACAACAGTGAATTAGAGCCCTCTTCCACAGGATGCCTAGACAAAGCTGGGATAGCATTCAAAAGGGGCCAGATGACCAAAACCTCTCCTTTCTCTTCAGTTAATTTCTTCCTGCCTGATGACATTTGGAGAGAGAAGAGAGCAATGTTACAAGGGGAGAGACCTTCATCCCTCCTCTTATGAGTGTGACATATGGATTGTAAATATGGATCTTGGACTTTTGCCTCAGGATTTGTTCTTTCATTTTAAGTGAAGCAGATTGGAGACAATGACTGTGAATTTTGAAAGGTCAGAAGAGCAAGTCACTAAGAGGACTAGGAGTGGATTTGATGCCAGAGTTTTTAGTCAGTTACTCCAGCTTTGAAGCAATGAGGAACTATCTTCAAGACCCAGGCCAGCAGTAGCTGAGACCAGGACTCACCAGCATCAATGATTCATTTGAATGCTAACTTGGTGGGACTCCTGGGATGTAGAAACGGTCCTAAACTTGAGCCCACTCTTAGGGCCAAAGACAGAATGTGGAAGAGTGTGTCCCAGAGTGCTGGGAAAATATTTGTTGCTATTTTGAAATAGCCTCAAAGTAAATTTTTCTTTGTAAATATCAATTTCAATATTAAGAGTAGGGACTATTTGTGTGTGTGTATGCACACACATGCATGCACATCCTGTATCTAGCATAATATCTTTCACATAGTCTATGCTTAGCATGTTTATTGGGCTGAATAGTATTTCTTTTCATTTCATGGTACTATATGAAATTAATCAATCAATAGGGCGTCTTTCAATAATTCAATTCAATCAATATTCATTGAATGGAATTGGTCATTGGTGTCTAATCATGGGAGGGCTCTACTGGAAAAAGAGATTAACCTAATAGCATTTAGGAGAACTCAGTACTGGGAGAACTTGGCATTAGAGAAAGAAACTCTAACCTCTCAAAAATATTCTTAGAATCCTAAGGGGGAAATGTAGCTTATCTAGCTCTGGAAAGATAAGGTCAGGGAATACTCACTTCACAACGAACCTGTGAGGTAGTTGCTGCTATAATATCCATTTTACAGATGAAGCTGCTGAGGATCAGAGAGATTAAGCATCTTGACCAGGATTTCATTGTTAATAAGTCTCAGATAGAATTTAAACCCAAATTTTTACTAACTCCAAATCCAGTGCTCTATCCACTATGCCAGGACTAATATATAGAATGAGGAGTCTAAATTTCAAAAAGGCAAATTTAAGTTCAGTGTAAAAAAAACTCCTAACAAGTAGAATTATCCAAAAGTGGACCATACTGCCTCCAGAGATAATGGATTCCCCCAGGTAGAAGCTTTTCCAGCAATAGTTGAATGACTACTTTGGGGATGTGTTATACAGGGCGATTTTAGTCTTTGCAGATTAGATAGCATTGCTTCCAACATTCTGTGAGGATGTGATTTGTTGATGTATCCAGTAAAACCCTTTACCAACTTGTAAGTTCCTTAAGGGAAGGGGTGATGTTGTTCTCCATTATTGTGTGTCTCTGGCCTTCCATATATTCAGTGCTTAATAAATGGTTGCTGAATTGAATTGTTGAAAGACACCCTACTAATTGATTAATTTCATATAATGCCATGAAAAAAATGAAAAATAAATGGTGCGATTCAACCATCACAATGCAATTCAAAGCAATAAATACTCTAAGCACAGACCATGCCAAAGATGTTATGCCAAATGCAGGACACACACACAATTGTCCCTGCTCTCAAGGAGCTTACCTTCTACTGGGGGTGAGGGGTAACAACAAGCAGACAAATAAAACGAATGGGAAATTGAAAAGAGAAAGAAGACTGAGAGCTGGCTCTATGGAGAAAGGAGCAAGGTCCCCTCAGCTGGGACTTGAAGAAAGACAAAGATTCTAAAAGATGGAGATGAGTTTGGGAAATAGCTTCCTCAAATGCATGAAAAATGAAGATGGGGAACTAAGTTTGGGTAATAGTTAATAGCCTAATTTGTCTAGAAGATAGAGTTCATGAGGGAGAGTAATAAGAAAAAAAAATCTAGAAGGTTAAGTGGAAGAGGCAACTAGATTCAATGGATAGAGAGCCAGGCCTAGAGACAGGGAAATCTGTGTTCAAATGTGGTCTTGGACACTTCTTAGCTGTGAGACCCTGGGCAAGTCACTTAACCCCGATTGCCTAGCCCCTACTGCTCTTTCTTCTACCTTGGAACTAATACTATCTATTCTTGGACGGAAGGAATGAAGGAAGGAAGAAAGAGGAAGGAAGGAAGGAAGAAAGAAAGAGGAAGGAAGGAAGGAAGGAAGGAAGGAAGGAAGGAAGGAAGGAAGGAAGGAAGGAAGGAAGGAAGAAAGAAAGAGGAAGGAAGGAAGGAAGGAAGGAAGGAAGGAAGGAAGGAAGGAAGGAAGGAAGGAAGGAAGGAAGGAAGGAAGGAAGGAAGGAAGGAAGGAAGGAAGGAAGGAAGGAAGGAAGGAAGGAAGGAAGAGAAAAGTGGGAGTAAAACTGTGGAAGGGCTTAGATGCCAAGCTAAGCTAAGGAATGTGTATTCTATCTTAGAGGAAATGGAGAGCCAATGGAAAGGATGAGCACATGGAATTCAGGAAGGTTCATAACCATCCAAGATTTGTTTCTTTTGTTCAGGTCAGCTTTGTTTCCTTATAAAGTCATCTGGGGCTATATTCTGGACATTTTATATGAGGTCATTTAGAAACTTAATAAAAGGAGAATTCTTTTCCTTACATACAGTGGCTTGGCATCATGTTACAGAAGATGACTGTGACCTAGCAATTCAAAGCCCAGGGTTCTGGCAGGGAGGGTGCATGTATCCATCCACAGACAGACACCCTTCCACCTCCATCTCTTCCTCTCCATTATACAATGCACAGGACTTCTCCCCTCAATCACCCTTGAGCTAAAAGGGGAGCATGCCCATTTTTTCCTCCTTCATAATATTTAGGAGAAGACAAAGCTGAGCTGTCTCCGCTCCTAAATAAATGTAAACTGTCATGGGATAGATAAACAGCAAAGAGAGTCTCTGAAATTTCTGTTTCCTTACATTTTAAGCTTACTCACTTTTTAAAATCAAGATTTCTATGTACTGCTAGACTCCTACTAATGGAAGAAGTTGGCTCTATGATTTCTCTGTTCATTTACAGAAGATTTAACATCTTAACAAGCTCTGCATCCTGTAAAATATATTTTACAGTGGAATCAAAAATGACATAACATATGTGGTCCTGGCACAAAAATGTATGTATGGGAAAGTTAGAATCCAGAGCCTATAAAATGTTGTGTCAAATAAATACATTTAGCTTTCATATCATGGCTAATAGCACACTAATTCCAAAGCAAGGCACCAGATGCCTGTGATTACAGCTGAGTGGAATGAGAGCATAAGCAAGGGGGGTGATAACACATGCTTTTACTCCTGGCAGACAGACGAAAAATGGAGCTGTTGATATTCTGCCATGATTTTGGAAAACAACCTTTTTTTTTGAGACTGGTGACTGTCACACCTTCTATTCCTCAGTTTTTTTCATGCTTCTCAAACTTCTAAGTGCCAAAGAATGGGAAATGGGAAGCACACCAACATGTTAAATTCATTTAGCAATTTTCTTGTTTGTATCTTTTTTGTAAGACCAAAGTGGTCTATGGGCCAAATATCCCTCATTGGAATAAACGTCTACCTACATCCTGTAAATAAGACTGCACCAGCCACCAGACATTCCCCAGCCAGGAGTAGAACATATTAGTACATTCCATGCTTAGTGAACCATCTCTGACCTCGATTTTCTCCCTATGATCCTAGTGAAGGAGAAGAACAAAGAATTTCTATTCCCACCAAAATCTTCTGTAGGATGCTGTTGTCATCAAATTTCTGCCACCTGACAAAGTAGCTGAGTCTACTGATGGAAAGCTATAGAAATCTCCTCATCCATGTGTGGTTAAACAGGAAGACTTGGGGGCATCTGGGTAGCTCAGTGGATTGAGAGCCAGGCCTAGAGATGGGAGGTCCTAGGTTCAAATCCGGCCTCAGACACTTCCTAGCTGTGTGACCCTGGGCAAGTCACTTGACCCCCATTGCTTTGCCCTTACTACTCTTCTGCCTTGGAACCAACACACAGTATTGACTCCAAGACGGAAGGTAAGGGTTTAAAAAAAAAAACCAAACAGGAAGACTCTTCAGAAACTCTCATGGCAACTATTGTTATCGTTGAATCACATGTAGGAGGAGTCATTTGTTTCCTAGGATTTTATAAATGCACAAAGGGGAAGTATTCCCTGCCCCCCAACTCAGCCTTCTCAGGTGAGTCCCCAGGGGAGTGACTGTTCTATCAGATTCTGGGGTACTCTTGGTCATGCCTCCATCAGTGATCTTGACTTTAATAGTCATCTAATAGACATAATTAGCTCAGAGCAAAGAGATTTACCAAGATGGTATATTAAGTACAGTAGCTACAAAATATTCCCCCCACAAACTGGGGGCACAAGAGCCTTCAAATACACACCTATCCATTAGAATACATTAGTAGCAAGGTTCATGTGTCAAAGATGCAAGGGGCTAAGGCAAGTCATACCTCTGTTCTATAATCCCATTCCCTCCTCATAAGGGCCTCACTGATCTCCACTGGCTGCAATATCTTTGCTGGGCAGGTCAGTCAGCTGGGCTTCCTAGGCAACTCCTGACCACAGGTCAGATCCAAGTTTCCAAGACTAATTCTTCCTTGGATCTATGGAAGGCTCTCTTCTCTGCTGCCAGAATCATGCACTTTGCAGCTGCTTCTTGCCTTAAATTATTCAACTGCCTCTTTGTGTCTGCATCTCCTTAAATAGTTTGTCTCTACTCCCTGAGGGATATGGTATCTCCTGTTGGATAAGTAGTTCTGCAAGATGTCATGATCACCAGATGGGGATGTCCTGCCTTAAAACTTGTCTTTTGATAGTCATCAGGCCACCTCCAATCTCCAGCCAGTCAATGGAAAGTATCCCATCAAATTCCACTGAAGAGTCCTCCATACTTTAAAAAGAGGTACTAGACTTATCTTTGTGCTTGGTTTAACACATTAACACTCCATTTCCTTTATTATATACCCCTTAATTTCTGCAAAGACATCACCTCGTTTGGGAGTCACTGAGGAGTGGGAAGGAACCAACTCCCCCACCTTTGCATATGAAATGCCACATTTGTACTAGGAATAAGAGTAGCATGTGCTTCAAAATCCATTGGACCATGTTGCTCTCAAGCATTTCCTTCAATATTTTAGTGCAATGTATAATGTATACTTTATAGACAATTTGTATAGAGTAACTACATAGGGCATTTTTATGAAATTCAGGGGTGACTTTCAGGTCGATTGTGGGATGTGGGCATGTTGACAATAAAGTTATACATATGGCACATTGTGTTGAGGGGATCTTATCCCCTCCCCCTCCTGGAGGGCCAACCCAGTTCGTCAACATTCCCCACATATCAGAGTTTGTGTCAGTGATGGTCTGAACATCAATAAAAGAAAGTAGGTAGGGCAGACCTGGCCTTCTTGGACAGACACAGAGCTGAAGAGACAGGGAAAGGGAGAGAAGGGTTAATGGAGGCTAAGAAAAACGTGGTCTGAACTTAGAGTAAGAATGAGATTTAAAACTATGATTGTCTACCTTTTCTAATAAACTTTATAAAAATTAATAACTGGGTAGATATATTAATTTTCACTTGTTATGACCTATGGGTATCTCTATGGCTGCTGGATTGCATCCTAAGAGCCTACTGCCAGATCTCAATCCATTAAGGGAAGGGAGCTGATGGTGTGGATGATTGTGGGCAGTTAACAGGATCTGTATGAAAAACTACTCCTCTTGGGACAGAAAGGTATATATAGTCCAACTCAGCATTCATGGAGATGAATGAAATGGTCTACATCAAGCCAGTGCTGATGGTAGAGTAGTTAGAGTGCTAGACTTGTCATGAGGAAGACATGTCCAAATCCTGCCTCCACATTTTACTAGCTGCCAAAACATAGGAAAGTCACTTAAAACCTGAGACTCAGTTTTCTCAACTGAAAAATGGGGTTGCTTTGAGGTTCAAATGAGATAATTCATGCCTAGCTACTCCCTTTTAAACACATAGATTCAAAGTTCTGTCTCCACATATTTTAAACTATAGACCAAGCCCCTATCCCTATATCTATTTGACAGACTATACCAAATGACACACAAATTCAAAAGTCATTATTGTTTTGTCATTTTTCAGTCATGACTGAGTCTTCATGACTCCATTTAGGGTCTTCTTGGCAAAAATAACAGAATGGCTCGTCATTTCCTTCTCCAGCACTTTTTATAAATGAGGGACTGAGGCAAACAGGACTAAGTGACCTGCTCAGGGTCACACAGCTAAGAAATATCTGAGGCCACATTTGAATTCAGGTCTTCCTAAATCCAGGCCTAGTACTCTATTCACTGTGCCACCTAACTGCCCCAAACTCAAAAGTAAAAGGCATCTAATAAAACACAAGATAGATAAAATTAATTTAATCAAATGATAAATATTCTCTCTACTGACAAACAAATGGCTGTCATCTCCCATGCTGTTCTAGAATTTCATTTAATCTTTCTGTATCCCCAGTTCAAAGCACCCAAGTGAAGTTCAGAGCTTAAGCCAACCTTCCTAATTGACATGGTATTTCATCTCATCACAGTTTGGAGAGTGCTAATTCCTCAAGACTGGATGAGCACTGAAGCGTCTGGTCACAATTCTCTCAATCATCATCATGGTGGCAAGGGGATGCTGGAGGCGCACACACCATGATCAGGTCCACACCTTTTGCTTACTCTTCCAATGATTTCCTTTTTTTCTGTTCCCATATGCTATGCCATTTGTACCAGACTTCCTACAGCATTTGTTTTTAAATTTTCACAGCACTTCTAAGGCCATTCATGTTGTAGTGCTTCCTTTTCCAGTTAGAGTTGGAACCAAGTGACAATTCCCATACTACAAGCTAATACACAACCTTCTAGGGAATGTGGTGCTATGAATTCTCTCATATGAGTGAGGTTCTTTCATACCAAAGCATTGTGGGAAACAGAGCCCGAGAATATATCCTCTAAATCTATTTTTTAAAAGCTTCAAAAATTTTAAAATGCTATATAAATGTCCTCTATTATCTTTTTTATTATAAGCCATAGCCAAAGAGTAGACAAAAATAATAAAGATTTCATAGAAATGACACAAAGCCAAGGAGGTCAACATGGAATAGAAAAAGGGAATTCACAATGAATTAAGTAGTAGACCTCAGTGAAGTAACAGTTTATTTCACCCAACTTCTGCCAAGACAGCATTTCTTTTGATGATAACATTAGTCACAATTCCTTCTTGTTTTGCTGTGTTGACATTGCTGTTAGCCTAGATACCATTTATGAAGTCCATAAATTCATTATGCCCAACAAGATTCTTTTTGGAAGGTTTAAACTAGTTCAGTGTTTACTAAATGTACTTTAAAATGGAATTTTTAAAAACTGAAATATATTGACGGTACTAAGGAATGTTGTCTTAGCCATTCAAGAGTGGGTGTTTTAATCATCACCATAGTTACAGTATGAACAGAGGACTATGTTTGTGTAAGTAAACCACAAGTGACAGAGCTATGAATTAATCTAAATCTAAACATTATGGAAAGTGACTTTTTGCACAATTTGAAATTATGCAAAGAAAGTGATTAAAATGTCCATATTCTTCAACCCAAAAGTCCTATTCCTAAGTATACACCCCAAGAAGGCCAATGATAAAAAAAATTATGTATATCAAAATAGATTTCCCTTTTCTACTCCATGTTGACCTCCTTGGCTTTGGGTCATTGCTATGAAATCTTTATTATTTTGGTCTATTCTTTGGCTATGGCTTATAATAATAAAGATAATAGATGACATTTATATATCACCTTAAAATTTGTGAAGCTTTTTTGTAGATGTAGAAGATATATTCTTGGGCTCTGCTTCCCACAATGCTTTGGTATGAAAGAACCTCATTCATCAGAGAGAATTCGTAGGGCCACATTCCCAAGAAAGTTGTATATTAGCTTGTCAAAAAACTTATATGAGCACTTTTCATAGTAGCTGAGAACTGAACACAAAGGAGATGCCCATTCATTGGGGGCTAAATTAATTATGGTACACAAATGTAATGATATGGTATTATAATGTAAAAAGTGATGAATATGACAAAAACCACATTCTTATGTATTCATGCAAAGTGAAGTAAGCAGGACCAGGAAAACAATATATATAATCAATACCAAAAGAATGAAAGCAGAAAGAACAACAGAAATATATGAAGCAAAACTGAATGCTAAAAATTTTTAACTACCAAGGCAGATAGAAGATGCAAAATGAGATTTATGTTATTGTACATGGCCAATGTGGAAATTTGTTTTGCTTCACTGGGCATATATGTTACAATGATTCTCTTTTTTTTTTCTCTAATGGAGATGAAGTAGTGTTAGAGATAGAAAATAAATTTTTGTCCTTTACAAAAAGTAAAATTATTTTTTTTAAATAATGTATCTGGCATTGAGCCATAAGTCTGGTAAGAACCAGCCTGAATAAGCTCAGAGTCACATCTCTCAGGTGGCTACAGGACAATGACATTTTCAGCCCCAACAAATCTCAAAGATCATCTAGTAAATTATAAAGATGCCTTAGTGAGGGCAGACCTTTACCAAAGACATTGCAGGTCCTTAAGTTGTTGAAGCAATCTCTCCAGAAATACTTGTTGAATTGGTTTGAATTCAATTGATACAGAATTTCAACAAGAAAAAGCTTAATTCCACTGGCTTTCTTGTTTCCCTTCTCTACTGACCCCCTAAGTGTGGTTTTTCTTTGGAAAGGCAAAAATTCAAAGGTTTCTGAAATGAAAAATGTTCTGCCTCAATTTCAGCTGTCATGTGTGAAGGAATGCTTTGCTTTTTCCAGCTTTGGGAGAACAGGCTATAACTATGCATGCCTCCCCCCTGACTCTCCCTGGCCAAGTGTCCCCAGGGCTAGTTAGATTTCCCTAAAAGTGAGGGGTCAGTCCTCCTCCTGACTCATCACTGAGGCCTATCCTGAACAGAGTCTCAAATATCATTAATTCTTTTTTTTTAAGAATATTTTTCCATAGTTTCATGATTCATGATTCCTCCCCTCTTTCCTCCCCCTTCTGGAGCTGACAAGCAATTCCACTGGGTTATACATGTATCATTGTTCAGAACCTATTTCCAAAATTTCACTAATTCTTACCAAAAAATTATGAAAAGCTTTTCTGTGAAATCGAGGGAGGGAGATTGGAATCCTTTCTTCCCTGAGGAAGAAGAGTTATGACCCGGCTGACAAAAAGAATGAATTATGATCAACGCTGGTTCTTCCCTTTGGTCTCCCCTCTTAGAAAATCTGATAATTTGAAAATTCTCTTGTCACTAATTATAAGAGTTTTTTTTTTTCTTAGAGGCTTCTGCAGATATTTGTTATCATTTTCCATATCTATCTCTATCTTTCTGTTTCTCTGTCTCTAGGTATGTCTCTCTGTTTCTATTTCTGCCTCTGTACTTTGTCTCTCTCTCTCTACCTCCTTCCTTTCTATTTGTCCCTGTCTCTCTGTCTCTCTGTTTCTATCTCTCTGTCCCTGCCCTCTCTCTCCCTCCCTATTTCTCCAGGACCTCAATATGATATATATACATATATATGTGTATACATGTGTATATGTACATATATATATATATACATATACACACATATATGACACTCTATCCTCTGGACCACATAGCTGCCCTAAGCATTCATTACATTATGGAAAAGGCATGATACAGATTAGTAGACCCACTGCTAAGTAGTAATAGTCCTGATCAAAGCAATCATGGCTAGTCCTAGAACACAGCTAGACCATGACATTTTCCAGCTGTGCCTAAATATATCCCACAGATAGCCAGAAAATGTTGTCTTCTAGGTCTTCCTTCCACTAGTCTTGGAATCTTTGATATAACACAGGCAACCAAACTTATCACAAAATAAATATCTATGTATATTAGTTTAATGGAAAAAATCAAATTTTATAAAACTTCCCTCTATAACCCCAGCTTATTATATTCTAGGTTCCCTTATGCCCTGGTCTTGTTTCTAGTAGAAGAGGGCAGAACTAACTAACATGAGGATTAAGACATGATATAACCATCATCTACATAGCTGTGTTTAAAGAGATTTGAAGTCAAGAATAGGTGAGATGATAAATAAATGGGTACCTAGTTGCTTTAACTATGTTCATCTTCAGATACAGATGAATTATATCCAGAATTTACATATCAAAAGAACTTGTAGATAAAGATTCCATATTGATCATTTTTTACTTTTAAAAATGTAAAATATAATAATATTGAAGAAAAGTAAATATTGGCCTGATTTTCTAAAAGGAGGAAAAATGAATTCCTGTAGTTTGTGGAATAGAAGCTTTGATTACAACCCCTAACAAAATTGTTAATCATTTTATTAAACAAATTGGTTATGAAAGATGTTAAAGGGATTTTCTTAATCTCTCCCTCTGTCTCCTTAAGAGGCTACAGAGCAGGGTTTCTAAGTAGATCAGAACTGACAGGTTCAGTGAGTCAGTGAGTCAGAGCTGAAGATTCCATTACCAAAGGGACCAAAACCTGAGGAGAGGAAGTGGCCAGCCCTTTGACAGGAAGTTAGGGGGATCAGGTGGTCAGTGAGGAGATGAAGGAAGCAGCCACTGACAGTTGAAGGTCTTTTGCCTCAGAGATCCCTAGAGAGCAGGAGGTCTGTCTCTGAGGCAAGGATCTGCTAGCAGTTGGCTACTGACAGTTGGACTGCTATAGAAAACTGATTGAAGGAGTGAGAGTGGTGGCTTTCTATTATTTTAGAGAGTTAGAGTTAGTGAATCATTTATAAATAAAGTAAGTTAGCTAGGCCTGGTGTGCCAGGCAGAAGAACCTGTCCTGATAAGACAGAGATAGTTTTAGGAAATTTTAGGTAGTATTGGGAATTTTAGGTACAGGGTATAAGATTAATCATTTCTCTTTTGTAAAATGGAGATTTGAACCCTAGACTTCAATCCCCAGAATTCCTTGGTATTTCCCAGAATTCCCTATAATCTCACCTGAGTCTCCACCTGAGTGAGATCACAAGGAGTATTTAACTGGCTCTCTGCCTGACACGTATCTCACTGGTCTTCCATTGCATTGATGTAGTAAGTAAGCTAAGCTTGGGCACTCTAAATGAGCTAATCAGCCCTAGGCATGTAGTTTTCTTATTTTGTATTTTCTTTAGTTCTTGATTTCTAATAATCTTTAATAAATCTCATAAAATATAATATTTCTATTACTAGAGGCCAAATTTAATTTTTATACTTTCCTCTTTTCTTTCTTAAATTAAACATAGTTTCTGTTAAACTGCTCTCCTCACTTTGTTGAACTTCTTAATTTAACCCTTAAAAAGGCTAGGAAAGAAACTAAGAGCCAACATGTGTTCACTACAAATAAAACAAGCTAGACTGACTTCATTTTATTTTTTACATTATTTTTTAATTAATAGAAATCTATCTTTTCTCCCTGCCACTCTTAACTCCTTTGGTAACTAAAAAGAAAAAAAAAATGAAATAAATTCCTTGTAACAAATATTTGTAGTCAAGCAATACAAATTCTCTCGTTGGTTGTGTTCAAGGAATATATATATATATGTCAATCTGCTATGTCAGCTCTGTGTAAGGAGCTGAATAACATGTTTCATCTTCAGTCCTCTGGAATCATGAATGGTCATTGCACTGATAAAGATTCTCAGAGTTTTCAGTGTTTATGGGATTGTTGTTGTAGAAATTATTTTCCTATCTTTGTTCATTTCATTTTTCATCAGCCTCTAAAAACACTTCATTCTTATAACACTGATCTGATCCTATAAATTCATTTTCTGGTTCTGCTCACTCCACTCAGTATCAATTCATACAAGTCTTTCTGGATGTCATAGAAATCGCCTGTTTCCTTATTTCTTAGAGCACCGTGGCATTATCACATTCATATATCATAATTTGTTCAGCCATTCTCCAATTGATGGGTATTGCCTTAGGCTGGTCAATCAGATTGTGATTATAGAAACAGCATATCTGTATTTCAGCAATCTATTTGATGATGTCCCTGATGGAATGTATGTGAACAAGAGTAAGAAATAGAATCTGGGTGCTGATAAATGTAGGGTAGTCGACGTCTTAGTGACCAACCCTACCTAGAGAGTGAATCCACAAAAGATGACTGCTAAATGTGTGCCATAGGATTTATACCACAGCCATCTTCTTTTTAACTCTTTTCTCCCATATGAATTTAGATAAAGACATACATCATTATCAAATCTCTTGATGGCACACTGGATGATAGCCAAGATTCAAAAAGATATTGATAGGAGGGGACATCTGGGTGGCTCAGTGGATTGAGAGCCTGGAGATGGGAGGTCTTGGGTTCAAATCTGTCCTCAGAAATTTTATAGCTGTGTGACCCTGGGCAAGTCACTTAACTCCCATTGCCTAGCCCTTACCACTCTTCTGCCTTGGAACCAATATGTAGTATTCATTCTAAGATGGAAGGTAAGGGTTTTTTATTTGTCTTTTAAGACATCAGCAGGCTGTATAAATATACTGAAGGATGGCAATAATAATAATAATAGTTGACATTTATATAATACTTAAGAGTTGACAAAAACCCTTTATAAATATAGCATTTTCTCATTTGATGCTCATGACAATCTTGGGAGACAGGGCTATGACTCCCATTTTACAGATGAGGAAACTAAGCCAAATGGAGGTCAAGTGACTTGCCCATGGTCACACAGCTACAAAAAGTTTGATGTAGGATTTTAACTCAGATATTTCTGACTCCGGGTCCAGCACTCTATCTATTCCTATCACCTGGCTACCTCAAAAAAAAAAAGGATACAACTGAGATAAATGTCAAGTCTTGTTTTCAAAATTCAACCTCACAAATACAAAATGGGAGAAGCATTTGGAAGTACCAAAAACTTTCAGTTTCCCTGAACTAGCTCTGAAAACAGCAACATAAAAAAAAAAAGCATGAAGCTTGACAGTATCTCACCACTCCCAGGTGAGAAGAGTCCAGCTTTGACATAAAATCAAGAACTGAATGGAAAAATTAGCAACAACAACAAAAGAACTTGATCATAAAATGCTACTATGAATGGCACACATTTAGCAATCTAGACTTCCATTTTTTTCCTTTTTCTTTGATCTCTTTGGAGCTAAATCAATTGTACAAAAAAATCAAGCCATTCTCCAATTGATAAATGGGCAAGGACATGAATAGGCAATTTTCAGATAAATCAAAACTATTAATGAATATGAAAAAGTATTCTAAATCTCTTATAATCAGAGAAATGCAAACCAAAACAACTCTGAGGTACCACCTCACACCTAGCAGATTGGCTAACATGACAGTAAAGGAAAGTAATATATGTTGGAGGGGATGTGGCAAAATTGGAACACTAATACATTGCTAGTGGAGTTGAGAATTGATCCAACTATTCTTGCCCAAAGGGCCCTAAAAGACTGTCTGCCCTTTAATCCAGCCACATAGCACTTCTGGGTTTGTACCCCAAAGAGATAATAAGGAAAAAGACTTATACAAAAATATTTATAGCCATGCTCTTAATGGTGGCAAAAAATTGGAAAACGAGGGGATGCCTCTAATTGGGGAATGTTTGAACAAATTGTGGTATCTGTTGGTGATGGAATACTATTGTGCTCAAAGGAATAATGAATTGGAGAAATTCCATGGGGACTGGAATGACCTCTAGTAATTGATGCAGAGTGAAAGGAGCAGAAGAACCAAGAGAACATTATACACAGAGACTGACACACTGTGGTACAATCAAATGTAATGAACTTCTCTACTAGCAGCAATGCAATGATCCAAGACAATTCTAAGGGTCTTATGAGAAAGAACACGATCCACATTCAGAGGAAGAACTGTGGGAGTAGAAACGCAGAAGAAAAACAACTGCTTGATCACATGGGTCGATGGGGATATGATTGGGGATGTAGACTCTAAATGATCACCCTAGTGCAAATATCAATAATATGGAAATAGGTCTTGATCAATGACACATGTAAAACTCAGTGGAATTGCATGGTGGCTACAGGAGAGGGATGGAGGGAGGGAAGGGAAAGAACATGAATCTTGTAACCATGGAAAAATATTCCAAATCAATTAATTAAATAAAAATTTCCCAAAAAAAATTTTAAGTATTAATTTGCATGGACAAGATTTGCCCAAAATGCCATAGTTGAATGGATTTTTCTCTGAACCATTAGAGAGCATTCCTCATCAATGGAATCACAAATTCACTAAAGTACTAATATACAAGAAAAATGTGGAGTTCAGATTAAAGCAAGTAATGGGCCTTCACTGTGCTCTAGAGTTTCATGTGCAACCTTTTAAAAGAGACATTAAGACACAGGAGTACATCTAAGGACAGGAAATCAGGATGGCATAGGATCTGGCAAGCATGTTATAAGAGAAATAGTTGAAGGAATGAGGGATGTTTATATTGGATAAGAGAAGACTTGGAGTTATAGGACAGCTTTGTACATATATTTGAAAGTCTATAGCATAGAGAAGTAGTAGACTTAATCTAATTTTCTCTTGAGGTTAAACAGAATCAGTGGGTAAACATTAGAGGAAATCACATCTCAACTTAATATAAGGAAAACATGGTTCTAATAGGAATAAGGATTATGCATAGATGAAATGGTTGGCCTCCCGAAACAGTGGGCTCCTCATCACTGTTATTGCTCAAGCAGAGACTCAAAGGCAACCTGCCAGCCATGCTAAAGAAGAAATTCCTTTAATGCACTGAGTTAGTTTCACTAACACTGAGAACTTAGGTTTGGTTAATAGCTGGCTTCCCTTCTTTGTGATTCAGATTGATTTGTAGATGAGGTACATGATGTATTCTCTGTGGGAGAACTTGCTGAACCCTTTTTTGGGTTGCTCATCCTCCTTTGGGTCTGCCTGTCCTCCAGCTCTCACCTGTGGCTCCAAGAAGCATAGGCAGGTTCTCTTTATAGTGGCAAAAAATTGGAAAATGAAGGGATGCCCTTTGATTGGGGAATGCCTAAACAAATTTTGGTATCTTTTGGTGATGGAATACTATTGTGCTAAAAGGAATAATAAAGTGGAGGAATTCCATGGGGACTGGAACAACCTCCAGGAATTGATGCAGAGTGAAAGAAGCAGAACCAGGAGAACAGTATACACAGAGACTGACACATTGTGGTACAATCAAATGTAATGGACTTCTCTACTTATAGCAATGCAATGATCTAGAACAATTCGGAGGGACTTAAGATAAGGAACGCTATCCACATCCAGAGAAAGAACTGTGGGAAAAGAAACACAGAAGAAAAACAACTACTTGATCACATGGTTCAATAAGGACATGATTGGGGATGTAGACTCTAAATGATCACCCTAATGTAAATACTAATAATATGGAAATAGATCTTGATCAATGACACATGTAAAACCCAGTGGAATTGGCTCATTGGCTTTGAAAGTGGGGTGGGAGGAGGGGAGAGAAAGAACATGATTCATGTAACCATGGAAAAATATTCTAAATTAATTAAATAAATAAATGAACTTAAAAAAAAAAAGAAGCATGGGCAGCCATCACACTTGGTAAAACTGTCAGGCTAAACCTGGTTGAGAGCAACCAACAAGACATCCATGATTTCAGTGGATGTCTAATGCAAGTATGTGAAGACTTCCCCTGGTAGAATGGGTGGATGACAACAGTCTGTTCCAACAGCTATGAAAGTGGCTGAAGCAGACACTGTGGAGCCCTTTGAGCTTGGTCAGACATAGAAGAGGCCAAGAGCATCCACTGCATCTCAGACCATCACTAGTCATCTTGATTTTTGTCTTGCCACTGGACTTCAATGACCCTAGAAGAGAGAATGAGGCTGAAGACTATGAGCAACTCTGCCTCACATAAATCCAATTTATTCGCAAGTCAAAAGACACCAATTTTTTGTCATTTTGGTCCTTTTTGAGTACAAAGAACAACCACCAATTTCTCTTCTGGCCTATTCCAATAGCTTTCTAAATTCATCCCATTTTCTCAAATCTCTCCACTCCAATTTATCAGCAACCAAAGTAATTTTTCTAAAATGTTGCTCTGGTTATATCATCTCTCTATTCAATGAACTCAAGTAGTTTTCTTTTACTTCCAAGATGAAACAGAAACTTCTGACTAGCATTTAAAGCCCTTCACAAACTGGCCCCTTCCTTCCTTTCCAGCAGTTTTACACTTTACTCCCCTCCACCCACTCTATGATCCAATTACACCTCCCCCTGACTGTTCCTTATACATCGCATCTCCCAATTTGAGGCATTTACACCAGATGTCCTATATGTCTGGAAAATACATTCTCTTCACCTCCAATTTCTACCTCCCTCCCTTCCTTCAGGACTGAGCTCATATCCCACCTTCTGCATGAGACTTTTGCCTGTCTGCTCTCCTCTCCTCAGAGCCTTTCTCATGAGAATATGTTCCATTTAGACTATCTCTTAAATGTAGTTATCTCTAGGTTACCTAATAGTTATTATCATGTTAGAAAGTGAAATATTCAAGGGCAGCTGGGTAGCTCAATGAATTGAGAGCCAGGTCTAGAGACAGGAGGCCCTAAGTTCAAATCTAGCCTCAGACACTTCCCAGGTGTGTGATTCTGGGCAAGTCACTTAACCCCCATTGGCTAGCCCTTACCACTCTTCTGCCTTGGAACCAACACAGTATTGATTCCAAGATGGGAGGTAAGGGTTTTATAAAAATTAAAAATAAAATTTTAAAAAGGGGAAATGTTCAAGAGCAATGATTGTCTTTTAATTTTTTTGTCACCCTAGAGCTTAGCATTCTGACTGTCACAACTAAGCCATCACCACTCATCCTGACTTTTGGCTTGCCACAGACTTCAATGACTACAACTCTGCTTCACTTAAATCCAATTCATGTATAAGTCATGACCATTCCCTCATGTGGTTGGTTCTCTTCAAAAATGAAGGATAAATAATGATTTAAAGATAGTTGCTTCTTACAATACTTGAAGAATCCAAGTCTGTTAGCATTTAAAACTGATTCTAAGCTATGGAAGATACTTTTAAAGTTGTGGAGGAGCTTAGCCGAGGTCAATTAAACAAGCATTTCTTAAGCATCTGCTACTTGCAGGGCATTGTTCTAGGAGTTGGGACAATAAGTCCACATTTCTGTGGTGTTTTAGAATTTACAAAATGCTTTCTTTATCACAACCTTCAGGAAAACTAAGATTTCATAGGGGTTGCATGCTTTGCCCAAAATTGTGGCTCAACTCAGCTGGTTAAACTATAGATGCTGAAACTTTGACTCAAGTGCAAATTCAGGGTTCTTTGGACATCATGTCTGTGACAGAGGCTGGCACTAGAGAAAAAGTATCAAGAGTAAATATTAGATGTGCATTTTTCTCTCCTTCCAGTCCCAGCCCTTTCTCCAGAAAAGCAGGCTTTCCCCCTGCTCCAACCTAATTTCTCCCTCTTGTGGGTACATGGGTTTTGCCCACCAAAGCACTTCCTTGAGGAAGTCCAATTAGGGCATGGAACCAATAATCTAGCATAGTGATAGCAAACCTTTTAGAGAAGAAGTTCTGGTGCCCCTCTGCCTTACCACCACACTGCCACCCAGACAGACAGAATAGGGAGGAAGTGCTCCCACTGGCTGCTGGGCAGAGAAACGAGGGATGTCTTTAGGCTCATGGAGAGTGGGAGCAGCTCTGCCCCAAGTCCTTCTGGCTTTCTAGGAAGGAACTGGGGGGGGGGGGACGGGGAAAGACGCAGGCATATCCACATATCCACAGAGCAGGCTCTGTGTGCCCTTTTTGGTATGTATGCTATAGGTTCACCATCACTGATCTAGTAAGACAGAAGAGAACAGAGATACCTTGAATTACTGAAAAGCTGGAACTATTGAAGAGTCAGAGACATTTAGTGTCTACTTGAAGTGAAGTGAAGTAACAGAGTACCCCACCACCACCATTACCAGCATTCTAGTTGCATTATGAATAGAGAATTGGTCTTAAGGGCAAGAAGACCTGTATTTGAATCCTCTCTCTCCGACATAGCTGTGTGGTCCTGGACAAGGCATTTAACCCTTCTAGTGCCTCCAGGCAACTCTCTCAAACTCTAAGTTTCAGAGCTAAATTTGGTGTCTGCTTCTCAAGAGAGAGCTTAAGTCTATCATAACATGAAGTTCCCAGTAGGTAAATTAGAAGCAAGTAATGAAACTTAATACTAAGAGATGTGGTATGGGAAACCAAAGGAATTCACAGGAAACAAAGACCAACAAATTTTTGAAAATTCAATATGAGTGGATATACATATAAATTCAATTTTCAGAAACATCAATATACATGTGTATATATATATGTATGCATATATCTGTGTATTTAATTTTCAAAACTTGTTTATCCAAGAGAGATTTGCTATGTATGTGGGGAGTGAGGGTGGAATTCTCTTCATGCTGAGTCATCCTTGGACAGAAGTGTGGGAATTGAGATTTGACAATCTCTCAAAGCTCTTTCAATTCCTCCTTTTTTGACATAGTTTCCAGACCCTTTAACATCTAGACTCACCTTCTCTTGATGTACTCCTTATTGCTAACATCTCTTTTTAAATGAAGCAACTCTTACAACAATAACCAATATGGAAGTGTGCTTGGCATGACAATAAAAAATGAATAAATAAATAAAATGGGGCAGCAGAATCTAACATGATATTCCAGATGTGGTTTGCATAATGGGGGTTCAGTTTAGTGAGAGCAACACAGGAATCTAGAGAGTATAGATAGGAGAGGAGAGGAGAGGAGAGGAGAGGAGAGGAGAGGAGAGGAGAGGAGAGGAGAGGAGAGCACAAGGCATGAACTTAGGGAATACCCAATATTAGAATATGTGATATGGATAATGTCCTAAAAATGTAATCAGATTAGTACCTAGCACAGTACAGGAAATAAAGGCAAGGACATTTTATACATTTAAGTGACAGGCCCAAGATGTCAAAACACAGCTAGTTTTGTGTGTAAATACATAATTATTTATATAATGCATATGTATGTATAATTACTATATTACATACTATATATATATATATATATGTCTATATTGTGAAAGATAATTCTTTACTCTATTTTCTATCTTGAGTTAACACTAACTTAAGTACCCCTACTTAATACCTCCCCAGAATGAAGAAAGGATTAACTCTCCTTTGTCTACTTTTAAATTGAATCAACAAAAGATTGAACACCCTACTTATTACTAGGTGCGATTTAGAAAATTCATACCCTTAGCTGTGAATCCTTTTGATGAGAATTTAACCTTAAGAAGGTGAGAAGTTGATCCCACAGACACTTCCCCCCTCTGAAGAGGGAAAATGACAAGAAGTCACCATAAAACAAGCCCCAAACTCCTTCAAGGGAGATTATCTTTAAGAAAATTAAAAAATAAGAAGATTTGATAGTCTTCTGACTGGGGAGAGTCTTCAAGGGAGCTTCACTTGGATCATGGACTTGGAGCTAGACTTCAACTTAGACTCTGACTCCTGGACTAATTCATTGAGTGAGTGAAAGGTTGACTCCTTTCCTAGTTTCCTAAGAGACTTGCTTCCATCTTGGAGGAGGCCAAAAGCTTACTTACCTCCAGCCTTCCTGGTTGAGAGCTAATTAATCTCTGCCTGGATTAAGCAGATCCTGAGTAAACATTTAGGTTGATAGGATAGATAACCTCTCTAACCTCTTCACTTTTCTCTACTTTATTGTTTCTTCTCTGTCTATATTTATAAATAAATTTCTGACTTGAGATATAATGAATATTGTCTACCACATAATTTCATAAAATTATAGTCCAACCATTAAATTTAACCCTTACAATATATAATATACATATGTGGCATATGAATATATACTTTATATGTATGCCATATATGTAGAGATATGGAACATATAGATAGGACATGCACAGGCACACAAATACTGTATAAATTCTGGAGTATTATAAGTATTAGATATATATTCATACATGAATATCTATATACTTAATATAAAGATATTCATATCTGTATACTATAGATATAGATATTCATATGTGTTGTATCTGTATCATGTATATATTATATTCATATAGTGTGTATATATTCATATCCACATATTACATTCATATAGCATATAGTCATATCTATGAAGATCTCTATACGAGGTATCTAGATATTCATATATGTGCATGTTCTATCTCTATAGTGTATAGATATTCACCTGGGTACCTATATGAAGCATATATACACACCTACATGCACTCTATATAGATTATACTATGGGTATAGTATGTGACATGTACACACATATATCTGTGTGTGCAAACCCACACCAGGAGACACTAGCTGTGTGACCCTGTGCAAGTCACTTACACATATCAAAGGTGCTGCCCGCGGGGGTTGCCGTTGTCCCTCTGGGCAGGATCTGTAGCCTCTTTCTCCCTCAGGTCGCTGCCAGGGCTCTCTCGAAGTAGCCTCTCTCTCAGTAGGCTCGTGGGCTCCCAGGGCTCACAGATCATATCTACGCCCAGCCCAGGGCTCTTCCTCGAGCCTCGCTCCCACATTGGAAACTCAAACTGTGCTTTAGAGATGTCTCGATCCAACAAATTGAACTCGCTGTCTGCCCGCCCGCCTCGTCCCAGTCTCGCCTTCCTTGTGCTGTCAGAGTGCCCCATTCCTTCATTTGAACTCAGACCCTCCTGTCCCTAAGCCTGGCTCTCAATCCACTCAACCCAGCTGTCATTCCGCGCCCCCCCCCCCCCATATTTAGCTATTTTGTATTCATTTGTAATTATTTGCTTCACACTTGTATGGAAAATCCTTAAATGTCTCCTTCATTAGAATATAAACTTCAACTAGACCCTACCAAGGTTTTGTCTCTGGCCCTATAAAAGTGAAAACCATCCCAGTAAATTCACAGAATCTCAGAGAGGCTTGGAAGAACTTAAGTCATCTTACCCAATTCCTATGAAAAAATAGTCAAGACATTTATTAAGCATCTCTGTGGCACAATGGATATAGTGCAGAGTCTGGAGTTAGGAACAATTATCTTTATGAGTTCAAATCCAGCCTCAGAAATTTGCTAGTTGCATGACTCTGAGCAAGTCCCATAACCCTATTTGCCTCATTTTCCTCATCTGTAAAGAGTTGAAGAAGGAAATGGCAAACCACTCTTGTACCTTCGCCAAGAAAATTCCAAATGGGGTCACAAAGAGTCAGACAGAATGGAAACAACTGAATAATAACAAAAATGTTTCATATATTGTACTAAACACTGGGGACACAAATATGAAAAAAAACACAGTCTGTGCCCTCAAGAAGCTTACAATCTAATAGGGGAAGACAAAAGGAAGCTGAAAAAGAAGGGTAGGTAGCTACAGCAAGGACACGGTGGAGACATCAGTCAGAGAAGTCCCAAGTAGAACAGTCAGGTGAGAAATGAAGAGAGGTCTGAGCTGAGCTCTCTCCTTAAATGCAGGTTTGGAATTCATGGACCTACCAGAGCTCTGCCTCTCTGATATCTACACTGATGGAATCTTATAGTAGTAAGAGATTATCCCAAAAATGAGCTTCCTGAGGCAGAGTGGGAAAGTCTTAAAACAGTCTGCTCAGGAATGAAGAGCAATCAACTCTCTAACATCCCAGATAAATGGATATCCAGCTACTTCTGGAAGGCTTCCAATGAGACTTCTAACCCATTAGTGGTACTACCTTCAATAGTAGCCAACTGACATAAAAGTTGAGGTTTTCTTGTCCCCAAATAAGCTGATTATTCAACAATACAACTGGCTAAAGAAAGCACAATCTCAATTTTTATTATGTCCATTTGAATAATAGGATCATAGGCTTCACTAGCTCCTCACTGCCTTCTCTATTAATAACTCCATTTGACATTTAAAATTCTTTTTAAATTGGTTCTAAACCTATATTACTTTTTTCCTATTTTTATTTTTTCTATCATAATTTATTTTGTTGCTGTGTTTAGAAAACATTAGGTAAAGTGGTCAAGTCCATGCGCATGTATGAAGTCTGCTCTTCTTTTTGAGAATATAATAAATTCAACATTCTGCTTTCAAAAAAAAAAAAGGAAGCCTCTCATGAAGAAGAATTATTTCACTTTTTGTACTTGTATCCCCAGTGTTCATTATAGTGCCATACACATAGTAGACTCAATAAATACTTGTTTATTGATTGATTGTTGGCCTGGAGCATCATATTTAGTTCTGTCACATTTTAAAAAGGAAATTAGCAATCAGAAGTGTATCCAAGGATACACTGTGGTACAATCGAATGTAATGGATTTCTCAATTAGTGGCAATGCAGTGATCCTGAACAACCTGGAGGGATCTATGAAAAAGAACATTATCCACATTTCAGAGGGGGTAGAACTGTGGGAGTAGAAATACAGAAGAAAAACAACTGCTTGAATACATGGGTAGAAGGGATATGATTGGGGATATAGACACTAAAGGAACATCCTAGTGCAAACACCAACATGGAAATGGGTTCTGATCAAGGACACATGTAATACCCAGTGGAATTGCACGTTGGCTACAGGAAGAGTGGGGGGAGGGGAGGGAGGCAAATAACATGATTATTGTAACCAAGGAATAATGTTTGAAATTGACAAAAAATAATAATAATAATAAATTTTTAAAAAGAAGTATATCCAAGTAAGGGCAACCAAGATGGTGAATGGTCTGGAAATTATGGTATATGAGGCATAATGAAAGGATCTAGGAAATCATCTTCGAATTTGTGTGCCACCCCCACAAAAGTGTCAATTCCCATTTCTATACTTGTTTCAAAGGATGACTCAACATTAAGGAAATCTTTGCCCATCTTTCCAATAAGCATAAAAGTAGAAAACTTCCCCACCCTTAGGTGACTCACCAGATGAGGAAGTTTATTTACAGACATTCCCAAGCACAGGCAGCTGTCACAATACCATAGTATATAGAGAGGAGCCCCTCCACCCCGGAGAAGATGGAATCTTATCACAAAACCTGGTAATGGTCACAGGACATCAGAGTTTGGTTAACACATTTGATGCCCATGGCTGGGGGCATTGAACCATGCCTTAAATAGACTTTTAAATATAAACTTAGTTCAGAGTAGAGACCCTAAGAATCTGCCCTATGGAAGATTGGCAGGATTACTGAAGATTCCACCTCAGAGGTCGGGTGAGGATGGGGTTATGCCATGTAGAAGATTAGGCAACTGGGGATTGGAAGAAGAGAGAAAAAGGAAAGCTTACCATTTGGAAACTTCTCATATTAATCATTTTTGCTAATTGTGCTAAGCTCTGCCTCTGAAAAATTTCAAGCATTGCTCTAAATGTGGGTGCTCTAAGAAAAAATTCTAGTTAATAGCACTGCCAAGAGAGCCCAGGTATATCTGAGTACTTAAAGAAGAGAGATTGGGCTAACCTTGCATGAAATGATGAAAAGGTACTCACTGCAAAACGCTTGATTGATTCCATATCATACCAATTCTTGAACACCTGGATATTTCCATAATGTTGCATGAAATATGTTGTTCCCAAATAGCAAGTCAGTCTATTTATCTTACCTGAAATTTCCAGAAACTTTTTATATTCATTTCCTATGAACTTCTTTGGTTACCTGTACCACAACTCAATTCCTAAATTCCTTTTCCTGCTTTAGATTATTACTTCTGGTAACCTTGGGCCTGAGTTCTCTACTGAGAAATTTCTTTGGGATAGAGACCAAGTTTTATAACTCAGCTCAGTAACAAATTCCATATTTATTCCAGCATCTAGATAGGTGCAAAGGATACAGAGATAGATATAATCCTAAATCTGCCCTCCAGAAGTTTACAATTTAATAGGAAATGATGTGCACACAAATAACTGTGATACAAAGGACAATGAGAGAAATGATGAGGTTGTGAGAACTGTAGTTCAGATTTGGAAGGCAGGACGAGCTAACCCTTTTGTCATAAGAGTGAGAGAAGTTCCACAGTACACGGAGGGGAAAGCATTCCTGAGAGCCAGATGGTCATACTGGCCAGATCTTTGGGTATCTCCATCTCCCCATTGGAAAAGTAAGCACGGTTACACAAGCCCTTCTCCACTCCTGATTCACAAAAAAAAAAATGTTAAAGGTTTGAGAATGACATGAAGTGTATGTATTGTGTATGAATATGCTGAATGAAGGCCCCTTATACAGACAGGAGCAGCCCTTGGTTCTGACACCTACTACCTGGGGGACCTTAGGCAAGTCACTTAAATTTGGGCCTCAGCTTCTTCATCTGCAAAAGTAGGGCATCTGAATTAGAAGTCCTCTGAGGGCACTTCCTGTTCAATCTATTAGCTTATGATTCTATATGAGCTATTATGGATTATTCAAAATTTTCTGACCAAGGCTATTTATTATACTTGCAGTATGTCACATGCTCTTGGATCTAGCTGATGCTAAAATTAATTCATCTTTGCTAAAGAAAAGCAGTATTGGGAAGGTAAAACTAATGATGCTTTCTAAGGTTAATATAAATTATTTGGAAGAATCATTGATATTTTCAATTATCAACACTCGCTCTCAAACTAGAAATAATAATAGTTCCCATTTACATAGTGTTTGTGGGGCAACTAGGTGGCACAGTGGAGAGTGCTGAGTCTGGAATCAGGAAGATCTGCATTCAAATCTGGTTTCAGAAACTAACTAGCTGTGTGACCCTGAGCAAGCCACTTAATGCTGTTTACCTCAATTTCCTTAATCCTGAAATGAGCTGGAGAAGGAAATGGCAAACCTCTCCAGTATCTTTGTCTAAGAAAACACCAACTGGAGTCACAAAGAGTCAGACATCTGAAATGATTAAGCAGTAGCTATATATAGTGCTTTAAGATTTAAAAAAAAAATCCAACCCCTGCCACTGACTACCTGGAACCTTGGGTATTCACGCTGTCGATCTGTTCCCTTATATGTAAAATAAGAAAATTGGCCTAGGTAGCCTGTGAGATCACTTCTAGCTCTATATCTATATTACCCTGTGACATAGGCTTCAGAAACAAAAGGGATCTTAGAGATCAATTAGTTCAACTCTCTCATTTTGTAGATGAAGAAATGGAATCCCAGAAAGAGGCTCTCAAGACGAGTGTTCTTTTCACTACACCACAGTTACTTCAACAAAATCCTATTATTACCTTAATTTTTAAAGGGAGAAAGTAGTAAAACCCATGCTCAAAATCATGTCTTCTTATTCCAAATCCAGTGCTCTTTTAGTACCTTGCACAACAGATAAATGCTTTATGCCCAAACAATTCAGTAAGGTGGCTAGGAGAAGTATTATGATCATGAAGAAACCAAGGTGCAAATGGGTTAAATGACTGATCCAGGGTCAGAATCCATATTTCAACTACAGTTTTCTGATGATAGGACCTTTCTACTGCATGCCTCTTTGACTAAGATCCAGCATATTCACTGTCCTCTTAATCTAGTGAAATAACCAGGTGGATGCTTTGATGAAAAAGTGGAAAAGATACTTTAGCATGCCCTGGCACTCTGAGGGAACTATCCAGGGTACTTGACTGTTCTTGTGTAAGGATTGCCATCTTTTTTTTCCCTAGAACCAGAGTTCCCTCTGTCTGACTAAATTCTTTACTATCATTTACCAGGTTCTATAGGTTCCTTTTCCTCACCTATAACATAAGGTAGGACAAGAGTCTTTGTGAAGGTCCTTCTCATTCTAAAACTCTGTGGCTTATTGGCTCTCTGACTTTCACTAATTCACAAGTCATTGTTACTTCCTCCAACCATAACTCAAACTGGCAATCTGGCTCTCTAAGTGTCTTCTTAAGTGTAAATTGTCACCACCACCACCATCACCACCACCATCACTATCACCATCACCACCACCACCACCATCTTCATCATCATCACCATTACCTTCATCATCATCACCACCACCATCACTATCACTATCACCACCACTACCATCACCATTACTACACCACCATTACCACCAACCACCAACAACCACCACCATCACCATTATTATCACTACCACTATTACCATCACCATCATTATGTAATATTTATACTTATTCTCCATTAAAAATCTATTCCAGTCAGGCGTGGGGATGGGAGGTTCTAGGTTCAAACCTGCCCCTAGACACTTCCTAGATGTGTGACCCTGGGCAAGTCACTTAACCCCAATCACCTAGCCCTTACCACTCTTTTGCTTAGGAACTGATACTTAGTTTGATTGTAAGAGATAAGGTAAGGGTTTTTTTTTTAAGGGGGAGGGTTATTTAGACTTGTAAGACCATCAAGTCTCAACCCCATTCCATATGTTTGCACTTATTTCATGTCTCTGCCAAAATCCTCAACTTTCAAGCTATGTTCTAGCCAGAACAAATTCTCAGTGATCTTCCTATATAGGTATATGTATTTCAACTATGCACGGAAACTTTCTAGATAGGTGCATCTATCTATGCACTATCCAAGAAGTGAGAAAAGGTAATTAATCTAGATTTAAACCACTTTCATTAATTTCATCCTGAGATAGAAGATAGGGCTAAGGACCAGACTGTGGTTCCACTGGTAAAAGAAACCCCAGGTGAAGAGATGCCCTCTATTAATGCAGATTTTTGAGAAATGCCTGGGCTGGAAGAATAAACTGTGAATGTAACCTTCAGTAAATTAATAGAAAGGTGAAACATGAAAGATCTAATTTATATGTACATGTTGGTCTCTCTGGCATATCTTCTGTGATGTGGGGAGGGCAGGGGAGGGCTGGGACACTTACAGATGGATTTATTATGTACATATGAAGAAAAGTAAGTTAAATATATAGGAGATTTGTGACTTCATCTATATACCATCTTCTTTCTCTCTGTGTATGTAAATGCTTGTTTTGTTTGGTTTTATAAAATTTGGAGTAAAAGAAAAAGAATAACCAGAGGCATTGCTCCACTGAGTCACTTTCTCAGAGTTACACAGATAGTATGTGTATTAAGAGAAAGGGGTGGGGGAGGTTGGTGTGTTAGAAGACAAAATAGTTTTATAGAGCCTCACACAAATGTGAGGTATTAAAAAAAAGTCTTCCTCTTTCCCTGAGTTATATAAATAAAAGGCATTAGAAAAATTCAAAAGTAGAAAATAACAATAGCTCACATTTCTTTCTTTTTTTTTCCAAACACTTCCTTTCTCTCTTAGTAACAATTCTAAGACAGATAGATGGGCAAGGACAAGGCAAATGGGGTTAAGTGACTTGTGCAGATCACATAGCTAGGAATTATCTGAGGCCAAATTCAAACCCAGATCCTCCCATCTCCAAGCCACAGAGCTGCCCCAATAACTTACGTTTCTAATGTATCTTATGGTTTACAAATAATTTTCTCAATTTGGCACCTTAAGGAGGAAGTAGAGATAGTTCTTGAGTTGTCATCCCCTTTTTACAAGTGAGAGGATTACACAGGGTTGGGACTTAATCCACCATCATAAAGTATATTAAGGAAAGGAAAAGACTGCATTTTGATTGATAGAGACATGTGACACAGAATCACATGGAATTCCATGTAAGGAGATTGGGGGAGGTTTGTCCTAACTGACAACAGTTTTCCTTCTGGAGCAGAAGTAAGTGTGGCTGGTAGCTACAATTTCTACTCTAAAAGATACCACTGGTTCTTGGAAGACATCAGCTGTGGAGAGGGGCAACTTCAGCCAGACTGCAGGTCAACTGGACTGGAGAGTATAAGGAAGATTCATCTACTTGGCTGGGAACTGTTATCTTTCCTTTTAGACTTTGGCCTATCTTAGACTCAACTTTGTGAGATACTATTAATGTGGGACTTAACTTATTTAGCTTAGGAAGTGAGCTAATAGGATAGTTATTAAGGAAAATTAGTTTTGGGTATAAGATTTAGAAATTTCCCTTCTCCTTATTACCCTCATTCCTATCCCATTTCCCCATTAATAAACTCAAAATAGTTAGATGTTTACCTCCTGTTTCTTCCCCTTCCACATCCCATAATAACATAAGCTAAGTAAGTTGCCACGCTATACCTTGAATCCAAGTCTTCTAAATCCAAAGTCTGGTATACTTTCCACTATACCACACTTACTCCTGTTAATCTTTATTATTCATTTTTTTAATGAAGACTCCAAGTAGAAATCTAGTATCTTTTAGGGAGAGGAAGCAAAGGGATAGATAGATATTTCTCAATTTTCTTCAAAATCAAAACACAACTACATAATAAAAGTCACAGCTCAATGGTTTTGGTTTAGTTGAAAAATATATTTTTTAAACCATTAACTTCTAAAGAGAACAAGCAAATTAAGTCCTTTTTGGTTTTTTCCCATTCCTGGAAAAATAAATCAAGAATAATAATATTGCCATCTGGTGGTAACATCGAGTTTTTACTATAATACTTTCAAGAAATTCTACACCAGCCAATTAAAAGATGTTTATCTGGTTTACTGCTTAAGCAATAAAAATAAAATCAAACCAAAAAAACAAAAAATAAATAAGAAAGAGGTAAGAGAAGTGAATGAAATTTTAGAAAGATTAGAGTTAGTAGACATGTGGAGAAAAATAAATAGGGACAAAAAGGAATATACCTTCTTTTCTGCAGCACATTGTACATTCACAAAAATTGACCATGTATTAGGGCATAAAAACATTGCAAACAAGTGCAAAAGAGCAGAAATAATAAATGCAACTTTCTCAGATCACAATGCAATGAAAATAATAATTAGTAAGGGAACATGGAGAGGTAAATTGAAAATTAATTGGAAATTAAACAATATGATTCTCCAAAACCAGTTAGTTAAAGAACAAATCATAGAAACAATAACTTCATTGAAAAAATGACAATGATGAGACATCCTTTCAAAACCTATGGGATGCAGTCAAAGCAGTACTCAGGGGGAAATTTATATGCTTGAGTTCATATATTAACAAATTAAGAAGGGCAGAGGTCAATGAATTGGGCATGCAAATTAAAAAATTAGAAAGCGAACAAATTAAAAATCCTCAGATGAAGACTAAATTAGAGATCCTAAAACTCAAAGGAGAAATTAATAAAATTGAAAGTCAACGAACTATTAATTTAATAAATAAGACTACAAGCTGGTACTTTGAAAAAACAAATAAAATAGACAAAGTACTAGTCAATCTAATTTAAAAAAAAAGAAAAGAAATAAACCAAATTGACAGTATCCAAGATGAAAAAGGAGACCTCACTTCTAATGAAGAGGAAATTAAGGCAATCATTAAAAACTACTATGCCCAATTATATGGCAACAAATATGGCAATCTAGGTGATATGGATGAATACTTACAAAAATATAAATTGCCTAGCCTAAAAGAGGAAGAAATAAATTACCTTAAGCAATAAAAATATATTAGTAGTTGCCTACAATTTGAGTATAACTTTTCAAAAATAAAGACTTTTAGTCAGAGTAATGGAATGGATTAAAAATAATTCTCTCTAAATGCAGACTCTTTAACATCATTTACTGCAAAAGATATTCAGCACTATTCCTCCCAAACAGCCCACTTTCCTTCTCCTTAAAATTCAAGAATACCTGGTAGTAAGAAGGATATTATTGAAAAAGATAAATGAGGTATTTTTTAGCCAACTTATGAGAGAAAAGAAGAACCCTACCAAGCCAAAGAAACAATTAAAGTCATCCTCTGAGGAGGGATACTGGGACTGTACTGCCTGTGCCATTCAGTACTACACTGAGACTTTCAAAGGCATGACGTGCAATGTGATGAGGGGGACCTCCACTGGGAAACCCAGGTGGTTACACAGCAAGATAACCAGCAGTTTTCCCCCTCTCTACCAACAATAAAAGAAAGAGAGGAAAAAGTTAATTTAGAGAAGGAAAAAATGTGAAAAAAAACAAATAGAAAAAAAAGGAACAATCATAAGAAAACCAGGCTATGATTGAAAAAGGTGGACATAGTAGTGCACAGAATTTGGAAATGACCAGTGGAGATCTGATGGTCATTATGACAGACTTTAAGGAGAAAACTACGTCACCCATTGTATTTAGTACTACCTCTAGAGAGCAACATAGCCAAAGTAGTTCTAGCTCTGATGATGCACAGAGGAATGTCCAGGTCATCCTCATCCAGAGAAGAAGCCTCATCATTAAATAGAGAATCTCATTAAAGTTTGTTTCTCTCTCTCTAACATGCCAGCACATGCCACATTTAAATTTTGTTGCAACTATACTGAACACCACATTTCCAGAATTTAATCTCTGGAGTTAAAAGTGCCATGAAAATGTGGCAGATAATTCATTATTCAGGGTCACTGGCAACATTTTTCACTTCTAGTAAATTCCAATACTCAAACCTTAATTTAGCTACTATTGACATGTACTGAATTAAAATTTTTAGACTATCAAGCTGCCTAGATATTATTGAGAATTGAAAATTATAAAAGTTTTATATATATGCACATATATAATGTATGTATACATATATATATACATAAAAGTCAGATCAATGTAAGCAATTGTTAGTGCAGCCAGATTTTCATAATTCTTCTCAAATAATAAAAATGCTGGTATTGGTATGGATAAATAGGAAAATCATTATTAAAAATTTGTATACATTTTAGCCAATTTTTTTAACATAATTAACTAGATTATTACTGAATTAAGTTTCTAGTTTTATTAATAGTTTCTTCTTTTTTGGCTACTTAAAACATTCATTTATTATCTTTTCTAGCAAAAATAGCAAACATTTTAAATAACTCTTTAGTTTTATAATTCAAATACTTACTATTGTCATACTAGAATTTCCCATATTACATAAAATTTTAATTATACATTATTGTATGCCTTTGCCCCCCCAAAAAAAGCTACATAATAAATTTCCAGGTTAAGTTTAATTCCTAAAAGAAAGTTTGACAGAATGTTTTTATCATTCTTTCCTTATCCCAGTCTTCTTCTGTTATCAACATGTATAATTACTACAGAAATATGAAGTATTACGCAGAACTAGGAAATAAATCATTTACCCTACTTGTTCTTGTCAGCTTTGGCTATTTTAATTGATTCTTAAGTATTTCTAACAATTCCTGTTTTTTAAAAAAGCAGTTTCCTATTTTCAAGCACAATTGTCATTCCAGCATATCTCAATAAACAAAAATATTCAGTCAGCCAGCATTATGTGAAATTACCAATAAAAATATTTCCCTGACTAAAAAAAATACAGATGACTGGAAAAGGAAAATGAACCAGTCCATAGTACAGAATGAGAGAAGCAAATGTTCAAATGACAGATGTTAGAGGCCAGGGAACTAGATCAGCTTAGATGAGTGCTCTTCACTTTTTTATCATGGACCGCTTGGTCAATCTGGTGAAATCTATGGATTCCTCTCAGAATAATGTTCTTAAAAGCACAAAACATATAGGGTTGTCAAGGAAACCAATTATATTGAAAATGTTGCTATTGTTCAGTCAGTATAGTCATAACCCCATTTGGGGTTTTCTTGGCAAAGATACTATACTGGTTTGCCATTTCCATCTCCAGATCATCTGACAGATGAGGAAACTGAGGCAAATAGGATTAAGTGACTTTCCCACAGTCACACAGCTAGTGTCTGAGGCCAAATTTGAACTCAAGTCTTTCTGAATCCAGGCCAAGCACTCGTACTGAAATATTTCAAAACCAAAAGAATCAGTGTAGATCCATGACTCTAGTGAACTGAGCACAGATTTGGAAACAGGTGGTACAGAAGGCTAATTAAAAAAAAAATGGTTCCCTGTACATCACACAGCTGGCTCCTCCTCCCCTTCTCACTGGGGCGATTCTTGCTTACTTTTCCAGTGCACCTAAGCTACAGCCTATTAACCCACACCGGCTACCCCGGGATCCTGTGAGTGACCAGTCGCTTTAACTCCACTAGGTTGGTATTAAAACAAAGAAAAGCAGGCTTTGGGTTCAGGAAGAAGTTATAAATTCCCAAATGTACAGCCAGGTTGCTTCCCTCCCTCTCAGTTTCAGTTCCTCCCTCTTTAGTGCCAATCCCCAGGGTATAATTGAAATACATAAATTGATAGATTAGCAACAAAGGCTGTCTGTAGTATGGAAAATAGGCATTTGTCCCTTTGGGTTTGTTTTTTTTTTTAATATGTGGACTGTGAGATTATATTGGAGATAAGTATTTTTAAGTATTTCCTATGTGTGAGGAACTATGCTAAGACATGCAAAACTAAGATTCTTCCTGCCCTTGAAGAGCTTACATTTTAATGGAAGTGTAAGATTTAAATTAATATCCAATAACTCAAGTATATTTTATAAAGATTATTAATAATCGCTTGAAGTAGAAAGAAAATAAAACTAAAAGAAATAGAAGTTCAAACTTAATTATCTAACAAAAAGTAAACCCACCTGTGCAGATTCTCCTGCCTGGCATAAATGTCCACTTTCCTAGCTCAATCAGGGGGAAAAGGAGGGTTGGGGGGCTACACAAAACTTACATCTTCCCTACATTAGCACCTAAGGTGAGAAGGAACATGGAATGCTGGGAAAAAGTTTCTGGGGAACAGATCCTAATTACACAGAAGACAACACATAAAGGGGCTAAAAATTGGGGGATGGGATATGGGGGCTAAGACAAGGGACCTATGTAAAGGTATGGTAGAAAATTAATTCAAAAAGAGTCAAGGACCCTCAGCTAGCCCAAACCTTCCAATCACATAAAAATAGAAAACAAAGCACCTGAAAACAAAGAGAAGCAGAAGTGGCACATCACCCTGGAGCCCAGAGAATGAATGCTACATGGGATAAGCTTGCAGAGCACATGCTAGCCAGAGTGCTTCCACATGGCCTGAGGCAACAAGGCAGGCAGGGGAACAACCCTACTCACTCACAGGAGGCCCAAAGCAAGGAAATAGCAGCAGCCAGAGGGGAAGCAGCTCAGCCAGCCCTCCCCACATCCATGTGGCCTGAGGTAACAAAAAAGCTGACCCAGGGAACAGCTCTCTGAGCTACCAAATGAAAGGAGACAATGAAACAACAGATCTGAGAGCTACCAAAAAGCCTGGGGCAACAAGAGGGCAGAGTAGAGGAGAAACCCAATCCAGCCCTACCTGATTCCATATGGCCTGAGGTTTAAATAAAAGGGGGCAGAGAGGGGAGCAGCCCAACACAGAAGACAACAGGGAAACCCAAAGCAAGGAGAGTAGAATCCAGCTAGAAAGAATTGCTGCAAGTTTCCCCATAAGAAGCCAGCTGGCCTACCTCCTGGAAATGCACATTGAGGGGCCAAAAAACAGTCAGGTCCACCCCAACAATCAAGAAAGTCTTCGCCATGAGCTTAGAACAGCACTTCCTCTGACCCAGGCCCAGGGCAAAAATTCAACAGATGGGCAAAGTACCAAAAAGGGGGTGGGGGGAGAATAACTAGAAAAATGAGCAAATGTAACTTTGTGTCGGGAATATCAAAATATAAACTCTGAAGAGGGCAATGACAAAAAGAAAACATATAAAGACTTAAAGGGAAAAGGGAAAGTGTCAGTTCCTAAAAGACCCCTGGAAAAACTTGAAAAGAAGTATAAAATAAAGTAATAGAAAAATTATAGAACTATTCAACAACTTGAAAATTATAATGGGTCAAATGAAAAGGGAGGGGAAAAAACAAGAAAAAAGAAAGCAACTAAAAAAGCAACTCACTAAAAACTAGAATAGGACACATGGGAAAGGAAATACAAAGGCTCAAAGAAGAAAATAGTTTCCTAAAAATTAGAATTGAGCAAATGAAAGTTAAGAACTCCAAACAGCATCAGGAAACAATAAGGCCAAATCAAAAGAATGAAAAAAATAGAAGAAAATCTGAAATATCTCATTGGAAAAATTAATGATATGGGTGTTGGGGGAGAATCCAGAAGAGACAATCTAAGAATGATTGGAAAACCTAAAAGCTATGATCAAAAAAAGAACCCGAATATCATATTAAAGACATTATCAGGAAAAACTGCCCTAATATCCTCAAATAAAAGGGGAAAATAGAAATTAAAAGAATCCACTGATCACTTCCTGAAAGAAACTCTAATATACAACATCCCAGGACTATTATAGCAAAATTCAAAAACTCCCAGATGTAAGGATGGGGACAGGGAGATTTGGAATTGTAGGATGAGGACTGAAAAGAAGTTGAGTGTCAGTTGAGGAGCAAAGACTTCTAGGAGGACAAATAATTCTGAGGGAATTCTAAGAAACCTGTGAGTCTTCTAACTTGGGACCTGAAGCTGTGAAGTCTAGTTTTGGGGGGCTAAAGGATCACTGAAGCTACCTGAGAAGACCTTGCTTCTTTCTCCAAGCTTGTTGCTGATCTCCCACCAAATATATAACTATTACTTCCCTCAACCTGAAGAAAGACATCTCAGACCTGTAATGGTGAAAATTTCACCTTTTTAAGATTGATGTAATATTGAACAATGGCCGCCAAGGAATTTACTTATGAAATTCCTAAAATGAAACACTCAAGTCAGAATGGAGTTTATGGAGGTTTAATCACAATGGGAGTAGGGAAAGGAGAGGGAGAGAAGGAGAGAGGAGAAAAGGGAAGAGGTGCTACTCAGCCTCTGACCAAGGCAGAGGGAGTTTTAGGCCCAAAGGGCCAAGGTGGAAAGAATCAGTCCTTAACTCACGTGACCGATCTGAAGGAAAGCTGTCTGCGGGCGTCCTCCCTGTCCAAGCTCCTAACACCAACTCCCGTCTTGCTCTCTCCACAGGAAGTGAGCGAATTTCAGAGGCTGTTCTCTACCTCACTTCCTGTGTCTCACAAGTGCCAATGATTGGCTCTAACTTGGCTTAGGACAGCCCAGGTGGGCAGTTAGTTATTTCTGATTTGTCATTGACTAGCACATGCCCGTGTAGTGTGGGTGTGCACAATTTTTGGGTGCTATACCAAGATGGAGACTTTTAAAATTCACAGACCCTTAAGGGGGATGCTGTTTGGCCTCTCAAAGGAGGGCACAGCTCATCTGAACCTCCCTACCTCCCTGAACTATTTCCTACATATTTCTCTTAGGACAAACTAGTGATTAAGTTATAGAAAGGGGATATTTAGCTGGGAAGGGGCAGAGATGTCTTGGGCACTGTTACAGGCTCATCAGATTAGGGACCTCATAGGATCTTGATAGGGCTACCTATTCCCTCTCCCCTCATCTAGTTCACCTAAACCCCAATAATAAATCCCTCTGTAGCAGTCAAATATTTGTGAGGGCCTTTCAATAATATTAGGAAGAGTTACCTCAAAAACTACCTCAAAAAAAAATCAAAGAGTCAATACGGTGAAGGAGATGAGGGTGGCAGCAGGCAATATTTGAAGTTTATTCTCATTGGAATCAGTTCAAAGTGGGAAAAAGAGCCACAGTCAGCCAGCTACAGAAGCCTATGTTATCCTTCTGGTAAGAAGAAGAGAAAATGGAATGGGGGGAAGGGAGAAGGAGAGGGAGAGTGAACTGAAGGAGGCAGTAAAGCAAAACATTTGTGAACAGGAAAGAGAGACAAAGAGAAAGAAAGAGAGACCGACAGTGAGAGGAAGAGAGACACAGAGAGAGAAACGGGGAAAATATGGAGTGAAACACACAATTAGTAAACATAACTGTGAATGTGAATGGGATGAATTCACCCTCACACTCCCCCCCCCCAAAAAAAAGAAATAGCAGATTAAATTAAAAACAAGAATATCATGATATGCTGTCCAAAAAACACACTTGAAGCAGGAAGACACACACATAGAGTAAAAGTAAGAGGCTGAAGCAGAATCTATTATGCTTTAGACAACATAAAAAAAAGCAGGGGTGGCAGTTATGACCTCAGACAAAGCAAAAGTAAACTGATCTAATCAAAAGAGCTAAGGAAGCAAATTATATATTTTAAAAAGATACCATAAACAATGAAATGATGTCAATACTAAACATATATGCATCATATGGCATAGCATCCAAATTCTTAAAAGAGAAGCTATATGAATTGCAGAAGGAAATATGCAGTAAAACTTTACTAGTAGGAAGAGGACTTCAATTTTCCCCACTCAGAAGTAGATAAATCCATCCAAAAAATAAGAAATTAAGGAGATAAATAAAACTTTGAAAAAGTTAGATATGACAGACCTTTGGAGAAAACCTAATGGAAATAGAAAGGAATTTGCCTTTTTCTCAGAAGTATATTGCACCTTCACAAAAGTTGACCATATAATAGGACACAAAAACTTCACAACCAAATGCAGAAAATCAGAAATATTAAATGCATCCTTTTCAGACCACAATGCAATAAAAATAATGATCAACAAAGGGCAACAGAAAGACTAAAATTTAATTGGAAACTAAATAATCTTATCCTAAAGAATGAGTAGATCAAAGAGTAAATCATAGAAAGAAACAAGAAAAAATAATGACAAAATTCATTTGAAAAGGTCAAAAATATCAAGAGAATTAATGAAAAAATATGAAGGAAGGAGGGAGGCTTAGCCATAACAGATCCCAAACTATACTATGAAGCAATAATCATCAAAACAATCTGGTAATGGCTAACAAATAGAGTAGCGGATCAATAGGTAAGGAAATCAACACCCAGGAGTTAGTGACCATGTGTGAATCTTAAAACTGCTCAGACTCTACCTTAGAACATTTGGTTAAAGTTATTCCTTATTTAAACAATGGAGGTACTTGATCAGGAATGTATTGGGAATTTTAACATTACTCCACCCATACTTAGGCATACTTTAGGGGAAGATAAAGTTGTAAACTCCTTACTGAACAATAAAAAAGTACTTAACCCATACTTATAGAGAGGAAAAAGCCCTTAAGCTAGGTCTATTTTTAGATCTAATACAAAAGGGTGCTAAGTACCTATGAAGGTCAAATTAATCACTAAAAGGTCAGGCAACTTGCAAGGGGCAAGATTAGCAAAAAGGTGTGAAGTACTCAGAAGATAGAATCTACCCAGAGAAGGTAAGAACTGAAAACTAAGAATGGGAAGTCCTAGGGAAAGCATCTACTGTGCTTGGTAGACGTGAAAATTTAGGGGAGGTGACACAAGAGAAATTTCTCTTTAAAAGGAGCTGTCTGAACCAGTTCAAGGTAGTTCAAGGAATTCAGCTTTGGAAACTGAATTGGAGGTCAGGAGTCAGAGCTGGTCTCAGAACTCAGTTCAGGAGTTGAGGATTTCAGTGAAGAATTGGAGTTTTGCTTGGGACAAATCTTGTGGTGAGTGGATTAAAGACTGACTTAGTTTGTCTCTTAAAGAGAAAGGCCTAGGCCATTGGCCTAGGCCCTAGCCTTCCTATTATTTCCTCTTACTCTGTCTCTTTCCCTTTCCTTAATTCCTTCATTTGTATTAATTAAAAATCTCCATAAAACCCAGCTGTCTTGGGTATTTCATATTTGGAAATTTTTCCCATGGCGACCACTTATTTTTGATTTAACTCGAGACACTAAAATTTATCTTTACAATTTTGGCAATTCAAAGTCTTGAAACCCACATTTTCACGGCCACATGTGGCAACCCAAAAATCCAAACTATTGGGGGAAGAATCCACTATTTGACAAAACTGCTGGGAAAATTAGAAAGCAATATGGCAAAAACTAGAAATATCTCACCAAGATTAAGTTAAAAAGGATACTTAATCTAGAAATAAATGGTGGTACTATAAATAAATTAGGAGAACATGGAAAGATCAGACTTATGGATAAGGGAAAATTTTATAACCAAACAAGATATAGTGAACATTACAAAAAATGAAATAGATATTTTTGTTTACATTAAATTTAAAAGTTTCTATACAAACAAAACCAGTCCAACAAAGATTATAAGGGAAACAACAAATTGGGGGGAAATTTTAAAGCCAGTGTCTCTGACAATGGCTTCATTTCTCAAATATGAGTCAAATTTGTAATAATACAGAACATTCCCCAATTGAGAAACGGTCAAAGGATATGAACTGCCAGTTCTCAGATTAAGAAATTAAAACTATCCATAGCCATATGAAGTAATGCTCCAAATCACTATTGATTAGAGAAATGCACATTAAAACAATTCTGAGATATTACCTCATATCTATCAGTGGCTAATATGATCAAAAAGGAAAATGATAAATGTTGGGGAAGATGTGGGAAAATTGGGACAGTAATACACTGTTGGTGTAAACATGAACTGATACAACCATATGAAATTGCATTCAAAGAGCCATAAAACCATGTACACCATTTGATTCAGCAATACCATTACAAGATCTGTATTCCAAAGTAATTAGAGAGAGGGGGAAAGGACCTACTTGTAATGTAAGTGGTTTTATTTGCTATTGTAATTAACAGGGCTATTGTGAATTTGGGGGACTTTGGTGCTTCTTTGAATGTGCATTATCTACTATATTACTGTTTTATTCTGAAAATCGTTTGTACTCACACAGTGGTTAAGTTAAAAAGAAAATGGATTTCATTTTTGGTCAGAAACTTGTATTCTACCTTTCCTTAGCTGACAAAGTGTGTAAATTATTTTTCATTTTTAAAACTCTATTGTTTTTGTTTGCATGTACAATATACTATTTCAGTTTTTTATTTTTTCTCTCCTTTTTGTATTTGAAGTGTATCATTAAAAATCTGTTACTCTCAAAAATAACTACATTTCCCAGGAGTCCACTGACTTCCTGTCATTATGTAATTCCTGTAGATAGGTGATATTAGGAGGATACGTGGAAGGTCCCTCCTCTTTACTTCCAGTCCCGAGCTTGGTGGTGGTAAGGCAGGTGTTTGAACTGGCTGAACGGCCATGGGCACGTGGTCTTTAATTTGTATCTTCTTTATTCCTTGATTTCTAATGACCATTAATAAATCTCTTAATGTATAACATTTTTATTATTGAGATTTAATTTTAACTTTACATTGATGGCAACCACTAGTTGGAGAAGAACCTCTCAATTTTTTAAGAGAGCCTAGATAAAATTTTTTTTCAAGCTAAGTTTCTCTTGCCAAGGCTTTTTGCCCACCCCACCCACCCTCACAAACTAACTCTCTTTGGAACTGCTACATTTTTCTTTTCCTACTTTTTGCCCAGTTGCTTGCTTTCCCTACTGGTCAGGCTATTTTTATCCAGGGGACTCTTGGCAAAGAAGAGATAAACTATTTTTCTTGCCCAACTGCTTGAGTCCTGTGTTCCTCGTTCCTCATTCCTTGTTGCTGACTCTGGCATTGCTGATACTGCTTCCTCCTGACCTTCTTGACCAAGATCCGCTTATCCAGCCCCAGCCCCAGGTCCCAGGCTGCTGGAAGCTGTCACTGTGTCTTCAGAATAACAAAACAACTGGTAAAAACTGGGTGTTCTTCCCTTAGGCAATAATTAGCCTCCATGTGACAGGGGACCTGGGGGTGGGGTGGAAGAGGAGAAGAAAGAGACTCTTCCAAGAAGGAAGTTGATTACAAGCATGGCATATTCTATGAAAGAGCAGTGCACTACCTATTTCAAACAGCTTCCAGCTTTAGGATGTTTTTTCATGAGTGTACTGATCCTTTCACTTATCTTGTCCAAGATTCAGGGGAGAAATTCATCTCCCTGCAACTCTTTGCCTTTTGGGCCTAGCCAGTTTGAGATTCCTAAAACCCATGTTCTCCCTCACTATGGGAGATTCCACAGTGCTAACAATATGGATCTGAATTTTAGAAAAGGGAACTTTAAAGGAACTGGAGGTGAAAATTTAAGCCCTTTCAGACTCTTTTCTTTTTTTTTTAATGAAAGTCTCTTTATCTTATTGTATTTTACTGATTGTTCTGTTTAAGATTTAATTTTGTTGTTTTAAGTTCATATATAAATGGATTCAATACTATTCTGATACACCACATCATTTTAATGTAATGGATTTTAACTACTGTTATATTCTGTTACCTTTCTCATATAACTATACTGAACAAATATTATTGAATAAGCCCATATAAAAAATGGCCTTTTTTTTCTATTTTGACTTTGTAAATTGTCACATAGATGATGATGGATGGGTTTCAACAAAACTTGTTAAATTGTGTGCAATCTTTGGAGAATTTAATGAACTAAGAATTTAAATGGTAATTCTGAGGTGTCTTCAAAAATAATTTTAGTAACTAGTAGTTTCTGAATGGATAAGGTTTTTTTTTATATTTATATTTTAAAGAATGCTGTATAAAAGGTAGAAAAACAAAGAAATGTTCCTACCAAGGTGTTTCTATGAATCAGGAAGTCGAAAAAAGTGCTCCTGAAAAAACTCTTCTGTTTAATTTACTTCCACCAGAATAATTTAGATTTCTTGGTGATGATGTAGACCCAAATCAGTTTTATTTTGTTTAAAAATATGTTTGCCAAGGTTGAAAAATTTGCTACATATGTAAAAATTGTGACAAATATCCATCAGTTCATAGGTTTTTTTGTCATACAGCAACTTATATGAAATATGAGAATGGGTTTTTTACTACTATAATTAACTGTGCTATTGTGAATTTTGGGGACTTTGATACTTTTTGAATGTGCATTACATGCTGTACTACTGTTTTTTATTTTTAAAAAACTGTTACTTTGTGAAAATCATTTGCTTACACTCACAGTGGATCATGGCCAGGTTTGAAGAGGAAATGAATCTCATCCTTTTTTTGGTGAAAAACTTTTGTATTCTACTTTTGTTAGCTGACATAGAGTGATTGTAAACTATATATTTTTTTATTTTTAAAACTTTTTATTATTGTTTTTGCTTGCATGTTCAATATACTGTTTCAGTTTTACTTTTTTCCTTTTTGTATTTGAAGCACGTCACCAGTATTGATATTTTCTTTAACTTTTTTTATTTTGCAGTAATATAAGTTTGAAATATATTTGCTATAATGTCAATGCATACCTAAAAAGCTTTAGACTATAAAAATGATGCCACTGATTGTTTAAAAAAAATTATAGGACTTTGCTTAATGATTCTGTCTGATTCCAGGACAAGAGAATACAAAAAGAGCCATTGAACAGTGCCAAAGAAGCACAAAGCTAAACAACATAGTGCCAATCGAGCACAGGGTCAAAGAGACCAACCAATCCTGATGGGATTGATGAAAATTAAGAGCCAAGACAAGAGGACTCAAACTTGTTTGGGGTTCGAGGTTGTAGCTGTTTAACATGTGTTAAAGGCAGGTCTTCCTTGTCCCACCTTCTACCAAGTATCTCAAATTTGGCTCCTATCTGACTCCTATAATCTAGTCCCTCTTCTATCTTTCATGGTGTGGCAAACTTTCTAGAGTCCTGGCTACTGTTTGGGTAAATACATAATTGCTTAAATCATTTTAATTGCACTATGATTCAAGGACCTATATAGATTTATTTTTCCATTACTTAGAATTTTTACACATAAGACTTTGATAGTCTATATTTCATCCAGAAATTATCTTTTTTATTTGGATTATTTTATGTTTTTTATTTCTCTTGCCAATTGATTCATATACCTCATAACACAGCCATGCATCCCTAAGTAATCCCTGAGTTTTTCAACACCCTCTTCAGGGGAGAATGTATTATTATTATTATTCTAAATTGCAAAGTTACTGCACACTGCACCAGAAGATCCAGAGTGAACTTTGGGATGTGGTGATTTGAACTGTGTAGGGTTGAATGCACTTGTTTTGTTTGTATACTCTTATGCTGAAGGGGACTGCCCCCTAACTGGCTTTTTGTCAATGTACCTAGCAATCATTGGTTTTGTTCTCTTTTCCTCTTATCCTCAAATTATTGTAATTTCAAAGTTGGTATGATTACAAAATCCATTGGAGAGACCAGTCTTCCATGAATCTCAGGGGGGAATGTATAATTAAAAATCTGTTATTCTCAAGAAAGAACTACATTTCCCAGGAGTCCACTGACTTCTTGTCGTTATGTACTTCCTGTAGATAGGGGATATTAGGCAGGGACATAGAAGGTCCTTCTTCTTTACTTCTGGTCCTGAGCTTGGTGGTGGTAAGCCGGATGTTTGAACTGACTGATCAGCCATGGGCACATGGTCTTTAATTTGTATCTTCTTTATTCCTTGATTTCTAATGATCATTAACAAATCTCTTAATATATAATATTTTATTACTGAGATTTAATTTTAACTTTACAGAAGCACATGTCACCAGTATTGAGATTTTCTTTAATTTTTTTTTAATTTGCAGTAATATAAGTTTAAATTATATTTGCTATAATATTAATGCATACCCAAAAGTTTTTGGAAACCTGCCATTTATTAATAAATGTTATGGGCCTTTGCTTAATGATTCTGTCTGATTCCAAGAGAAGGGAATACAAAAAGAGCCATTGAACAGTGCCAAAGAAACACAAAGCTACTTGCATAGTGCCTAATAGCACAAGGTCAAAGAGACCAAACCAATCCTATGTAGATTGATGACATTCTGCCCAAAGAGCTCAAGGACTTGAACCTAGTGTTAGACTCAAGATTGCGGCACTTGACATATGTTAAGACACAGGACTCCTTGAACTACACCCCTTGTGAAAAATATGAAAGTACCTAACAATTGGCTGTTCTGGCTCCCCTATCCCTGAGAGTGAAGGTAAAAACAGACCATGGAATGACACTTCCCTATCAGTCCTTTTTCTCTCGTATAGTATGGCAACTTCTTATAGTCTTGGCTGCAAATGGGTAATTGAAATATTACAACATTTTGTCCTACAGATTTGTGGGATAGACATTATTTTAATTGGGCCCTGATTCAAGGACGTGTTATAATTTTTTTCCTTTACTTAACATTTTTACATATAAGACTTTGATAGTCTATATTTCATCCAGAAATTATTTTATCTTTTTGTCTTTGGATTTTTTAAATGTTTTTTATTTCTCTTGTCAATTGATTCATATACCTCATAACTCAGCCATGCATCCCTAAGTGATCCCTGTGCTTTTCAACACCCTCTTCAAGGGGGAATGTATTATTATTCTAAAATGCAAAGTTTAAATTCTTTTTGAGAGTAATTTTAGGATAAGAAACACACTACCTCTCTGAATCCAGAAAGTGCACTGTTTGGAGGAGTCACAATGAAGATGCTTGCACAGACCACACACTGCACCAGAAGATCCGGGGTGAACTTTGGGATGTGGTGATGTAAAGGATAATTTAGCATTGTGACCTAAACTATGTTAATTATTTGGTCTCCATGGATATCCCAAATATAAAAGAAATATAACCAAGTCAGCTGGAAAATTTATAGTGATTTAATTGATATAGTGGAAAGAAATTAAGAATAAAGAAGAAGGAAAAGGGTGTAGGATTTTCTCCCTCCTGACTAGTGCCAGAAGGAAGACCAGAGGCTCTAGAAAGATAAGAGTAAGGAGGAAAGAATAAGCCTAAACTCCAAAGGGCTTAGCCAAGATGCCTGAACCTGAATCAGCTCAAGGGCAAACTCACCACCAAACTCAAACAATAACTGCCACCAAGCCAAGATGTCAGAACACTTAGCACACTGCCAGCCAGAGTCACCTCTCCAGGGAAAGAGGGAGAGAGAGCAAGTGGCGTGCCTTATATAGACGATTTTATGTCACTTTCCTGCATCTCATCTGTACCAATGATAGCTTAGCTTGACTTGGGACAGCCCAGGGGTCTGTCCACTTTTTCTGCACATGTCTGTTGAAGGCCATTTCCTCAGATAATTAAATCTTTGAGTATGGTGCAGGCATCCTGACCTTGTTAAACTGAGTAGGGTGGAGAAATGTATAGTTCCCAAGACTTGATTCTGTTAAACCAAGTATCTTCATTGTTACTATTCAGGAAATAGCTAAATCAGATCTTCTAAAGTACAGCCTGAGTAGGGTGGAGTAGTTTTAAAATTCACAGTGATTTGAATTGTGTGAGGTTGAATGCACTTGTTTTATATGTATACGTTTATGCCGAAGGGGACTTCCCCCTAACTTGCTTTTTGTCAATGAGCCTAGCAAGTATTGATTTTGTTCTCTTTTCCTCTTATCCTCAAATTATTGTAATTTCAAAGTAGGTATGTTTACAAGACCCATCGCAAAGACTAGTCTACCTTGGCTCTCAGGGGGAATGTATAATTGAAAATCTGTTACCCTAAAAAAAGAACTACATTTCCCAAGAGCCCACTGACTTCCTGTCATTACATACTTCCTGTAGACAGAGGATATAATGCAAGGATAGGGAGAGTCCCACCTCTTCTCGGGCTTGCAGTCAGAGGTGAGGGTGGTGAGTGGGGATTTTTAAAATGGCTAAGCAGCCATGGGCAAGTGATTTTTATTTTGTACCCTCTTTATTCCTTGATTTCTAATGATCTTTAATAAATCTACATAAAATATAATATTTTTATTATTAGAGATTTAATTTTTACAGTCGTTTAACAAAAAATTATGAAGTTAAAAAAGTCAGAGGTTTTTGAAAACTATTGATTACCTATTGTGGAAAATTGTTTAACTCTCAACTCAGTAGATAAAATTTTATTAGGAAGAAGACTGAATTCAAACTACCATGACCCTCTAGACATTTCATATTAAGTGCAAAATAATGTCTGTTTCATACCAAAATTCTTCAGAAAGTTTACTGGGAAGGAGACAAAACCAAGTACAACTCAGTGAGTTAATATGGTTCAGAACCTCTGATACAAAATGCCACATCTAGCATTACCCTTGGACTAGGACTTCTCTGTGTCTCTCAGCCCAGAGTGTATTTTTATCTTGAACCAAAGCACTGTTTGTTTTCCTCTCTCGTGAGGGACAACCTTTGCAGCATTCAGCTCACATGTTTTAACTGAAATGAATGTCAAGAAATAGCTTTTCTTCTTAAAGGACTTGCCCTGTATTTTAGAATTCTTTTTGTAAAAAAAAAAAACAATTATGTTGTATGTTGTGATACTTACTAGAAAAATGCATCATCACCTTCACTAGAAAAGGAGTATTTGGATGCTGGTAGTATTCAGAAATGTTTAAGATACTTTTGTACACATTAACAACTGATTTATACAGGTTTCAACTAAATTTCTCCTACTCCTTGAGAGGACCTTGTAGAAATTAAAAATATATTTAACCTCAAAAAAAATTTAAAAAGATGGCACCATGGGGTCAGCTAGGTGGCTCAGTGAATTCAGAGTCAGAGACAGGAGGTTCTGGGTTCAAATCTGACCTCAGACACTTCCTAGCTATATGACCCTGAGCAAGTCACTTCACCCTCATTGCCTAGCCTTTACCACTCTTCTGCCTTATAACCAATACACAATATTGATTCTAAGATGGAAGCTAAGGGTTTAAAAAAATGGAACCACACCTAAAGAGCCATAAAATTATGCATACCCTTTGACCCATTGATACCACTATTAGAACTGTGTCCCAAAGAGATCAGAGATAAGGGGAGAGGACCTACTTGTACAAAAATATTTTTAGCAGCTCTTTGTAGTGGCAAAGAATTGGAAAATGAGGGGTTGTTCATCAGTTGGGGGATGGCTGAACAAGCTGTGGTATATAGTTGAAATGAAAAACTACTGCACCATAAGGAACAATGAATAGGATGAGTTGAGAAAAACATGAAAAGACTTATATGAATGGATGCAAAGTTAAGTGAGCAGAACCAGGAGAACAGTTTACACAGTAACAGAAATATTTTACAATGATCAACTGTGAAGGACTAAACTACTATTAGCAAAACTGGGTTCTGAGATAACCCCAAGAGTCATGATTATATATATATATATATATATATATATATATATATATATATATATATATATATATATATATATATATATTATCCACAGCCAAAGGAGGAACTGTTGGACTCTGATTACAGATCAAAGCACACCATCCTTCGCTTCATTCATCCTTCATGAGTTTTTTATTATATATGATATGTGTCTCCAGGCACAACAGGGGGAATGTGGAAAATGTCTTGCATAAAAGCCCTGATATAATCAATATTGGATGGACTATTTACTGCCTTGAGGACATAGGGGAGATGGGGAGGAGGGAGAAAATCTAAATCACAAAATGTCAGAAAATAACTGTCAAAAATTGTTTCTATGTGTAATTGAAAAAATACATTTTAATTTAAAAGTTTTTTAAAAAAAGGAAATTAATTAAAAAGATCAGGTGCTGAGCCAGATTAGTAGTGAGCATAGCTGGAATGGGTATTTCCTCAAATGGAGATTCTGGAGAGAAACTCTCCAATTTAGAGGATGTGAAGAATCTCCAATGTGAGAAATCCAGTAGGGTAGAGATTTTTAAAGTAATCTGAGGAATCAGGAGCTGAGTCAAGTTAAAAGTGAGTATGGGGGGGCAGCTGGGTGGCTCAGTGGATTGAGAGCCAGGCCTAGAGATGGGAGGTCCTAGGTTCAAATCTGACCTCAGACACTTGCCCAGTGACCCTGGGCAAGTCACTTAACCTCCATTACCTAGTTTTTACCACTCTTCTGCCTTGGAACCAATATATCAATAACAGTATTGACTCCAAGACGGAAGGTATGGGTTTGAAAAAAAAAAAGTGAGTATGGCTAGAAGCAGGTATTTCTTCAGATTGAAGTTACAAAAAGGAACAAACTCTTTTAAATGAACATTATTAAAATGGTTGTCAGGAAAGTGTCAGTAACAGCTGAACCATATACTTACCTTCTCATCTCCTACAATATATTTAAGAATAATCTATAAATACAATAAGAGCATCCTTAGTGAAAGCATGAGAAACCTTTTATACATGTGGTCTTACAGCAAATCTTATCTTCTCAGCTACAGAGTTGATTGAATGGGGCAGAGAATATGAGAATTCACAGTGCTTGTTGATTGTAAGATTCATTTGATTCAATAGAGCATAATAGACCACTTCGAAGGCTCTCCTCCAACGAGGCAGCTCCCCTACATGTGTCAAAATCAAAGAAGATATTCAGCACAGAATCCAGAAGGATGATATCTCATAAATTACAAGAAGGTACTTAACAGTTTGCCTCAGTTTCCTCATCTATAAAATGAGTTGGAGAAGGAAACCGCAAACTTCCACAGCATCTTTGCCAAGAAAGCTCCAAATGGAATCTCAAAGAGTGGGACATACCTGAAACAATCGAACAACAGCTTCATGTTGTACTAGAAGCAGAAGACCTGCCTATATACAAAGTACTTTTCCCATGGCCTGACCCAATATTTTTACATTTAAGTCTGGTTCCTTTGGATTAAATCAGTGACTTATCTTTACTGAATTAGACCATAGTAAAACTTTGCTACCCTAAGATTTAAAACAAAGCTTTAAGAGCCTGAATTTGGTTCCCCAAACTCCTCCAAACCACATCTCCTGATGACTATCAGAATGCATAGCCTTTTCACTCTGGGCTATACAAGCATGCCACCTGGGGGGGAGGGAGGGCCTCACCTGTGTTCCAAGTCAAGACAAGAAGCAAATAATAAGAGCCGCAGCCCCTCCCTCTAAGGAGCCAGTAAACAGCTGGCATGTCTTCCAGGTGTGACTGCCCACAGGAGATGGCATCTCTGCTGACAAGGATGCCGCTGCTGGGAGTGGGCTGTGTGAACCTTAAAAAATTCTCAGACCCTACTTCATAAGGTTAGGATTGTGAACCTTAAAAATTCCCCATTGGGACCATTCTCCATTGGGACCATTCTCCATTTGGGCAGTGAAGGTACTTAGATCAGGAATGTGAGATCTCTACTCCACCCATACTTAAGACTGCTTTAGGGGAGAAAACTGCTTGCTGAACAATGAAAAGTACTTAAACCCATACTTAAAGCCATGCCTATTTTTAGAACTAATACAAAAAAGGTGATAAGTACCTATAAAGGTCAGGCAACTTGTGAATTTACAAGGAACAAAGAGCTGAGAAACTTACTCAGAGCTTTCCTGGTGTGAATTACTCAAAAATTTACAGCTTCTTAGGTGTGGACTAAGAATGGTCTGTCCTTTGAAAAACATCTACTGTGATTGGTAGATGGGAGAACTTAGGGGAGGTGACATAGGAGAAAATTCCCTATATAAGGAGATGAGAAATCTGAGAAAAGAAAACAGTCTCTAAGGAGGCTGTTGGGAGAGAGCTCTGGAAACAGGCTCTTGGGACAGTCTCTTGAGGACAGTCAGAAGAATCCCTCTCTGGAGAAGGATGGATGGCTGAACTGGTGTCTATATTCTTGCTTGGACAGATCTTGTGGTGAGTGATTAAGGACTGACTGATCTCTCTTTCTTAAGACTCAGGTCTAGGCCATGTTGGCTTAAAGCCCTTCATACTTATTCCTTTCTTACTCTTTCTCTCTTTCTTTAAATTCCTCATTGTATTAATTAATTAAAATCTCTATAAAACCCAGTTGACTTGGGTATATTTCATAATTGGGAATATTTCCCTGGCGACCACCTTATATTTGATTTTAAAACAAGACACTGTCTTGAAAACATATTTTCTGCTTTCACAAATTTACTCATCCACTCTTTTAGTGGCCACAAATTAAGTCTTCCACTATTTTAATCACTACAGCTTGCTGCCTCAACTATTTTAATTATTACAGCTGCAAGTTGGGTTCTGGAACCATCCCTTCCTTCTGGCTCTCTTTCTCATTAAGAAAAGGAAGACTTCCAGAAAAAATCTCTAGGTCCCTTCTAGACTGAACATTAAACTCCTGGATGTCCTGTTCTGCCCCATCAGGGCTATAAGGAACTTTGAAAATTAAATGATCTGGGCTCCTGTCCCAGTTCTGACATTCACTAGCTATGTGACCCTGAGCAAGTCATAGCCTCTTACATCCTGTATTCTCATCTGGAAAATGAGAATGGGGAACTATCTGGCAATCTCTGAAGTCCCTTCAATCTCTCCCATTCTATGAGAATCAAGTATTATCCTAGGTTTGGGAATTAATCTCCATTTTCCCATCTCTCAGAGTACATGCTCTGTCTATTCTATTCTATTTTCCCTATTTTTTCCATCAAAAAGTAGCTTGGTAGACAGATTTCCTACAACATGATAATGACCAACAATGACATATTAGGCATCCCATCTAGGAATCTTTTTTACCTTGGAAAAGAATACTGTACTCACAAAGTCTCAATACAAAAGAAGAACTCTTACATGGCAGAATATCAGCTAGACTAAGGGGAATATTTTTGTTCAAACAGTAGAATTTTCCAGAATCTCTCAAATTAAATCATATATTCAAAAACAAGTATCTCTGCAAAAGACTTTCCCTTCTGTATTGAACTTTTTAAAAAGTTGTACACATAAAACTATTTTTATTTGGATCATAGATTCAGAGCTTGAAGGAAACTTAGAAGTCATCCAAACCAACCCCTTTCCTCCTCTGCTCATGTTCCAAATAAGAACATCGAGGCCTGGAAAGGTTAAGTCACTTGCCCAAGTTAGGATCAGGATTTGAACTCAGATCTCATTATTCCAAGTTTGACACTCTCCATTTCCACCACAATGCCTCTGAAAGTTTGTAGTACTGGGCATTTCCAGGGATATCTCCCATTTGAATACTAATCAGGCATAATACTGCTTCACTTCTGACATCATTTGAGATCAAGGGATGTTCAAGGAAATATGGCTCTCATATGAAGTTAGCTTTGTGGACTCTAGTGTTACCTCAAGGTAAAATCATGTTTAAAAAAAATAATAAAATTTATCAACAAAGGCTCATCCTATTTCTCTGATTCTTTCTGGCTCCAGAAAGGATTCTAGAGGTTTATGGAAACCTTCATTTGCTGGAATTAATTTTTCTTACATCTTCTTTCTAACCCCTCAATGACTAATAGCTGAGAATTTAAAACAAAAAGGAGGGGAGAAAAGGAATATATATTTGGGTGTTATTGTTGAGTAATTTCAGGCATGCCCAACTCTTCTTGACTCTATTTGGGGTTTTCTTGGCAAATATGCTGGGGAAGTTTGCCATTTCCTTCTCTAACTCATTTTACAGATGAGGAAACTGAGGAAAACAGGGTTAAATGACTTGCCAGGATCACATAGCTTATAAGTATCTGACGCTGAATTTGAACTCACAAAGAGCCTTCCTGACTTCAGGCCCAACAACAAAAATGTTTTTTAAATCTCACTGTGACCTTAGACAAACCAGTCTTCCTGGCTGTCAGTTTTCTCACAAGTAAAATGAGGAAGCTGCTAGATTCCTTCCTGATGTAGATTCTAGTCCTATGACTTCACATTTCTGCCATGCTTACCCCAAATGGATTTCTCAGGCTCTTCTTCCCCCATAGCAACAAGATGCCACAGTGGAAGGTTAGGAAATTCATTTCAACCTCAAATATTTATTACCTCTGTGACTCTGGGCAAGTCACTTAATTTCTAAGTCAGTCTCCTCATCTATAAAATGGGAATAGCTATAACACCTACCCCCTCGAGTTATTATTATTAGGATTAAATGGGATAATATTTGTAAAGCACTTAGCACAGTGCCAGGTACACAGTAGGTATTTAATAAATTCTTGTTTCATTTCTTCCTTCCATGAGGAAAAATATTAGCCATTTGTTTTTGTTTTGTTTTGTTTTGATCTATCAACTTTGCTTTAATCATAGTCAATTCTTTTACATGGCATGAAGTTTCCTTAGTTTGGGGTTTCAAAAAAGAGGACATTCAGAATTGGAATTTAAACTTTGCCTCTTTGATTTCTTTTTTTTTATTAATTTATTCAGTCAATCTAGAACATTATTCCTTGGTTTAAGTATCTGTTTCAAAATGTCCAACTGACAATATTACTTGAGGCTATATCTACTTTCAAATCAAATGAAGCTCTAAGTCAGTTTGGGGTAAAGAAGAGATCTGATGGTTATTGAAAGATTACTTTATTAATGTCCTACTTCCAGTTCCTATTATGAAGCACAGAAAATGTCAAACCCATAAAAGAAAAAGTGCCTGGCCCACAAAAATGTGAGGATAAGAATATACTCTTATAATGAATACTGCTCTGTGCAAATACATTCGTAACTCACTCCAGGCAAATTTCAGATTGGTTAAAATAATCCCTGAACAAATTTCTCTGTAAGGGCCCTGGGGAAATTAACACTAGTTTGATTCTGAGAGCTCCAAGTTCAGTGACTCTTAGAAACAAAAAGAATTCCATAAATTAAATTCAACTGATCAAGGAATCTCCTGTTTAGCAATATTTTTATCATATTTAATTCAATTTCTTAGCTTTTAAACACATTAAAATCCTCTCTGCCATGAAGATATACACTTAAACAACAATGTTCCAAATGCACCCCAAATATCCTCAACCAATCAATTAACAAGCATTTATCAAACATTTACTATGGCTAAATATGCTGCAAAATGTTGGAGATACAAAGCAAAAGCAAAAATAGCCCCTCCCTTGGAGGAGTTTATTTTCTGATGGTGGAGAAGGAAACAGGTATATAAGTAATTATATACAAAATATAGACAGAATAGAAGCAAGATCACCTTGGAGGAAAAGGCCTTCCATGGAAAATAGCATTTGAACTGAGTCTTGAAAGAAGCCAGGGGTTTTTAAGATGGTGAGAAGAGAAGGAAGAGGATTCCAGGAATTAGAGACAAACCTAAACAAAGATATGGAGACAGGAAATCTAACCTTGGGTGTAAAGAACAGTGTGAGGTACGGCTGAATTTTGGAGTACGTGGAATAGATTAGTGTATAAGAAAAGTGGAAAGACAGAAATAGGCCAGGTTGCAAAGAGCTTAAAATGGCAAACAGAAAAGTTTATATTTGACACTAGAGAAAATAGTCAGTGGAATCTGAATAGGTGGAATATGGTCAGATTTGCTCCTTAGGAAAGTCATGAAGAATGGAATATCTAGAGTGGGAACAGACAAGAGGGAGACCAAATACAAGGCTTTTGAAATATCACAGGTGAGGAGGTGGTAAGGCCTGAACTGGGAGGATTCAGTGGAGAAGAGAAAGCATAAGAGAAGTTGTTGAGATAAAAGCAACATTTGGCAACTGGTGAGATATATGGTGCCTGAGAGAGGAAGGAGTCCAGGATGACACTCAATTGTGAATCAGGACAATTAGAAGGTAATACCTTTAACCAGTAACAGGAAAGTTCAAAAGATGGTTGGGTTGGGATGGAAGAGGAATATTAAATAAATTTTTATGTGTTAAGCTTATTACCAATAAGTTACTACCAATTACATGTAATAACAAATTTCCACACAAGGTTTCCTAAGTTATATGACTGAGCTTCCCTCCCTCTCTCCCTTCCCTTCCCCTCCCAGAACATCTAGTTTAAAATGTCCAACACATAGGGGACACTGGAGTTGCAGGTGGATAAACAGTTGGAAACATTTGCTTAGAGATGTGCAAGCTAAGATTACCCAATAAGAAAGTATAGAAAGGAAAGTAGTCCCAAGCCAGAGGATATACTCACTGGTAGTGGATCGGACATGGTTAAAGATCTATACAGAAGGAAACTGTGGAGTGGTCACACAGGAAAGAAGAGAGCCAAAAGAGAAGTGTTGTGAACACTCAGAAATGAGGAAGTCCCCAGGAGAAGGGAGTCAGCAGTGTCAAGGGCTGCAAAGAGGTCACAAAGGATGAATAGGAAGAAAGGGACTGCAGTCAGTCCTGGAAAGAATGGTCAGGTGCAAGTCATCAGGGGGCAGTAGAGAGAAGCCACATCTCAGGGAATGCCAGAAGATAGAAAAAGGAAGAGATCTAAATGAAAGGATGTTAAGTATAGAGTAAGAAGTCAAAAGGGCACAATGGAAGAGAGAGGCGTATGCATATATGTGGTTATACATACATGAAGGGAGGGGGGTTGGAGGGGAGGCAGTTTGTGGTGGATGGGAACACTGGAGCTGGCATCTGGGGTTGCAGAGTGAGGTTTATTCTTCCCTAGTTGTTAAGTCAGTATTACTGGGAAAAGGAAAGGGAGAAAATGGGAATACATTACCCACTGGGGAGATGTTTCAGGAAGACTATAAATGGATAGAAAGAGGTCCATTGATAATGGCAGGTGATTAGAAGATTCAATGCCATCAAGGAAATAAGTATCATTTAGTATCAAGTATAGATTGGAAGTAGGCAGGAAAAACAGTATCATACTTCTGGAAAGATCTGAGGCCTAATAAGGAGAAAAGGATTTCTTTTAAAACCTAATAATTTGAAGTGGTTAGCGTAGAAATTAACATAATCAGTATAGGCAATCTGTTGATCCTGTAAAGTATCACACACACAAAAAGACATGGGATATCAAATAATACAAGTAAATTTGAAACAATACCTATAAAAAGATGTAGAATCAAGAATTCAGAAATATGTGGTTGAAGAGGGTTTATTCAGAAATCAACTGGTACTGTATAGATTTAGAATAAAATTATAATTGACATTATGAATTATCAATAATATTCACAATGGTGACTGACTTGATTTCGAAGTCCTTTCTGAATCAAAAACTATACTATGAAGTATATTTTATTATTCTTGAATAATTTGACAATTCATAGTGTATAGATGCTGTATCTTTTAATTCCCCATTCACCAAACTAACAACCAAAACCATCTATTCCCCTAGGGCAGTTAAATGGTAAAAAGATAGTATCAGATCTGGAGTGAGGAAGACTGGCCTCTAACACTTACTATTTTGTAACCTTGCACAAGTCACTTAGTCCTATTTGTTTCTGTTTTCTCATGTGTAAAGAGCTGAAGAAGTAAATTCTAACAAATTGCTAGAATATCTATCTTTGCCAAGAAAATTCTATAAGAAGCCACAAAAGAGTTGGACCTGACTGAAAAATAATTAACAAACAAACCTATTCTCCTATGATACTAAATGACAGAGTATACTCTTTAAGGATAATGTATGGTATATGAGCTATATGGTAAAAAAAAAAAAAGGTCCTCCTCCACCCCAAAATTAGGTAAACCTAATTACTGTGTAAAATTAGACAGCAATCAGATAGGAAGAGTAGACTTCTGAAAAGTCACTCTGGGAGTTCCCTATAAGAAGGGAGTAGAGAATCTGAGTTTTTCCTTTTAAAATGAAACTCCAGGCATATCTTTGCTTTACCTGGAAGGGCTCCAAAAATACATGGAGCCGTCTGCCACAAGGGTTCATGGAAAGCCTGAGTTTATTTGCACAAATTTTGAGCCAAGACACAGATAACATAACATTTAAAAATAGCAAATTAATCAAATATGTAGATGATCTACTCTTGGCTTCAACAGACACAGAAGCATGTCAGGAAGATAGTAAACACCTTCTTTTGGAATTGCACAAAAGAGGACATAAGATCTCAAAGGATAAAGTTCAGTGGTGTCTCCCTAAAGTAGAATATTTGGGATTCATCCTGACTGCGGGTGCCTGCTGTATTCCTCCCAAATGAATTGAAAATATTCAAAATTTAAGCACTCCTACCACTAAGAAATAGTTGAGAGCAATTTTAGGAGCAACAGGGTTTTGTAGACAATGGATTCCTTGCTATGGGGAAATTACTAAACCCCTTATAGCACTAACAAGGGATTCAGTCCCTGAACCCCTCAAATTAGAGCCAGAACACTTGTCAGCTCTATCAGATATAAAACAGGCTATCCTGTCTTCCCCTGCTCTAGGCATCCCAGATTACAAGAAGCCATTTACTTTGTATGTACATGAGTGAAGAGGGGTAGCTTCAGGTGTTTTAACTAAGACTTTGGGGCCTTCTCAGTGCCCAATTTCTTATTATTCTTCCCAACTGGACCCAGTAGCATCAGGAGCACCACCATGTCTTAGAGGAGTAGCTGCTACAGCCTTACTAGTGACAAAAACTGTTGATCTAGTACTAGGATGCCCATTAACAATTATGTTCCCACATGAGGTAGAAGCATTGTTGCTAAGGCATAGAACACAGGCATTCTTGGATCAGCGAATTACAAGGTATGAAATAACCTTGTTAAATAGAAAAAACATTACCTTGAAATGCTGTACAAGCCTTAACCCTGCCACTTGCTTCCAGATATACCAACGTCAGGAGAACCATTACACAGTTGTGAAACACTTGTGTCCATGGCAGAAAAGCCTCAAGATAATCTCTTGGACACTCCTTTAGACAATCCAGATCTGGTCTTATTTACTGATGGTTTCTCTTTTATGAGGGACGGCATACACTACAGTGGAGCTGCTGTAGTCACAGAAGTTGCCTCTGAGTGGTCAGCTTCACTGCCCTCTAATATTAGCACTCAAGGTACAGAACTCATAGCTCTGAAACACGCCTGTATAATTGCCAAGGATAAAAAGGCAATAATTTATACGGATTCTAGATACACTTTTGGCATTTGTCACTCAGTCGGGATGTTATGGCTCCAAAGAGGATTTTTAACCTCAGCTGGAAAATCCATAGCTAATGCAGAAATTATTAATGAAGTTCTTTCTGCTCTCAAACTGCCTAAAGCCCTAGCTGTAGTTCATTGCTCTGCCCAAACAGGTAGCACTGACCTTGTCTCTAGGGGAAATGATTGAGCAGATGCCGCTGCAAAGCTAACAGCCATAGAAGGGCCTGAATTAATTTTAACATTAACAACCACTGATGACTTATCACTTTCCTATAATGAAAAGGAAGTGGAAAAATGGAAGGAAAAATTAAAAGCAAAACAGATTCATGGAATATGGGTGTCATCTGAAGGAAAACCCCTACTCCCTAGAAGTTTTTATCACCAAATTTGCCAATCTATTCATAAAAATGGTCACTTTGGCACCCAGGGCATCGTGTACTCTGTTAAGAGAGTATGGATAGCCCCTGGTATAACCACTATACCCTCTAAAGTGTGTACAACCTGCTCTACCTGCCAAGCATATAACCAACATGCCTTTCTTGGCAAAGCCTTTGGTGGGCGTCCTCTGACTTACACACCTTTTGAGCATCTACAGACAGATTTCATAACAATGCCAAAGGCTAGACATTATAAATTTTGTCTAGTCATACTAGATCAACTGACCAGATGGCCAGAAGCATTTCCTGCAACCCAAGCCACAGTGGCTTTTGTTGCTAAGGTGCTTTTAAAAGAAATTATTCCTCACTTTGGCCTGCCAACATGTATTGATTCAGATAGAGGAAGTCATTTTACTGATTCTGTCCTAAATCAGATATATTATTGCTTGGCAATAACTCCCAAATTCCATGTTCCATATCATCCCTAGAGCTCAGGTCAAGTTGAAAGAATGAACAAAGAACTTAAAACTATGCTTGGCAAATTATGCACTGAGACCCATTTTAAATGGCCTGAAATTCTCCCTCTGGCCCTTTTTTATCTTAGAAGCAGGCCTAGAGGAGACCTACACATCTCACCATTTGAGATGCTTTTTCGACATCCACCTATACAGGCTAAACCTTTCTCCACTGCATATACATCACTATTAGGGGGAGATACTATTGCTTCCTATATACAGGAATTATAGCACAAACTGTGTGAACTCCATGAATCCAGAGCTGCACTACAAGCCAGACCACTAGACTTTTCTCTTCATGACCTGAACGCAGGAGACAAGGTGTATATTAAGAATTTCCAGCATACTGGAGCAACACAGCCTTTCTGGGAAGGGCCATTCCAAATATTGTTAACTATTCCAACATCTATAAAGATTGGAGAGAAGGACTTTTGGATTCATTGCTCACATGTAAAGAGAGCATCTTCTGTTGAGACTGATTGACTGTATCCTATCACATGCATTGGAGATAATAATCCATTGTCAAGTGGATGCTGTTGTTTTTTTCAAGAACACATTGAATTCATGATTTTCTTTCCCCCTTATTTTTATTATTGCTTTTCTTTTATTTTGATTAGAATGTTTGATTTTCCCCTTTTTTCTCGTTTCTTATACTAAAGGTACATACAATTAATATTATTTTTCTGCAGTAATATAAGTTTAATATATATACTTGCTATAATATCAATGCATACCCAAAAGCTTTAAATTGTGGGAACCTGCCATTTATTGATAAAACGTTATGGGACTGTGATTAATGTTTGTGACTGATTCTAGGAAATGGGATAAAAACAAGGAGCACAGACTTAACCTGAATAGTGCCAAAAAGAGCACACAGGTAAAAAAAAAAAAACTAGTGTGAGACTCGAGGTTGCGATGCTTGACATATGTTAATTTGTAGGACTTCCTTGTATCTAGACTCTTTGTGAAGTACTCAGACAAGTACCAAAGTTTGACTATCATCCTGGCTCCCTATATCCCCGAGAATGACAAAAATCAGACCAGGCAATGACACTTCCCTATCAAAATAAAATTCTAGTTCTTTTTCTTCTTATAGTATGACAACTTCCTGTAGTCTTGGCTACAAATGGGTAAGTGAAATATTACTGCATTCTGTCCAACAGACTTGTGGGATAGAAATTTATTAAACCCTAATACAAGGGCCTTTTATGAATTTATTCTTGCTTACTCAACAATTTATATATGTAGATTCTGGTATTTTTATTCTGATTTTGAATGTTTTTTTTTCCCAAAAGTTTAACTTTCTTCCATTTTTTTCTTTATATTTTTGGGGTTCTGTTATTGTCGTTGTTTTTCTCTTCTTTTGATATTTGATTCATACAACCCCATAACTCAACATTGCATCCTGAGCTGAACTGGATGTTTTTTAACACCCACTTCAGGTGGGGGTTGTATTTTAATAAAAATCCAAGATTTTGAAATTTTTTGTTCGAGAAAAGATCTTCAAGGAAGAAGCTTGCTAACTCCTAAATCCAGAGAATGAACTGTTGCAGAAGGATGCCAGAAAACCTACACTACATCAAGAAGATCCCAAATGAACTTTGGGTGTGGTTGATTGAACTGAAATTTGATTGAAAATTTATTTGAATGTATACTCTTATGCCAAAAGAGGACTGCCCCCTAATTGGTTTTTGTCAATACACTCAGTAAACATTGGTTTTGCTGTCTCTTTCTTCTATTTCCCTCTTTTATCTAACTATTGTTATTTCCTCTTAGAAACTGAATATTGTATACATCTGTAGTTAGAAGTGCTTTAGAACTACAAGATGATTATGTTAAATAATCAATGGGGAGATTAGCCTCCCAATGATCATCAGGGGGGATTGTAAAGATTGGATTTAGCTATTTCCTGATTTTAACAATGAAGATACTTAGTCTAACAAAATCAGGGGGGATTGTGAACATTAAATTACTTCACCCTATGTAGACCATACTTTAGGGGAAGATAAAGTTGTAATATCCTGATTGAACAATGAAGGTACTTTACTCTTACCTTATAGTGAAGCTAGAACTTTTAAGCTAAGTCTATTTTAAGATCTTAATACAAAAAGATGTTAAGTAACTATAAAGATTAATCACAAAAAGGTTAAGTAACTCACAAAAGGCGAACTTAACAAAGAAGTGTTAAGTAACTCTAAAGATACAATCTAATCAAAGAAGATGAGAAATCTAAAAGAATGGGCATTTAGAGGAGGGGACACAAGGGTGAAAGGTTTATATATTGGCTCATTTCCTCTCTCCAGGACCTTTTGCGGTGGAGAGTTGGCTGATAGGAGCATGCTGGGCCTTTCGGCATCTTAGCGTGGCTATAAGCTATTGTCCGGTTTGGTGGTGAGTTTCTGGCTGAGTTTCCCTCCTTTACTTTTCCAACTTTATCCTCTTACAAGCCTCTAATCTTCTTCAGAGACTTAGAGGTGGGAATTTAAAACTCTCCCTGGCACAGACCAGGCAGGAGAAATCCTATATCCTCTTCCCTCCTTCTCCTTAAATTCCTTCCCTCTATATTAATTAAATTACCATAAATTTCCAGACTGACTTGGGTATTTTATTTGGGATTTCCCCTGGTGGCCAATAAAATCTAGATTTTAAGTCACAACCCTAAAATTATCTTCAGTCATCACAGATTACCTACACTAGTAAAATCACAGGGCTAGGAAATTGCAAAATTACGAGCCTTCTAACAGCTAGCTATCTACTATATAAGCTGCTAAATAGTCTAAAGCCTATTAAAAGTTATTTCCCCAAAAGTATTCTTTGATTTCCAATATCCATTAAAATTAGAAAAAAACATACATTCAAGGGTCAAATAGCTTGTGAAAACTGAGTACTACAAACTTAGGCTTGATTTGTTTTGTTGATTCTCTAAACTTAAGAAAATGTCAGCAATTCAGATTCTACTTGTTTATATGCATATTTTTTTCTCCCTTCACTTTTCTATAGAGATCACCCAAGCTCAGCAGAAGTGCAATAGAAGGCTCCTAGAATGAAGTTATCACCAGAGCTGTGACAATAGCTAGTAATAACTGTCAATTATACAGAATTTAAAATTTAAACACTATAAAGTGTTTTGTCTCCATATCCTTCTCAAAAGCTCACAACTACCCCATGCCTCTACTTCTAATATCCTGTTTGATGAACTACAGTATAAAAACAGGTTTGCCTTTGACACACCACTCCAGTATCTTTGCCAATAAAATAGGATCGCCAGGGGGTGAGGGGGTGTTCACAAAAAGTCCTACAAAACTGAACAAAAATATATACATTTACTGAGTTTTTAAAAAACTTGGGAGGGGGAGTCGTCATTCCTTTCTGCCTTCTTTGTAGAAGTGGATGAATAGACATAGGAAACTGCAGACTTTTGATGTTGGTTAATTTTGCTGACCTCAGCTTTTTCTCCTTTATTCTTTGTTATGAGGGATGACTTTCTAGGGAATGAGAGGCGATATACCAGACAATTTAGATTATATAAAAATGAAAGATAATTCAATGTTGTGTCATTGTGAAAGTTAAGAAACATAGTGTAGTGGAAAGAAGTATGCATTTAGAGTCCAAAGGTCTGGATTTGAGTCTAGATTTTATTTGTTCTAATTATCTTGTCATTTGTAGGATTATAAGATATTTCATGTAATGTTTTACAAACAGTTTGGACAATTGCTCCATTTCACATGTACAAAGTCACAAAAATGTTGAGAACTAAATGTCATGAGACCCAATACTGCTGATGAAAACTCTCCATTGTGAATTAAATGGAAGTTTAAAATAAATTGGTAGGAAAACGTGAATTAAAGGAAAATTTTAAAGTAATAGTTGCATCAGCTTAAAGTATATCCTGAAGTAGAATGGCATAGTGGATAGAGCTAATCCAGCCAGAAAGAAGAGGGTACACTGGCTCTAACAAATATTGGCCATGTGACCCTCTGGCAAATATCTTAGAACTCTTAAATTGTTGAGAAGGTGCTGATCTGAATTGATAAGGGAATTTCCTCAAGCAAGAGTTCCCTTTGCCAATGAAATCACAGGCCCAATGTTATCCAGTAACCAGATTGAGACTAAATAAGAATTGCCTGAAAGAAGTCTTCACTACAGGGCTACAAGTAGCACTATCAATTGTATGAGAAGTGTTTCTGACATACCTGAGCAATGTTTTCTTAAAAGTATTCTCCTGTTTTTATATTATTCCATTTGCTTAGTAAACTTTTTTTTTCTATATAGTGCAAAAGTAAATTCAATCAGTCTTCACTATTAACTTTGCTCTAAAAAAGCTCTTCCTCTTGTGTTAAGTATCATAATGGCTCTTGGCTAATTTAACTTCCTATTGTTTCAGCAATACTCAGGTAGAGAATTTAACATTTGCTTGCCCCACCCATTCTCCATTTCTCTCTCAAGATTATGTTCAATCATCAGATCTCACCCTATAATTGTACCACTTTAGAACTAGTTCAAAAATCGTCTTACTATGGAGCTGCATCACCTACGAGTACAGGTTCTTGATTCTCTTACAACAAAATAGGAGGCATACGACTTTAAAGACACAGAGAAGAGTCAAGAGAGCAAGCTCTCAGAAAACACTCAGAAGAAAGAATAAAGGATCCAGTTGGGGTGCGTTTTCTGTAGGTGATAAAGGGCACAGGGTGACTAAGTTTTTTTCTTTAGTGAATTTAGTTTCCTTCCTAAAGGAAATGTAAAGCCTAGAAATTACCTTGATGCAAATCACTACTCAAATAGCCTACTAGACTTCTCTCTTCAGGAATCAATTACAATACCGCTCTAAAAGTTCTCAAACTAGAAGTACACAAATCTTTTCTTCCACACACACACAAATCTGTTTTTCCTGTTTTAAACAAGGCTTATTGAGATGCAAATATGAACTAGGGAAAGAGGTCACTCACTACCTCTATCTCCTAATTCCCATTCATTTTCTATCTTCAGGCTATATCCCAAAGAATTGAAACTGCCCTCTCCAAATTTATCAATACATTAATTACTAAATTAAATGCCTTTTCTGACTTCTTTCTTGACTCTCCAGCCATGTTAGGTACTCTATTTGGGTTTTCCAGAAACTGATCCGATCCATGCTCTGGTCCCTGCCCTCCCCCCAACCCCCAGTCCCATCTGTGTAACCTAGGGATCTACTAGATATTACACATGTTCTTGGTTACCTCATCCTTCTCCATGTAAATAACTCCCAAATCGCCATCATCCAGCCCCCTTATGTACGGAGCTCCAGTCCCAAATCTCCAAGGGCCTGCTAGAAATCTCCACTTATACAGCAGCGCAAATGCAACAGATCCAAAAAAGAATTCTTTCTTCCCCCTCCCCCCAGCACACTCCTTCAACTTCTCCATGTCCAAAGCACCACTGTTCTTCCTATTAACTAAGTTAACTTGGGATTTATCAGTTCTTCACTCTACCTCAACCTTCCAAATTATATTCTACCTCTCTCATCCATCATTGGATGTCAAATGACGATCACTTTAATTCAGATCTCCTCTGCTGCAATTCAAGTGTGTGCGCTTACTAAGTGTGTGACTTCCTCTCTTTAAAGCATCCTCTTCATAACTGGCAAAGTATCAACCTAAAGTTCTACCACTTTGTCAAAAAGCTCTGATAAAATACAACCTCTTTAGTTGGCATTTAAAACCCATCACAACCTAGCTCTAATCTTTTAGACTTCGTATATACATTCTTCCATACACTACATTGGCCTACTTGTTGATCTTCACCTGACATTCAACCTCTGGCTCCATATGCTCCTGGAATCCCAAACTACATTCAAGATTTAGCTTGTACCTACCAAGAGGCCTTACTACAGGCAGCCTTTCCAGATCCCTCCATTTCACCTGCATGTGTGTATACATAAATGCATATCTTGTATTTACATGAATGTCAATTCCCCAATAGGATGGAGTTTAATCTTCATCTTTGTATTCATATTGCCTACAATAGTGCCAAGTATGTATCATCTATCATTCTTTTTTTTAAGGGCCCTGACCTGTATTGAATTGATTATACAATGTGCTGATTCCAAGGCAAAAGAGTGGTAAGGGGGGGGGGCAGCTGGGTGGCTCAGTGGATTGAGAGCCAGGCCTAGAGATGGGAGGTCCTAGGTTCAAATCTGACCTCAGCCACTTCCCAGCTGTGTGACCCTGGGCAAGTCACTTGACCCCCATTGTCTAGCCCTTACCACCACTCTTCTGCCTTGGAGCCAATACACAGTATTGACTCCAAGACGGAAGGTAAGGGTTTTAAAAAAAAAAAAAGAGTGGTAAGGGCTAGGCAATGGGGGTTAAGTGACTTGCCCAGGGTCACACAGCTAGGAAGTCTGAGGCCAAACTGGAACCCAGGACCTCCCATCTCTGGGCCTGGTTCTCAATCCATTGAGCCACCCAGCTGCCCCCTATCATTTTTAATTGAATGGAAATGAAGAAAAGATGATTTTTGGTTCTGCCACCCACCATTTGACCATATGTCAATATGTAAATGGTATAAAATATGTCTAGTATGTACTTGGAAAGCATGGTTGAAGTGCTTTATAAATCCTAAAATATTTCATAAGCAATTACGTGCAGCCACTTCCTAATGCTGCTTTTAGGCTACTGTAGTCACTATGTAGTCATATGAAAATTAAAAAAAAAAAGCTTTAAATCATCACAAAAAGCTTCATGGAAGAATCTCATGATGCCAGAGGCATGAAAATCAAAATAAGAACAGGGCCACTAAATCATGCAAAAGGATCCTTGAGGACCACATATTGACTTAGAAAACAACCATGTAGCACACATTATTACAATCAGATAGGAACTACATTTTAATCTGGTTTGTGGAACACCATTGGGAGTGTTGAAAGCTATATGTGAACCATGTTCAACACCTCTGGATTAGATTCTAATTGTTTTCCCTTCTTAAAAATATTCCCATATCCCATAACCTTCTTTGGTAACACAGACTGCTTTGTAACATAAAATATATTGAGATTTTTCTTTTGAGCTTTTTGAGAGGGCTCTTGCTGATGGGGGAGATGTGAAGGGGGCTCCAAAGTAGACAAAATATTAAGGCCTAACAATTAAGGCACAGTGTTCTCACAGAGGGAACAATTATTCCTACCTTTGGTTTGGAATGCATCAGAAAAATGTGGTGACTCACTGCAAAGGTGAAAACTGATTTGAAACTAAAATGGGGGGGGGGGGGGGAGAGGAGCTACCATTTTAACAGAGCCTGCCAAACTGCAGTGTCACTTGAAAATCTCAAGTAGCAAGTTTTAATATGAAGTGTGGGAAAGAAACCACATGAAAATAGGCCCTAGCAATCACTTTTAAAATTATAAAGGTGATCATAAAAAAAAAATATTTACTGGTTCAAGTACAAAAAATAAATTTTGTACTTTAAAATATACTTATTTTCAAACACTTTCTGCAGCCTTCTTCCTATATAAGAAGATATATATAATAGAGACCAGCCTTCTTCCTATAAATTAGAAGTATGAATCATGAGTACTCAAAAATGTTATTACAAGAATAACTTAATTCCTAGTAGCCATAATAAGCCTTCTAAAAATACTGCTGGGGACAAAAGCGGAGGCTGTGTATTTGTTTGGGGATTAAGAGAACTGATAGGCCTAGGATCTCAGTGAAGTAAAGAAATCCAAATGAGCAAACTTCCTTTACCAAGGCAGATCTGTAATTGGCCACAGAAACTGCCTTCGAAAGCTAAGACTTGCCACAAGTTATACAATCAGTATTATCAGGACTTGAGCTCATGTCTTCCTGGCTCCAAGGTCACCTACTAAATTAAATGCTATTATTCACTACTTACACTGAATCATTACCGTGAAGATCAAAGATTTAATGTAGCTCTTACCTATCTTAAATATCAAAAAATGTAAAAAAAAAAACCTGCATTTCAATATTTGTTTTACAAGTCTTATAATCATTTTAATATTTCCCTTCATTAATACAAATATTTCTTAACCAAAATTTGGCATTTAACTCTATTTAGGCAAGAAAATAACCAGGCAAAAAATGCTTCTAGTAAATAGACTCCACTTAAATTTTGCTGAAGAAACAAAACCATTATGTCCCCTAAAAGTGTCTTAAGAAGGAAGGAAAAGGAGGCAGCTGGGTAGCTCAGTAGATTGAGAGGCAGGACTAGAGACAGGAAGTCCTAGGTTCAAATCTGGGCTCAGACACTTTCCAGCTGTGTGACCCTGGGCAAGTCACTTAACCCTCATTGCCTAGCCTTACTGCTCTTCTGTTTTTAAAACCAATACACAAGACAAGGATATGGGTTTTTAAAAAATTAAGGAAAAAGTCTTTTTTTACCCCCAGATGGCACTAAATTCAAGTACCCTCTTCTCTGGCCAACAATCATCACACTACCTTCAGAAACAGACTAGGTAGACATGCCCAATACACAAGATCACTGGTTATAAAAGTACTCTCACAAGGATTTCCTGAGACTAAAAATGTCCTTAGGTTTCTTTGTAGAGGTAGAACTAGAGAAACAGATTTCTCCTCCAGTCTCTTTAAAATCCACTTCATTCACTCACACTCTCACACACAGACAAAAATACCTAACATTTCTCACTAAAAAATAAATACAATGGACTAGCACACAAGCTCTATTTTACAGGAATGCAGCTATCCAAACATCTTTTGCAAAAGTACATAGTTATTATTGTATTTTTTCTTTAAAAAAAGAAAAATGAGACCACCACTATTTTTAAGAGTTTATTTATTCACTCAGTTGTTTTGATACCCCTGGAAACTAGAAAATAAAGTTTATTACCTACTAATTTTATTGTTTACCATCTGTTAAGCATTTATCTTTACCTATAATTTTGACAAAGGGTAAGTTTTTGGTTTGGTTTTGTTTTTTAACTGCACAGACCAAGATCACTTAAAAGGTGTGAAAAGCTCTGGGCACACTATTAACTGAATGCATCTAAAGTGATGAGAAGAGTACAATTTTGCAGTGTATCCAACAAGAATATAATTATCCTGTCAAAATTTGTTTTTCTAGGTGGCACATTTTGAAAGATTACATTCTAAAAACATCCCCATTTACCAGATAATACCAGTTTTAATGACAAAAGTAAACACTGATCTAAACTACCTCAGGGATTAAGAATATATTTTTCATTTGCCAGGATTTCTGAACCATTTACACTACATTTTTTCTAAGTGCCAATTCATCTTTAAAAAACTTTTTAAACATACTACACACTCAGAATATAAACCATAGATTTCTTGTAAATACAAGAAAATGGGTAAAGTTAGGGTACATTAGTTATAGAAAGAAGGTAAGTGCATTTAGCATGACAAACTTAAGACTGGAAGTCACTTGGTTTTTAAGTCTAACTATTAGCAATGATGTATTTCCCCATGCTTACATACACAAGTAAGCAGGCAAAGCAAAAAAACAAAGAAAAAAAACTAAACATGTAAGGAACAAAGACAAACATTTTAATCCATATTCCATAATTCATTAAACAGTTGGACTTTTTCAAAGTAACTCCTGATAGCAAAATAAATTTCAGCATTACATTTTTTTATACAGCTATGAAGAGTTTACTAGAAACCAAGAGACAGTCCCCACCTACAATATTAAAGCACCTTGTGGTATATAGACTGGGTTAAGATGCCTATGTGCATTTATTTTGTTGATGCTCCCTAAACCACATAATAGTGCATAATCACCCATTGTGTGGTTAATCTTATATAATATCCATTCAAAAATAGATATCATGTCTGGTGACCATTCCTAAGGCTAAGCACTGAGATCAAACCTATATCTTAGACTATTAAACAAAGATACCTGTAATACAATCCCACCATTAATGTGAAACTACGCCTATATCCATCAAAATAGAATCTTACACTATTTGTTTTAGTTCTTCTCTCCCATTAGGATGAGACCACTGTTTTACTAAAGTATTGGAAAAGATCACTGGCCCAAGAATTAGGAGACCTAAGCCTTAGACTGAGATACACCCCATTCAGGTATATATAACTTTAATGAGTTTCAGTAGGTTAATTCGGCTTCCATTGGTCTTAGCTGCCCCATTTGTAAAATGAAGGGATTGTGTGTTCTAAATTACTTCTATGCTCTCTTCAGAAATCTAGAATTCTGTCCTATAACCTACAGAATTTCACTGCATTCTTTTTGACAATAACTTTTAAGAGGAACTTATGAAATACCAGGTGTAAGTATATATAAATATCGCCAATTTAAAGTTAAAAACACAGAACTTTAGGCCAAGGGATTATTGTGTTCAAATTTATGTAATGAAAATGTAAGCCTCTTAAGCATGCTTTTCCAGTTTTATCAGAATGGGAGGAAACTTCTACAAAGATAGTAGAGCATACACCAATGGAAGTATCTTGTAAGCTGCATGCTAATGGTGAAAGGTAAGCATTACTTGTATGTTTCATTGTTGTCTTTGCACATAGGCAATTAGTTACCAGAGAGAGCAATAAATATGATACATGTGATCTATCCATTAAAGAAAACTAGAGATTAAAGGCAACCAAAATACTGTTTTCTCTATAACATTTCACTCAACTTATAAAATGTGCATTTAGAACTGGGCCTAATATACTTCACTGCACCACATCAAGTCCCACAGATCAGGAAGACTAATACGCTTTGCTTTCACTTAGGCACATTTGTTTTAAAAAAACATCACATTTATTTATTAAGATTCAGCTGTGCTATCTTGCATTCAACTTCCAACTACTGATCCCTTGTTCTATTATTACCTACAATTAGTATAAATGAAATGAAGCAAGATAGAAAACTAGGTGCAAAAAAGTATCAGACCTCATAAATGCTTTCTTAAATTGAAAATGGTTTACATGGTTAACAAATTTGCAGAGTTGTTAAATCATTGTTCAGGAAGAATATTCAAGACTTGCTCAGTAACATCAACTTCACTGTGGAATTTTATTTTGTGTGTAAAGGGGGGGGGGGTTACACCTAGTTGTACTATTTATAAAGTTGCTTAAAAAAAAGATTAGCTTGGTTTAAAATTACTTGACTAGAACAACAAAGGAGAATTAGTCTCCTTCAGGAAGACACCAAAAGAAACTGATAGGACAGTGGCATATTAAATGCAATATAGACATTTAAACATATATGCACAATTTTACTGTAATTAAAACACTTTTATCCCCATAGCTTTTGTGTTTTAAACAATCATGGTTGAAGATAACTTTGATTATCATCGTCCATAACACTGAAAGCATCCAAAATTTAGCATCATTTTCCTTTCCTTATAAGAACAGAGGGGGGAGGGGGGGCGCTCTTCCCAATTTAATTACAATTATCAGAATAAGTCAAATAAATAAGGTTGAGTGCAGAAAGAATGCATTACTAGTCTCAAATTATTATACACAAGACTTCTTAAGTATCCCCTTCTAATGATACAAGAGACACAAACAGGCTACCCAGCAAGAATCTGTTAACAGTTTTATTTTTTTATGTTAAATACCATGGGACAGGATTGTAAGGATGAAAAACTCAGTCAACAACTGCCTCACAAGGGATAAGAAAAATTCTGCCATGATATTAGCAAAGGTAAAGGAGAAAATTTACACTGTAAGAGGCACCATTTCCCCACAGAATACCTCTTGGCATATTCCTGAATGAGTGGGATTAGCAATCTAAATAAATCATATTTCAAGAGGTAACAGCAACAGATAAAATTTAAAGGGATTATTAAAATAACATTTACAAGACTGAACAATTCTTGAACTCTTATTAAAACCACAAAGAAAGAACAATTCTTTATTTATGAATTTCATAAAGGACTGAATGTGCAACTGACACCTGCTATTGATGATCTGATAATATACAATTTGTCCAGTAGCTGAACAGTTTGTTTTTATTGTGTTTTCTAACCGTGAGAGATCATTAAAGGCAAAGCCTATTATGACGCTGTACACAAAAAAAATGGTCACTGTGGGCCATACTACCAATGAAATGGTAGGTAAACAAATCTTTTTCTGGTCAAGAAAAAAAAAGGAAACAGCACTCTGCATGCTTCACTCTACAAGATGAATTTCCCTAAAAAGAATCCAATGAAAATGGCTGCAATTACAACAAGAAGTGAAGGAATCACGTTTGAGCTTGTTTTTTCAATCTGTGATACCTTTCTGAGCTTTAAACCTTCATCCTGGGGGGAGGAAATAAAAAAGATGTTCATTAATTATCAAACAATTTTAAAACACTTTAAAAAAATAATAAACAACAAATAATCGGAGCAATGTTTAGTATTTATTGACTCATCACACCAAAATAACATTACCTAAATTAACTTACAGGTTTGGGTTATATCAAAGCTAACTATTATGGAAGTATTTTTTAAAGAGAGACAAAACAAAAAATTTATTTGGAGCAAAAGCTCTAGTGAAATGCTAAAAGAAATGAAAAAAGAAGAGAGAATTGAACTCCTTTAGAAATTGTGCTATGAAGCAATAATCATCAAAACTACTAGGTTAAAAAATATACAAACAAATACAAACAAATCATAAACAAATGGCCTGAAAAATGACCTATTATTGAAAAACCTGGGAACAGAAATTATTTGGGGTAGGACTCTCTATTTGAAAAGAACTGTTGGGAAAAGTGAAAAGCCGTTTCTGGCAGGAATTTGGATTAAAACATCTTACTCCCCCTAGCACAATGAACTCAAAAGGAGTATGTCATCTGAATATTAAGTCACACAAAAATAAGAAAAACAACAAAGAAAATCAGATAGATACTTTGGCAAGCAATGAGTAGAAGAGGAATTCTGGAGAGAAGTGATACAAAAAATTGTATTCCTTTTTATCACACTAAAAAACTTTTTAAATAACAAAATCAATATAGATAAAATAAGATGGAAAGCTATTGACTGGGCACAAAAATCTCTGCCTCAATTATCTCTGATAAGAATCATATAAATTTAGAAAACTAATTAAAGAACACCAATAAAAAAGACATTGAGCATAGTCATTCCTTGATAGTTAAAGAGATCAAAGACAAGGAATTTTTAAAATTCCAAAAATTGAAAAATTGCAAACTTACTTACAAATGACTATGAGGTTTTGTCAAACTCAGCAAATCAACAATGATTGTTAAAGAAAGGTTATGAGTCACTGTTAGAGTTGTGAAGAAGTACTCCAACCACCAATCACTCTTGAAAACAACATAAAATTATGCTAAGAAACCATTGATACTGTCTGACCCAAACTGCTAGGAAATATGTTTGCATGGTCAGCAAAGATAAAAAGGATTACTTATGCACTAAAGAATTATATTATAGATGTGTCTTTTATAAAAGCAAAAACAACTAGAAACAAAGATGTCAATCACTTGTGTGAAAATTAAAATTAATACCCAAATATTATTTATTATTTATTAATAATAACTAAAATTAAAAAGCTAGAGTAAACTAAAGAGCCATCTAACTCAAGAAGTGGTAGCAAGAGAAGAGGCCCCAAAAGGTGGAGTCACAGAACCTTATAAACAATAATGTAACAACAGAAGCATGAGGATGCAGGGAAAGGGATGCTGGGTAATGAAAAAGAATTCTGAGGAACATAGTCCAGGGGTTCAAGATTTTTTAACTATATACTTGGGGAATGGCTAAACATATTATGGCATATGAACGTGGAAGAATATTATTATGCTCTAAGAAATGATGAATATGAAGAACACAAAAAAAGCAATAAAACTGAATGGTGTATAATTATTATAATCAAGCCTACCCCCAAAGAATGTATGTGTATGTGTGTATGTATATTTATATACTCTTTCAGACTCAGATGAAGTGGTATTTTAATTGTGGCTGAACTGCTTTTCTACCTTCTTTTTAAAATTATCTGTTATAAGGCTGACTCTGTAGAGGAATATGCATAACATCCCAAGAGTCTTAATGTCATTTTAAGTTTTAATAATTTTATAAGTATGAATGCTTACCAAACAAAAGTCTTCTAAAAAGTGTTATGGAAAGGCTATCAATATAAATTATTTTAAATTTATCATCAAAAAACCTTTTAAACAAGCTCCTTGAGCTTCAGTCAAATTGGAACCAAAATAAACATGTTTTCAAAGAGTATTGTCTCACATGTCAAAAAATCTCATGAAATGAATAACTATGCCCTCCTCCCTCAAAGTTCATTCTATAAAATTATTTCCATCTCAATAAGAAAGTAAATTATTACAAAACACCTGGTGGCATCTTCCTTAATTCATATCCTTAATTTGTACTACAGGCTGTGTCAGAAATAAAAAGTTCTGCATCTTTTAGGTATCATAACAATCCTTATACCTTCAACTTTTATCACAACAAAAAATCATTAGCCATTCCAGAAAAATATATACTTCAACTCCTAAATTACTCATCAGCTGAGCAAAGTGCTTTGAATACTTATCTAAAGAACTATATAAGGGGTAGCTGGGTGGCTCAGTGGATTGAGATCGAGGCCCAGAGATATCTGATCTCAGATACTTCCTAGCTGTGTGACCCTGGGCAAGTCACTTAAACCCTATTGCCTAGCTCTTTCCACTCTCTTCTGCTATTGGTTCTAAGAAAAAAGGTATGGCTTTTTAAAAAAAACTATATAAAATGGAAGCTATTATCAAAAAATTTTTAAATGATGTAGTATTAATTAACACCTATTTAGCTCTTTATATAGTTAGGAGTTTTACACTCATTATCTAACTTGTTCTTCACAACAGCCCAAGAGAAGTATGTATTATTATCCCCATGAATTGATGGTGAACCCTCCTTTATGTGTCATCTCCCCTCAATTAGGCCATGAATAATTGGAGATTGTCTGGATTCTTTATTTGTATCTTTGCACATATTTGTATAGTGATTTCTCATATAATTCGTGGTTAATAAATCTTTTTAGTTTCATTCTATTCCATTTCTCTCCTTTTTAGATTAGGAAATACCTGCTCACTGAGGTTGTAAGCTCTGAATCTCATTTTGTGACACAAATTAAGAGTCCAGTGAGACTATATTAGGAAAGAAAGGCAATGAAGGTTGCTCAGGAAAACATACTCAGTACTTCTGGTCAAGCCAACTGATGGAGGTGACAGGTACTTTGATTTGTTTATTCTGTGGGGAGGGGCTGGCCAAGAAGATACATGCTCCATATAGCACCTAGGGTCTACAGTTCAACAGAAGCTGTGATTGTTATCTTCAATTGAGGGAATGGAAGAGAGAAGTTTTGGGAGGCTTACAGAGAAATGTGGTGAGTGAGTCTAGGAGATACAAAGTCAATAAAATAAGCATTAGGAATCTATTATAGGCAGAGATAATAGAGAAAAGCGTTTTTTTCCCAAGCCTTCCCAAAAAACCCTCAAAACACATCAAACCAAATTTTGAATGAGATAACCAATAAAAAAAAAAGTCATCTTTCTAGACCAGAGAAGCTTCCAAGAAGAGAAAGGAGAGAGCTGTGAACTCTAGGGAAAGCCCCACCACCACCCTCACCACCCCCACCCACCCACACATCCTGAAGTGGCAACAGGTGTGAACCTCTGAGGTGAGTGCTACAGAAGGGTATGAACCTGAGAGGCAACAGCAATACCTGGGAGTGCTCAGTGCACAGGAAGAATAAGGGTACTGGCCACTTGATCAGAAAAAGATTTTAGTGAATCCTTGTACTAGCACTAGGAATAGGACCAGGAGCCATTTAGCGCCTTCTTCACCAGTGACCCAGGTCACAGTTCCAGAGAGGAGAAGTGATGCTGCAGAAGTGAAGGAACAAGGGGCACAGACCAGGAGGGCAGTAACCATACCACTCCCAAGGATAATACCACTTTCAAAGCACTGAAAACCTACAAGTTTCCTAGCTGTGAACAACAGCAATAGAAGGACATAGAAGACAAGTGTTGAGGCCAGTCATCTCCCAACCAAAAAATAATATGGAAAAATGATCAAACAAGGACCTATTATTATATATGAAGCAACAGCAACATGCTAATAATTGCTAGACAAAAAGCCTCCAGATCAAGGGGTCATTTTTGATGACTATTCACATACTTGAGGTTTAAAACTAAGTACTATAGTTTGTAAAATACTTTTTAATTTGAACATTAACACTAAAAGAATATATGTATATATAAAATATAACAGAAAAAAAGTACACAAAACCATGAATTATGTATAGCTTGCTTTTCCTTCAAAGTATAACAATTTTTTACAAATTCAACATGTTACTCTAAAAGCTCTTACTTGTACATGCTTCCTTTCATTATTTCTATGTTAATTTGGGGGGAAAGAGTATTACCTAATGTCATTCTTTTAGTCTTCCCTCATATGTTCACTGGGTAACAGAGATTAAAGGTCAAGACCATGGATATATAAGGCGGGGAGGAAAAAATAGCGTGGTACCTTTCTTCATATTTCCTGAATGTTCACATGTCACTTTTATGCCATATATAGCTAACACTTATATAGCACTTACTATGTGCCAGGCATTGTGCTAAGTGCTTTATAATTATTATCTCATTTGATCCTCACAGCTCCAAGAGGTAATTACTATTTTATATATGAAGAAACGGAGGCAAACAAAGGTAAAATTGCATATTAACTTTCTGAGGCCAGATTTGAATTCATGTATTACTGACTCTAGGCCTGACACCCTAATCCATTATGCTCCCAACTTGCCCCTTTACTAACCCCTACTTCTTCCTACTAGTTTAGGGTGGCTCCATAGTATAGTAGAATACCAGTATGGAGTCAGAAAACCTGGATAATAGTTCTAGATCTAAACTACCAATCAATTACTATTTCTCTAAAGTTTCATTAAGTCTTGGGCTTCTTTTCTGTTCTAATATACCTTTGGGGTCTAGTGCAAAAATATTTTTGAAAATGATGAAAGCTTGCTTAGAAGCCATATTAAAGAAAATAAGTCAAGATGGAGAGTGAGAATGGTGTGTGTGTTGTTGTGTTTGTTGTTTTTTGTTTGTTTGTTTGTTTGGGGGGGGGGGGTGATGTTACTAATTGAAATAACACAAACAGGCAGTAAGGTGGTTCAATGAATAAGATCAATGGGCCCAGTGAAGTATGGGAGATTTGAAACAAGGAAAACAATAAGGTCCAGGGTAAAGTGATGCAGACCTAAACTAGAGTGGCAGCAGCTGTGAAAGTAGAGGACAGAATGGGAATGAGTGTTGGCGTTACAATGATGTTAGTATCCATGATACCAGGCACCTGATGAGACATAGGGAGTAAAGCTTAATGAAACATCAGTCAAGGAGGATTCATGGATGTGAACATGAGCTATTAGAAGGATGATGATATACTAAAAAAAAGAGGAGTGGGGGTGTTGGGATCTCGAAAAACATTTAGTCAATTTAGAGATGAGGAAGCTAAGATTAAGTGATTTGCCAATGATCAACTGCCTAGGATAGACCCAAAGCTAGTCCCAATTCCATATCTAGAGCACTTTCTCATACATTGTACTGCCTCATTGTATGGTCATAAGAACTCCTGAAGGTCTTATACTTCCTTTATCTACACACTGTTAACAAGGAACCATTTTACTTTTAATTGCATGTTATCAGTTGTACGTGTGTGTGTGTGTGTGTGTGTGTGTATATCATAAAAAGAACTTATTTAACTCACATATACTTCTAAAAATGAAATAAATGATTTATCAGTAGATAAATGAACTACTGTTGACAACTACAAAAACCAATTTAAATCCAAATACTTTAATTTCAATATTTTACTTCTAAATTCTATATTTGTAAATTAACTTTTAATTTTCTACTGCTTTAAGTTATAAAATGCAAAGGTAATTATCAACCTTAAAATTAATTCAACCAATTCCTGTTACATCCAGTGCACCATGGAACAAAGACCAAAGTAAGTCTCTTATTAATGGCACAAAATGCTGAAATCACCTTCTTCTACAAATAGCCATGGCTTTCAGAGTATCAAAATCAAGGCTTAACTGTAGTCCTGTTATTATGACTGTGAAAGCATACTTTTAGAACAAATTTGTAAAAAATATGTTGATGAAGTACTTAAATAAAGTTTTAGAGTACAAAACCTTATAGGATCATGACTAATTTTTGATTCTTAGAAAATGGTTCATTAAGATTAGATGGCAGCTGGGTAGCTCAGTGGATTGAGAGCCAGGCCTAGAGACAGGAGGTCCTAGGTTCAAATCCAGCCTCAGATACTTCCCAGCTGTGTGACCCTGGGCAAGTCACTTAACCCCCATTGCCTAGTCCTTACCACTCTTCTGCCTTGGAACCAATACACAGTATTGATTTCAAGACAGAAGTTAAGGTTAAAAAAAAAAAAGATTAGAGGTCCTACAAAACAGGATGTGAAACCTTAATCCAATTATATCCAATTATAGCCATCTCGTTATTAGGAAGATGTACTCAATTTTAAACTGCTAAGAATCCTGTGAAAGTGTACCATGAAAACAAAGAAAAATTATAAGATTATTCTATGTCTCATGGAATCATTAGGATAACAAAAACTCTTATGAAATATTAACATTCAAAAGAGCAAAACTCTAAAAAAATGTTGTTAAACTTACTGCAGACTTGAATAGGACTTAATTTTCTGCTCCCTTCAGTTAATTTAAACACAACTTATTTTAAAATCTAAAACTTAGGGGGCAGCTGGGTGGCTCAGTGGATTGAGAGCCGGGCCTAGAGATGGGAGGTCCTAGGTTCAAATCTGGCCTCAGACACTTCCCAGCTCTGTGACCCTGGACAAGTCACTTGACCCCCATTGCCTAGCCCTTACCACTCTTCTGCCTTGGAGCCAATACACAGTATTGATTCCAAGACAGAAGGTAAGGGTTTAAAAAAAAAAATCTAAAACTTACCCTCAGGTGTCGATTTTCTTCTGATAATTTCATCATTTCTCCTTGAAGTCTTTTACATTCTTCCATTAGTTTTTTTGTTTCAGAATCATTGAGTGCAAGACTACTATGCTGCTTTATCAGGGTTCCATCTGCTTTTAGATGAGTTTTAGGAGCCTCCATATCAACCTGTAAATATTACAAATATATTTTTAAAAAATTTTTAAGTTCCTTATAAGCCACAAATTTTAATGTTTTGCTTTTTTAACAAATAACCAAATTGAAATATTATCAAATTACTTTCAAATCATTAACAAGAATGATGTCCACACCCCCAAATAAAAAATTTGTAAGAGTTTAAGGTCACTGCCACAAGGAAATAAATGTCCTACTTTAAAAATAGAGGGGGGGAAATGTGTTCAAATAATAAGCCCACTGATACCTGAAAGGGGGCAGGAAATTGGGGGTGGGATGGGGGGCAGCAGCAGGAAGATGCCTAATTGTCTCAATTCTGGAGCTTAAAATGAAACTCTGGAGGGAGGAGGTTCCTCACTCTTACGGTCTTCCATAATATTCCCTATACTTACCCTGTAATTAAGAGATTTTAAGAAGATACAAATTAATTAGGGTAAGATAGGAGGATGTAAATTTAAAAAAGGGAATTTTGAAGAGTATGAAAATAACTCTCAACATAAAGACAAAAAAAAGTCTGAAATAAGAAAATTAAAGAGATTCTAGAACTTAGAATTGAAATGACCCTTAGAAGAGATTTATCTAGTCCAAATCTCTCATTTTACAAATCAACAAACTGAAGCTAAAGTTGCCAAGATTTTTTTTTTATTAAAAGAGAAAATAACATTAAGAACCACCTCCTAATTTCAAATCCAATGGGTGTGAGAAAGAAACAAGTTCTTTCAACATCCATTAATAATATTTGCAATGTTGAAATTAAAGCAGCCTTGCATACAGACAATGTTATAATGGAAGAGATAATAGATTTTACTAGCTGAAACTATACTAAGACATTTTACCTTTCTAGGTCTAAATTCCCTCATCTATAAATGAGTATGTAGGAGATTTCAAGTGTCCCTTAGAGCTAGTATATAAAATGAATGTGATTCGAGTTGTTTAGTTTTTAACCTATAAGGTTCTCTGATAGCAATGATGTAGTGAACATCACAGCCTGAAGTACAATAACTAGATTTCTATGTAAATCCCTCATATCTGGCCTTTTTCCCTCACTTACTTCAACCTAAGATATTAAAGGACCTAGCATCTTTGTAATAGGCAAACTAGCCACATTCTCCACATGAACCTAATAGTCTTATTAATATTAAATATCTTGCTTTTACATGATTTAAGTTTTTTAGGTGTTAAGCCTCAGCCAATACATAGTCTTAAACATTTTATTTTTCAAATGTTATAATGAGTACAGGTACAAAGGCACTGACTGACTGAATTCAGAGGACCTAGGTTCAAACCTTACTTCTGACAATTACTACCAATGTGATCTTATAAAGATCACTTAACCTTTTGGGCCCTCAGTTTCCTCAAAATGAAGGGCTTGTACTTTAAAATGAAGGTTTTAGACTAGATAGTCACAATACTACATTACCAGTTCAACTATAAAAATTTTGTTCTATAAAATCTTAACAGAAAAGCTAATTATGAAGGGTTTCTATTCTATAATTTTGAAAAAGATGGTGTTGAACTGCACCTTAAAGAAAAAGAGAAATTTCATGAGGCAGAGATGGGAAGGACATGCATTTCAGGAATTCAGGACAGCCAGTGCAACAGTACAGACATTAGAGATAAAGTATCATGTGTGAAGAAAGACAGAATGCCAATTTGGTAAGACTGTAGAGTGTGTAATTATGGGGGAGAGGGAGAAAATAATACTGTTCAGTATAGCTAGAAATATAGGAAAGTATAAAGGGTTTAAAAAGCTAAATAGGTTTCATATTGTATCCTAGAACCAACTGGAAGTCACTAGAGTTCATTAAATAAAGGAGTCATATGGTAAGTGACATTTAAGGAAAATTACTTTGGCAACAATATATAGGATATATATGGAAACTTTCAGCAATGAGACCAATTAAGGGCTTGTTGCATAATAAAAGAGAAAGTCAAAGGAGTCCTCAAATAGGATGGTAGCTGAATAGAGTTTTATGGGAGATAAGGTGTAATGGTGGAAATGGCAAGACCTGACAACTAATTATATGAGGTAAAAGATAATGCTAGAGATCTAGATACTACTTGCCACCAAACCAAGAACTTGTTGATTTGTTTTACATCATTTTAATTTCCATATACATATATATATATATATATATATATATATTCCTACCCAAAATTATTTCTTGTAACAAAAAAAAAAGAGGGGGCTCAGGAAAACTAACCAATACATCAGCTGAATCTGACAACATAAGCAAAGTTTCATGCCCATAGTCTCCACTTCTGCAAAGGAAAAGGTACTTCTTTGGGATCAAGAAAACCGAGAATTTGTATCTAACCCTGAAAACCACACCTGTTCAGCCACATTTCTGAAGATGACTCTACTCTTCTTACCTACCAAGATGTGACATTTCTTTAATAATTTACTACTTCATATATTTTTTACAAGCTTAGCTACCATAATCTGGTGTCACCATCTTTGTTCTAACAAAGAATTAGCCTTGCTGTCAGAACTTTACAGATAATTATTCAGAGCAGAACTAGAACCAATACAAAATATAGACAAGAGGATTTCAGCTCAATATAAGGAAAAACTTTCTAATGATCAAGAGCTATATAGTAATGGAAAAGATTGCTGACCTTAGATTGCCCACCTTATTAGCATTGCTGAAAGACTTCAATGTCTTTCTAAGTTCTACTTGTCTAAATCAATCAAGCTATTAACTATTTAGCTATTTCCTTTTTACATTTCAATGCTTTACATTTGAAAATTAAATGCTAACTTTAAGGCTCCATAATAATGCCTAAAACCAGATAATTTAAACAACTTTCTTAATGTTTAAAATTTCTACAAGTAAACTCTTTTATATTAAACTGCTCATCCATGAATTATTTTTTTTTTTAGGGCACTGATGCATCATTATTTGGGGAGAGAAAACAAATATACAGTACTCAACTAGTTCATTTCTTTTGGGGGGAGTAATCAATAATACATATGACTATATTCAAAGAGTTCAAAAGTGTTCATTTTCTTTTATATGGACCTTTCAGGGAAAGTGTGAACCTAAAAATACTGCAACAAACTCTTCAGGGCATTTTCTTTTGCAGAACTTAAGATGAGTTGGGTATTTTTTCCTTTTGAATAAATACAACATTTTGAAAAAATCAAAATATCTAGTGTTCAAAGATATAAATTATATAAGGACACAAAAAAATACTTTCTCTCCTTCATCCACAACACAAGATACAAACACAGCATAAGTAAGCAAAAGCAACTTGAATAGACATGTATCCTCTTACTTGATAAATCTAGAACATGATAATGTTACTAATTATATTACCAACTTACCAATTTATCATTTTCAGTGGGCATTTCAAATATACATCTCAATTTAGAATCCATCAGTTCATCAGGTTTTGCTTCTTTCCACTAAAAAGAAATGATTACATATCAAATATCTAAATAATAATCTCTCAATTCATATAAAATGTATGCAAATCTTCTGTTTTAAGTTTTGGAGTTACTTAATAAATCTGCCCCTCCACCCAAAAGAAGGCAAAGACCTTTGGTTTGCTTACTAAAATTTTACTATGTTCAAGAAAATCAATATTTTCATTCTTCTAAAATTACAGGTTTTAAAACTTTTAAGGTAGTTAATATGTGAATTGTTATGAGCAACCTTAAATAGAGTATGTGTCCTGAATGGATCCCACAATTCTAAGATTGAAGTTAAATAAGCAGACATAAGTGCTATGTGCCAACTTTCAGTTTTTGCCTCTATAAAGGACATATGAAATATGTTGAGGAGGTGGAGTTGACAAGACCTTATAGGATCTTAAAGGAGGTGTAGGTAGAAAAGAGTGAAAAATTGAGGATTTGTTTTATCTTGTGAACCTGAATTAGAACAAAACAAAATAAAGATAAAGAAGTTAATAGAAAAGCTAAGATTAGAGGAAAAGGATAAAATTATACATTTCGATGGGACACTTGCCAATATCTTTGACTTTAAAACAAACTCTATGGTAGTGAACGCTGGAGTTCTAAAAATAACTTTCTGGAATGATCACAATAGGCACAGTATTTCTTAATGCCTCATGTTAACACAACTTAAATGATTCCTAAAACTGTATTCATTACAAAATCTACTCACCACAGCATCCATATCTGAAGTGTTTGTTGGAGCAAAAATTGTCTGTACCATAAACTTGTGTTTACTCTTCTCATTTGGATCGTAGTCAAAAGGCTGTAGCATTACTAAATAAGAAGAAGGTATATATTATTCTGTGTTCTACTTTAATGGGTATGAAAAGGATACGAAAAGTCAAACACCCCTATATTCATATTAAACATACAGAATAACACCCCTTAGAGGACAATTTTAACTTAAGTAAGATTTATTTTTAGTTGAAAATAAAATAACTGACTAGTTAAATTAAATGATAACGATATAGCTAACAAAAATTCAGTTTTGTGGTGGAATTCCAAATTCTACTTCATGCTTTTATTTTAACGTATTCCCCCTAGTCTCCATTTATTAAGTTAATAAATATTTGTGAAAATAAAAATTAACTTAGGCCCTATATTTGATGGTCCTGATCAAATACTATTTTTTCCCTAAAAGTATCTTAAAATTCCAGTGTAAAGGAAAATACTTTAAAAGACTTTTAGTACTTTAAAAAACCTATATGATTAGAGAATCGCTTCAAATAATTCTAAGATAGTCACTATTCTAACAAAAATGTCCCAATAACCAAATATATTTCCCAACCTCCTGCCCCCAAATGTGCTCAGATATTCTGAATAAATTGGCTTCTAGAGCCACCTTGTGGTATAAAAAGGACTGTATAATTTACTTTTTTCCCCAATCCAGGTGTATAACAGGTAGAGGAGTATACCTAACAAGGGCTAGCAAAAATGTATTTGCCTTGAGTGTTGCAAATCAAATCAAGGCATAAGGAACATGGGATATGGGGTATATCATAGATTTCACCGGTACAGGGAAATTTACGTGAGGAAATTCAATCTACCAATACAGATTGGTACTTCTTTTATTTATAATCTTAGAGAGTTGCCTATAGCACTCAGGTGTTAACTGTCTTTCCCTGGGTTACGTAGTTAATCTGCATTTGAACATAGGTACAAAGACTAATGTAGTTGCTCTCTTCACTTTATCACACAGCCCTTACAGATCTGAAGAGCTTTACATTGAAAAAAACAGCCCATTTATGGCCACCATACATATACCACAGAATTCGGTTTCAATGTAAAAAATAGTAACATTGAAGCCCAGACCCTCAGAGAAAATGTAATCCTATAATAGAGCTAACAACAAAATATGTCTAACAAAAATCTACTAAGGGCCACGAATTTAGTCTCACAGTAGAAAAAACACTTGCATTTATATATTGATCATCAAGAAACAGATAAACCATCAAGTTACACCACAGCCTTCCTTGGAGAAAATAAGCTAAAATTATGTCCAAACTCTGTGTGTGTGTGTGTGTGTGTGTGTGTGTGTGTGTGCGCGCGCGCGCGCATAACATCATTAGGTCTGTTTCCCAAGGTGATCTGGGAAAGAGGAAAAGAACCTATATACTCTAAAATATTTATAGCAGCAGCTCTCTTTGTGCTGGAAATCAAAAGGATGCTCATCAGTTGGGGACTACCTAAACAAATCATGGTATATGATTGAAAGAATACTACTACACCCTAAGAAATGACAAGCAAGTTAATTTTTTTAAGATAAGGAAAGAACCACATGAAATTATGAAGAATGAAATGAGCAGAACACCAAGAGAATATTGCATACAGCAATAGAAATATCATATGAAGAATAACTATGAATGTCCACCTCCAGAGAAAGAAGTGATAAACAGAAATATAAGGCTTAGTTTTATATATGCATATTTATGTATGTATGTATGTTGTTTTTTGTGAAAAATGAAAGTGGGGAAGATATTGGAAAGTTTAAATAATTTTTTAAGAGCCAGACAACTGTATTTTGACAAAAGAAACACCTAATCCTGTCAAATATACAAATTAAAATTTTGCTTTGCAAAAAACCCAAAAAATTAATCTCTGAAATTAACATTGGATTCAGTATGAAAATATTGATTTTTCTTTTAGTTTCCTTTTTGTAAAATGCCAGAAATACATTTTCAAGTATTTTTATTGAAATTATTAGACAATAAAGGATTTAATCACACTGTCACAATCAGAAATACTACAAAATTTTAATTGATATCCAGAAATGAGAATTAAAATAAATTTAAAGTCATATTAATAGTATTTTAGATTTCTTTAGTCTTTGATAGGACATTTTCCCATTTTACTCTTTTCAAAGTCCCTTTAAGTATTCGAAAAGAGTACTCAAAGGTTGCCAAAAAAGTTATTTTCAGCATATATTTTGTTAGTACAAACACTGCTCTTTGCCTGTTTTCAAGAGTGTTTTTTATCTTTCTTTACAATCCCGGGATTTAGCAGAATGTCTAACAGTAGGAGCGTAATAAATATTTATTGAATGACAATCAGGGGACTTGAAAGAAGAACTATAGAAGCCAGGAAAAGAAGTGAGGTTGAAGAGAAAGCTAGAATTGATTGGGAGATGTTCATATTGAATGCCTGAGGGACATCAAATTCTAGTGTTAGCAGTGAGGTGGGCTCAGTAGATTCAGACTTAGATTCAGGAAGACTGAGGTTCAAATGTGGCCTCAGATACCTCCTAGATATGTGTCCCTGGGCACATCACTCTCTGCCTTGGATTCTAAGACAGAAGGAAGAGGTTTAATTAAAAAAGACATTCTAATGATGCAAGAAGAGAACTTGGTACAGAGACTAAGGCTCAATATACACAGTGGTCTGTGATTTACTTGGGAGAAGCAATAATTTTTCTATGATTTTATTTTGTGATAGCAATGTCAGGTAATAGATCTTAAACTGTACTATATAAAGCAGTAGTCATCAAAACAATATGGCACTGGCTAAGAGACAGAAAGGAGGATCAGTGGAATAGACTTGGGGTAAGTGACCTCAGCAAGACAGTCTATGATAATCCCAAAGATCCCAGCTTTGGGGACAAAAATCAACTATTTGATAAAAACTGCTGGGAAAATTGGAAGACAGTATGCGAGAGATTAGGTTTAGATCAACATCTCACACCCTACACCAAGATAAAATCAGAATGGGTGAATGACTTGAATATAAATAAGGAAATTAAAAGTAAATTAGGTGAATATAGAATAGTATGCCTGTCAGATTTTTGGGAAAGGAAAGATTTTAAGACCAGGCAAGAGTTAGAAAAAATTATAAAATGCAAAATAAATGATTTTGATTACATTAAATTAAAAAGGTTTTGTATAAACAAAACCAATGCAACCAAAATTAGAAGGGAAGCAACAACTTGGAGAAAACTTCATAACAAAAACCTTTGACAAAGATCTAATTACTCAAATTTATGAAGAGCTAAATCAATTGTACAAAAAATCAAGCCTTTCCCAAACTAATAAATGGACAAGGGACATGAATATGTGATTTTCAGATAAAGAAATTAAAACTATTAATAAGCACATGAAAAAGTGTTCTAAATCTCTTCTAGTCAGTGAAATGCAAATCAAAACACCTCTGACGTATCACCTCACACCTAGCAGATTGGCTAACATGACAGCAAAGGAAAGTAATAAATGTTGGAGGGGATGTGGCAAAATTGGGACATTAATAAATTGTTCGTGGAGTTGTGAATTTATCCAACCATTCTGGAAAGCAATTTGGAACTATACCCAAAGGGCACTAAAAGACTATCTGCCCTTTGATCCAGCCACAGCACTGCTGGGTTTGTACCCCAAAGAGATAATTGTGCTTAAAGGAATAATGAACTGGAAGAATTCTGTGTGAATTGGAATGATCAGGAATTGATGCAGAGTGAAAGGAGCAGAACCAGGAGAACATTGTACACAGAGACTGAAACATTGGTACAATCAAACATAATGGACTTCTCTACTAGCAGCAATGCAATGACCCAGGACAATTCTGACTTATGAGAAAGAACACTATCCGCATTCAGAGGAAGAACTGTGGGAATAGAACCACAGAAGAAAAACATGGGTCGATGGGGATATGAGTGGGGATATAGACTCTAAATGATCACCCTAGTGCAAATATTAGTAATATGGAAATAGGTCTTGATCAAAGATACATGTAAAACCCAGTGGAATTGCGCATCAGCTACAAGAGGAGATTGGGGGGAAGAAGAGCATGAATCTTGTAAACATGGAAAAATATTCTAAATTAACTAATTAAATAAAACATAAAAACAAAAAACAATGTCAGGTTATATGTACTAAGATGCCTCAGAATATCTGACCTTGACCAAATGAAACTTGATTGAGCTGGATTTCATACCACACAAATGTTACATTGTTCTCTTTTGCTGTGTTCTTATAAAAAACATTACTACAAGGAAACCAGCAGAAGTTGAAATTCTTTTCACAGTAATAGCTCAATTAGGAAAAAGGAAAAAGAATGTGCTTTTGTTATATCAAGTTTAAGATTTCTACAGGACATCTTCTAGTTCAAGGTATCGTGGTGAAAATGGGTATTAGAAGAGATTAGGACTAGATAAGTAGATCATGATAATCATCAACACAGAAATAATAATAATTGAATCTATCAGATAACCAAGGAAAGGAGTACAGAGGGCAAAAACAAAGGGGTCCTAGGACAGAGCCTTCAAGGTTAAGTACAATTAGTGGGCATGACCTGGATGAAGATCCAGGAAAGAAAATGGAGAAGCAATTAGATAAGTAGAAATAAAACCAGTAATGAATAATGTCTCAAGGGGGAGCTAGATGGCTCAGTAGATAAGAGATGGGCCTGGCTAGAAAGTTCTGCGTTCAATTTTTACTTCAGACACTTCCTATGACTATGTGACCCAAGGCAAGTCACTTAACCCCAACTGACAAGTCATTATCACTCTTCTGCCTTTAAACCAACTTTTAATATCAATTCTAAAACAGAAGGTGAGGGTTGTATTTTTTTTTTAAAGACTAATATCTCAAAAACCTAGAAAGAAGAAAATATCAGGTGATTAATGGTTTCAAAGACTGTAAAAAAGTCAAGAACAATGATGACTGACAAAAAGATCACTGAATTTGGCAATTAAAAGATCTCTGGTGATAATGAAGGAAATGTAAATCATAACACTGCAAATTGCCAAAGATGGCAAAAGACAGGAATAATCAATTCTGCAGAAGTTATGGGGAGATAGGCATACTAGTTCATCACTGGTGAAACTATGAAGTAACAAGTTTCTGAAAAGTGGTTTGAAGTTAAATAAAATGACAAAAATATTTATATCTTTGTACCAAAGACCCCCTCTGCTATGCTTACAGGAGACCACTAAAAATAAAGTCCCCAGATATTTATATAATAGATATAACAGCACTTTTTTGTGATAGTAAAGAACTGGAACCAAGTAGATATCTTTCACTAGGAATTATGGTACATAAATTTAACAGAATATATATTGTAGGAAATGACAAATATAATAGAGGTCTAAATAAAATGATACTGAGTGCAGTAAGCAAAGTCAAGAAAACAATATAATTTTTAATGCCCCATTACAAAGAACAAACATGACTGAAAAGAAGACACTCCATGACCAAAGTCCCCAAGTGTGGCAGGCATATTGCATATTTTTAGACTTTTTGGATACTTTGATCAGTTTTCAGGTGTTTTGTTTGCTTTAAAAAATATTTGATGTTATATGGAATGGCTCTTAGGGAGGCAAGTGGAGAATAAACTGGGGAAAATTTGGATGACATTGAAAAAAAACAGGCAACAACAACAAAAAATGTATTTTAAAAAAGATTATTGGTCACTTTGGATAAAGCAGTTTAAGTTGACTAATTGGGTCAAAAGCCATAATGAAGAGTTAAGAATGAGAAGAGCAAGTTGAAGTATCCAGACTACATCTAAACATTGTCAAAAGAAATAATCTAGTCATCTTCAGACTGTAAATCATTCACTTTGAAAAATATTGAGGATTTCTTTTTAAAAACTTCTAACAGGCCTAGAAGTCTTATCCTTTCTCAGGAAATGAACTGATAGATTCACTGATATAATGAGATGTAGAATTGTTCCAGAATTATAGAAATTCCCAAATAGAGTTGGAATACTACTAACAAGGCCTGGCACCAAGGAATAGTTCATAAATTTGTGCAAGAGATGGATTTGTTCATGCTTCAATGGTATAGAAATTTTGCTTGATTTTAATCTCACTGAAAACTCATGAGGGCCAAAACCAAGATGGTATGGAAAGGTTGGAATATGATATTTCAGAAGGCAAAGGATCCCAACAAAATTGAATATGAATCTTTCAGGGACAAAAACTGATACCAAAATAGAGGGTGACTTTCAAGTTTTCTTGATGAAAGAATTCAATAAAGAATAATAAAAGCTCAATAAAGAATCTGACATTCAAATCCAAGAGAAACATGAAAAAGAAATTATAAGAAACTCAATAAAGTTAAACTGTTAAATTCCTACATGGGAAAAATGATACAATTCACTCTTAATAAATTTACGATTATTGAAGCTGTTAGAAGCTGTCAACACAGGAAAAACGGCATAAGTATGAGTCAACAAGTTTGGGATACTCCCCATCCCCCAAAAAGAGGGAGGGATGCACCAGGAGAAGGAGAAAGGAAGTAATAGAAAGGGGAAAAGTATCACACATAGAAAAAGCATGCAAGGAAGAGATTTTACTGTGGAAGGGATGGCAGACCATGCTTGAACCTCCCTTGACTCAGAATTGGTTCATTTATATATACATAAACTCATCTGGGTATAGAAATCTATCTTCTCCAAAAAAGATAGAGAAGGAAAAGGGGAGGAGAGGAAAGACAAAAGGGAAGGCAGATTAAAAGGAGGCAGTAATCAAAAGCTAAAGAGAATTTTGAGGAGGGACAGGACAAAAACCGAGCAAGAAAGACAAACAGAAGAAAATAGAATGGAGGGAAATACATAGTAAAATATAACTAAAAATGTGGCTGGAGGGAAATCATTCATAAAATGGAAGGAGAGAACAGAATGGAGCAGAAACCAGAACAATATGTTGTTTAAAAAAGAATAACTGATTTGGAACTATGCCCAAAGGACTTTAAAAGATTGCCTGCGGGGGTAGCTGGATGGCTCAGTAGATTGAGAGTCAGACCTAGAGACAGGAGGTCCTAGATTCAAATCTGGTCTCAGACACTTCCCAGCTGTGTGACCCTGGGCAAGTCACTAAAACACCATTGCCTAGGCCTCACCATTCCTCTGCCTTGGAGCCAATACGTAGTATTGATTCCAAGACAGAAGGTAAGAGTTTAAAAAAGATTGCCTGCCCTTTGATCCAGCCATAGTACTACTGGGTTTATACCCCAAAGAGATAATAAGGAAAAAGGCTTGTACAAAAAAATATTGATGGCTGCACTCTGTGGTGGCAAAAAATTAGAAAATATGGGGATGCCCTTCAATTGGGGAATGGCTAAACAAATTGTGGTATCTGTTGGTGATAGAATACTATTGTGCTCAAAGGAATAATGAACTGGAAGAATTCCATGTGAACTGGAACAACCTCCAGGAATTTTTTTAGTGAAAGGAACAGAATCAGGAGAATGCTGTACACAGAGACTGATACACTGAGGCACAATTGAACATAATGGACTTCTCTATTAGCAGCAATGCAATAATCCAGGACAATTCTGAGGGAATTATGAATAACACTATTCACATCCAGAGAAAGAACTGTGGGAGTAGAAACACAGAAAAAAAAACCTACTTGATCACATGGGTCAATGGGGATATGACTGGGGATGTAGACTTTTAAATGATCACCCTAGTACAAATATCAATAACATGAAAATAGGTCTTGATCAATGACACATGTAAAACCCAGTGGAATTGTGTGTTGGCTATGGGAAGGGGGTTGGGAAGAAAAGGAAAGAACATGAATCATGTAACCATAGAAAAATTTTCTTATTAATCAATAAAATTAAATTTAAAAAATAATATCTGAAACAGGAAAATACACACATAGACTTAAAATAAGGATATAGAACAGAATCTATTATTAAACTAAAGTAAAAAAGGTACGGGTAACAATTATGATCTCAAAGAAAAAGCAAAAATAGAGCTATTTAAAAGAGATAATCACGAAAATTATATTTTGCTAAATAGACAATGAAGTAACATAAAAATATTTATAGCAAGTTTCTTTGATAAATCCCTTTTTTTTTCAAATATATAGGTAACTGTCAAATCTGTAAAAATAAGAGTTATTACCCAATTGCTCTAAATCCCTATTGATTAGAAAAATGAAATTTAAAACAATTATGAGGTGCCACCCCACACCTATCAGAAATGACAAATGCTAGAACTGATGAGGGAAAATAGGTATACTAATGAACTGTTGGTGGAGCCATGAACTCATCCAACTATTCTGTAAAACAATTTGAACCTGAGCCTAAAGGACTATACAACTGTGCACATCCTTTGACTCAAATTAGCACTATTAGATCTGAACCCCAAAGAAATAAAATAAAAAGGTAAAGGAGATATATATATGTATATATTCATATTCAAAAATATTTATAGCCACTCTTTTTATGGTGGCAAAGAATTAAAAATTGAGAGGGTGCCTATCAATTGGGAAATGATTGAACAAGCTACAGCATATGATTATGATGGAGTACTATTGAGCTATAAGAAATGATGAGGGTAACACAGTGGATAGAGAGCATCTGGCCTGGAGTCAGGAAAACCTGGAACCAAATCTGTCCTCAGATACCTCCTAGTTTTGTGACTCTGAATACATTGCTTAACCTTGATTGTCTAGCCTTTGTGCCCTTCTGTTTTAGAGGTGTTACTACTAAGATAGAAAGGGTTTTAAAAAAAAAGAAAAAAAGGAAAGAAAAAATAAAGATGTGAATTATTTCAGAAAAATCTAAGAAGATTTTATGAATTTATACAAAAGTGAAGTGAGAAGAGAACCAAGGGAGATCATTGTGCACAGTAACAATACTGTAATGATGATCAACTATGAAAAACTTTAGCTACTCTTATTAAAACAATGATCCAAGAAAATTCCAAAGGACTCATAAAGAAAAATGCTAGCCATCTCCAGAAAAAAAAACGAAAAAAAACGAAAAAAAACACGATGAACTAAAGTAGTTTTCTCATTTTCTTTTTTTGTTGTATGAAATGGACAATATGGATTTTTTTTGCATGATTTCAGATTTATAATCGATTGCTTTCTCAGTGGGTGAGTGAGGGGCAAGAAGGGACAGAATATGGAATTTTAATAAAAAAGCAAACCTGTGAGCTTTTTTTCTAAGCTAGACTTGGATAAACAGATTGTCAAAAATATACTTAATACTTGAAGTGATAAAAATGTGGTTTCACCACAAAACATTAAAAGACAGTATCCAAATCTTGTAAACTCAATGCCAAATCACTTTTTTAAACTGCCACAAAAATAGACATTACATATTAAGTTTTTTTTAAATATGTAAAAAGCTGAAATTAATTATTTTATTTTTTACAATTAACTTATGCAACACTGATGAAGTTGCCAAAAGCTTATAGACTATAAAGGAGAAGAGGAAGAAATGGGGGGGGCAGGGGAGGAGACAAGGACTCAAAATCAAGGCGAGTGATAGGCATAATTCACCAATAAACTGAGTTAATCAAAAAGGTAGGCAACAAATCAAAAGAAGAGTTTCATAAAAACCAGAGGGGTAGTAAGAATCCAAGAGAAGAGGTTCATGAACAAAGTGTCAAATACTGGAGAAGAAAAATCTAGATTAAGAAAAAGCCATAGTTCAAACTAGTAATTAAGAAATCTCTAGTAACTGGAGAGAATAGTTTCAGCTGTATAATGATTAGAGGGGGCTGAGAAGTGTGAGGAGAAATAGAAGTATTATGTACAGGGAGGTTTTAGTAGGAAATTTTCTGTGAATGGATAAAAAAAGTATAGGACAAGAATTTAGAAATGAATGGGTCAAGTGAGGAGTTTGTTTTTTTTTTTTTTAAGGATGGGAGAAACCTGGATGAATTTGTATACATGAGGGATGCACAAACAGACATGGAGAACTTGAAGATTGCAAGTCAAGCAAATTTACTTGTCTGTAGCATGGCCAGGTTGGTCATTGGTCAAGATCAGCAACCAACTACTTGGCTAAAGAAACTAGCTATTGGATAAGTTTGATATAAAATGAAATGTTTAGATGTGGTGCAAGAAGCCAATAATAGTGAATCATTATTTTGAGTTCCTAAACAAGATATTTCCATGTATACAGTTAGTAGAAAATAAAGGAAATCTTTGGATCTAGACTAGGATGGTTAGCAAAAGGAATATGGGGAAAAATTTAGGGCAATTTAGTTAGCAATTAAGACATATATATGGTTTTTAGATTTTAAAAAATAATACCTTTAAGGTTTGTACCTGCAGAACCCACATTAATTATTCAGTACCTGAAACAGTTACAGTCAACCCTGGATCAATAATTCCACTGTTCGGCCTCACACAGTACCGACGAGGTGCTGTTGTCTTCACTTTGAAACATACTTTTCTGTCTGATGGATTTCGAAGTTTAAGGTTTGTAGTGACTACATCTGTGAAGGGGCCTGTAAGTTAAAAAAAAAAAAAAGTTATTGACAATACAACAAAAGTAAGTTAAAAAAAAAGTTATTGACAATACAACAAAAATGTTTCACAACTTTCAAAAAAGTAAAATGACATCTTCATAAAAGAGAAAATTATGAGAAGTATGAAAACATTTATTTATTCTAGTTCTGATTTTGCCACTACCCTATGTGACACTGGGTAATTTATAATTGCTCTGGGAATTATTTTCAACTAGTCCCCAGAAGTGAATTCCCCATCCCTCCTCAAAAAAACTCATTTGTTTTTACTTTTTTATCTATTTTGAATTTCCTTACTTGTGTACATGGTTGCCCCAACCCCTAAGCTTTGAGGGTAGCAATTATATCATTTTTGTCTCTGTATCCCTAGCACTTAGTAGTAGCTAAGTGCCTAATAAATGACAGATTAAACTGTTAAAGTATAAGACCCAGGGGAAAAAAAGGATAAACAAAAAGGAATGTTATAAAATTATAATGATCAAGCTTAATCACCAAAAGACACCAAAAAATAACTTCCTTTACTTCATCATAGACAGACCTTTTTGATGTTTGAACTTTTCCTTTTTTTTTTAATTATAAAAAATAGCTTTCTGTTTGGAAGAATAAGCTATATATTGGGAAATGTGGGTGATACATAAACAGGATTAATAACATTTATAGTAAAAAATCAAGTGCTATTCTAGATCACTATAACAACACAGAGTTGAAGCCCAAATGTCATATGTGGACAGGTATTTGGTTTAGGACTAAATGTTGCTAAGTGAAAATAATTAGATATAACAACTCAAAATAAAATCATTTTCTCTGCTGAGTCTTACAAACATAAGTTTAGAACTAGAAGGGCCCTTAAAAATCTAATTAAACTCTTTCATTTTACAGACAAGGAGACTGAGATCTAGACTGGTTAAAAAACTATCTGAGGTCACACACGTAATAAAGGGCAGACAATTTGAATACAAGTCCTTTGACTCCAGATCCAAGGCTCCTTTCTACTACTAAAATCAATTACAATAGACATTTTCTTTCAAGTCAATCTAAACACTGCATATACTATCATACAGAGTTGATGTGTTAGCTAGTTTTACTGAAATGCTTTCTTCCCTCCCTTGTAACAAAGAATGGCTTGTTGGATAAGGAAGAGGTGAAGGATATATTCAGAAATAACAAACAAAATATTTTTTAATTTAACTTTAAAAACATGTCTTATAAAGAAATGCTCAGTAGTAAATAGGAATAACAATATAAACCTTATACCAAATTACAAAACTAGATGATTTCCCTTGATACCTTAAAATGTGCCAAACACCTGAAATTCTTAAGTGATAGCTACATCTCATTACTGCTACCACAAGTCATAATCTCATAGGCCAGAGGTGTCCAACTCCTAAACTACTGGGCAAAATTCCAGAATAAAGTCTCAACCTGATCAAAATGCAACTGGGAAAGGTTTAACAAAACAAATAAAAATACTATACCACATAGTGTTCATTTGTGGTTTTCAATGTCAATATGCAATCTGCAAAATAATAGTTTCTATTGAGTTTTAACATCACTCTTCTAGGCTATTCCAGTTCCTCTAAAAGTATGGAAAAACCCCTGCCATTCTTCCCTTTAGGTCACTTAAAATTAGGGTAAAGTCTGTTTTTTAACTTTTATTTAACAAGAAGCTCAAGGAAAACATATTAATAACACCAAATACAGAGACCAAAATGAATTTATAAAGCATAAAAACCTCATCCTCTAGCATCCCTAACTCTATGCACAGGTGATTGATACAGATTCCAAGTATGACCTAGTACTCATGCAGCCAAGGCTCCACCATATCAGATTCACTCTCATAAACTTTGTTATTAAGCTGACATTTAGTAAAGCTTGAATCTCTTGATGCCCTAGAGATGGCCCTTGCCAATATCTAAACTCAACTTCCTCTCTCTTCCACTTCCACTTCTTCCACAATAGTCATCTCCTGTTGTACTATCACAAATTCTATGCCAGCAGAGCTTAGACAGGTGGAAAATCTAACAAAATTAACATTTCACAATTGTCTTGGCCCAGCTGCCAAATCTAACCACTACTCGATTCTCAAGGTAAAAGGATCATAAAATTAGGTTTAGCTCTAGAACCACTATTGCTATTAGTCTATTATTGAATCTAATTCTTATTTGTAGATGAGGAAATTAAGGCCCAGAAATGGGAGACAATTTTGCCCAGTCACACAGAAAGTAGTAGAGCTAGAATATGAACTCAGGTCCTCTGAACCCAAAAACCCAGGACTATTTCCACTATAGCCCTCAGGTGACTTACTTCATGAAGTGACTACCCAGAGCATACCATATAAATTTATGTGATCTTACAAATACACATACAAAATGTAAAAATATACAAATTCCACTGAAAAGAGTTGTTTCATCACACTTCCTTTAGTGTCAAGGTCCTCATTTCCTAAAAAGAAATTAGCTGGCATAGACAATAAAATGCTGAACTTGGACTCTGAAAGAACAAGAGTTCAAATTCTGGCTCAGGCATTTATTAGCCATATGATCTTGGGGAAAGTCAACTAATTTCTTTTAACCTCAGCTTTCTCCTATGTAAAATGAGGAAATAATAGCACCTACCTCACAAGGCTATTTTCAAGTTCAAATGAAATAGCATGCTTGAAATGCTTTGCAAATCTTAAAAGCCCTCATAAATGCTAAGCATTATTAGGAGACCTAAAAGAAAAAATACAAACTCCTTTTAAGGCTTCTTAATCTGACCCCCCAAAAATCTTTTTTTTAGTCTAATGAAATCAGGAAGATTTGAGTTCAAATCTATCCTCAGATAGGTCACACACTGGTTGTGTGACCATAGGGACTTTCTGCCTCAGTTTCCTCACCTATAAAATGAAAATAATAGTACCTACCTCCTAGGGCTGTTTGTGAGAATAAATGAGATAATTATAAAGCATTCAGCATAGTACCTAGCACATAGTAAATACTATATAAATGTTAATTATTGTTATTATTATTACTGCTAATCCTAATCTACACTATTTACCTGTATAATTTTCTTCCCAGTTCTTCCCCTGTCAAAAGTGATCCAGACTTCCTGTAAAATCATTGTACTTTCTACTATATCACTTCAAGCATTAAAATCCCAAATCTGTAAGCTAACTAATTTTAAGAAATATAGTATATTACAGGAAACAATCTGTCCTAAAGAGGATTTTTAATGTATTTAGTCAGAAGTTACAAAGACAAAAGATTGTACTAAAGATGACTTACTGTTTATAGATTAAATATTAACTTTTTAGCAAGAGGAGTGGGTTTATGAGGAATAATGGTATAGAACATGCTGAATTAAAAGTCCAATAAAAAGATGATTCAAAAAAGAAGAGTTCATCAGGAGAGAAATGGACAGCTTTTGGTGGTGCAATGAAAACATAACTTTATAGCAAGATCTGATTTCAAATCTGGCCTCAGATACTTACTATTTGTGTGACCCTAGGCAAATCATAGCACCTACCTCCCAAGGTTGTTGTAAGATTAAAATAATATTGGCAAAAAATCTCTGTATACCTTAAAGTGCTAGATGAATGCTGTTGTTATTATTACTACTACTACTACCTTGGGGTGTATGGGGTGCTCAGGGAGGAGTAATATCTTTGGTATGGAGGGCTTGTCCTGCCCTCCTAGGGCAGCTCTCCAGCCACTGACCCCCACCTGACACCCAGCTCTCACTTGTGGCTCCTAGTAGCTGCTAGCATGCAGCAGCGGCCACACCCCAGGCAAAGGCCGGCTAAACCTTGTGAGGGCAGCCACTGGGTCATTGACCCCTGGTGAACCAGGGCTTTGCTCACCCAGCATGTGAAGACTGTTTCGGTGGAACAAGCGGAAGAAACCAATAAGAAGGTTCAACGGCTGAGAGGGCGACGCAGCAAAGCACTGTGCAGTGCTTAGGGCGTTGTTGGAGCACAAAGGACAACATGGCCATCCAATGCAGCTGAGGAAATCTCCAGGTGTAACGACTTTTCGTGCCACTGGACCCAGGCTTCCAATGACAAGAGAGTGGGACTGTCTCTGTGCATCAACTTTTCCACTTAAATCTTCATGCACAAGTGTCTTTGTGCACAAAAATGCACAAAGACAATCATCCTCAGTTACTGAGAGACTACTACAAAACTACTACTACTGCTAGGGCTGAACAGAGCTATCCTCACGCTCTCTTTCACTGGGCTGCCAAAGCACAATAACACATCACTTTATCATCCCTCCATACTTAAGTGAACTCTTTAAGCTCCCAAGTACCCTCTGATCAAATATAAAATCCTGTTTGACTTATAAAGCCCTTCCTAACCTGGCCTCTTTCCCACCATTCCAATCTTTTTATTCTTTATTCCCCTCTCCTACAATCCAATAGTAATGGTCCCACTTGTTCTCATCTCCTGATTACAGACCTGTTCATTGGCTGTTCCTCCTACCTAGAATGTCCTCTTCCCTCTGTTACACTATCTCTGATTCCTGGCTTTCCTTCTAAGTCTCAGATATCAAATCCTACCTCAAGAAACCTTCCCTGATCCTTCCCACTGCTCTCTGAAATTATCTCCATATTACTAGGATATATCTTATATGGACATTGTTGTTTGTATATGGTCTCTCCCATTAAGATGTAAATGTATTCAGATTAGGGAGAACATTTTTGCCTTTGTAAAATCCAGTGCTAAACACAGTGCTTGACAATAGTAAGTTCTTAAATGTTTTCTGATAGATACATAGATCAGGAAATAGGGAGTTGAGGTGTGATGTTTCATAATAAGAATGTTATATTTAATAAATTAAGAGCCAACAGGGAAGAAATTGATAGAACTAAAACCATATATTAGACTTGGAATGTTACTACATTCCATACTACTACATAGGACATAGTTGTGTTAATGAACATGGCTATATGATCCACTCAAGGGCAGTTAACATAAAAATTAGCCAAACGCTGCTTGCTATTTGCTGATGAATAACACCAAAAAATAATGAGCTAGGTAGCATGGCTAATCCAATGATAGCTATTTCTAACAAACTACCTGAGACAAAAACAAGGAAGATAGGGGGTGGGGGTGGATAGCTACAAAGCACTATTGACAACAGAGTGGTCAAAGTCATCACTCCTACTTGAAATAACCTGTTACCTTTAAAATAGTAGCAAGTAAGAATCCCTAGGAGAAATCAACAGGGTGCCCATTGTTAACCACAATTTAGCATGCTTTATGATTCTGTGGATGTCTTAAGTAAAAAGCATCTTTAAGGCTTAATTCAAACCTCCCTCCTCGATGGAGACTTCTTCATTCCTTAGGCAATTATATTCACAAAGCATGTTGCTCATTTTTCCTTTGCTCCTTTCACCCTTTATCTTACATTATACTAACATGCATAGGTCATACTCTCCTAGAAAAATGTAACCCCCTAAAGATCAAATAATAATAACTAGAACTTATGCAGCATTTTAAGTTTTCCAAAATTCTTTACAAATATCACATTTTGTTCTCACAACTCTAGAAAGTAAGAGGGATTATTATTCCCATTTTACAAATGAGGAAATTAAACAGAAGTTAAATGGCCTGCCCAAGATCACAAAGCTATTAAGTGTATGAGGCCAAATTTGAACTTGGGTCTTCCTAACTCTTTAAAGTCCAGAGATCCAATCATTGTATTATCTAGATGACTATCAGTTAATAAATATTTGGTGAACTATATTAGAACAAAGAGAAAAAAGAGATGCAATTCAGTAGATTGGAATAAGATTACACCAAAATACTAGATGTCATTCATGGCAAAATTACTGGGAGGGAATTAGGAATATAATATGACACTGAATTTATCTGCCCTATTAGAAAGTATTAAAGATAAACTACATTTAAAAAAAACTTTTTAGACCATGTATTGAATCTTCAATTCCTTTTAAATATAATGAACAATAACTGAAAAATAACTGAATCAATCACCAAGCATTCATTAACTTCAGCATCAACATGGCTAAAATTAATTAAAAATTTTCTGGATACACAAATGAGTTTTTAACTCTTAACTAGGTCACAATTTTCAATCAAATTTTAAGTATTATCACTCTTCTACCTAATAAAGAGTACTGAATATAAATTAGTTTTCTTTGTTAACTTACTATGATCACCTATTGTATTATTTTCCAGGCAGAAACTTCAAAGAAAGGCTTAATTGAATCTACCCTAAGCTCAGGACACAACTTGGAACTTGGCTTTCTTGAACATCTCTGAAATCCACATCATTGCCACACATTCGTCCCTCCCTAAATAAAAGTAGATAGCATACAGATAAGTAGCATGCTATCCAGTTGAAAAACTACTTCTCAGTGGTTTTATTGTCTGTGATACAATTCAATTCAGCATACTAAAGTCTATACTATATACAAGAACTATAGTAGAGATGGCACCAGAAGCAGTTCTATCCGCAAAGTGCTTACATTCCACTGGGAGATGAGAACGGGAAGTAGTAATATGTAGACTTAGAGGTAAAAACATAATTTGAAAAGGGAATGAGGGGAGGATGAACTAGGTGGTTCAGTGAATAAGAGAGCCAAGCCCAGAGAGGAGAGATCCTGGGTTCAAATATGGCCTCAGATACTTCCTAGCTGTGTGGCCCAAAACAAGTCACTTAACTCCAATTATCTAACCCTTACTGCTGTTCTACTTTGTATTAATTATTATCAGAAAATAAGAGTTTCAAATAAAAAATAAAAAAGTAGGGGATAGAGGACTAAACAACTAGCAATGAGAACTGATTTATAGAGGAAAGGTTCCCTCTCCAATCTATGAAGGAAGCAGTAATTCTAAGACAAATAAGTGAGGAAAGTATATTCCAGCCTTAAAGGGCAGACAGTACTTGCAAAAGCAGAATGGGGAAGTGGAATGCTAAATAAACCAACCAACATGGCTGCAACAAAGAATACATGAAGAGGAAATATATGAAGTCTGGAAAGTTAAGTTTGGAAGTTAAACTGTTTAAAGTTTTCAATGCATGCCTAAGCAATATCCTAGATGTAACTCTTCTATCCTGGAACCAATACACAGCACTGATTCTAAGGCAGAAGGTAAAGGTTTTAAAAGAAGGAAAGAAAATGCTATCACCTACTCCAAAGAAATAACTGATAGATTGCTCAATGTTGATTAAACTTTTTTAAACTTAATATATGGCCAGAGTACGCTTTCAAACAGAAAAATGGCATGGTCAAACCTGTGCCTTGAAAAGATGATTTTGGAAATTGGAAAATGAGGGGATGCCCTTCAATTGGGGAATGGCTGAACAAATTGTGGTATATGTTGGTGATGGAATACTATTGTGCTCAAAGGAATAATAAAGTGGAGGAATTCCATGGGGACGGGAACAACCTCCAGAAATTGATGCAGAGTGAGAGGAGCAGAACCAGGTTAAAACATTGTACACAGAGACTGATACACTGTGGTACAATCGAATGTAATGGACTTCTCCATTATTGGTAATGCAGTGTTCCTGAACAACTATCCACATTCAGAGGGAAAATTGTGGAAGTAGAAACACAGAAGTAAAACAACTGCTTGATTACATGGGTCGAGGGGTTATGGCTGGGTAGACTCTAAATGAACATCCTACTGCAAACACCAACAACATGGAAATGGGTTCTGATCAAGGACACATGTAATACCCAGTGGAATTACACGTCGATATGGGAGGGTTGGGGGAGGGGAGGAAAGAATAGAATATGATTTTTGTAACCAAGGAATAATGTTTGAAATTGACCAAATAAAATTTTTTTAATCCACTTTGTGGATTTTTGGAACATTGTTATTAATAAACTATGTTGCATTTTTGCAAATGTTTGGTTTTAGCTTTTATGTAAATAGTCTAAAATTATCTCACTTCTTTTCTTCCCTACAGTAAACAGAGCATATTAACCAGAATACTGTCATTTTAATGTTCAATGACACATAAGATACACCTGAGCATAACATAATCAAGATTGTGTTGCAAACTAACTACTGTAAACTAAAATCAGTTAACAATTTCATTCTTTACCTATAACTATAGCTAACAACTATATTTTGCTAAAATAGATGAATTAAAAAAACTGACTGGTTTGATTTATATGACCTTATGTTTAAAAAGAATTTAAATGGACAAAAACAAAAGAAGTCATATGAGGTAGAGGCAAAAGAATCTGGATGGTTCATAAATTAAGATGTGTTAAAAAAAAATAAAATCAATTGTTAAAATATATAAAGCTTTGGAAACAGATCAGTATTCTATCAATACCATTTTGGGAGGAAATAGTTCAAGACCTCATTTCAAATCAAGCTGCAACAAAAAAAATTCTTGGTTATTCCTAAACAAAACATTGTACTTAGTGCCAACTAGTGACAATCTCGTGGCCTTTAGGCACTGAATGAAAAATCTTCTTTGGTCCTGACCTATGATTTTCATTGGTTTGAAAATTTCCTATAAGGAAATTTCTGATCAGCAACCACTTGGCAACTTAAAACCTAATTAGAGTTGCCTGGAACACTACCAGAATTTGACTCTAGGCCAAGTCTCATTCAACTATAAAAACCTGTATTTAAAAAAAAATTTTTTAATTGCTATACCAACACTTGCATATTAAAGATTTAGGATAATCTTTCAATGTAGACCAATTTTGCTTTAACAATTTTAATATCTCAATTTCTTTAGAATTCAACCTATTTTTACACATGAATTTATAAAAATGACTGGCTCCAACAAATTAGGGCTTAAAAAATCCAGGGTTACCCATTTCAAGCATTACGTTAGTGTTAAAATCCAAAGTAATATCATAGTGTGTACAATGATTCATTTTTAAAACAATCTAGAAATTAGTTGTCCCATTTATTAGGAAACATTTAATATATGTTTGTTATTGTCAATTCAATCCTCATGTCAACTTCACTTTTTTCCACAGTTACAGTACATCTAAAACCTAGTTAATATTTTTTAATTATACTTCATTTTTTTCAATCAATAAAAATCTGTCTTCTGATTCTCTTTCCCAATTCCCCTCCCTCAGGTGAGAACAAAATAAAAATAAAAACTCTGTTACAAACATGTATACGCAAGCAAAATAAATTTGTACATTAGTCATGGGCAAAAAAAATTTACACATCATTTGACACTATCAGGAGATAGGTAGCATATTTCATCATTAGTTCTCTGGTATTGTGATTGGTCATTATGCTGAACAGAGTGCCTAATTCATCCAAAGTTATTGATCTTTACAATATTATTGTCACTGATTAACTTGTTCTTCTGGACCTGTTCATTCACTCTGCATCAGATCATAGAAGTTTTCCAAGGTTTCTCTGAATCATCCCTTCATTTCTTAGATCAGTTGCATATCACTTATATAACATAACTTTGTTCCACCATCCCTCCCCACTCATTGGAGCCCCCCCCCCCCCTTCAGATTCCCATTCTCTGCAACCTCAAAAAGAACTCAAGTATTTTGGTATATCTTTAATAGTTTTGCTTAGTAGTAATCCTTTTCTTAATCTACAACTTCTCATTTCCTTTTCTCTCTTCATTCCTTTCCTTAACTCCCATTTCCCAGTGTACTAAATAAATTTCTTTATCCAATTCTGTGTATGTGTCACACAAGAATATATTCATCAGGAAGAGTCCTGATTACCACTACTGGAAAAAGAACTTGGGAGAATCAGTATTATCAGCATTTACTGAAAATATCAAAATTTCACAAGCAATGATGTAATGCAGTTGTAATGTAATGCAGTAATGCAAACTAGCCCAACCTTATAGTTTATTGTTATTAGTCCAAGCAAGAAACCCCAACCCAATTCCACTTATATCCATCATCTCCGGCCTATCTCAGTTATACTGCCAAACTCTAGCATAGAATCAAAGGCTGGAAAACATTGGCATACACTGTAAAACTTTAGAATGTGATAAACAAAAATAAAATGCATAACTTTTAGTTATCCAAGCTTTTGTTTTGGGTTTTTTTCTTAAAAGGTAAGAAATCTTAGTTTCTTATACTTCATTTTCTCTTATGTAAAACACCCAAACACACACACACCACCACCACCTTGGAGGAGACTTTCTTTCATCCTATATTCATTAAGTATTGTCACAACTTCAAATTTTCTGATTCCCTCAGTTTCCCCCAACAATCCAGGTCCTAAGTAGCTAACATTTGTATTACTACTGCAAGCAAGTCTCTCTTAGATCGACCTATATCCAAAATCTCCCTAAAAACAATATTCATCATGTAGCTGATGGCACAGCACATGATGCTGTGCCTAAAAGCAGTTGGACTTAAGTTCAAATCTGAATTCAAACATTTACTAGCTGTGTGACCCTGGCAAGACACTTAACCTATCTGGATTAAGTTTCCTCATCTGTAAAATGGGGGGGTATTTACAGCATTTACCCTTGCAGGGTTGCTGTGAGGAACAAATAAGATGAGACTTATAAAAAGCACTTAAGCATAGGGCCTGGTACATAATAAGCTCTATACAAATATTTATTCCTTTCCCTTATCACACACTGACTAATTAAGAAGCTAAAAATGACTTTAGCTACTACATTAAATGCAAAGTCTGGTGGCTAGCTCAATTATGCTATCCATAATCAAGATCTACACTCCTTTTTTCACACACACACACACACAAGTTGAGTCTCATTTCTCCTAAACATTCTTAACTTCCCCAAACTTTGCCCATATTGTAACTTGTGAATTTTAGTTTTACTTAAACCTGCTTAGTCTTTAGAAATTCTAGCAACCAGGAATGTGTACACCCCTACTTATGGATTAAATGTTGAGGAGGATGGCCTATGACTGACATGTGCTAGCACGTGGCAAATCAGGAACAACTGACAGAACCCTTGAACTGTCCTAAGTCAAGCTTAAGCTACCGTTGGTACATGTGATGCAGGAAGTGATGTAAAGAAGGTCTATATATTTCGAGTCACCTTCCCTCTCAGCCCTCTCTGGCGGAGGCGTTTGGCTCTTTCAGTGTTGGGAGCTCGAGGCGGCCTTCTTAGTGTGTTTGGTGAGTGGTTTTGGCTGATCCCTTTATCTCCTCTAAAACGCTCTCCTCCTAGGAGGCCCATCATCTCTGAGGAGGCCTCAAGGCTGGAAGCCAACCTAGATTGAGAAGGCCCCTTGGACTAGGCCTCTGAACTCCTATCTGGCTTGCCAGAGCAGTCCAATTCCTTGTCTCTCTCTCTCTCTCTCTTCTTCTTCTTAATTTCTTCCTTCTATTATAATTAAACTACCATAAAAATCCCAAACTGACTTGAGTAATTTATTGGGATGGAATTAATCCCTGGTGACCACTAGCATAATATATTCAGTCAATAACTCCTAATTTTACCCTGAACAAACTCCTCCCAAATAATTTAGGGTAAACTATTCTCCTCTATGTTGATCTAAAACTTATTCAGGACTTCAATAAGTTTTGATCTATTCCCACTTCCCTCAGGGAGAATTCTCTATGAACTTAGAGAAATATTATAAAAATTAACTGGCATATACAATGAGTAATCAAAAGACTGGGGAAGAAGAGTCATGGTAATAAGTGCCAGCAACAGCAATGTTAATAAATCAAAAACATCCACACCAACAGTCTTAGAAGATACAAATAAGAAAAATCTAAAAGGACTGCCCCCATGCTCCTGACAGATTTGCTTCTGTTCTTTAAAAATATATATCCTTTCGGTTTCCTCCAAAAAATTTAAATGTGAATAGAAATATAAACCTTAGAAGCTACACACCAAAAACTTAATGCTGTATCATCTTCAATACTCAGATACAGAACTACAGATAATTTTAAATACACTGGATCATATTTGATCAAATGAATGATATAGGTTCTATATTTTACTTTCCATTTGATGTTAACCCTTTTACAGTTTAAATAAATAATGAAGAAACTTTCCCAGAAACTGAGAAACACAACTTTTGATGAAGAAATATCAAAAAAAAAATTTTTTTTTTTTTGCTACTGGACAAAGAAAAAATAAGCACTTTTTGGCCACTGAAAATTGGCACAAGACAGAAACCAGATCAAGTATAGTTTGTTTGACCCCTCAGTAAACTTGTAAAATGCAAAACTTTTTAAAAAGTTTTAAAGATGCATAAAAACCAACAAAAGAGAATACTGAGACTATCTATTGATAGTGATACTTTTTTCTCATGAATTCATGACCCACAGCACTAGATACATATGGAAAATTTAAGATAGCTTCACTGTAGAATCTCAGACTGAGATTATCCCAAAAGGTATCAGAGTGATTAAAAAAAAACAATAAGAAAAATCAGAAGAAAAGATATTTAGAATCAAAGGACCTGTCTTCATACCCAGACACTGCCACTTACTACTACCTACAAAACTTTGAGAAACTCATCCTAAGGGCCTTAGTTTTTCTCTTCTCCAAAACTGATGGAATAATGGCCAAGGCCAGGGACAGGGACAGGTGACACAAAGCAGTTTGCTGGTTATAAAGCAAGGACAAATGAATTGATTTGTGTAGCATTTCAATTAGAAAAACAAAGAACAGGGATGGTATAAAAAGTAAATTTAATAAAGGTAAATCCATTTTTTAAAAAAACTTGAGTGGGATGGGACTCTTCAATCAAAAGTTACAAAATGTATAGTAAGAAATTAATTTTAACATAACAGATGCAAAATTATTAAAGTCACCACCAGAGCAGGAGTAAACACCTGAATACTCAAAGAAGGTAGGTAACTACATAACAAAGTTAAATAATTATAGAGCTACTAGGAAAAGCAAATTATTGCTAATATTAACATGAATCTTTTGTAATTCCATAATGTTTAACTTAATTTTTAAAAATACATTGGCATTATTTAGTTAATAGTTCCAGAGTAGGAACATTTAGAAAGCACTAATTTCTTGTTTATCAATGTAATTACAATATAACACTACTGAACAGTTTAAAACATATAGACAATATCTGGTAAATAAGCAAATTCAACATTTTATTCAGCCTATTACCAGACAGGTTATCTATCCCCTTAAGTCAAGTTAGTTATCCATGGGCTAATTATCCAATTAGTGGATTATCCAAGGTCTTGGCTCTTGTCTTCCAGGGTTTGCATTTCTGACGCTAATCATTATCACAGCATTCAAAAAGCAAAAAAAAAGTAAACTACAAAGCTGTTTTTCTACCTATCAGGAAAAAAAATTTTTTTTTACAAGATTTGAAAGGACTTTCAGAAATCTTACTAAATACAAATTTAATTTTTCTACATTCACAAAACCTCCTCTATCTTTGTCAAGCCTAGGGAACTTCTTCACAACAAGGCAGAAAGAGGACATCTGGATAGAGAACCTACCAAGTCATCAATGGAAGGTACAGGAGCCTCTATGGTCCTAATTTCTAAAGTGGGCAGTTCATGTGGATTTTAGTTCTACTTATTCACAGGGCAAGGAAAGTAACAGATATTCAATCAGCACAGTTTCCATAAATCTTCCTCCTCTTCCTCCAGGGCAAGTATATTCATCCTTTCTCCTAGGAGAACAGAGTAATCAATTTCCCTTATCCCAGGTCCAATTTATGATGCCAGCCAGCAATAATAGTCTTCCCACTTCTGTCACCTATCAACAAGTTAAACCAATTAATCTGCTATTAGTCTTGCCTTTGCTAACTTTGATTCAAACTTTGTCATCAGAGGAAGTATACACTGGGAGTTGTATTTGAAAATATCGTACCATTTTTGCCACTGATTTGCCCTCCAGGGACATCAGTTTTGAAAACTGCAATCTAACAAACAGATGGGCACCTAGTTTGTTTCTAGTTTTTGCTACCACAGGAAACAGTCTAATAAATGCTATAATATGTTATCTTTCTATTATTATAACCTCTTCTTGTAGAAGACAGTGGCTCTTTGTAATCACCATTTCCTTTTCTAGATAGTCAATGTCAGTTTAATGCATCCTAGAATTTTGCCAAGACTCTGGGGAAAGAGAGAGTGATACATTTAAAAATTAGGGTTTTTTTTTTTTAAGGTTTATCAGTAAAAAAATTTTTTAAGAATTTTGCTAAAACTCAATGCCCCTTAACTTTTTAAAAAGCTTATAGTTTGAAGACTCCATTCTCTTCCCCTCTTTTGAAATGGATAGTACTTTGCTAGTCCAGTCTTCTATTACCTTTCCTATTCTCCCCAGGCTCCTGTACAAATGTTCAGTGGCTAAGCAACAATAACTCTGCTAGCTCTTTCAGTACCCTGAGACTCAATTCATCTGGGCCTAGTAATTCGAACTCATCAAGCCAGGCACTCTCTTATTACCTCTCTACTTACCTCAAGGATAAATTCTCTTTATTTGACAGTTTTATGATGGTCCAAACTAAAACTTGATTCAGAAAGTAATGAAAAACTACTAAAGGATTTTGAGCATCAAAGCAGATGGGATGTCATCAAAACTATGAAGATTAATCTGACAATCCAGTGTGGACTGGATTATCTGGAAAAGAGGCTTTCCAAGGGAAGATCAGCTATTAAAAAACACCAGTTGAAAAGTAATGAAAGGTAGTACAAACCAAGGTAGTAAAGAAAAAGACATAAGAATTGTGGCAATATAATGGAATTAGAATCAATTAGACTTGGCAAATGGTCATATGTGTGGAGAATTGAAAAATCAAAAATAGGGGGCAGCTGGGTAGCTCAGTGGATTGAGCCAGGCCTAGAAACAGAAGGTCCTAGGTTCAAATCTGGACTCAGAAACTTCCTAGCTGTGTGACCCTAGGCAAGTCACTTAACCTCCATTGCCTAGCCCTTATCACTCTTCTGCCTTGGAACCAATACACAGTATTGATTCCAAGATGGAAGGTAAGGGTTTAAAAAAAAAATCAAAAATAGCTTGCATGCTTAATATTTTATGTAATATTTTCATGCACACATGTTATATATAACTGACACAACTTTTCAGATAGGTAATATAAGTATGACTGAAAGACTACACTGCTTGGCAAAATGTTGCAAAAAGGCATATTTGTATTTGATATAAGGAAAAACTTCATAATAAAGCCAATATAACTGGCTGCTTTAGGTAGTAGGTTTTCCCTCACTAGGGCCTTCAAGGTAAAGGAGAAATGACCATGTAGATAAAATTTTAAAGATGATTCTTATTCCATGTTTAAACTGACCTTTCTCCTCTAGGTCCCTTCCCACTCTAATTCTGTAATTTTAATACTAGTATCATTTAAGAAGAATATGAAAAGTCAGAAAAGAAGCCAGTGTAGTAGTAGAAGATGGTGAGTTCTATTTTGAGTAATTTAGGTTTGAAGTGACAACAGATTCCATTAAACACAATTTTCCCAACTAGGCTATACATGATTTTTCATCTTAATGAAAATGAAAAATCAACTACAGGAAATTCTCCTGCTTAAAGATTCTCTGCCTTTTAGTCCCTCCTCCCCCAAGTCTTATATTCATATAGTTATCAATAGTAGCAGATTGTGTCATGGTTCTAGGTATGCCTTCCTGGTAAAAAGGGAGATTATCAGGAATTAAAACCATTAATAGTAGAATATCATTTTAAGAATTTAAAGATGATATAGTCCAACCCCTTTATTTTAAAGAAGAGGAAAGAAGTTTAAGCAACATAAACTGATTTGCCCAAGGCTACAGAGCTAGTGAATAGAATAACAGACTACAACCCTCCAAATTGGTACCTGTAGTTTCTTTCATACCCAAGTCTTTAAACAAGCCCCTCCCAATCATTCGGAAGCATTAAATAGGAAAATCTAGATGACTTTATGAAAAATAATAGAAGCTACATACTTTGTGACAAATTCAAGTATTTATTAAACATCTATCAATCGACAAGTCAATTTACTATTTGCAGGGAACCATTCCCAGTTTAAGGCATACAAATACAAAGGGAAGACAATCCATGTTCTCAAAGAACTTACATTTTACCAGGGATAACAAGCTCTCAAGTCAGTAAATGCAGGATCTATATGCAAAATTAATATATTGCAATTTGGAGACTATGGTATTTACTTTGTGTAAGACTCTATAAACTACTTACAATGGATAAAAAAATAAAAATTAAACTGCCCTTAAAGACTTTACATTCCACTAGAGGGCATAGTATGTACACAGATAAATACAAAATTATACAAATTTCAAGAGGAAGAGAAAGACTAAGAAAATCTGTAAAGAATAGCAATCACCAATAAGAGATCTAAAGGTTCCTCAATAGCCAAGGATGCATCTAACAATCAAGGCAACTCTTTTATAATCATACTGAAGAACCCAAAAATAGACAATGACATCAATCTGGCATGACAAAGATGCCTCTTATTAGTCAGTGCTAATAAACTGAACATGCTTGGAACTTCAATTGCCTCCATTTATCTTTATGAGATGTGGGCAGGAGTTAAGGATGACTCCACAATTGCTTATCCTAAGTGAATGTAAAGATGGTGTTTTTAATAGAGATTCAAAAATTTTAAAGACGTTTATTTTGGGCAGAAAGGTAAGATATGAGTCTTGTTTTGGTAATTAAGCATTTGATATGACTACATAAATCAAGTCAGAATCAATACATAATAGTGATACTCTAAAAGCTATTCCCCCACAGTATCCTAATTTCTTCCCAGCAAACGCCATGGCCTTAAAACAATGCAGGTTAATTTATCTACAAATTTCTAAATGGTCTAGTAAATTTTTATTCTTTATATTCCTTTTTTAAAAAATATGTTTCCATGGTTACATGATTCATGTTCTTTCCCTCCCCACTCCTGGAGCTAACAAGTAATTCCACTGGGTTACTCTAGTAAACTTTAAAACACTATCCTACTAAACACCCTGCCATTAGCAAGATCCTCAACCCTCACAACTTGACAGTATTGACAGAGCAAAAATCCACTTCTAGTAACTGGATATTGACACTGCTGCTACTTTTTTTCACATTTCATTATGCTTATCTGAGTTAATTTTTTAAAAATACAAGAACCCCAAAAAAATCTAAGAGATAAGTGGTTGTCATTCACACTCAATTCAATCTAATTGTTTTGCTCAAAATATAGAGCTGGAATAATATGAATTGAAGAAATAGAAGTTTTGAAATAGAGGACAAAAGTAGTCACTTCAGAACAATTTAAAGGGGAAGGTAGGCCAGGTAAGAGAGCACTAGAGACTATGTTAGGAACCTAAACACCATTTACAACTTTAACATTCAGAATACCTTTCCCCATAAAAATAGTCTGATATAAATGAAACTTTTAACACAATCTTCTCATTAAATTGAGACCTGTCTATAAATAGCAATGGTCTCACTAAAAAGATGTCCACAGGAATAGAAAATCTCTCCTCCTAGCCGATCTAATTTGATATTTACAATCTGTTCAAATCAGGAATACCAGATAACCTTGTTAAGGAAAGGCAGCATAGTATCACAGAAAAAGCAATGATTCTGGAATCAGAGGTCCTAGATTCAAATACTCCCTTCTTTCCCTTCTGATGTCTGTGTGATCTCAAGAAAGTCATTTAATCATCATGGGCCTCAGGTTTCCTCATCTGTAAAATGAAACGGTTAGGCTTCATGGCCAATGAAGTTCTTTTAAGCTCTAAATATATAATCTTATGATCCTTTGAGTGGGCGACCTAAAACAAAATAGGTTCTAGAAAATTTTTAAAAAGGTCTCCCATTAGTAAAATGCGACTCTTGACTATGGTTATTCAAAAATCATTTTTATTTCCTAGTTTTTTGCTACATTCTGTTTTGCTCAGTTTACAAAATAAGTGGCTTCCTGATGATTGAGATGTTATCACCCTTTGAGATACCAAAGACTGTATTCTTCTACCAAATACTTCTATATTAAACTGTACTTATTTCAGAAGATTTATGAAAATTACACTAAAGAAAGCAGCATGGTATGGTATAAAGAGCACTAGCTTTGACCCTTACTGTGTCCCTAACAATTTCATAATCTCTCTAGGTCTAAACTGTTTCATTTTTTAAGATGGAAAATGAGGTTACACAAACTACAAGATTTATTCCAACTTAATAATGTTTTGATACTAACAATTTTTAAGACTGCATTTAAGACATTTTGGCCTTTTTTGGCTGTTGTTTTTCTAGCTTTACAAGAAACTAGGCTAGATATTTCTTAGGATAAAATTGCTCCAGTTTCATTTTTCAAGACAGCAACGAACTTTTTGAGAGTTTTGAGGGTTAAGTTAAAAACGACTTTGGTCATTTCCACCATCAACTTCTCCTGACATAAAACGTATAATCTGCAGGCAATAGCTAAGCAATAGCAAGTAAAATAGCTGAAAAATAGGTCACCTCTAAATACTTATATTTTTAATAACTGGTAAAATGGCATGATAATTATACAGAGCAGAAGTGACATGGTCAGACATGTATTTTAATGCTATTAATTTGGCAGCTGTAAGCAAAGTATATAGGAGAAAGGAGAATGAAGGCAGGTGAGACCAACTAGTATGCCATTTCTATAGTTTGAATTTTGTTGTTGTCTAGTTGTGGTGTAATCAGAGAGGGGAAAAATTTGAGGATATATATATATAATTTGAAAGTTAGATTTTGCTGGGAGCCGTCAAGCCACAGTGTCTTGACATGATCACTTTTGGAAGCCAAGAGATCACAAAGTGGCTCCTTGGCAGGATGGAATTGCCCACTCAGCCCCTTCTGTATGACTTCTCTCATCAACAACCCTTACTGATGGATTTGACATGATCATTGTCCTTCTCCCTAGTCTCAGAAAAAGTAATATAAGAGCAAAATGCTTGCATATGATTCCCCCAAAACATCACCAAAAGATGAGACTCACAAAACCAAACCCAAAAGACTATCATGGGTTAACTTTTACTTAGGTAGTACATAATTCCCAGCAAAGCTGTGCCCAAGAAATCCCCTACTCTCATGCTCCAAAACTTATTCTCCTAAGCCAGTACATAAATCATTCATAAGGAGAGGCCTGTACAAAATGCTTTGGTACACCATGCCTTATCATGCCTCAGTGACTTGATTTACTGACCAAAACCCTTCCTGAAAAACTCTCCAAACAAACCCTGAAAAAATTACTAGTGCCCCTCTGATCCCTCCACTCAACTGTTGATTGTCTCTAGAATTTCTGATTGAGAATCTATTTTTATTAAAAGTAATAAGTGATTTTCCATGATTGTCTGTAAACTCAAACTCCTCAAGACTAATGAGAAAATTAAGCCACCTGTGATGAAATCATTTCTCTTGTGCAAAACCTTTGTGTATCCTGTCAGAATCAATACTTAAAATACAAGTGTATAGAATGATCTCAAAATGTTAATCAAACAATGTTAAAAGTTAGTGTATCACTTTTCCAATTATCTTTATTCTAACACGTATGTTGAATAATGTAGCTGTGTGACAAGAAAATGGTTATAAAAATAAAGGCTAATCCTGGGCATGGTGAAGCAAGATCTGAAAGACTAACTTTAACCTCAGATCATCTATAGCAACCCACTTAACTTACAGATGAGGCCTGAGAATCTAGAGACCAGTGTCAAGTATATAATATGTGACAGAGCTGGGATTTGAAAACAGGTTCATTGACTCTAAAATAGGCTCCCTTTCCCACTGTATCAAAAAGTGAGCACAGATACAGAAAGTAGAGAGCAAGGCAAGTGACTACATGGGGGGTGCTGGGGTGAAAGGGAAATAGGCAAGGAGTCAGGTAAGTAGGGAACTGGTAATAGTGCAAAGGTTTGGGACATGGAGCATAGTAATGCTCTCAAAAGAATAAGGGATAATTGAAAGAGACTATAGACCAAACTTTTGATATCAAAGAAAAATTTGGTCTTAAAGAAAGGCCCGTATTTTAAGATGTCCAAAAGCCACATTAATGTCTTTGGTATCATACAGCAACTACCATAATAATATAAACAGATCAGATATTAAAAATACCTATTTAATATCTTTAATACCAAAAATATGATTTGGCCTGTTTACAGTTCAGTTCTAATATACAAAACTAACAGTTATTGGTGTAAGAATGAAAACTGTGAATACCATGCCTCTGAATTCATGTGGCAGCAGAATGAATCATTTCACTGACTTGTCATCCAAATAAATTGGGTTTTTTTTTTAAGTGCTTTATAACTTGGTTTGGAGGGAACTATTACCATGAATATAATATAATATAATATAATATAATATAATATAATATAATATAATATAATATAATATAATATAATATAATATAATATAATATAATATAATATAATATAATATAATATAATATAATATAATATAATATAATATGCCTGTTTTATACAAAATTTAAAAAACAACTTTAACTTGTGCCAAAAAAAAAAAAACAAAAAACCTAATTTTATAACCTCTACTATAGTGTTAATAAATAAAACTCAAGTCAAGCTAAGGTCTTCTAGCTCTGATGCTAAATTCTGGGTGGAGAAGGACCCCTAATACAATAGTTCATTTTCCGCCCCTAATTAGGGTCAAGTTATTGATTTTACAAGCCTTGATATTACATCACACTTTTTCCATGATAAAATATCTGCAAAAAAGGAAAACTAATAATAAAGTTCCAATCGTGTTCAATTTATTAGAAAGACTAAATAAATGCCAATGAAAGGGATATCTTACAGCTTCTCAGTAGCCAAAGATGTATCTGACAATCAGGATCCAAAAAATAAACAGTAATATCAATTTGGAACAACAAAGAGGTATTTCATGTCTGATTGGTCCAGTGCTAAGGTTACTAAACAAGAGATATATATATCCGTTTATAACAAAAAGAAGATCCTCTAGGAAGTCCCATGGTTGATAATTTCTGAAGGAGAACAAAGAACATGTTAATTTCTGATAAGATTAAAATACAGATTAGGATTTTGTAGCTGGAAAATGCTAAAGGGAACTTAATGGCTGGAGTGTGACTTGTATAACAAACGTAATTAACAGCACAAGACTTGAGTTGAAGCTCACACATTAAGGAAGAGTAATACATAGCAACTTGATTATCAATTACATAGTACAATAATGCAAAATGAAGTAGGTTATTAATTAATTCCACATTTCCCCCCTTTGATTCTTGGGAGAGATGTCCCATGAATCACCATCTAAAATCTAAACTTATAATTTGCTATGATCAGAACTCAATGGAATTAAAGAGTATATATAGGTATATGCAAGTCAGACTGTGAGGGGAAATTCACACAAACATCGTGAAATTAAGTAAGCAATAATTAAATATAATTTGCACAGGGATAAAAGAAAACTATTTTGTTGAAGGTCAGTATCCCCCCCCCCCCACTTCCCAGTCAGGAAAACTAACAATAGGAGTCCCATGAGAAATTAACAATGAGTAGGAATAAGATGGTCATGCCTTCATATGATAGTAACATAAAGAGGAATAGGTACCAGGAATTTTGGAGTGCTTTGATGGAGGTAATGACAGAACCAACATCTTTAAGGTCCAATGAGTAGATTATTAAGAATAAATAAAGAATAATAAAATAGGCAGTAGTGCTAATACTGATGGCAGTGATAAGTATTTGCCTGTTTTCTTTCAGGACCAAAAGTAAGCAATCTAGTGTACCAGCTTAAAACCTCATTACCTAATGCAAGCAAGTAGACAAAAATTTAAGGGGGCATTCACCTTTGGCACAGAGGCAGCAGTACATGGGAAAAGGAGGTGAGGATATTAACAGTCTTTTATTGAATTCTGCCAATTCGCTGGAAATTCTTGATAAAAAGCAATAGATAAACAATCTTTCCCAGGACAGCAGTGAAGGACTCCTCCATCCAAATCTGAGTCTTAGATTCCAAGAGCATACATGAAGATCTAATACAAACTCAATACAATCCAGAACAATCTCCCAAAAAAACAAAATTAGAAGGTTGTTCTAAATTGTATTGAGTTTGCATTAACAATATAGCTTTAAGAAAAGCATCTGAAACTGAGAATTTCATAAATACCACTTTGCTGTTTCTATCTTTACCTAAATCTGATATCAACAGGCTGAAGGAAGAATCTTATCAAGAATCTCCAAGTGTCTAGAGAATCTCCAAGTGTCTAGCTAAGTAGTTCAGTGCATACAGTACCAGGCCTATCAGGAGGACCTGGGTTCAAATCAGACCTCGGATCCTTCCCAGCTGTGTGACCCTGGGCAAATCACTTAACCCTGATTGTCTAGTCCTTACCCAACTGTCATAGAGTTGTTACTAAGACAGTTAAAGGGAATCCATGAGTTCCTAAGAGACCTTCCTCTTAAAAGTATCAGACTTCAAAGTAGGAAAACAATTTTAATTATCAATGCAACTTTTCATATAGTTTTCATTTTACATAAAATCACATTATGCAAATTAAACTTTACACAAAGAAATCTCTCTCCTCCACCCCCATCCAGTTCCTTGGCTCAGCACTTAATAGCCTCCCATAACTCTATCAAAAAGGGGAAAAAAAGGCTAAAGAACAAAGACAGAGACTTCCATGGACTGGAGAGGACTGCTCATGTCTCCAGCCAGATATTGATCTCCCATCTTTCCTCCATCAGGTACATGTCTGGTCCCAGCCCCAACATGATGCTGGTCTTCTCTTGTGTTCAAGTCTAGCCCAGCCCTACCATGTATATATCCCCTGCATCTTGCTTTTGGTTCCAAGCAGGCCCCCATGTGCTTGGCCACAGCCCCTTCCTCTTCCTGCTCTCATTTCTCTGTCTTTGTCTTTCACATGTCCTTGAAACATGTGCTGTCCCCCACAGGGGGACATGTCCTCATGTCCACATGCAAATCCATATTACATAAAAATCATATTGCAAAAAGGTCTGAACAACAGTCCACTATAAACTGGGAATTGTCTAGACAAGACCTATAAACATTATGAGCCAATTACATAAATATGTGTTTGGGGGGCAGAACAGGGGGAGGAAAGCATTATCTCTTCGTTTTAAAAAAAATAATGCCTTAGGAAATTTTTATTAATCCTTGCAAACTTTTCTGATACTCCTTGTCTAATCCCTCCCTTAGGAGATTATTCCCATCACTGAAGAATTTGATACTTCAAAAATTTAATATTAGAAACACAAATATATAAGCATTATCAAAGGGTGGGCACCAAAGCTAAGAACTCCTCAAACTCAGGTTAAAAACAGGACCTCTGTTTGATTTCAGGCATAAGTCAATTGGGTAGTAAAGTTACAAGTATTCATAGTGTAAGGGTTAAAGGATAGGAGTTTGACCAAAGAGAGGAGAGCAGCTAAATAAACAATTAATTTAATTTGAGAAGTACAGGCTCACAATTAACCAGGTGGGAAAATTTCCTGTTCAGGAACAGAGTCTGAAAAATTTGAGTCAAGAAGAACCTACCTTCATAAAGTCATTCTCTCAACTTTTCCCTGATGCTAGACATCTACCTGTTCCCTGACCACATTCCCTTTGAACAGCACATGATATTCTCCTTGTATGGTGAGCCACTGACTTTGAAATTTTACAAGTATAGCTGAAATAAATAACTCAGAACTAAAAAGCTAAATAAAAATTTAAAAACTCAAATTAAAGTCTCATAAGAGTTTATCTTTTTTTAATTGAAAAAAATTATTTAATTAATTTAAGAGTATTTTTCCACGGTTACATGATAAGACTTCATTTTAAATAGGAAAACTTCATTAATCAGTTTAGTGTTATGTTATTATTATTCTCATGTCTTAACAAATATATGGACATTTTACTGATTTATGTAAGAATAACTATATTCTGGAGCTTTATTCATATATAGTGAATACCAGTATTCGCACATATACTGAATAGGTATTTCAAAAATATATCTTTACTACATACTAATTATTAACAGATATAATTTCATGATTTCCAAATAACCTTAGATAAAACTCACTCTTTATTGAAAATTAATTTGTAAGTTTTTCCACTATAGCTGTAGCACTTCAAAGTTTCACAACATGTCAGCAGTAAGATCTTATGACCTAGCTCAAATAGGAAGTCAAAGAACCTCACAGACAATCTCCTAAAAGGATGCTGCTACTTTCTTCTCCCAACAGTGAATTATTATTGTTGTTTTCTAATTTAATACAATATACTCCAATAAATATTTAACATTTTTGTCATATTCTTTTTAAGAGTTAAAAGAGTTTTAAGAGGTTAATTCCTAAAAGGATCCAGATAAAAAGGAATCTACTATATAATGGCACTTCTGATACAATGGTTTCCCAAATTTTATACTATAACAAAGATTTTACAAATACAATAACAACATACAACTGGGTGAAATTGAATTGAGTGCATTTCCAAATTATCTTGCACAGAAAATCATTTATCTTCTTAATCCCTGGCATTTTATATTAGTCACATCTTAATCAAATCTAATTACTCCATAGACAACAATATTTTACATAATAGTATTACCATCTATAACAGGCATTTTCTGCTTTTTAAAACTTAATTTAAAGGGTTTCAGATGTGTATTCTGTAGTACTTTGAAATGTTTAACTTTTAATTTCTTAATTGTAATTCAAACTTCTAATATATCAGCAAATTTGTTTTCAATGTGTAATAATATTATTATAATAATTTTTCTTACCCTTTCCCCCCTCCCTTTCTCAAAAACAAACTTGATTTTTGTTTCCTTCTTATTCTTTCCCCTAACAAAATCCCACTATTACAAATGCTCATCTTAAAAAGCACTTTTTAAATAAATTTTAAAGCTTTTTAATGGTACACATATCAAAGATTTATTTTGTCCAATTCAATTTCCATAAAGTATAAATATTGTATTATTCATCCTCTGCACAAGCCAGATGTTGTGTAAAGCACTTCACAAGCATGAGCTTCAGTATTGTGTTTCTATTATTTATCTCACTGTAAATGAGATTTTAGTTTCAAAACAAAAATCCCAACCAAATCATTTGAGCTTAAAAGTTTAGAAATGCATAGTTCATATCAATTTCTTTAGATGACTTTAATTCTAGTTTACCAGTAAAGTTATATTATTATAATACTTAAAAATGCTCAAGCTGACTAGAAGCAAATACAGTGATGAAAACAAGTTATTCCAAATTAAATTTTAGTTTGTTCCCTGATTTAAACAGGTTTCTCTTTCCTTAAGCAAGAAAGAGTTAATAGGTACTTTTATAAATACAAATACATCTAAACTTTAAACTGCAGCCTCTAATCAGTAAAGTCACCCTCTTTCCTTTCTTTATACCGATAACAATAAATCAGTCACTCTTTGGGAAAGAAATGATAAAAAGTCTAAGGTGTTGTTTCTTCATAAGCATTTAAACTTGTTCATTATACTACTTTTAATACTAGAGGCAGTTCCCTTTTTCTTAAAAACATTCAAACCCCAATTTGGAGGGAATTTACATTTTCATTACTAAAAGTTTACAATGTCATAATATGCAGACTGGGAATAAAGATTACCTCCCTTGTCTCTGGTCTGCCCTTTCAGTTTGACCAAAGTTAAAGGCAAAGAAATATTATTCTTCTAAAAGACTTTTTTTAAAGTTCCTTTTTCCTTTCAATGGATCAGGCCAAAAGAAAAAAGTTTGATTTACACAAAGGAACCAAGAGCATAAAATCAAGTCAGACACATAGAGCAAAATATATCTAATAATTGATGGTTTGGTGTTCCTAAAGTCACCTTTACTTTTGAAAAGCTCCATTTCTTATCGTTTCTCTGATGAGGTAGCCCTTCCTGTTACAATAAGAACATAGTTGTGACTCCCAATTTCTTAACACTTGTTAGAGGTTTTGTCTCTGTATCTATACCGCTTTCTCCCACAGGTCCTAGACAACCTCCTAGCTCAGTGATGGCAAACATTTTAGAGATGGAGTGCCAGACCCCCACTCCTGCTCCCTTCACTCCCCCTCCACTTAACTCATACAGGGGAGGGAGGAAGTGCTCCCATTGGGCTGCTGGGCAGAGGGGCAGGGGAAGGGAGGAATGTCCTCAGGCTCATGGAGAGGGGGAGGGGAACAGATTCACCCCAGGTCCCTCTGGCTTTCTAGTACCAAACTCTGGCAGATGACTGCAGATGTGCCCACAGAGAGCGCCCTACGTGCCATTTTTTGAAAGCGTGCCATAAGTTCACTATCTCAGGCCTAGAGGAAGGAAGCAAAAGGAAAAAAAAAAACAGTTTGGAATGGAAGGCTGGAGCTGCCTGAGTAGGGGGCCAAGATAAGGGTAGACAGATCCTAGGGAAGATTCCATGGGCCCATTAAAGCAGCACCCACTGGGGCACAGCAATTTCATTTCATAATAAAAGGAAAGTAAATTGGAGGAGCAGAAGGAAAAAGGGATAATGGGACTCTAAATATGAGGAAGAGTAGGGACATGAAGTTAGGGTAGAAAGTCCATTAATTCATTTCTAATTTAATTTGAATATTTATAAAGTTCCGACACTTCAAATGACAGTCTATCACTTTAAGATGTAAAGTGGCAGTTCTTAAGTGACAGAAAAATAGACAAATTTAAAATGCAATTTTTCTACTGTGAGATTTCACTGCTACCTTAAGGTCAGTGATGTTGAACCTATGACACACATGCTCAAAAGGGCATGCAGAGCCCTCTCGGTGGGCACACCTGCTATTACCTGCCAGAGGTCACTACTAGAAAGCCAGAGGGACTCAAGGTAGAACTGCTCCCCCTCCTCCATGCACCTGAGGACATTCCTCAATTCACTAGTCCCTCTGCCCAGCAGCCCAATGGGAGCACTTCTTCCCTCCCCTGTCTGGGGGAAGGGAGAGGGAGAAGGGGGCAGGGCATGGTACTTGGTCTGAAGGGGGGGAGCAGGCACAGCACTCAGCCTGTGAAGTGGGGTGGGGACTGGCACTCTGTCCCTAAAAGGTTCGTCCCATCACTGTCTTAGACCTAAGTGCCTTAAACCACAGCTTGGAAATTCATAGCAGATAAATAGAACACCCTTAGTCAAGTTTATCCTCCTTAGCTCTCACTCAAAGTCCAATTCTATGAAAGCAGGTCCCTGAGAGTTGTTTTAAAACTCTACTCTCTTCTTAAGTGTCTTTAATTCTCAGTTAAAAGTCCCTTCCTTTATTAATAGCGCCTCAGCTACGGGAAAGGGGGGGGGGGGGGAGAATATGATTCTTGTAACCAAGGAATAATGTTCTAAATTGACTAAATAATATTTTCACAAAAAACAAAAAGTCCCCTCCTTTAGATCAAATTTGGAGTTGAGACCATTTTTTTTTTGGCAGAGCTTGGTTCATAGTTTTTCCCTGCTAAATGGAAAGTTGTGGTTTAGATCATATTTTATTCAATATAATGAAATTTTAGGCCAAAACAATTTATCAAGTGAATTTCTAGCAGTTTCAAATTTCACCAACTTAGTACCAAGGTTCTGCTCTCCCATACTCACTGTTAAATAGTTTTCTTCTATTATTAGGCCCCATAACTCTCCTGAGTTGTTCCAAAGGAAAGTGTCTTATCAAAGCTCTAAAAAGCAAATTCCCTGAGATTTTTACCAAGAGAATCCCCATAAAAGGAATACCTTTTCAAGGGAATTAGATAATGCCATATTCCCAATGATCCCTCTAAAAGGCAATACTTTCTTTAAAGATTTCCTATTATTTTTCTAAGAATCTCAAGGGATGCTTCAAGATTCAAGGTAGGCTACTACAGGATCCTGAATCCAGTAAAAGAATTGAGTGAACTTTGATCCCACCTTAGACTGGAAAAATAGACTGGAACCTGAGGGGGGAATCCAACCTCTGGGACAGTCCCTCACAGAAGTTCTTTAGCTCACCAGAGCACTGTAAATAAAGTTCCTCAAAAGGCCTTCCACAGGATCCCTTACTCAAGTCCTGCCATGGTTGCCAATTGGTGTGATAAAATCTGCACTAAAGAGAAAATGAAGCTATAAAGTTCCATGCACATTCAATTTATTAGCAAGATTAGCAAGTGTCAATAAAAGGGATCTAAGGGTACTGTGCAACAGTTTCACAGGTTACATTAGTTTATTACAAGACAGACAAATATCCTCTGGAAAATCCATGGTAGACCATTTCTGAGGGAGAAAAGGGAACTTGTGGTTTACATGTTAATGATTTCTGACAGATAAGAATGTAGATAAGAATTTTGTTGCTGAAAAGTACTGAAGAAGGAAACTTAATGGTTGGTCACAAACAGGGAACCAACAGCTATAGGTTTAAGGAGTTCAGAGGAAGTTCAAGCTTGCATATTAATGCACAGCAACTTGATTATTAATACAAAGTTAAATAATATAAAGTGGGATACCAATTGAAAATTGCATCATTACATGCATGTACTACACAAAATTTAATATTTCTTATTTCCTATATTTTCCCTTCTTTCTCATACTTTCCTATTATTCAATACCTAAATAGGTTAACCTTTCTTTCTTCACCGTTTTCAACTTCTCTAAGTTCTGTTTCAAGTTGGTACAGATATGATGAGTATGTATTTATGGAGAGAATTGGAAGAGGGGATGTCAGAGAGGGGAAAAAGGATGAATGAAAAACAAAGAATGCTTAAGCACTTATGTGCCATCACAAAGTTTCAGAGGTACCAAATACAAAATCAAAGAACTGGAAATGAGATGTCTTCTATACTATCAAGTTCAGAAAAAGATAAGAAAACTCACAAGAAACTGTTTTCCCTCTTAGGTCAGTGCAAAACATTTTCTAAATTATATGCCAAACCACTGAAAAAGTATTCTAAATAAATTTAAATTATACAATTCAAACATTCATCCTCACAATTTTGAATAATAATTTTTAAAATAATGTGTTATTTGGCACTTGTAATAATCATATTTTACAGAACTTCAAGGTAGTAGTATTCACCAAAAGCAATATTAAGCATAAAGTTCTATCTAATATAAGAGTGGGGGAAAAAGGAGTGTCATCTGTATCACTAAAATAATCTCATCAAAGTTGGTTTTGTTTATAAAGAATTCTATCTTGTGTTAATACCAAAATGGGAGCCTATTCCAAACTTTGCCACTACCATTTGGTAGTACATATAGCATTGAGAATAACATTACATCTAGCTCTATGTCTGGAGTTTTATGAATGGGACAAAATCTCCTAGCTAAGCCTCAAAAGAAATTTAAGTCTACTTCTTTGAGAGGAAAATGTTTCTACCTGAGGGAAGACTTTTGCTAATCGTTGGCTAAATGTTACCACTTTCCAAAAACTATTAAAATATCAACAGTATTGGCGATTGATTGAAAGAGCATGGAAGTGCCCACTCTTCTCATAAGACAACACTATCTTCAAGGACTCTTGCTGCAACCAGAAACTAGAACCAGGGAGAAACTCCAAAATCACACATCTGACTACAGTCAGGAGAGACTACACAACTGCTAGAGACAATGTTTATAGCAGCACAAATTCTGACAGAGAAAATGCATCTGGAGAAACACTGTTGAGTAACAATGCTTCCAAGCAAAATAGCATCTGATGCATTATGTGTGTAAACTTGCTTGGCAGAAGCTACACAAAGCAAGCTTAGATGGAACAGTATGACAATACCCCAGAAATATGACTGCCTTGAAATGTTGGAGGTATTAAGTTGTTGGGGAAATTTTTTTACTTTGCTACTTCATTAAATATCTTTGCTTTGAAAATAACAAAAGAATGGCATTACAGCTAAGACTCCAATTGCTATTCTACTTTGGTTTCTGTATCTAAAAACAACTTGATTTTCTTATTCAGTCCCACTGTTCCAAATCTAAGATAAACCCATCCACACCAACAATTACGAAGTGCCTACTATGCAGTTATAAAATATATTTTAAAATAGTTGCATCGTGTCTCATTTTACCAACTAGACTGTAAACTCCTGAAGGTCTAAAGCAATTAAAGTTTATTCAGTTGATATGCACAAAATATGTCAATAGTTATCATCACCAGCCCAAAATCAACTAATAACTTCTTATGAAAGATACTCTTCATTTGTGCTTTAAAAAAAAAAAGGATACTGGCTGAGGGATCAACATCATGTAGTATAAAGATTATTTGGCAATAAACCAGGAAAAATGCTTTCTACTCCCCACCTCTTTTATTAACTCACCATGTGACTGTACACAAGTCATTTTATTTCACCTCCTTAGGATGATTTCCTCATTTGTAAAATGAAACAGTGGTTTCTCAAAATGTGATCCTAGGATCTCTGGGGGGTGGTCCTTGAGACCTCAAAGTCTTAACTATTTTCCTAATGATACTAAAGCTTTGTTGTTTAAATAAAATATTCCTTCCTTTTCTAACCTATATCTGTGTGGGGTCAAACTTTCTTCATATACGTTAACCAAAACAACACATCAAGAGATCAAAAGCAGTAGATATGATAATCCAATTTTCTTCTATTGAGCCAATTACTAAAATTATTTACAAAAATATATAAAAGCAATTTCACTCTTCTTACTAAATACTTTTTATTTGGAAAAGTTATTTTTCAGGGGCAGCTAGGTAGCTCAGTGAAGAAACAACCAAGTCTGAAGATAGGAAGTACTGGGTTCAAATCTCACCTTAGACACTTCCTAGAGCTTTGTGACTCCAGGAAAGTCATTTAACCCCAATTGCCTAGTCCTTATTACTCTTCCGCCTTGAACCAATATTTAAAATTAATTCTAAGAAAGAAGGTAAAGATTTCTTAAAAAGTTATTTTTCATTAAAATATTACATTGACATGTAATTAGGTTTACTAAATTGTAATGTTTTTAATTATCAGTTTCAATTTCTAATACAGAAAATATCAGTAGCTATAACCCATATAACCAAAAGTTCTTTACAGTTCTCAATTTTTCAGTGCATAAAAGTAATTCTCCCAAGACCCAAAAGTTTGAGAACTACTGAAATGCATCTTAAAGTCCCTTTAGCTCCAAAATTCTATAATTTCATGGTGCTCTTTTGATAAATTGAAAAACATTTTCTTCTCTGTACTGAAGCCTAAAAGAACTTTATTCAACAATAATCCACAATGGGACATGGATCCACTGGCTCATTAGACATGGAGATACACACACATTCACTCCCTCACTCAACCTAAAAGATAAGGCAATAATCTTACAAAGCATTCCTAGAATGAAATGCAATCTATGATAAAAGACAAAAAGCAGTATCCCAGCTCTGTATCAGAAAAGGAGAATAAATCTGACAGCAAGTAATTTCTAAATTGCAATGCAAAAATGCTAATACTATCAACACCATATTAAAACATTATACCTTTGTTATTTGATATTAAGTACTTTTAGAATTGACATTATAGAAGCCTAAAAATTACTTCCATCTAGCTTTCAAATTCTGTTATGTATAATCATTGTCATTTATATATGTGAATGTGGAATTGAAACAGATATTTTTAACTAAAAATCAATACATCAAGCACATTAAGGCAAACAAATTGCCTCTCGTCCAAAATATTTCATATAGGTCCTGTATATTTCTACTATCATGTCAATTTTCAGTAAGTTATTCATATATGTAAACATTAACATATCTTATGGCTTACAGAGCAGCAGATTAGGAATTTGGCCCTTTGGGTTCTCTTTTAAATTCTAGAATCCAATATTTAAACTTGGGAGGCTCACATAAAACTTTGGTACCTCTCAGTTCAAAGACAGCAGAGGCTTCCATTCATGGCATAAAGACATTCAAAGGTACTCAAATGAAAAGATCTACTTAAATGGGAACCTTCACATTCCCTGATTAGATGTTTGAGGATCTTTTTGCTCTTTAAAATTTATACTCAAGAGACCTAGTATATTCTTTATAGTCAACTCAACAAACATAAAGAGCTAGGATATGCCAAGTCTTGTAGAAACCAAAAACAACAAAATCCCTGCCCAAAGTGTTTAAATCTAGTTGAGAATAATCTGACTTCAATAATTGCATCCATAATCATTACTGTGCTATTTTCACAAATAAGATTACTGCTCTTATCACCAAAATTTTTAATGTCCCTCAAAAGAAATTGCTATATTTGTTCCCATAACTTACCAATATTTTTGCTTTAACAGAAAGGAGTGAATTATATATGAACACTACCCCTTCACATTAAAAAAAAAGTTCTTCCTAATGTACTGCCACTCAGCAGCAAAATTATTTCGTTTCTATATTTTTAAGGGCCTCTTGCCCCATAATTCCTCCCTCTTTTAATTGAAGTAGCTAAATGTGGTCATGAGAGAGAGAGAGAGAGAGAGAGAGAGAGAGAGAGAGAGAGAGAGAGAGAGGGAAGGATGGATGAAGAGAAGGGAGGGAGGGAGGGAAGGAAGGGGAAGATGATTTTCAAGTAAATGAAAGTTTGTGACTACACTCACTACTTCCCTCATGTTTCAGGATTGGGAATTGAGGATCTTTGATCCAGACTAAGGACACATGGTTAAGTGTTATAACTTCAGCTCATACCTTGTGCATAAGGGAGCAAACAATGGTGCCCAACCAGCTCAAAGAAAAAAGGGAAGAATGAAATATAGCTGACAATAAAGGGGTGGTGGTTGTCTCCCCATCCCAGCTTTATTAATTTCAGATATTTATTCAAATAAAAACAAAGTTCTGCTTAAAGAAAATCATTTGGGGGTGGGAGGAATACTTGAAAGTACTACTTATAAAAATACAATCACATGGGCTAATTTTCTTCTGCAAAGTAAAATGTGAGGATGCTAACATTGACCAAATCCACATACAGTCACCATACAGTGCCAATGGCCTCCCTGCTGTGCCTCACAAGACAGTCTATCTCCTAATTACAGGCATTTTCATCAACTGTCCTCCATGCCTAGAACACTCTCCCTTCTCATCTTTGCTTTCTGGCTTCCTTTAAGTCATAGCTAAAATCTCACCTTCTACAATAAGACATTCCCAAATGCTTTAGAATGTTAGTGCCTTCCCTCAGGTAATATCCTCAATTTTATCTGTACATGACGTTTATATGTTGTCTTTCCCATTAAACTGTGAGTCTCTCTTAACAAAGGGTTTCTTGGCATCCTGAGCATTTAGCAGATTCCTGGCACATAGGAGGCACTTAATAAATACTTGTTGTCATCATCATAGCTGACATTTATATAGTGCTTTAAAAGTTTCTAAAGCCCTTTAAATTTAACCTCTTCTGGAAGAGGTATTATCTCCATTTTATAGATAGGGAAACTAAGGCAGAAGTGGTTAAATAACATACCATAACAGTACCATACAGCCAGTAAGTTTAATACGAATTTGAACTTGAGTATTCTTAACTGAAATTATCCCCTATATCTCTTAACTGCCTCTTGACTTGAATCCTGAACTTTGATACTCATACCAAATTCTTCCAAGTGTGCTTTCCAAAATTAAGCTGTTTAATTTTTTTTTATCCTGCCTTTTCATGCACAACTGTCACAGAATCTTAGACCTTTAGGCACTTTTGATTTTTTATTCATGTGATCCAGATCCAATCCCCTCCATTTTACAATAAGTTATGAAACAGAGAATGGTTCACAGCATCAAACTAAAGTCAGACAGGGCATCAAGCCTAACTCTAACTCATCTAGTCCAATGTACAGATGAAGAACTGAGACCCAGAGAGGTTAAGGAACGACCTTCTAAGATTAGTCTCCAACCTCTGGTTAACATACACATAGGAACATCAAAAGTCTACAAAGGAGTTTCAAAGAATTATCTGGAAGACTCAAGAGAGAGCTGAGCATTATCCATCCAGAGAGTAAGTATATCCTGGGCTCAACAAAAAAACCCTAATGAAAATACAACCCACTTTCCCTCAACTGGTTCAAGCCTTAGCTTTGGCATCATTTTAAAAAATGTCTCATTGGGGGAAACTGGATTGGCTCAGTGGATGGAAAATCAGGCCAAGAGACAGGAGAGGCTAGGTTCAAATGTGGACTCAGAAACTTCCTAGCTGTGTGACCCTGGGCAAGTCACTTCACCCCCATTGCCTAGTCCTTACCATTCTTCTGCCTTGGAACCAATACACAGTATTGACTCTAAGGTGGAAGGCAAGGGTTTAAAAAAAATAATACATTGGAGATAAACTGATTAAAATATTGAGGAATTTCACCTATTTCATCAGTTTGTTCTACCTATTTCACTTCATGTTGTAGTATGTTGGTCATTTGCATAAGATGAGCTTGTGTGTTAAGTATTTACCCATTTGAAGAAAAGTCATCTCTAAGTGAACAGCCAAATGGGCCATATACAGCTAGGGTCAAATGTTACAACTTTCAAAGCTCATCAAAAAATCTTCTGAATAGCCCTGAAATTCTCAATTAATTCACCGATCATCTATATTTGAGTAATTATATGGCTATATTTTCACAATAAATAACAGGATGAGAGATCTATAGTTCGAAGGGATCTGAAAGTTCTCTTTCTCTTTAGTTTACAGAAAAGGATACTGAAGTTGAAAAGGGTTAAATGATTTGCCTAAGCTCACTCACATAGTTAGTTTTCAAAGCTAGAATTGAATTCAGGACTCATGATTCCTAGAACTCTTTCTACATCTGAATCTCAATGTAGGTACTTTTCTCAAAAAAAAAAAATCTCAACTCATTAATAACTGCCATACTTCATTGGTATAGCCTCACATAATTCCACCAAAAAGTGATCTACTTGGTCTTTCTTTCTCTTGAAAGTGCAGATACTAATGGAGCACTCAGGTTTATCTATCAATTTTCTCTTGCTTTCAATGTACGACATCCTATATCTGAAAGAATCCTTTACGCTTCATTTATAGTATGCCACCATGTGCCTCTTTAATGTCCTTTGGATAAGCACTAAATTTAATTGTTCAGACACTGTGGTATTTATTGTATAATCTGTAATTACATAGCATCACCAGAATACCAAGTAAGTAAAGTGCTTTATGATTATTATATCATTTAATCCTCACAACAAGGCTAGGGGGAGGGGGGGTTAGGTGCTATTATTCCCATTTTACAGATGAGGAAACTAAAGCAAACAGAAGTTAAGTAACTTGTACATTGCAGAAGTATCTGAAGCCATATTTGAACTCTGGTCTTCTGGAGGCCAAGCTATCGGTCTAACCACTGAACCTGCCTCATACTTTAGTTTAAAAAGATGTGCCTTTAGAAGAAATTGTTAGACTGATTGCAAATCAAAACATGACATCTTCTATTTTATTTCCTTCATGAATTTTTTACTATATGTATGGTATGTGCCTTTTATCACATCATGAGCAATATGGAAATATGTATTGCATTAAAGCACTGGTATGACTTATATCAGATTATTTATGGGGAGGGGGTCCTAAAATGTCAGAAAACAGTTGTTTCTATTGTAAAGATTAAAATTGTAAAGATGTAAATAAATTTTTAAAAGATATGTCATTTCTAAGGTAATCTAACCTACTCTCTATTTAGGTCCATGTACAGTGTCAGACCAAGATATACCACCTATCGTGGATCAAAACTGAGACAAAAGGCTTTCTCTATACACTTTTTTCCCTGGGTGACTAGTTAAGTCAAACCCTGAATATTTTCACCTTTAGTGATTGTTATGAGAGTGAAGGAATATTTGTTTTCCTAAGTTTGAAAAATAATTTCTAAATGTTCAAAACATTTATGATTACATTAAAGCCAAGTTTTGTTTCCTCTGTAAACCATAGGTCCATTTTTGAATATACAAAATATGGTAAACAAGGGCCTTTCACCTTTGGAAGGGAGGGTTCCTTTTCATCTTGATAACAACATTTTAACTTTAACCTATGCAATTGCATTTATATGCAATTGATATATTGCATATAAATATGCAATATATCTTGCATATCCAAAAGACATTCATTTCAGAAACACAGACTGCCAAAACAATAGTATAAAGTAAAAAACATACACACAAAAACATTCACCACTGTAGATTAAAACAAAACATTTCAAAAGCAGGTGGCTATTGATGTAATTTCAGGCTCTAAGAACTTTTTTTTTAAACCATAGGAATGAATACAATATCCATAACTTCCAGAATGCCCCATAGCTCCTCAAAAACTACTTACATAACTTTTCTATAGAAATACAGGAAATAGATCGGTATTTAAAAAGTCTAATACTAGTTGCTTAATAGTATCCTAATACCATATCATAAAACTAATTATCTGGATATATAAAGCAACTTTGCTATATTAACTTTCCCCTGATGAATGCTGGCTGAAATACAAGTGTTTTCCTGTTGGCCTGACACTTCCCAGAACAAAATAGCTTTATCATATTTCACTTTACCCTTTGAAATGCTTTAATTTAAAAAAACGCATTAACTGGAATTTTGAAAATTCAAGTGGAATTGAGCATACTGACTTATCATCTGATTATCCCTGCTCAATATTGTTGCATTTGATCCTCATTAAGATTGTGAGGTAAGCTTACTGAAGTCATTTGCTCAAAACCACAAACACAGGAAATGGAGAAACAAATAGTAAGACACAAATCTCCTAAGGTCACCAATAGACCAAGGAAGAATCCTAGTCAGCAGTACCACTTTAGCATCGCAGATAAAGAAGTGAAAGGAAACTAGTGTAAGGACACCCACCTTTCCTCCTTCTTTTTACCAATGAGAAAAATAAGACTAAAATGACATATAAGTGATTTGTCCAAGTTCACATAGGTGTTTAAAAGGGAGAGTACTCCTAATAACTAAGTTCTTCAGATTACAACTCCTTTAGCTACAGCATGCTGACTCCCTACTTAAGATATGGAAGGACCAATATTTTAACCAAAGGTGTTGGTACAAAATTATATGAAAACAAAAGCTGTAAAATAAGCCGTTTCTTTAAATTTTCTGAATTCTATGAGAATTGCAATAAATGATAGAAATAGGCAGCAAGCTAGAAACTAGGCAAGGAGCTGGGGTTGTCTATCTGAAACAAGGTGCGCTAAGAGTAAAGACTAAATTTTAAAAGCCTATCTTTACCCCCAGTGTACTACTTACACGATATCAAGAATCCTCAACACCAGAGCCTCCCCCCAATCGCTGAGAGATGCGCCTGCCTCTCTATCACAATAACCAGGATCACGAACATCTCTCTCATCCCATGAGACTCCTCCGAGGGAACTGATTCGGAAAGGCAGCGGAGAACTGTAGGTCTCATTGGCAGAGTTAAAAACTCGAACAACACCGGACCCCAACACAGAGCAGCTGGAAACATGGGCTCCCCCTCGCTCTGGGGAGGCCAAATGAACCCCGGGGGGTGCGGCCGGGTCCTAGAAAGCTGCCCCAAGTCTGCGGCCACCTGAGCAGCATGCGCCACCTCCGGGCCCAGTAGGAGCCCCAAGGCGCACACGCTCCGAGGTCATCTGCCCCTCCCGTCCCAGAAAAAGTCCTGCGAATCCCCAGAGGCAAAGAAGAAATGTCAGTGGTGGACGATGGCAAAGGGAGAAGAAGGGACGGCCGGGAACCCAAGCCCCACAAGCTGCCTCCCGGCGGGATCCCAAGATGGCGGCCAAGGCGCCTGGTCCCGGCACCCCAAGCTCAGCTCGCCTTTCCTTCCTCAGCCTCCTCCGCCAACCCCCCCACTAACCCCCGCCATAAGCTGCGTGTGCGCGCGCGTGAAACTGAGTGTGAGTGTGAACGAGAGGGGGAGTGGAGGGTAAAGGAAAGGCTGACGCCGAGAAAGACGAGAAGAGAGCTGGAAGAACGAGGGAGAAAGACAGAAGACATACACACACGGGGAGCAGTGAGAGCGGAGCGGGCGACGCTCTATCCTCTCGCCAGACCCTACACCCCCACGAAAAAAAAAGGGAGGGGGGGCGGAAGCGAGGAGCTAACCATCTAGTTCTACCCCTTCTCTGCGTCGAGGCCCACCTCGCTACCTACCTTTAAATTTGAGGTCTGTGGGCGGGTCGAGGACCAGGATCTGCTCGTGCTTGGCCATGGCCCCAGGAGCGGCCGCCATCGGAGAGACAGCGCAGGGGGAGCGGGGGCGCGCCCGAGGCGGCGGTTTGCCTGGGTGGGTGGGGGGAGGGGGCTGTCCAGGGGAGGGAGTGGGAGGAGCCGAAGCGGGTGGGGGGAGAAGGGAGAGATGGCGAAGCGCCGGGGCTACGAGAAGGGTACAGACACCAGCCTGGGCTCACCGCTCGCTCTCTTCCTGCTTCAGCTGGCTGCAGGTCGGGCAGTCGGAGGACCAGTCACTTCTCCCCCCCAATAGCAACTGACTCAACCCCACACCAGCTACCACGGCCACGCGCACTGCGATCCTCGCAGCCCCACGTGACATGCCCCTGCGTGCGACGTGCGCGCCACCGAGGCGGCCTGGGCCCCCTCTTCGTCCGCCCCGCCCTTGGAGCCTTAGCGCGGCATAAACCTTCACGCGCTGCGCGCTCCCGCATATTCTACAAGATTTCTGGAAGCGGTTCCTAGAATGTTGGTGGTAGGGTTGCCGACCCGGAGATAGGGAGCGGGGGCAGTGAGACTGAAAGAGGTTCTGCGTTCACAATTAGGTAGGCTCGCCCTCCTCTTGCTGTCAAGGAGTAGGGACGTAGGTAGCACCTTTTAGGGTTTGGGCTGAGGAAAGAGGAGGGAAAAGGAACGGAGGACTTGGGGCTGAAGCCTCCGGAAACTACTGCTCCCAGCGCGCTACATTCCAGGAGGACTGAATAGAGAGACCGAGCCATTGGAGTTGGAGCATGCTGGGAGTTGGAGTCCCGAAACGCAATGCACATTGGAATTTATAATCGCGGCGGGACGGACCTGGCAAGCGGGCTATAGGCGGGAAGAAGAGCAAAGTGCGTTGGACAGACGTCGGGCTGGGTGTGTTGACCCTGTCCTGGGATTTGGAAGCCTTTCCAAAACACCTCATTGGTTAATCCGGTAGTCCCAGTACCTTACTTCCTCCAAAAGTGATCAAGTCCATCCCAGGAAGAACAGGGTATATTTAATTAGGTTTGGGGGTGGGTGCTTATTTTCCCGTTTCGGGAAAAGGCCTTATTTCAAATCCATCACCTTGTCTTCTGAGAAGAGCTATTGTATGTGGTCTGTTGGAGCATGTCTTATTGTCCAGATCCTGCCCAATGTGGCAAAAAAATGAGGAAACTAGCACTAGCATTGGAAAGCACATTTGAAGCCATGACATAAATCAAGGTCCAAACTGGAGTAATGAGTTTTGAGAGGAGCTAATCACAGCACTGGTGTGAAAATCGTTTCCTGGAGCACCACCCACCCAACCTTTCTGTTGGACAAAATTGGGTGAACTTTTCCCAAGTGCAGTTAATGCCATGAGATCTCAGACAAAGCATGGAATTTGGCATTATGCATGTGATGGCAACAAACCTCAAAAAAAAATTTTTTTTTTAATGATTTAACAAAAATAAGCGGACAAACAAATCAAGCACTTTGAAACTGTCCTGGGATAATGCCATGTATGGGTAAATTGCTATCCTAGAAGCAGTGTTCCAGTTTGCATATAAACAAAAAAACCTAACTGATGGAACTGGCTCAAAGCCTAAATGGGCCGGTCAAAGGTAGAAAAGTAAAGCATGTTAAGATGGTTTGTTCGCTGGAGCCCTAGCCTAGAGTCAGGAAGACCAGAATTCAAATCACACCTCAGACACTTACTGTCTGTGCGATCCTGAGCAAAACACTTAACCTCTGTTTTCCTTAATCCACTGGAGAAGGAAATAGCAAACCACTCTAGTATCTTTGCCAAGGAAACTCCAGTGACAGTATTGTTGTGCCATGGTGACTGAACAACAACAAAGAGGTAAAACTGCTACTCCCACGTTCATGAAAGGTAGCACCTTTCCTCTTAAGATTCTTCTGTTTATTTTGGGCATGTCTTATTTGCCCACAGTTGCCTTCATGTTGTCTCTCTCCCTCCTTAAGATTCTAAATTGCTTGAGAGAAATCTTTGCCTTTCTTTGTATCCTCAGAATTTAGCACAGTGTCTGGCACACTAATCAGCTCACTAGCACCATCAGAACAGAGGCATTATCTTCAGGCAAAATAAATTGGATCCACAATAGTGTAGTGCTATTAGTCAAAATGTATTCTCCCAAAGGGTAACAAATTTGTCTTGTATTTATGTTTACATTAACATTAAGTATATATATAACAGTAGCATTAAGCATAGGCTCATATGCTCTTAAGGCTTGTCCAGCAGGTACAAAGTATAAGCCCCTAATTTCACAATCAAATTTGGGACCTCCCCCTCCAAAATGCCTTTTATTTGTATGATGCTGATTTCTGGATATCCAACATGAGAACTTCATTCCTTGTGCTAACTCACTGAGAAATGTCAGGAGCTTCTGGGAAACATACAGTCCCTGTTAAACCTCAGTGTAAATTATTTTATCAGGACCTTTCCAAGTGACAACATGATGAAAGCTGATTTTGACAGAGATAAAGGTAGAGGGGAAAAATATCTAGAGGATACACATACACATAACTGTTTAGTGAGGCCAGATCTGGGTAAGAAGCTTGGATAACCACGAGTAGCATGAGGAAGAAATGGGTACTAAAAGAAGATGTGATTTAAGTAGATACTTGGGAGTCACCTATTGTTCTGAGGTCACCTATTTTTAAGGTAAACAACTAGGTAATCAGGAAAATCTGGGTTCAAATCTGGTCTCAAATACTTACTAGCTGTGTGAGCCAAGGCAAGTTACTTAATCCCTATTTACCTCAGTTCCTCATATATAAAATGTGAACACACTGAGGAATGGCAAACTACTCCAGTATTCTTTGCCAAGAAAACCATGGGGTCATGTAGAGTCGGACATAACTCAATAACAACAATATTTTTAATATACCGTTAAGTACCAAAGAGAATGTTCCTGTTTCTATAAAAGTATCTGGCCTGAGAGGATTTTCTTCATTTGGTGAGTATAATAAATCATTAAATCTGTCAGAGTGGGCCCTCACAGAGTTTCAGATTAAGAATTTCTTCTACAGTGAGTCTAAGGTTAGGAAATATTTCCTTAGTCAAAACTGGGACTAAATAAATAAAAATTTGTTGCCATTGTTTACCTTTAAAACACTGCCATAGTACACAAAATTTTGCTTGAGTTAATTTAACAAAGGATGAAATTATTGATATGAATATGTCAACAGTTTGTCAACATATTCATTTGCATAGACCTAATATTTCAAAAAGAGCATTAAGATTTCAACAAAAAATGTATTTCTACTAAAGTGAAAATTGTTGATAGGAAACAATCTTCAGTTCTGTATTCATGCTTGCTCTTTATCTTGCTGAGGATAGAGAGGAATGTATAAGGGCAAAATGAAATGATCAAAACTAGAATCTGATCAAATTACCTCATATGAAAGCTTAGTGGAATTTTCCTTGACTTGAAGTTGTGTCTCTAGTACACTACCACTTACAAAAATAAAGCATATTTAAGGAGGATTACATTTTGGAGTTTTCTGTTTTGTTTTGTTTTTAATGTAGACCTAGGCAACAGTGGCAAATAATTATGTGGCAGTGATTATTATACGTTATCAATAAATAGTACCACTTTCTCCCTTTTCTCTCCTAGATACTTTAGGAAATTATCCCAGGTAATTTTAATAACTCTACCTAGCCACCCAGGGCAATTGTCCCAGGGCCAAAAGACCTTTGAGGAAGAGAATTCAAAGAAGTTGTATTTCTATTTTCTATAAACACACAAGAACATTTACTACTTTCCATTAGCTGCTAAATAATCTTGTTCATGATTTGAGCCTTGTGGGCAAGGAATTGGTGACTACCCGGATGGATTTGGAGAGAGGCAAAGGAACACTATTAGATACTGAAGTTCCAAAAAAATCTCTTTGATAGAAATGAGAAATCCCCAAATGTACCATTCAGAGGTTACCTAAATATGGTGATTAACTAACCTGTAGACATTACTAGCTCTCCTGTGAGTACAGTGACTTATAGCTGTGGTCAGAGAGCAGGTGACCACTGCTGATTTCTCCCAGCCCCCTTGTCTTGTGTAACCCTAATCCCAAAGCTTCATAGTATATGACTCTTCTTATTGGTGAAGACCAATGGCCCTACACCTGCCGAGTGGGAGAAGAGACCTGTCAGTCTCCCTTAAGTTTCTTCAGGTTTTTCAGTCTCTAGGCTTAGAGTACTTTGATGTCTAGCTTAGAGAAGAATCAAGAGGTCAGCCCAATTTAAGGTTACTGAAGGAAAAGACTACAGGAAAGAGCTGGTAGTTTCCATTGTGTCCCTTTGCTTAATTTGCTACACTAGATATTTGGGGGAACTTCCCCTTGGTTGAAATCTAGGACTTCCTGGTTTGTTTTTTTTTATTGTTACCTCACTCCCAAAGGAAGAGTTCCTTCACTCTCTAGTATATAGTCTCCTATGCATTCTTTCTCTGTTCTCTTTTTTGCTATTGACTTGCATTAGAAAGATTTTTTGTTTGTTTTCTTTTCTTTTTGCTATTTGCTACCTCCTACATGTGTTCATTGTGGAATTGGTATGTGGTGAGAATGGAGTCTTTGGATATTAAGCTTGGGGGTCCCACTACTGACAATGACAAAACAGTGATCAGAAGTGAGATTGGACCTACCATATCTCATAGAAAAATAATATTTGAGAGAACAGGTAGATGTAATTCTAGGCCAGTCCCCCCCCTCTCTGAGGAAAACAAAATGGCCAATCTTTGATTCCTCCTGACAGGAGTCTCCCTTGGAGAAGGGGGAGGGGGGGCCAGAAGAAGAGGATAAAGATATCTATTTTCCTTCCTTCTAGCCACACAACACCAGAGGGAGATGACAGCCTTTTACACTTAAGACAGGAAGACCTAGCTAGCTGGCCCTCTATACTCCATTACCATCCCTACCATTTCCTCTAGGTTTTTTAAGTTCCCCACCAACAAAACTACTGATAAGAGAAGGCTGAAAAGTTTCTTCCTTACCCTGTAAGAGCAGCCACCCTCTTGGGTTTTTAAAAGAAAGCATAGGCAAAAGTACTATGGGAAAACTTACTAGGGAGAGGGAGGAGGTCTCCTAAAAAGGTGAAAGAGAAAACATTTTCTTTAATTGTGCATAGGAATTTTCCTAAACAATAAGGGGTTGCCTAAACAACATCACAACAAATTGTGAATGAACACGCTATAACCCCACTGGGTGTGGACCACTGGATGAGGCTGCTGAGATTGCATTTCACCCCTGGTGGCCTTTAAAGAGCAAGCACTCCGTCTCTGTCTCTGGAGATAGAAAGCCAATTACTCTCATCATAAATCTTAAACTGCAGGAGACATTACAGCATCAACATGCTCTCCTTTTCCCTCCCCCTTCCCTCATTGATTGGGCAGTAGCATTCCCCCATTCATGGAGCTTCCACCCCACCGGAATGGCGACAGTTGTCAGCAAATCCTACTGGCGGACACTGCTGAGTCCTCATCCCGACCCCCATTCCAAGACACAAGTTGGGTCCCAGAGCAAGATTCCATCTCCTCCCCTGGGCTCCAATACCTCTTCCCTTCTAAAATACCTTTGCCAACTTGAGTAAATTATGGTCCTAAAAAACTATTCAAATAGAAAAGTAGGTAAACATCATTAAAGATGGAAGCTCCCAAGGTTGCCTTATCTGGGGATTAGGCAGCAAGACCCTTAAGGGTAGGGAGTGTCTTTTGGCTCCTTTTTATCCCTTTTTAATTTTATTCGTAAAAGCTGACTGACTCCTCCACTAGGCTCTTCCCATCCAGTCAATGGATTGCCTATCATTAGTCCCCCAGTTTCACTTAACCAAGTAGCCCCTGGGGGACACCCTCTTCCCCTCTAGCATCAGTCTGGATGGAGAATGGATTCAAACTCCAAGCACAGACCCGACCTTTCCACCACCAAGCTCACCTTACCTAGCGGCCTAGCAGATGACCCACCCCCTCCCCCAGAATAAGTGCCCTCTAGACTGGACTCCACACCACCCACCATTAGAAACTGTGGCCTGGATTTCTGGTGGCCTGTTCTCCCAACTGTCAAACCTTCACCTAAGAGGAGGGGTGAATAGACAAAGCAGAGGCAACTCTTGTGCTCCAGGTTGCATGGTGGCCATGAATGAAAGAGGGCCCAACACTGCCCTCCTGGCAGTCAGCCTATCACGGCCACCCCCAGAAAAGGAAAAAAAAAAGTCAAAGCTTTCTGTGAGTGCCCAGCACGTGGTCAGCATCAAAGCTGCCCCAGTTTCATCCACCATCCCCAGTCATCCTCACTTTTGTCTTGTCACTGGACTTCAACGACTCTGGAAGTCTTTTTCCAGTGGTGTGTTGGGGGCAAGTCATTTAACCCCACCGCCTAGCCCTTACTGCTCTTCTGCCTTAGAACCAATACACAGGATTGATTCTAAGACACATAAGGGTTATTAAAAAAAAATTTTAAGGACAGACCTAGGTCATACCCTGAATGTGGGGTGTCATACCCTGAGTGGTTGCCATAGTTTTGCCATAGTTTTCTTGAAAATCCTGAGGGGCAGAAGTAACCAGCTCTGTCCCTTTGGAAGTGGCTCAAAGAAGGTGCTACAAATTGAGAAAAAGCTTCCTTAAAAATGATATCTATAAGGGGTGGATTAATGGAGTCCCCTAAAACCTTGAATTTGGGGGGTGGTGGCATTTACTTAGGTTTTTGTTTGTGTCTTGAAGAGGATAGAGACCCCCCTGGTGCCTCTGGGAGAATAGATTTCACTACAGGGAAATTAATGGATTGGTGAAAAACTCCTTAGATACTCCCAACAGTCCTAGAAGGAATATAGTGAATGAATGATTATCCTGATTTTACCCATAAGGACCTGGAGGCAGAAAGAGTTGTAACTTGTCCAGAGTCACACAGCCAGTAAGCCAGGATGGAAGGCCTTGGTCAAACCCTCTCTCCTGGTGACCCCAATCCTTCTACAATGAGATGAAAGGGCCTTTTCTGACCTCAACAACCAGGAACTTAAATTTACTAATATCTATCAAAATAAGCTTATAGATATGAAATCTTAGGAAAACATCAGATCACTCTGCCATTAGACAAGTCTCCTCATATATTCCTTAGTTATGAAGAGAACCCCAAATAGCAAATGTGAATGCAGTAGTTCCCAAGTTGAAAATCATTGAATATATCTCTCTATGAGTTAACCAACCACAAACAGAATTAACTAGACCTTTTTCCCCCTAGACATTCCTTTGTGATCATATAAGGTACTGTCTAAAAAGTCTTAAGATTTTTCATTTCTGATCCTACCTACAAACCAACCTACAAAAGTACTTTATGAATTATGCCAATATTTAGCTTTTAGGGTGTTGTTTTGATAATGACTCAGAGTCTTCCTAAATTATTCACCCTTTCTCTCCCCTGCCCCTATGTACACACATGCAAATAAACACATTTCTGCCCCATTTAATTTTCCTTTTGCATTTATTAAGCCTATTACTTATATCAATTCAATAGAGATTTATTAAGCTGAAGGTTTGAAGTCATTTGTTTTTTAAACAAAGTTCCTAAATGGAGGTTAAAATTTGTTTTTATATATAATTGGAAAAAATAAAAATTTTAAATTTTAAAAAATAAAAACACTATTTCTGACCTTAAAGAATTTATATTCTACCAAGAAAGGAATATTGGAATATAGAATACACATGGACACACATAACCCATGGTAGAGTATGAGGAAGACCAAAAAGAGGTCCACACAGTGTTATAAGACATTTTTAGGACAGAATAAAACATTTTCATGGGGTGGAAAGTGTGGGAGACAAAAATCTTTATAAAGAAAATGGTACCTGAGCTAAGCCAAGGAAGATTTTGAGAGTGGAAATGAGGAGGAGGTATACTCCTAACATAGAGGATAGCCTGAAAGGAATGCCTAGAGAAAAGTACCAGCTTTCTCAGCTTGTCCAGTTCAGAGATCAACTAATAGTATCATTTGAATGGAATTTAGAGTGTGTGAAGTCAGACTAGAAAGGTAGTTTGAAGTTAGATTGTATACTGTCAGGATGAGAAATCCGTAATCTAGAGTCACTAGGAATTCACTACAGTTTTTTGAGCAGAGAAATGACATGGCCTCAGATCAATTTAAATCACTTCACAAATATTTTCTAATATTATATTCAGAATACTCTTAGTATAATTGACAATGTTGCTTTTTTCATTATCTAAGAAAAAAAAAATCACAATCCAGAATGCCACATATTAGAGATAGAGCTAAAAACAAGACACATTTTTTTCTGACTTTTCTTTGAACTCTGGCTTTAAAGTTACAAAATCAAGGCATCTCAAAGTGATATCATATAATGAATGTTAGAAAGCAATTGACTTGTTCATTGCTTAAGGTAGAAATTGTGAAACATTTAAGTTAACAAATCCTTCTGATAACTTCATTTGGCTTGATATGGAAAGTGCTCTTAATGCAATAGTAAACACATATCCTTAGCTGTTTGACCTTAGCCCCCATGCATCATGAGCCAAAGCAGTAAAATGGTCTTGGTTTCCTCCTATGAGGAAGCATTGCTTCATGCTATGTAAGTCACTAATACTTCCTACATCTTATAACTTTGATGAGGGGGGAAGAAAACTATTTCCTAGTAAAAAAAATAAAATATATATAGGCAAATAAAAGGTTTCAGAGTTTCCTTTTGAAAAAAAAAATAGTATCTAACCATTTCTTTCCAGCTTATTTTTAGCATCTTAACTGTTCCAATATTTTTTCCCTATGTTTGGTTGGTTTGTGACCTATTCTCCAAGTAAAACTGTTATGTTGATTTCATAGAAACTGCAGAAGAAAATATTACGGTTTTAAGGGTAAGCAGATAGAATGACATTTTACAATATTAAAAACAGGACTGGAAAAATAGAATTGTATTTTGTCAGGCATCTAGTAATAATGCTTTTATTTCCTACCTCTCATAACTGTATAATCTAAAGTTTCCGAAATTTGACATACACCCCTATGCTGACTCTCTCTCATGTTCTTTCTTCTCTTCTGCCTCCTAGTTTCTATGACTTCCTTCTAGACTGCTCAAAGTCCTCCTTCTGCAGGGGGCTTTTCCTGGTCCCTCAAGAACCAAGATCCATAACCTGAGGTCTATGGACTTACAGGGAAAAAAAATTTGTCATGGTGCATATTTTATTCATCTAAAACATTTTTCTAGCCTATATCAAATTATTTTCCAACATAGGAGCAGAAAAAAATAAAAGAAACTCTTTTTAAAAGTAAAATAAACCATATAATAAAATTAAAAAGAAAACAGAAAATGACTAATGCAGAGAATAAAATTGGAAATCTCAAAAAAATTCATAGAATCAACCAATAGCAGACTTCAGAAAAAAAACAACAGAATTTTACATGGATAGATAGAAACTTAATCTGGCTCATCTCATTCATAAGATTATGATTTCTAAACTTGTTAGAAACAAGAAGAAACTTGCAACTGGAAGCTTACTAGTTCACTTGTGCTTATTTTTTCACTTCCTTATCTCCAAGAGGTCTACTGAGCTAGAACAACATCTATCTTCTGTACCTCAAATACTTCTGATTTAAAATTAAAATGATTTTCTTCTGGGGTTTAGAACTAAAGCTACTTTCCCTTGTCATGCTAAAGGGAAAGATAACAGCTAACTTACTCTTTTTTTTTTTAACCCTTACCTTCTAAGTATTGGTTCCAAAGCAGAAGAACAGTAAAGGCTAGGCAATTGTAGTAAATGACTTGCCCAGGGTCATACAGCTAAGTCGTGTCTGAGGCCAAATTTGAACCCAGGACCTCCTATCAATAAGCTTGGCTCTCTATCCACTGAGTCAGCTAGTTGCCCAGCTAACTTACTCTTACCAGAATAACTTCCTTTCATCCTTGGTACACAAGCAACAATCAAGTATAACTAATACATCTTGTTATAAAAGTAAGCAGCAAACAGAAATTAGAGAAGTCAAACATACTAGGTTAAACAACAGAAGAGAGACCAGAGTAAATGAGCTCTTTGATTTGGGAGCAAGGAAAAATCTTAGCTCCCCCATGTTAAGAATGATCTCACTCTGGGAAGCCAGTTCATAACAGTCTGGATTTTCAGGTACTAGAAACGAAGGGACAACTTAGCTTTCCCACCCAAAAAAGATTCCCTGTTCACCCTTAGGAAATTCATTCTCTCTCTGTCTTTGTCTTTCCTTCTTTCTCAGTCTCTGGCTCTCTGGCTCTCTCTTTCCTTTCTCCGTCTCTCTCCCCTCTCTGTCTCCCTCTCTGTTTCTCTCTCTTTCCTTCCCCCTTCCCCCCTCCTCTCTGTCTCTCTCTTTCTCTCCTCTCTCTCTCTCTCTCCTCTTGGTCTCCCTGCCCCTCATCTCTCTGTCTCTCTCTTCCCTCTCTCTCTCTCTCTTCCTTCTCTCTCTCTCTCTTCCTTCTCTCTCTCCTGTCTCTGTCCTCTCTCTCTTTGTCTCTCTCTTTCTCTCTGTCTGTCTCTTACATACATTCCAATTGATGAGACAGCAAGCAAATAAACTTTGACTCAGGGATGGGGAGGAATAGATGATCTGGAAAGACTTCCTTCAGAAGGTGAGATTTGAGACCAATCCTGAAGGAAGACAGAGAAGGTAGGAAGTGGAGAAAAAGAGGGCAAGTATTCAAGGTATGAGCAAGTCAATCCAAAGCCACCAAGGAGATATGTGAGAGGAACAGGAAGCAAGCTAGAGTAGCTGAATTGTAAAATGTGTAGAAGGAAGTAAAGTATATGAAAAAAGAATAATCCTGGCACTGGAAAAAGAATTGAGTAATGGAACAAAGTAGAAAACTGATATATTAAAATAAATGTTTATTTTAAAAGATGAGTTTGATAAACCCACACTCTAAAAAGACTAGGGAATAGAGCCAATGTTTAATTTTTTTTTTAAAGCTAAAACAATTTGATAGCTATGATAAGCAATGGGTTTCAGGCCATACCTCACTTCCTACATCTCAATAAAACTATAGTTGAATCAGCAATATACATTTTAAATATATATATATATATATACATATATATATAATTTTAAAAAATAACTTAGGAGAGGGGCAACTAGGTGGCTCAGTAGAGAGTCAGGCTAGGAGATGGGAGGTTCTGGGTTCAAATCTGGATTCAGACACTATCTAGCTATGTAACCCTGAGCAAGTCACTTGGCCCCATTTCTTTAACCCAGTGATGGTGAACCTTCATTCGTGCCATGTCCCACCTCCCCTTACCTCTCATAGGGGAGGGAGGAAGCTCTCCCATTTGGCTGCTGGGCAGAGGGGCAGGGGATGTGAAAAAATGCCATAAGGCCCAATGGAAAGGGGGAGGGGCACAGGTCCTACCCAGTCCCTCTGTCTTCCTAATAATGATCTGGGAAGGCTGGGGGAGTGACTGTGTGCCCACAGAGAGCACTTTGCGCGCTATCTTTGGCACCCATGCCATAGGTTTGCCATCACTCCCTTAGCCCTTACTGCCCTCCTGTCTTAGAACTGATACTTAGTATTTATTATAAGACAGAAAATTTGCTTTTTTTATAAAAATAAAACACAATAACTTAAAGGGAAAAAGGAGGGATAATGTATTGGCCTCAATGATAGGAAGGAGAGACATTTTTATTAATCTAACAAATAGGGGATGGCTGGGTGGCTCAGTGGATTGAGAGTCAGGCCCAGAGATAGGAGGTCCTGGGTTCAAATATGGCCTCAGGTACTTTCTAGCTATTTGAAGATGGAATTAACTCTCCCCTGCCCATTTTTAGATTTAATCACCAAAAGCATATACACTCCACTTATCCTTAAGTATGGGGAGGTCTGTGCCCCACATATATGATAGTGGGTGATGAATCAGAAACCCACTGACTGCCCCCTGGACAGTCCTAAGCAAAGCTATAGCTGCAATTGGTCCATGTAAAATGGAAGGAAGGCACAGGAAGTTACAAAAGGAATGGCCTTTAAAAGTGGCAAGAACTTCCTGTGACCAGCTCTTTTACCCTGGAACTTGATCTTGAAGGAGCTCTAGCTTGGGACCTCAGACTGCTCTTGGATTTTCCCTTAGAACTACGATATGGGTGAATGAAAAGGCTGACTCCCTTTCCTGGCTTTTCTGGAGGTACTTGCCTTCAGAGAGGCTCCATCTTAGAAGAGGCCTTATGGCTAAAACCCTTGTTTAATTTACCTCTGGGCCCCCATTGCTGGGGCCTCTGAAGCTCTGCCTGGTTCGAACCTACTCTCTTTCTCTCTCTCTCTCATTTCCTACTTTCACATTTTCCCTCTATTTTATAAATACATTTCTAGAAATTCATTCTGACTTGAGTAATAATTTCTGATAACCAAATTTTATATATTTAGTCTAACTCTTTAATTTTTAACCTTTACACTATGTGACCCTAGGCAAGTCACTTGACCCCCATTGCCTAGCCCTTACCACTCTTCTGCCTTGGAACCAGTACCTAGTATTGATTCTAAGATGAAAGGTAAGGGTTTAAAAAAAAAAATCTAACAAATAGAAGAAATCATTAGAAACAATCTATGAGTTTGATTCTATAAAGATAAAAGTATTTTTCCTAACAGTAGTGCTTCTAAAATTAAAAGAAAAGTAATATTAATTAAAAATTTTTTGAAATAAATATATTAAAGTGGTGCCATCCAGAATCCATAAAGATATATCCATAAGGCTAATAATATTCATTATGCCATAAAGCATTGGTTGAAAGAACCTAAGAAGACTAGAAGAAATATAATCTTTAATTAACCTATAAAAAGGTCCCCAGATTCCCTAATAACCAGAGAAATGAAATCAAGTCAACTTCAAAATCTCATTTAATTTTCTTTGAAATGGCAAAAAAAAAAAAGCAAAAATTATAAAATCTAATGTTGGTAAAGCAGTAGGAAAACAAAAACTTCTAATATGTTGTTAGTAGAACTGCAGAACATATAAATGTTCTAGAAATCAATATGACAATGTTGAACAAATCACAAAACTATTCATACTCTTCATCCCATTGTTAGGGTTTAGTTCTAAAGACGTCATAAAAAGAGAAGACAGCCTATTTGTACAAATATATTTATGGCTGCTTTATTTGTAATAGAAAGAAAAAGAAACATTCTATGTCTAGAAATTGGAGAATTATTTAATATGTTGTCTTATATATTAGTGTAGTCTTAAATAACCTGAGCCCACTAATGGTTAAGTGAGGGTTCTTGTGAAAATAAAATAAGTGAAGCTCTTAGTAAACCTTAAAACATTGTATAAATGTTATTAAGTAAACTTTAATGACTTATTTTATATGTTTTATTTGATTCTTTTTGTTAACTTTTACAAAGTTTAAACGAATTTTTGAAATTCAGAATATACTCTGGCCCAGTAGTCTCTAATATTTTCATTGCTCATTATGTTTTTATGCTTTAAGAATGCACTATTCAAACCCAAATGGGAAACAGGATGTGAGGATCTTAATGACTATTTTAGATGAGATGCTTTAATGAAGAGCTTCTTTCAGGGTATGCTAAAATCATTGATTAGCATGATCTGCCAAAACAATTTATAAGTCACCTGAAAACAATTTTGCAAACACTTTGTTGGTGTTAAACTTAATGAGTGAGGGCCATGGTCTTGTCTAGAGTAACAATTTTCTACTGATTAATTTACAGAGAAAATAAGCTACTTATCACTGTTTGTAATATTACTGCTTAGCTTTTTTGCATGCCCTGATAATATTGGTGAATATTATTAGGTCCAAGACCTGTTTCTAAATATGAAAAAACAGCCTGAGGAACTTATAATCAAAAGCTTCATTAACTCTTTAAAAAAAAAAAGGTGCCCAAACAAGCCATTAACCTATTTTCAAATTCTAGATTCTCAAAAAACATTGATTAGACACTGAAGGAGGAGATATCTTGAAGTTTCCCTAGAGAAATGAGTTCTTTTTTAGGGCAATGCCTTTATTATATGAGTTCATCTGCCAGTAGACAATTTGTCACACTAATTTAACCAAAAGCTAAGGCACAGTGAGTGTATTTCCTCATGCAATGCTAGCCCTTATAAATGGTTTTTGTGGGTCATTATGCTGGTCAGAATTCTAATTGCATAGAGCCTACCTTAGAAAGTTACAGATGGAAGGACATTTTAAAGATCATTTTGTAGATGAGATCGTTGAAGCCCAGAGAAGTGAGATGAGCATCTCTTCAGCCGAGACTTTTCTCTTCCTTAAGGAGTGCTACTCTGGAGAGCTATGACTACCTTTCCATGGCCATCTGCAGGCTCTTTATGGGTACATTGTCATTTCTTCTCTACCTCTTCCCTGAGAGAACTGGGGACCTCTCAAATTCACCAAATCACCTGCATATTTTCCTTGGAATCCTCATTCAAATAAGGGCAAGAAAGAATAAACAATAAGAATCTACCTGTTCAAAAATATTTATAACTGTTCTTTTTGCGTGGCAAAGAACTGGAAACTAAAGGGATGTCCATTGATTGGGGAATGTCTGAACAAGTTGTGGTGTATGATTATAATGGAATACTATTATCAGGCCGTAAGAAATGACAAGATGATCACAAAAAAACTTGGAAAGATTTATATGAAGCCAAGCAAAGAGAAATGAGCAGAACCAGGAGAATGTTGAACACAGTCATAACAACAATAAAGTATGATGATCAGCTGTGAATGACAACTATTATGACAACCTTGTTTTATGTGAATTCCCAATTTACCTTTGTCTTATGTGAATTTGTCTTCAAGAAAACTCCCTGAAAGACCCATATCCCAAACCCTTTATTTTTTTTATTTGTTGTTGAAAAATGTTTATTTAATTAATTTACAATATTTTTACCATGGTTACATGATTCATGTTCTTTCCCTCCCCTCTTTCCCCCCACCCCCATAGCTAATGCTCAATTCCATTGGGTTTTACATGTGTCATTGATCAAGACCTATTTCCATATTATTAATAATTGCACTAGGGTGATCGTTTAGAGTCTACATCCCCAATCATATCCCCATTGACCCATGTAATCAAGTAGTTGTTTTTCTTCTGCATTTCTACTCTCACAGTTCTTTCTCTGAATTTGGATCGTGCTCTTTCTCATAAGTCCCTCAGAATTGTCCTGGGTCATTGCATTGCTGCTAGTAGAGAAGTCCATTATGCTCGATTGCTCTACAGTGTATCAGTCTCTGTGTACAATGTTCTCCTGGTTCTGCTCCTTTCACTCTGCATCAATTCCTGGAGGTTGTTCCAGTCCCCATGGAATTCCTCCAGTTCATTATTCCTTTGAGCACAATAGTATTCCATCACCATCAGATACCACAATTCGTTCAGTCATTCCCCAATTGGAGGACATCCCCTCATTTGCCAATTTTTTGCCACCACAAAGAGTGTGGCTATGAATATTTTAAACAATAGCCTTCAATTATCCCTTAAACACCCTGGGTGCTCTCAGGGAGAAGGAAAGGGTAGAAAGAAGGAAGAAAATATGATTTATAAAATGTCAGAAAACAAATATTAAAAATTGTTATCATCATGTCATCTGAGAAAAAATTAAAATTAAATTTTAAAAAGGAGTGAACACAATAGAAACAGAGTGGTGGCTGGATGAGGAGATATGACTGATTCCCTTTCTCTCATCCAACTTTTCAATGCTGTTCTCTCTAAAGCTAAGGCTTAAAGACTAGAGATTGAGAGATAAGAGGGTCACACCTTTTGTATACACATTCAGTTCTGGCTCAGGAACTCTTGAATCATCAGTTCCTCTGGCTCCACAGACAATTAAAAAACTTTTTGTCATCCTAGTAAAAACTCTTGAATCATATCAAGAATCCAGCTCCCCCAAGTTTCCCTTGTGGTCTCCAGGTCCAATTTGGGGAATGCATGCTTGGGCTGAAAATAGGCAGAGAATACCATGCAGGCTTCAACAAAGAGGCCCTCGTTGGCTGAGCAAGAGTTCCCAGAACCAAAGGCATCCCTTTGCTTGTCTCTCCAATTCCTGCTCCTTTTACAGTACTCACAAGTAAAAGCATGCATGTAGTCCCCTCGAGCATACATGGAGTTTCTTAACAAAAGAGCTCAGGGCAAGCAAAAAAGAAGAAATTGAACAATGAGACTGAGACTGTTAACTTTCTCATATGACTCTCTATGCCAGATTTCTCTTGATTCCCAAGCAAAGAGGCTGTTGTAGGAGAGCTCATTCAGGTTCTTACCCAAAGAATTGGGACTTCATACTCCATTCATCCAAAGGCATGAAAATGTTTATTCAAGGATGATCCAGAGAGTTTGTGGCCAGGGTATTGGAATAGCCATTGTAGAAATGGAATAGTGTGTGTCTAGGGATTAAGGTCCCTAGATTTATGGAGGGTCTGGGAGATTGCTTCCTCCCATTCTTGGAAACTCTCCACCTTTTCTCAGAATGTTCCTCCCTTGGGTATTTCTTTCTTTTCCTTCCTTCCTTCCTTCCTTCCTTCCTTCCTTCCTTCCTTCCTTCCTTCCTTCCTTCCTTCCTTCCTTCCTTCCTTCCTTCCTTCCTTCCTTCCTTCCTTCCTTCCTTTCTTCCTTCCTTCCTTCCTTCCTTCCTTCCTTCCTTTCTTCCTTCCTTCCTTCCTTCCTTCCTTCCTTCCTTCCTTCCTTCCTTCCTTCCTTCCTTCCTTCCTTCCTTCCTTCCTTCCTCTCTCTCTTTCTTTCTTTCTTCCTTCCTTCCTTTCTCTCTCTCTTTCTCTCTTCCATCCTTTCTTTCTCTCTTTCTCTCTTTCTCTCTCTCTCTTTCTTTCTTTCTTTCTTTCTTTCTTTCTTTCTTTCTTTCTTTCTTTCTTTCTTTCTTTCTTTCTTTCTTTCTTTCTTTCTTTCTTTCTTTCTTTCTTTCTTTCTTTCTTCCTTCCTTCCTTCCTTCCTTCCTTCCTTCCTTCCTTCCTTCTGTCCTTTCTTTCTTTCTTCCTTTCTTCCTGGAATCAATAATGTGTATTGGTTCCAAGGCAGAAGAGTGGTAAGGGCTAGGCAATGGGGGTCAAGTGACTTGCCCAGGGTCACACAGCTGGGAAGTGTCTGAGGCTAAGAGGGAACAGGACCTCCCCTCTCTAGGCCTGGCTCTCAATCCACTGAGGGACCCCTCTCAAAGCACACAATCCCATCTCCATCACTGTCTACCCCTACCAGGGCTAGTGTTAATTCTTCTTCACATTTACAAAAGTAAAATATAAGTAAAAAAGTAGATCAATATTAAATAAACCTAGCAACATTTAATTCACAACTAGATTTAATTTCCTTCACAAAACACTCCTTGAATTGAAAATTTTAATTATATAAAATATTTTCATATTATGTTGAATTTCTGCATCCTTGATGATGTCTGTACATCACACTGCACAAAAAGGAACAAATTTTAAAAAAGAACAGATCATCTAAATTCACTACTGTAAGGTACATAGCATACTTTCCTGATTTTTTAAAATAATTTTTTTATAAATTTGATTTTGACTACAGATGATTAGTGACCCTAAACAGTGTCCTTGCAATAAACTTTCATCTTCATTAAAGCTATCTATATTAGTTGCTTTACAAACTAGGCATTTAAAGGCAGAACACAGTATCTACTCTCAGTTCTGTTTTAGAGAGGACACATTGGCTTAGATGACTAGAAAAGAGGATAGATCTATAGAAAAGAAATCTCCTAGAACTAAATTGTTGTTACTAGGCATCCAGATGGACTTGTTGGCATAATTTCATGAATAAATATTGTTGTTTCCTGAGGAAGTCACCCCTGACATCTGGCTAAACCAGTTGATACTGCTGTCCCCACAAGACTTGACTTTGTTTTGTGTTAAATAGGTCTGTTCTAATAATTTTTTAAAGAAAATTTTAAGAAAAATTTTTCAAGAAAGGGATATGAAAATATAGTTCTTGCATGAAGTTTTTAAAATTGCAAGTATGGTAGGTGTTTCTACAGGATTTAAACCAGTATTTCAATTGAGAAGGAAACAGTGGCCCTTAAACATAATTGAGACAGAGTGGTATGGCTGAGGAAAAGGGACAACATAGCATATGGTCTCATTTTAAGTTCTGTTTTCAAAATCTCACACAAGATAGCTTTTTGCTCTATAAACATAATCTGTTTCCTCCAGCTATCTTTTAATTCTGGCCTTCCACCATCAATATTACATGCATCATCACAGATCTAGCTCTTAAATTCATGAAGAAGAACCCTTGAAAGCTAACTGACTGAGTTGTGATTTGGCATGTAAGTTTCTTGAGGTCAGGGACTGTTTTTTGCCTCTCTCTGCAACCTCAGGGCTGTGCACAATGCCTGGAACATAGTAGACACAGTAAGTGTTTATTGATGGATGGGTAGATTAAAAAAAATGAAAAAAAACCTGGAGAAATTTGTAAGTATCAAATTGTAATTCTAGGCCATGGGTTTGTGCTCTCCTCAAATGAGTGTTTTTTTTTTCCTTTAGAATTTCCTCTACTCAGTGTTAATTTAGAATATAATTTAATAAATTAAATATTTACTCTCTAAACATTAAATCAGAGTTTTCTGAGATGATAAACCTATAACCCTAAGGTTATGAGATTTTAAAGAATTTCGGATAAGACTCTTGAAGGAAATGTAAAAAAAACAATTATTATGAATTGTTATAATTATTGCTGTTAGTCATAGTAATAATAACTTATTATAAAGTATTTTATATTTATAAAGTACCTTTTCTATACTATCTCATCTGACCCTCACAACAATTCTATGAAGCTTGACAGTTCAAACTGATATGTTAGTAGTCTAAATAGTCAATATTGAAGTCGATACTATTATTATCCCTATATTTTATATATAAGGAAACTGAGTCTCAGAGGGATTAACTCAATTGCTCAAGGTCTCACAGTTAAGAAGTATTGAAGCAGGGACTTGTTGGTCTAGTTTCTGTCAGATTGCTGTCTAGTTTTCTCAACAATTTTTGTTTAAAAGGGAATCCTCTCCAATAACTAGTCTTTCAATTGATCAAACACTATAATACTGTGGATTGTTGTTTTGTTCTTTCCTCCTATATGTTGTATAACTAATAGATTTAGGTAGTATCCTCATTTTTTTTATTATATTGACTCAATCTGCCCATAAGGAAATACTTTTCCAGTTATCTAAATCTATCTTTATGTCTGTAGAGAATATTTATAACTAGATTCATGTACTCCCCAGATGAAGCTTTTTGTTATTTTTTTAAAAGAAACTTCTCTTTTCAGATCTTGCTAGATTTTCTTTTCATATAAGAATGCCAATAGGGGGCAGTGGGTTAGGTCAGTGGATTGAGAGTCAGGCCTAGAGGTGGGTCCTAGGTGCAAATGTGACCTCAGATACTTCCCATCTGTGTGACCCTGGGCAAGTCACTTAACCCCCATTGCCTCCCTACCACTCTTCTGTCTTGGAACTAATACATAGAAGGTAAGGGTTTAAAAAGAAAAAATATGCCAGGAATTCTGGTAGATTTATCTTATATCTGGCAACTTTACTGGAGTGTTTAGTTATTTCAATTAATTTTAATCCATTTTCTATTCTTCTCTAAGCCATTATATTCATCTGTAAAAAAAAAAAACAATAATTTTGATATCTCTTTGCTTATTCTTATTCCTTCAGTTTCCTTTTTTCTTATCTCATTACTATATTAACAGTTCTAACACTGTGTTAAATAGTGGAAGAGATAAAGGACATCCTTGTTTACCTCTAATTTTGTTGGAAAAGTCTCTAACTTTTCTCCATTCATTATAATGTTTTCTTGTGAATTTGAATAAATACTACTTTACTATATGAAAGAAAAATCCATTGTGATTTCTAGAACTTTTAGTAGAAATTAGTTGAATTTTGTAAAAAAAAGCCTTTTTAGGCATCTATTTATATACTCAATATTTATATTTATTTTGGTATTTATGTAATTAACATGACTTATTATATTTATAGTCTTCCTTTTGTCAAATAGAATTTATATTCTTGAACTTGAGTCTTCTGACATCAGTGCTCTTGCCACACCAGAATAACATTGCTACTATAATTTAAAGTAATATGATGTTCTTTAAAAGACCTAAAATAGTACTGTTTGAGTCCAAAATATAGGTTTCACAACCAATGAATTAATAATGTAAATATTTGTGAATTTTTTTCAGCATGATAAACAAAATCACTCAGCACATAATGAGCACTTAATAGAAGCTTTTTCTTTCATTCATTTATACTAAAATTTGTAAGGGAAACTAGCACAGCCCTTTGTTAATAACTGTGGTAAATTGGAATTCCTACCCTTTATTTGTGTAGTCACTTGATCTTTTTAGAAGAGATCGACCAAGAGTACAAAAAATAAATTAAAATTCATTTTTAAAAGCATAATAACACTTCAATATGCAGGCAAAATGTCTCTGAAATTATAGTCATCAGCAAAACCAGGAAGTTTCTCAATGCAATCAATTTCACAAGTACTTATTCATTGCAGATGATGTAATGGGTTGATTTCGGTAGCCTGGCAGATTTCTAAACATAATAATTATTTGTATTATTAATTATTAAATAAAATTGTTGGAAAATATTCTTTTGTTTTTTTTCCAAAATATTACATGTTGTCATTTTAAAACATCATAATGGTGGTTTGCCATGCCCTACCAGGGGCAACTAGGTATTGCAGTGGATAGAGCACTGGGCTTAGAATCAGGAAGATTCTTCTACATTAGTTCAAATCTGTCCTCAAACACTTCTTGCCTGGTATGATCCTGAGTAAGTCACTTTAACCCTGTTTGCTACAGTTTCTCATCCATGAAAAGAACTGGAAAAGGAAACAGAAAACCACTTCAGTATCTTTGCCAAGAAAATCCCAAATGGGGTCATGGAGATTTGGACACAACTGAAAAATAGCAATGTTCTCTTGCCTCCATATTCAATTCCATATAAAATTCATTTAATAATACTTTTACATATTTCATATCCATTATAAATGTATGTATTCTATTTCCTAGCAAAAATAAGCACTTAACACATTATCTTGTTTTGACTTTTCACTATCCTCATAAGAAATGTCTGTTTTAGGGGTGGGAAAACAATATTAAGTGACCCATGATGACAAAGTAAGTCACTAACTAGTCTGAAATAGAGCATAACTGTTTTCTGGAGTCCCTTCTACCTTTATACAAATGAATCAAGATGTCACATTCACTATGTAAATTTAAAAAATATCTTCTTAAGAAAATAAAAATAGGACTCCTTTTAACAGGAGAGTCACAACTCCTATCAGGCTTATCTAACAATAAATTGTTTATATGTCTAGGCATCTCAAAATGTCTATTAATATTTAAAACTTTTCCTTTTTTATTTTAAACAATCATAAAAAACAAACAGTTCAAGATATAAAGAATAAATAAGAGGATTGTAAAAAACTATGAGAATCTTTTACTTTAAGATGCACACAAACGCATGATTATAAGCAATATTGCTCCGTGTCCCCTTCTATATTTTTTCTTATATGCTTTTTTAATATTTTAGTGAGCCTTTTTTTCCATTCTACTATTACCCACTCACTTCCTCACTTCTCTCTCCAGTAGACGCCTTCCTTTATGAAAAATATGAAAAAACAGTTGAGCAAAACAAATGAACACGTTGACTATGTCTGAGAATGCATGGCTGATTTTGTACCTAGGAAGGTAAGTTTTGTCATCTCTTCTTGATTCATCATTTCCTTGTTTAGATTTGAAATAACTTTCAAAGTTATTTCCCCTCGCTTATTACTGTTATTGTTATACAAATTATTTTCCTGGTATTTCTCCCTTCTCTCTGTATCAGTTAATAAGAGGCTTTCTTTAAACATTTCTCTGAAGCCATCATATCCATAATTTCTTTTGGTATAATAAAATTCCATTATATTCATATACCAAAACTTGTTTATTCATTTTCTAATATTTTGTTTCCCAGTAGTTTGTTACAACAAAAAGTGCTATTAGGAGTTTTTACCCTGGGGTCTAGGAACTAGTTTGGAAAACAAAAAGTACATCTTTATTTCGACATAATTGGTTTCCTTTATAATCCTATGGATTCCATTTTATATACTTAAAAACATTAATTTGAGAAGAGGTCAGTATACTTCAGCAGACTGCCAAAGAGGTCAACTCCCTAGAAAGTGTACTGTTGTGTCTGTCCTGCCACAATCCTTTCAACAATTGTCATCTTTGCTGATCTTCTGGGTGTGGTGGAGATTTTTTTTTTGTTTGGATTAATATTTCTCTTGTTATTAGTAACAGCATCTTTTCATAAGGTTGTTGATAGCTTGCATTTTTTTATTTGAGAATTTCCTTTTCATATCCTTTGACTTGTCTAATACATTTTAACACGTTTTACATATTTGGAACTTTCCATCCTCATCCTGGAAGATGAGGTTCTTAAGATACAGAATTGAACATAATCTTGGAGAGGTACCTATCTTAATACAATGAAATATTTAATATAATGAAAGTAATTTAGTTAACAATTCCCTGCAATCAGGAGTGAATTTTCACTTTATCATGGTTTTCAAGAGCCTTTATTTTATGCCTGACACGAGCTAGTTTATATTTTTAAAGCAGGTGCCTCCCCTTCTCAAAAAAACTTAGTGAATTTGACCTATCAAAGAGCAAAACCTATTCTGGTGATATATATTGGCAGAACTTATAGGGTGATCTGTGAGGTAAACTTCGCTATTAATAATAACTAGATGGTACATGAAGAGGACACAAGGCCTAGAATCAAATCTAGTGTCGGACACTTACTAGCTTTGTGATCCTAGGCAAGTCACTTAATCCTGTTTGCCTCAGTTTATTCATCTGTAAAATGAGTTGGAGAAGGAAATGGCAAACCACTCCAGTATCTTTGCCAAGAAAACCCTAAATGGGGTCAGGAAGAATCAGACCCAACTGAAACAAATGAACAACAACAACAAAATTAATGACAGCAATAACTGCAGGGCTTCACAAAGCAAATATCCTCTAGTTTTAGAGGTTCCCAAGCAATCCCTCTCTGGACTTCCTTAGCTGTGGAATCTCATTTCTGGGTCAGAATCCAGCCCCTTCATCTATTTCTGCCATATGTTTGCTAATCAATGCTTATTCCTAAAAAAATGCTGCCAACCATAGATAATAAGAAATTACACACATTGTTCTTCCTTCTTTTACATGTTTCACATCTGATTTAAATATTTTGAAACATATCAAGCTGTGACCGTGCTCTGCTTGTCTTTTCCCCCCATACTGAATGAGTCTTCTATACTAATGTCTGATGGGACAGGAAGAAAATAAAAACAGACAAGAAGCATTTAAATTGCCTCAGCTATTGGGGGCAGCTTGGTGGCTCCATGGATTAAGAGCCAGGCCTGGCAGGGGAGAGGTCCTGGGTTCAAATTTGGCCTCAGACCCCTCCTAACTGTGTGACCCTAGACAAGTCACTTAACCCCCATTGCTTCACCCTTACTGCTCTTCTGCCTTGGAGCCAATATATAATATTGATTCAAAAGATGGAAGATACGGGTTTAAAAGAAAAAAAACTGCCTCATCCATCAAAGCCCCCTCACTTCTGATCAAATGTTTCTCCCACACTGTTTAATTCTGCATTCCCTGTGTATTTGGTAGACATCTTGGTTTTTGAACATTCACTAAATGAGATTTCTCTACTCTCCTGGCAGTATTTCCCACCCCAACCCCCATTCCCCTACTTCTATACTTTCTACCTGACCACAACCACTGCTTTTCCTGCCTGAATGGGCCCCTCCACCCTCAACTTTTACCAACCAGAGCCATCAGGAGGACAAGCAACCAAGACTCTGTGCCAAGATACAGAAATCTGGAGGGCATCGAGCATTTGCAGCCCTGTAGCAGCTTAGAAACAACTGAACTTAGCTCCTAAAATAATTGCCTAAAACAGGAATTTATGGGAGAGGCTCTCCCAGTCTTCTCCCTAGGTAAGATCCTCCCATCATTCTTTGCCTTCCCCATCTCCCTCCATTATACCTGCAGCAGGGTCTCCACCAGCAGCCTTGCTTTGTATTTAGAGCATGGCTTCCAGGGTGCATCTGCACCTGGATAGAGAGCATAGTTCAGGTCACTTGCCTCAGGAACAAAAATTGCTGGTTAGAGCTCTGTTCCTGACTCCTAGATTTCCTCAGAAAACTAGTAGGTTTCTTCCTCTGACCACTTCTACCTCCTTGGTGTCTAAAGTTGTTCAGTCTCTATGGTCTGGTATAAAAATTATAGTTCTCTATTATGTTATATAATATAGTTATGTTTATTACAACAGTTCCGATAAACTTGCTTTTCAGTTTCTTATTTTTTCATGGATGATAGTGTTTTCATGAACATAGAAATGGCCCATTAGTATAATGGATGGTGCATCAGTCAGGAAGACTTGAGTTCAAATTCCACCTCAAATGCTAGTGTATAATTCTGGGCTAGTCAGTTAACCTCTCTCAGCCTCCGTTTCCTCATTTCTAAAATGGAGAAAATAGTATCTACTTCCCAGGGTTGTTGTGATAAGTCAATGAGATAATATGTGTATTGTGATTTGCAATCTTCAGTGTTATGTGAATTTTAGCTGTCATTTGGCTGTCGCTTTGACTTCCAATTCCTGCACCACTCGGGGCTTTCTTAGGCCACAACCCAGGCTCTTGTTTCCCTCTCCTTCCTGATTTTGACCCAGTAATTAACTGGTATCAGCTCTAACCTGTCCTCTCCACCCAGATCTCATGCCTTTTCATCACTCATGTCTTACCAAACACCAGCTTGGGATTACTCCCACTCTCTGCCTTTTCTGCTCTTAATCATGGGCTACTGAACAATGCTGGAAGAAGTAATGCCAGACGGCTGACTAGGTCAAATACAAATGATATAAGCATGATTGTTCCCATTTTACCAATGAGAAAATTAAGTCTTAGAGCGCTTAAGCAACTTGTCCATGCTTAGCCAGTTATGAAGGGTCAGAACCAGGACGTGAACTAATGAATTCCTCCTCTCAATCTTTGATTTTGTAATACAAATGATGATAGTGTGACTTTTTTAAATACCATTTGAAGGTTTTGGCAGCATTTAACATACATGATTTTATTTAATCCACTGCCTCTTTCTGCCACTTAACAAAACTTGCATTATTCAGTTTTAATTTTTTAAAAAGAGGTTTTCGGCTTCCCATGGCCCTCTCTGGAAACTTACTGGAACAACGCTCAAAGACTGTGGATAATCACTATTATTATCATATTGTATCTAGGTACTCTATGTGAAATTCATGGCTAGAGCTTTGAAATGAGCTACCTACTTAAACACTCACCTTTCTGACTTTGGTTTAAAATTTAATAATAACCATAGGCAACATCGCAACCATGCAGAACTACAATTTAAATTTTTTTTATTTTATATGATTTTTTTAAAAAGCAAGACATATGTAAAGATATTCTGCTATAGGAAGAGTCTGAAAAGGATAAGTGATAGCAGCTGGTATTCAACTTACATGACTATGTATCGTGAAAATGATAGTTCAAATAAGACTGCATTAGATTTGATTATCTTAAGGATTTATGACATCTACGGATGCAAAATCAAACAGGACTCATTTGAAAGTAAGCATTTATATCCTGTGAGTTCATTTTAAGCCCACAAGAAAAGATTAAATTACTTGAGGAATTGAACACGGGAAGGGGAATTATCCAAATCCTTTTATGCTGAATTATACTAATATCTAGAGAGACTTTTCCTGCTCTCGTTACTTAACTCTTTCTTAGAGCACAGCAACACATATTCACCATCCAAAGAGAAGAAGAATTTCAAGAAAACGTCCTTTCAGCCATTCTGCAAAGCCAAGGACCCAGGAGGCAAAGCCACGCTGCCATTTCTAAGCCAAGATTCATTAGCGAACTGGTTATTTCCTCCTGCGTATCCCGAACATCTGTGAAGGTTATAGATCTGGCTGTGGGCCACTGGCTTTGCATAGGATTCTCTCCTTCAAGCTGAGGCAAGCCCTAGCTTTGTCGCCTTCCAGATAGGACACGGAATCGAGCCTCTCTCTTCCAAATTTGCTACACGACACTATGGCTCAGAAGTCAGCAGAAGCAGTTTTCAGACCAGCAGAATCTTCCTGAGTCCAGCCATGGGACGCCAATGAACACAGCCTCAATCTGACATGTGCTGCGTGTGCTGCCGGGAGTCCTTCTTTCTCATAGCTGCCAGGCATTCAAAAGACAAAGATTAGGGTGGATAAATACAGTTGGTTATTATCTGTTTGAGGAATGATAATTGGGCCTATGGAAATTTACGAGTCAATAAAGGAGAGGGCATGGAGAGAGGAGAGAACCTTGGGGGATAAACACTCAACGTTATGAAGATGAACAAGGATCCAGCAAAGGAGACTGAAGAGTGGCCATACGCTTAGAAGAGAGGGGATGAGAGAAGGGTTAGGAAACTCAGAAAGGTGGCAGTGAGTTCAATTGCTTCAAGAGAATTTATTTTGGGGGGCAGCTGGGTAGCTCAGTGGATTGAGAGCCAGGCCTAGAGAGGGGAGGTCCTAGGTTCAATCTAGCCTCAGACACTTCCCAGCTGTGTGACCCTGGGCAAGTCACTTGACCCCCATTGCCTAGCCCACACCACTCTTCTGCCTTGGAGCCAATACACAGTATTGATTCCAAGACAGAAGGTAAGGGTATTAAAAAAAAAAAAGTATTTATTTTTGTTCATTTGTCTTTTTGAGCCACGTCCAACTCTTCTTGACTCCATTTGAGGATTTCTTGACAGAGATAACTAGAGTGGTTTGACATTTCCTTCTCTAGCTCATTTATTTTATAGATGAGAAACTGAGGCAAACACGGTTAAGTGATTTGTCTAGGGACACACAGATAGGGAATGTCTGATTTGAAGTTGGGACTCCAAACCTAGGGCTCTATCTACTGTGCCACCTAACCATCCCAGTATTTATTAAGTACCTATTATATGCCAGTCATTGTGCAAAATGCTATCAATATAAAGACCAATAGGAAATGATCCCTGCGGAGGACATGACATATATATGTGTGTGTATATATATATGTGTGTGTGTGTGTGTGTGTGTGTGTGTGTGTGTGTGTATAAAGTAAATATATAAATATAAAATCTTTTAGAGGGGAAGACATGAGTGGCTAGGGGACCAAGAAAAGCTATACCTTGAACTGAACTTTAAATGAATTATGAAAAGAAATATGAAAGAAATATGGATTCTTACAGGCAGAGGTGAGATGAGAGAACATTTTAATCATGGACTAAAGGCAAAGTCATAGAGATAGGAGACGAAATATGTTTTATAAGAAACAGGAAGAAAGCCAGCTAGCTAGACAACAGAGTACACAAAAGGTAGTGATTTATATTTAGACTAAAAGAAGATTTATTGGAGCCAAATTGTGAGGGACTTTAGATGCTACACACAAGAGTTTGTGAACTTAGAGGCAACAGGAAGTCAATAGAATTTATGGGAAAATAATGTGTCATGGCTATACAGATATTTAAGAAAATCACTTTGGTATCTGCTCAAAGTCAAAAATAGCAGAGAGATCAAAGAGGAGGGGATTATTGGTAAAAGTTATTGGACTTGGTACTAGGAAGTCACAGGCTTGAAATACCAGGGAGGAAACCACCCAACACTCTGCCAACAGGAAATCAGCATTTTGGGAGAGAACTAAACTGCAAAATAGAGAGCTGCAATCATGCTATCAAAGTAAAAAAAAAGTGCCACATAAAAAGGGTTAAGTTATGAATATAGGTGGGTAAAGCAGAGACATGACTAGGGATTTTTCCATTGGGAGAAGCACTACAAACAGTACTCATGACAAATACAAAAGCCATCCTTAGCTGGAGGAGAGGAGCAAAGGCTACCTTGTGGTGTGAGGTAGAGATGCTGAAACACCCCAAATCTGCTCTTAGAGAAGCTGCTCATCCCACAGAGGAAGGAAGCTACTCTGAAGCTTCTAGGGTCAGCTGGCATCCAAGAAGTCCAATTGCTCTCTTGGCAAAACTTCTGGGATCTTAGGTTATTTTTTTCCCCTTTAATTTTGTAGCCCACATGAATTTTCAGTAGCATATTAGCTGGAGAATTCACCCTATTCCCTATTCACCCAATTCCAGTGGATCTCTGTTGCCTCTAGGATCAAACATAAACCCCTCTCTTTGGTGTTTAAAGCCTGCCATAACCTGATCCCCCCCCAACCTTTTCAGTCTTCTCACACCTTACACCTCCCTCCCTGCTTGCAATCCAAAGTCACTAGCCCTTGGTTATTTCACAAACTATACACTCCAGCTCTCAGCTTCCAACATTTTCTATGGCTGTCCCCTTGTCTGGCATGTTCTTCTTTCTCATCTCTGCTTCCTGGCTTCTTTTAAGTCTCAGCCAAAATCTCACCTCCTATAGGAAGCCTTTTCTAATCCCTCTTAATTCTAGCACCTTCACCCTGTTGAATTTTGAATGTGTCCTTATGTAATATATTTAGGCATATTTATTTACTTGTCTTCATCATTAGACTGTGAGTTCCTTGAGAATAGGAACTGTCTTTTCCCTTTCTTTGCATAGTGAGTACACTTAGTAGAGTGCCTTGTGCATAGAATATGCTTTTGTTTTATTTTTTTTTCTTTATTTTATTCCAATAACAAATTTATACACATAAGTTTTTCAATGTTACATGATAATTGTTGTCTTCCTCCCTTCTACCCTCCCTCCTCCCAGAGTTGACAAGCAATTCCACTGGATTATACATGTATTACCACTCAAAACATATTTCCATATTATTCATTTATTTTATTTTAATTTTATTCCAATAACAAATTTACACATAAGTTTTTCAAAGTTATATGATTCATATTGAGTAAGTGCTTTTAAAATGTTTGTTTCCTGCCTGACTGATGGCAAATATGGCTAAATCAGAACAAGGTCTGAGAAGATACTCTGTTCCCTTCACTGGGCAGTTAAAGTTCTCTATATCTGAGGGGCTTCCAGATGCTACAGCATCATAGCAAAGACTTTTGCTATACATAAAACAAAGAAACCTTTATACTCTATGGGACTATGGGGCAAGAGGTTGCAGTATATCAGCACCCCCCAGCCCACTTTGTTTTGTAATCCTATCTGTTCTACAATCTGGGGACTTCCCCTTTGAAATTCTATCCACATTGCAACCTTCATACTTCCTAATTGAAATTCTAGCTTCTCCCTTGAACCTACTTCCTCAGTTGTAATGCCTGACCAAAACCTATTAAGAGACTAATTATATAAAGCCACATAGACTATATCCACAATCAATGAGACAAGCAAAGACCCAAATGTTATTGGAATCTCTATTTCTCTAAATGCCTTGGAGAGATTGGTATTTTTTTTTCCCCAAATGCCTTCTGGTGTTAGATAGAGTGCATAAAGTGCCAGTGAGCCCAGAATGCCAGTGTCTGGTCCTTACTGTTCAACAGCATCAGGCTGTTGGCCAACAGCACCCCCTTGTGGGTTAAATATGCCTTCTATGGATATTCACATTTATTTGTTTTATAGTTTCACCAGGGTATCTACCACTCTGAGCTTAATATATGTTTGTGGAAAGGAAAAAGGAAGGAAGCAAGGAAGCAAGGAAGGAAAGAAGGAAGGAAGGAAGGAAGGAAGGAAGGAAGGAAGGAAGGAAGGAAGGAAGGAAGGAAGGAAGGAAGGAAGGAAGAGAGGGAAGAAATTATAAATATTTGGTAGTATAAGCAGCATTTTATAGGAAGGAAAGCACTGGATTGGAATTCAGGGAAGCTAGATTATATACACAATTTTTTGTTTTACTTGACTGACATAAAGCAAATAATTTCTTTTTTCTGGACTTTGGTTTCCCCATCTGCAAAATGAAGGGACTTGATGATCCCTAAAATTCTTTCCAAGTTTGATATTACATAAATACAAATAGGACAAGTCTAACTTGAGCTATAAAAACCTCATGAATCTGTCTATAACTCTGGTAGAGTGATAATGAAATTACAGTTTTCAGAGTAAAATTCATTCTGCTGGAGAATCAGAAGATTGGGGGGGGGGGGGCGGGTGAATGTTTAGGTCTTTATTCTTGCAAAACTACATTGATCTTATTACTCAGAAATTTTCTTTTCACTTTGCTTCCTTGGAAATAAAGTTAAAAATCTAATAGGCTAAATTAGTTCTTCATTTGCATTTTGGTCCAGCCCAGTCTCATTGGAAGTCTTTGAACACAAACTTTTCCAACTCCCTTTGAAAATCAGATTCTCACATCTTTAAAAAGAAAAGTATCTTCTGGCAAGAATTTTTGCAAGTGATTTTTTCCCCATTCAATATACTTTTATTAAGTCTTAAGATGAAGATTGCCATATTCATTTCAATTGTTACTTTTCCATACAGAAATACTTACAGGTATGCTTCAGTACAACTGTCACCTAATCAAACCCACTCTTATGAATGTTGTGTGGTATTAGATGTGGTTTTATTAATATATAATTATAAATATATATATATTTATGTATAAATATATAATAATAATAACATAATAATATATATTAGATGTGGCTCTATAATTGTTGGACACTGAGCAAATAATTAGTAGGGGAAATGTTTTGTACCTAATATTCTATTATTCCTTCTTAGTAAAATGTGTTTGATAATAGGTATTAGTGTCTACTTGATGATTTTCAATGGCAAAATAGCTTATGAGCCTCCATCAGTAGGAGTAGCTACAGGATTACTCTCTACAATTAAGGTACCAACCATACTATGGGGACTTAACCCAATACAAGTATAACTTTAGAGAGAAAATTTAAAGGGAGTATTACTCACTAATTGTCCTTATCATTATTAAGTAGAAAGGGACTAGAGAAAAAAAGTTGAGGTACAAAATTATTTCATGTTATCTCATTCATTTCAATTATCCATAAGAATTATCTATTTAGAACAGGAGAACCCAATTACATTTTAGCCTTGCTAAGCCACTCAGGGCTTAAATTATTTTCACCCCTTCATTTTGTAGTCTAGGTGAATTTTGAACAGCATGTGATATAGAGAATTCTGAGTAATTTCCATGCAACTAATTAGAATGCCATTCTTTCTTCCCTCCTCTCTATATCCCCTCATAACAATTTTATGCTTATGAGCTGTTTCATTGTTTATTTTTAAACTTTTTTTTAATGAAAAGAGGTGGAGTCAAGATGTTAAAGTACAGGCAGTAACCTGGCTGAATTCTCTCAACATTCACCTCCAAACAACTTTAAAACAACTCCTTAAATATTAGAAGGAAAGCTGAAAATTGTAGGGGTGGGGGAAGATTTTTATAGCCAGTTTTTCAGATAAAGGCCTCATATCTCAAATATATAGATAAATGAGTCAAGTTTATAAGAATGTGAATCATTCCCCAGTTGATAAATATCAAAGGATATGAACAGGCAGTTTTTAGAAGAATTAAATCTATGTGCAGTTATATGAAAAAATATTCTAAATCATTATTGCTTAGAAGAATGCAACTTAAAACAATTTTGAAATACCATCTCATAACTATCAGATTAGCTAAAAATGAAGAAAGGGAAAATTATAAATGCTGGATAGGATATAGAAAAGTTGGAACACATATACTATTGATGGAATTGTGAACTGATCCAAACATTTTAGAGAGCAATTCTGAGTTATGTCCAAAGAGTTCTGAAATTGTGTATATACCTTTGATGCTGCAATAAAACTATTACATCTATTTCTCAAGTTGATCGAGAAAAAAAGGAAAAAACCTATATATTCTAAAATATTTATAGCAGCTCTCTAGAATTGGCAGCTAAGAGGATGCCCATCAATCGAGGAATGGCTGATTAAGTTATAGTATGATTATGATAGAATTCTACCGTGTTGTAAGAAATGATGAGCAGATTGATTTTATAAAAACATAGAAAGACTTGAATGAATGCAGACTGAAACAAATGGAACCAAGAAAATATTATATAGTAGTAATAGCAGTATTGTTTGAACGGTAACTGTGAATGACTAAGCTGTTTTCTTTCACCTCCAGAGAAAGAACTGATATATGAAGTATATATTGTATATTTAGATAGATAGACAGATAGATAGATATATAGATAGAAGTCTTCTCCAATGTAGGGTTCAGAAGGAGACAAATTGAAACTCAAAATGTAACAATAGTCCCTCAAATCAAATTTTGGAGAGGCAGAGGTAACAAAAAGTCAGAGTGAGACATTTTCCCAGGCTAAGACAACATAGAAAGTCATCAGAGAGCTCTCCCACCAGAATGGGAGCTAGTCAAGAGCAAGGAAGCAGGACCAGTAATGTGCTGTGAAGGTAGCCAAAGTAATGGCAGCAGCTTCAGGAGGTCTTAGCTCAGAGACAGTAAAGAGTTGGACAATTGGTCAGAAGGAGAGCATAATGATTCTTTGCTGGCACTTTGTTGGCATTTATTGACACCTCTATTGCCCATACAAAGTTCTGGGTCATAGTTCCAAGGCAAATAGGAGCACTTGTGATGAGTCAAAAAGAAGTTGGGGTCCTGGTCATAGTTCTAAGATAGAATACTAGTTCTTGTTGCTGCAAGGGAGAAGGGGACCTGGTCATAGTCCTAGTTCCAAAAGGAGCACTAGTATTAGTGGTTTCAGGGAGCAGGGTTCTCTCTAGATAAAGAACATGATCAAAGATTAGGAGAGCAGAGCTCACATTTCTCCACTAATCATACTACCTTGGAAACCATGAAAATTTGCAAACCTCTAGAATTAGCTCTAGAAACAGCAGTACAAAAAAGTTTGAAGCTTGGCACAGTGCCTCCCCAACCCACTCACCCCCTACCCAGGCATAAAAAGTCCAACTCAGTTTAAAGTCAAGAAATGGGCAGAGAACATGAGGAAATGACCCCCTCCCAAAAAAGGAGAATTTGACCATAAAAAAGTTACTACTGTGGCAAGGAAGATCAAGATATAAACTCAGAAGAAAATAACAATGTGAAAATAGCTACAAATAAAACCTCAAAGAAAAATGCTAAGTGGACCCAGACTTATTAAGATTTACTGGAAAAGTTAAAGAAAGAGATAAGAATAGTAGAGGAAAATTGGGGAAAGAAATGAAAGTGATACAGGAAATTTATGAAAAAAAGAATTAACAGATTAATTTTTTTAAAACCCACATACATACATACACATACACACCAAAGAAAATAACATCCTAAAAATCAAATTAATCTAATAGTAAAAGAGGCACAAAAATGTACTGAAGAAAATAACTTTTCTAAAAGAATTGGCTATATGGAAAGAGATGTACAGAAGTTCACCAAAGAAAATAATTTCTTAAAAAATTAGAATTGTGCAAGTAGAAGTTAATGACTCCAATGAAACTTCAGGAAACACTAAAATAAAGTAAAAAGAATGAAAAAATAGAATAATTGTGAAATATCTCAACAACAAAAAACTACTGACCTGGAAAATAGATCTAGGACAGATAATTTAAGAATTTTCAGACTATCTGAAATCCAGAATCAAAGAAAGATCCTAGACATCCTATTTCAAAAAATTATTTAGAATTGCCTCAACATCTTAGATTTAGAGGATAAAGTAAAGATGAAAAGAATCCACCTGAGACAGCTAGATGGCTCATTGGATTAAAAGCCAAGCTTGGAGACAAGAGGTCTTGGGTTCAAATCTGGACTCAGATACTTTCTAATTGTGTGACCTGGGGCAAGTCACTTAATCACCACTGCTTATTGCAATTTTGCCTTGGAATCAATATACAGTATTGCTTCTAAGATGGAAGGTAAGGGAAGAGGAAGAAAGAGAAAGGAAGAAGAAGAAGAAGAAGAAGAAGAAGAAGAAGAAGAAGAAGAAGAAGAAGAAGAAGAAGAAGAAGAAGAAGAAGAAGAAGAAGAAGAAGAAGAAGAAGAAGAAGAAGAAGAAGAAGAAGAAGAAGAAGAAGAAGAAGGAAGGAGGAGGAGGAGGAGGAGGAGGAGGAGGAGGAGGAGGAGGAGGAGGAGGAGGAGGAGGAGGAGGAGGAGGAGGAGGAGGAGGAGGAGGAGGAGGAGGAGGAGGAGGAGGAGCAGGAGCAGGAGGAGCAGGAGGAGGAGCAGGAGGAGGAGGAGGAGGAGGAGGAGGAGGAGGAGCAGGAGGAGGAGGAGGAGGAGCAGGAGGAGGAGGAGGAGGAGCAGGAGGAGGAGGAGAAGAAGAAGAAGAAGAAGAAGAAGAAGAAGAAGAAGAAGAAGAAGAAGAAGAAGAAGAAGAAGAAGAAGAAGAAGAAGAAGAAGAAGAAGAAGAAGAAGAAGAAGAAGAACAGAAGAAGAAGAAGAAGAAGAGAAGAAGAAGAGAGGGAGGAAAGAAGTGAGGGAGGGAGAGAGGAAGAGAGAAAGGAAGGAAGGAAGGAAGGAAGGAAGGAAGGAAGGAAGGAAGGAAGGAAGGAAGGAAGGAAGAGAAAGAAAGGAAGAAAGAGAAAGAAAGGAAGAAAGAAAGAGAGAGGGAGGGAGAGAGAAAGAGAGAAAGAAAGGAAGGAAGAGAAAGAAAGGAAGAAAGAAAGGAAGGAAGGGAAAGAAAGGAAGAAAGAAAGAGGGAGGGAGGAAGAGAGAAAGAGAAAGAGAAAGAAAGAAAGAAAGAAAGAAAGAAAGAAAGAAAGAAAGAAAGAAAGAAAGAAAAGAAAGAAAGAAAGAAAGAAAGAAATAACCCACCAATCACTTCCTAAAAGAGATCCGAAAATGAAAACTCTTAGAAAATTATAACCAAATTCCAGAGCTCCCAGGTTAAGAAGAAAATATTGCAGGCAGCCTGAAAGAAACAATTAAAATATCATAGTGCCACAATCAGGATCCTATAAGACTTAGCAGCTTCCACATTAAAGAAGCAGAAGACTATGAATATGATATTCCAGAAGGCAAAGGAGCTAGGACTACAGTCAAGAATAAATACCCAATAAAACTGAGTATAATCCTTCAGAGGAAAAAAATGGATATTTAATGAAATAGAAAATTTCTTAATATTCCTGATGAAAAGACCACTGCTGAATGAAAAATTTAACATTCAAATAAAAGACTCAAGAGAAGCAGAAAATGGTAAGCATGAAAGAGTAATCATCAGACTCAATAAAGTTGAATTGTTTACATTCCTATATGGAAAGATGATAGATGTAACTTCTAAGAATCTGATCATTATTAGGATAGTTGAATGGAGTCTACATATACAAAAGGCATGGATATGATTCAATTATATTGGGATTATTAAAAAAATGAAGGGGTGAGAAAGAAGGCTATACTGTGCGGAGGGGGAAGGAAGTTGTGGAATAGGGAAATTTTTCTTACATAAAAGAGGCACAAATGGAAGAACTTTTTAGGCAAAGATATATGGGGAGGGGCAGAGTGACAGGCAATGCTTGAACCTCACTCTCATCAGAATTGGTTCAAAAAAGGAAGACTATACACACACATACACACACAAACACACACACACGTATATACATACATATATATATATATATATATATATATATATATATATATATATATATATATATATATATATATATATATGCTCAGTTGGGCATAGAAATCTATCTTACCCAATATAGAAATAAGAGAAGAGGAGAAGAAATGTGGAGTAGGGAAGGGAAATAAAAAGGAGTGTGAATTAAGTATGGCAGTGGATAGAAACAAAATAGACTTTTAAGGAGGAATAGGATAAAAAGAGAGAAGCATAAACAGAAGAAAATAGAATGGAGAGAAATACACTGTTAGTCATCATAACTGTGAATGTGAATTGGATGAGCTTACTCATAAAATGGAAGTGGAAAGCAGAATGGATTAGAAACCCAGTATCCAAAAATATGTTGTTTACAAGAACCACTTGAAACAGAAAGATACACACAAAGCAAAGAAAAAGTAAAAAGCAAAAATAGACTTATTTAAAAGTGATAATCAGGGAAAGTATATCTATATACTATAAAAGGGGTGATAAAAAAATTTTATAACAAGTTTCTCTGGTAAAGGTCTCATTTCTCAAATATACACTGATTATATAATTGAGTCAAATTTATAAAAATAAAAATCATTCTTCAACTGATAAATGGTCAAAGGATATTAACAAGCAGTTTTCAAAAGAAAAAAAACCCAGTTATCTATAGTCACATTAAAAAAATGCTCAAATCAGTATTGATTAGAGAAACACAAAATAAAACAACTCTGAGGTACAACTCTGAGGTCACACCCATCAGAAATAACAAATGCTAGAGGGGATGAGGAAAAATAGGTACATTAAAAAACTGTTGATGGAATTGTAAACTGGTTCAATCATTCTGGAGAATAATTTGAAACTTTCCCAAAGGTCTATAAAACAGTGCATACCCTTTGACCCAGCAATAACATTATTAGGTCTGTACTCCAAAGAGATCAAAGGAAAAGGAAAAGAACCTATATGTACAAAAATATAGCAGCTCTTTTTGTGGTGGCAAAGAATGAGAATCTGAAGAGATGCTCATCAATTGGGGAATGATTGAACAAGTTCTGACATATGATTGTGATGGAATAATATTATGCTATAAGAAATGAAGAGAAAACGACCAAATAAAATAATATTTAAAAGGGAAAAAAAAAAGAAATGAAGAGGAGGGTGGTTTTGGAAAAACATGGCAAAACATATATGAATTGATGCAAAGCAAAGTAAAAAGAATTGGGAGATCATTGTACACAGTAAGAGCACTGTTGTAAAGGTAACAAACTATGAAAAACCTGGCTACTCAGGACAATGATCCAAAACAATTGCAAATGATTCATGAAGAAAAAACTATTCTCAATCTCCAGAGAAAGAATTGATTAACTCTGAGTACAAGTTAAAGTATAATTTTCTCAATTTTTTTGCCTTTTTTTTTCAATGTGGCTAATATGAAAATATGTTTTGCATGATTTCACATGGATAATTAATTGTTATAATTTTTTTGCTTTCTGAGTGAATGGAGGGAGTAATGTAACTGTTGAACTGAATTCAATAATTCTGGTTGACAGAGACATCTGTGGTATAAATAATGTCTAAACCCCAGACATTTAGAAAACTCTTCATACTGGTTAAAGATTCATGCCTTCATTATGGAATTTTATAGGAATTAGAACATAATTAGAACCTCAGAAACTAGAACTCAAAATTTATAAAGAAAAGAATGTTAAAAATAAATAAATAATAATAAAAAATTTAAGTAGACCTATTGTCTTTGAATAATGATTTTTTAAAAAAGTGGGGCGTTAGACTAGGTAATCTGAAAGTTTCCCTCTAACTCAAAATTCTAAGATCATCTAACAGCATTTTCTCTTCTTCCTCCTTGATTTCATTAGTGTGGGAATTCCTTTCACAATATGAAACAGAAATAAATGTAAGGCAAATATGGAAAGACATAAAGTCACAACTAAGCTTCTAAAATGAATAAGCACACTTTAAGTTTGGTAAACTTCATTAAATTTGAAGATTTCCAATTTTAGAATGCAAACAAAAAGAACAAAACAAAACAAAAAACAGAAAACCTCTTATTCCTGAAAGTTCCTACACAATAAGAATGTCACAAATAAAGCTGAATGGCAAAATTGTTTTTAAAGGAAGTGGAAAATCCAACTCTCCAGGAAACAGCTCTAAAATGATATTAGATCTACAATGTTATTTTATTTTACATTCCACATAACAAAAGGCCCAGAATTTATAAATGAATATTAAAAATGACCTTTTCTCAGAGAATTTTACTCTGAACTTTATAGTTATACCTCAGTAACTGTTGAATTGAAATAGATAATTCTGGTTGACAAAGACATCTGTGGATGAATATTCTCTAGGCTCCAGATATTCAAAAGATACTGATTAAAGATTCATACGCTTGGTCATGGAATTTTAATTTAATAAGAACACAATTAGAAATCATAGATTCCTTCTATAAGACATGGAGATGTAAGGAGCATCACAACAGTTTCTAATAGTTTTTGTTGAAATCTGAGGTCATATGACTCCATAATCTTTTTAGCTCATGCTCTCACCCACAGAAACCTTAAAAATTTCAGCTATTATCTTTTGAAAAGTCCCCCCAAAGTCCTCAGTTCCTATGCAAATACTCAGATTAACATGGGCATTAAATACTGAAATATTTTATCTGCCTCATAAAAATACTAAAAGGACTCATAACTGAGTCCATAGACAGTTAAGAAAATTCCTTCTTTTCATAGGGACTTATAAAGTCTTTGTTGTATAGTACTGGCTTAGTTTTGTTAAAAAGTTTCTTCACCCAGTCCTACACAGTTCATATGACTCACAGTCTTAGCAAAGGTCAGGATCTAATTTTGTTCCTCCACATCCCGTCTCTACATCCTTGCTCCTTACTGCCTCAGTCCTTAGTTCCACAATTCCCTGTATGCCAGTTTCTCCATCCATTTTCACCCATTTCTCCAATCTGTTCATCCTTCCCATCTAGCATCAAATGCTTGCTCTCTTGTAATAGAGTGTTAGTCTGGTGGTAAAGAGAGAGAGGGAGAAAGAGTAGAGACCTCCCTTCTCCAATTGGGGTTCAGGGGAGACAGCTGTTGTTTAACTGGGCCAAGGGAGAGGAGGGGGGATGAGTAGTCCCTCCCTTCAGCCTCCCCTCAGCTATAGCCGCTCACCCCAAACTGCCTCTTGACTTCCCTCTACCACTAATATCTTTCCAGAGAGAGAGAGAGAGAGAGAGAGAAAGAGAGAGAGAGACAGAGACAGAGACAGAGACAGAGACAGAGAGACAGAGAGAGAGAGTTACCCTCCCCCCTCAAGCTGGAACTGTTTTCCACTCACAACTGACTAGAGTCAGTTGGGGGGAAGAGTGTCCAAATCACAGGAGAAAGATGTAAGTTTTCCTCAGGAGCCAAGTCTTGACCAACCCTTTCCTTAGGCTATCTCAGGATTGAGAGAGCTAACTGCCTCTCTCTGACAGAAAACTCTTGGTCTCCCAAGATTCCAAAACATCTCCTGGAGCCCCTCCCCCACTGTGGCTGAGGCTCCAGCAATTTCCCAGACTGTAACTCCAGTTCTAGGGCTTGAAACCTCTATCACATTCTTGCTGTCAACATGGAAATATAGAGATCCCCAATTTATTTAGTTTGAGTATAGAAACCCCAGGTTTTGACCTTGTCTCAGGAGAGGTTTCCCCCTGAGGGAAGATCCCTCTTCACCAGACAGTGAACTTCCTGGTAGTTTGGGTGGGAACAGCTAATCCCATCCAACATTGAACATCCCTTTTGTCCCAATGGTTTCTTCCCCCTAGGCTAAAGTCCATGACCGAGGTAACCCAGCCCTAGGCTGAGTCTTTCCCTTTTGTGTCCATTGTGGGGCCCCAGCCCCTCACTATTATTCCTGTCTGGAACTTCTCATTTTCCTTTCTCACCATTGTAAGATCAATCAACTGTCCCTCTAATCCTAAAGCCCCCAGGTCACCTAGAGTGGTATATACGTTCCCCAAGTTCTTTTGTTCCTTGGAGTCCATCCTGAGTCGGTGGCACTCCCAGGGGCTGGTGACCAGAGCATCTTGACTCTGTGCAGTCTTGGAAAGCAGCTCTGTTGTCGTAGTAGTAGCGCTAACCCCTTTTCCCTTGATTAAAGAGTGATTTTGACTATTTAATAGTTCTGTGTTTTTTCTAGTTGACATTGCCTAGGGCCATATAAATTACAGAAGCTTTCAGAATAGGCTTCTTTCAAGATTTATGTACAATTTAGCATCATTGCTTCAAACCACGTGGTACAGTGAGAAAAAGAGATGGATTTTAGCTCAAAGGACCTGGACCCAAATGCCATCTCTTTCACTTACTATCTGTAACCTTTCTGGACCTTTGTTTCAACACTTGTAAGATGAGGGCATTGGACTAGTGGGTATTGGGCTAGATAACCTCTGACGTCCCCTGAAATCCACAATGATGCTATCGCTGGTTCCAGATCTGTGTCATGTTGCTAACTCCCTAGTGTCGGCCCAGAATGAAGTCACTTTCAACAAAAGACATCTATTCTCCCTTATATGGGCCCTAGAATCCACCTGGGCTTACCAGATACTCTTAGAGCATAATCACAGTACTGGTCAGTGAAAAGGGATCTGGATAGAACAAGGGAGGATGAGAAGGGTCTCCGGCACATCTTTCCTCTTTGAAGTTCTTGAATCTTGTTTTGGGAATTTGGGTGGTTCTTTCAGGGCTGAGCAATTAGTGTTTGGAATGAGTTTAAATAGTGTCATGTCATAAAGAGGAAGTGGACTGAAGAATAATTAGCTGCTCTGGCTCACCTTGGTATCTGCCTGCTCTGACCTCATAAACCAAATACTACATACTTGGACGCTCAATCAAAAATTGTTCTATGATGTGTCAAAGGGATATGACTTTTCTCTGGTCAGATGGTAAATTCCTTTCAGATAAGAGTCATGTCTTATCCTCACAGAGCTGGAGCTAAAGTAGGGACTCATTAGATTGTTGCTGAATTGAATTGAAGAACTGAGCTGCGCTTTTCCCTCCCTCCTCCATTTCAATGAAAGAAGCACAAAATTCAGTTACTTTGGGCAATAGAGTGCCTGCTATATAGAGATCAGAGGAAGTATTTGCTAAAAAGGATCATTCTTTTCCACAAACTTTTGGTAGCCAGATCATATCCACTGGTAGAATATAACCCCTGACGGGTAAAAATTGTGTTTTTTTTTCTTTGTCTCTTCAAAGACTAGTACCTGGTACATGTTTTTTTTTTTTTAATCCTTACTTTCTGTCAGTAACAACTGACAGAAGGCAGAAGGGCAAGGGCTAGGCAATTGGGGTTAGGTGACTTGTCCAGGGACTCTCAGCTAGTATACCCAGGTCCTCCCAATTCAATCCATTGTGCTACCTAGCTGCCCCTGGGCTCATGCTTATTGATTGATTAGGATTTTAAAACAGCTTTTTAAATATATACATATATATGTACTATGTTTTTGCATTATTTTTTATGTACTATAAAACATAATTTAAAATATGGACTGAGTCTTTGTGCTAGTAATTATTGGAATTTTATCTGTGTTATATATTCTTATGCTGGATAGAATGTTCAGTAGTTATCTCCCAATGTAAACGACAATTGCTTAGCAAATTCTCTGATTTACATAATTTGTTATACAAGGTATCTCAAAAGTTTTAGTGTACTTTTAAGCTGTTAAAAATTGATCTGATCGGGAGTGGTGAGGAAAGAGCGGGGTTGGGAGGGGTGGGGGAGATCATGAATCATGTAACCATGGGAAAATATTCTGAATAAAAAAAAATAAAAAGCGAAATCCTAGGGGGTTGCTGTATGACTCAGTGGATTGAGAACTAGGCCTAGAGACCAGAGGTCCTGGGTTCAAAGATGACCTCAGACACTTCCCAGCTGGGTGACCCTGGACAAGTCCCTTAACCCCCATTGCCTAGCCCTTACTGCTCTTCTACCTTAGAACAAAGTCACAGTATTGATTCTAAGACGGAAGGTAAGGGTTTAAAAAAAATTGAAATCCTTTATATGACAGCTTGTGTATATCAACCTCTAGAAATGTACTAAGCCCTTCTCTCTTGGTCTTGCAGTATTACAGAGTGTCCACTCTCACACATTGCTCTCCATTGCTGGATCTACCCAAGGTACCATGAATAATCCATAATAAATGCATCTTCTGTGTATGGCAATAGACGTAGCCCTCCTGTGCACATCTCCTGATCTTCCTCAATTCTGGTTACAACAGTTCCTGAATCTTGCATCGTGGAAAGTGGACTTGACTTGACTTATTCTTTTACATTTGGCTCCCAAAGTTCATATTTTACATTATAATTACTAGCACGAAGATACACACACACACACACACACACACACACACATATAATTTTAAAAGCTGTTTTCTAATCCTAATGAGTCAATAATCATAGTTCCCACCTCTGATCCCTGCATTCTAAAGGCTTGGAAGGGCTTTCCATTGTTGACTTTAAATTCATCCTGTACAATGTTATCCAGTGTTCATCGTTAGAGAACCTTAGTCAGTGGCACTTTGGCAAGATTGAGATTTGTTATGGGTTTCTAATCATTTGATCTCAACTACTAGCATGCTGAAGAGAGAAAATAAAATATAATATTAGGGTCAGGTCACAGCTAGTACTGCTGGGACAGTGATCTCTGCTAGTTGTTTTTCATTGGTCCTTCTAAATGCATGCCCATCCTTTGGCTAGAAGCCACAATAGAGGTTTACCAAAGTGCCAAGGGTTGAGTCAATATTCCTAGGAGCAAATGGAAATCAAAGATGCACCCCAGCTTTTATTTTTAGCAAATCCTTTAAACTCAAAACACACAGGCAGTTACAGTAGTTAAAAATAATCAGAGCCACAGCTCCAATTACCCAGCTATTAGCAGATTCCTTGTAGCCTGGCAGCTCAGAACCAACAGGCTCACTGGGAAGGCTCCAAGCATACACATTAAAAGCCTGATAGAAACTAGTAATGACTCCAAGGAGGATGGAGAGAGTAGCACACGGAGTAATTACTTAATAATGTTGTCAAATGAATGAATGGGTGACAGTCAAGTAGATTCAATTGAAGGACTTCATTTCCTAATTTTCTAAAATGGAAACTTTTGTTTTCATAAACAACTGCTTCTTTATTATTTTTGTAGCCCCCAAGCACAGGAGGTGCTCAATAAAGATCCATTAAATTGAATTAAATACAAGTCTCTATATCATATCTCATTTTAACTTCTTAGTTCCAAGAGGGGAAAGAAAGGGAATCACTCTCTCAAATGCCTCCACCCAAATATACATAAATATATAAAATATATTTATAAAAATTACGTTGATATAAAAGTATAACATATTTATAAAATACTTAAAAGAAATAAAAATATAGCTTTAAAAAATTCTTCAATGAGATACAATGAAAGTTTTTCAGACTAACATAAAGCTTTTTATGGCTTACTATAGCTAATAATAATAGCAGCTAATATTTATATTGTGCCTACAATGTGCTAGGTTATTTTACAATTTTTATCTCATTTTATCTTGACAATGATCCTGAGAGAGAGGTGTTATTATCCCAACTTCCCAGATGAGGGAAACTGAGTCAGAGGTTTAGTGACTAGCCCAGGATCATACAGCTATTAAATGTCTCGGTTTGGATTTGAACTTGGGTCTTCTCAACTTCAGATCTGGAAATTTATCCACTATGCCATTTCTGCATAATATATTTAAGGATTTAATTATATTTAGTTTGTCCTGTGCTTCATTATTGTTTCCTGTGTGTAAAACAGTCATTCTTATTGCCCCCATCAAACAATAACCTTTCTCCAGGGCAGGGGTCAATTGACTCCTTCTCAGGGCTTAGTCTAGTCATGAATAATAGTGGAACTCAGGAAGAAAAACTTCCTGAATTACAAGAACCTGACCCCCTTTGGGGTTTCCTTTATTTTTAAAATGAGTTTTTATTGGTGTCTTTTATTTTATATATTGTAAGGGTTAAATTAGAAGTTTGACAAAATAAGAGAGCAGCTTTTAACAATTTTAGTTTTAATGAGAATATAGTAAAAGGTGGGAAATATAGGAAAGAAAGAGAAAAATTGCCTAATTAACTGCCCTATAACTATCTGCCTATAACTTCCCTTAGAGAAAGTCTGTCTGATCACCCTTTAGCTCAACTCACCAGGCAAAATCAATACATATCTATATCTATGTTGTAGTCAAGAGAAATGGTCAAAAAGCAGAGAAAATATGAAAGGTAATGAAAATGGACCCAGGAGAAGCAGATGGAACCATCATGAGCCAGTGGGGGAAGAATTCCATGGAATTCCAAAGAAGATTCAAAGGAGAAAACTGTTGGTCAGAAGGAGGTCTGGTCACTTCTCACTTCTCTTGCTGACTCTCTCACTAGAGACTCTGACCAGAGCTAGGGAGCAGAGTTGGTTTTTCATATGCCTTTTCCTATCTGGCTTGTTGCTGAAGATCCTTTGTTGTTGAAGATCATCCTGAATCATCATTTTACTTTTGAAAGACAATTTGATCTTCCATCAAATATAGCTATAGAAAAGATAGAGGTAGGGTCTACCCAGTTCCTCTGTCCCACCTTTTCCCCTTTTATCTTTCTTTCCCCAGAAATAAATTAGTCATTTTAGTATTTCAAAGAAAGTCTCTGAAGTTTGTAATGGGAGGGAAAAGATAAAGTTCAAACAGAAGAAAGTTGGGAGGGGTTTGACTCACTCTTGGTCCGGTCCAGACTTCATTAGACTTAGAGAAGAAAGAGGAAGTGGCTACACTTTAACCAGCTCCTCCAGCAGCTGGTTTCCTTTTCCTAGAAATTTGAGGCCCCTCTCTTAATCCCACCATTACAATATCTATATCTATATCATTTATATCTATATATCTCCCAACCACCAACTAATTACAACCTATACCACCAGCAAACAACCCCCAAAGTCCAACTACCAATGCCCACCACCTCCCAAACCCCCAAAAGGTCAAAAATTGGTCAAAAATTCCCTCTCAGTCCTTGCACTGGCCTTTTATATCCCCCTCTTACCTCACTTCCTATCTCTCTGGTTTCTACTTCCTTTCACTGTGGACTGGTATATCTTTATACATCTCTATGGTAAAAGGACCTCCATGTCTCCAATTAAATTAAATTCTTTCCCTACTCAGATATCGCTACCTTATAACAAAGAATTTTTAAGAAAAATAGGATGGGAAAAAATTGAGGAGAATGGTCTGTTGGGGGGAGATCGATGGCTCAGTGGACTGAGAGTCAGACCTAAAGATGAGAAATCTTGGGTTCAAATCTGGCCTCAGACAATTCCTAGCTGTGTGACCCTGAGCAAGTCACTTAACCCCCATAGCCTAGCCCTTACCACTCTTCTGCCTTGGTACCAATATACAGTATTGAATCTTAGATAGAAGGTAAGGACTAAAAAAAGACTGATGAGCATTTGGAAAACCATTATGATTGTATGCAGTGTTCTGCACCTGTGGGCCCTCCATCTTTGTATAGCTGCTGCTTGTCTTATCACTAGGTTGAAAGCAGAGCATATCTTTTTAGTTCAATTTTACACAGAACTGTGAGTACATCTTTCCTCTGATTCTTTAAGAAGCAATGATTTTGAATCCGCAGATGCAAAGAAGATTTTGAAAATGCAGATGATCCTTGGACCATGGAGATTCTAATGCTACTTTGAGTCCCTGGACATCCTTCAAATTCTGTAATCTCAGAAAATTCACCAAATGCAGATATCCTGGTAAAGAGTTTCTTTGAATTTAACTATGTTCAATCATGGGCAAAAGTCTTCAAAAATCTGAGGAAGTAACCTTCCACATTACAATGAGATAACAGAATAGGATATTTGTAAATTTTTTCACTTGGTAAATATTTATTAAGGCTTACAATGATGATGCAAATGGTTATTCATTTGATTAGTGATAATGTAATGTCTAGACAATCAAATGACTTAGCTTTTTCATTGTGTTTGTTTATGGAATAAAATATAGCTCATCTACAGGAAAACAATCAGGCCAAGAGGATTTGAGGTTGAATTTTTTTTTTAATTTTGCATTAAACACACAAAAAATTCATTTCTATATACACAGTAGAAGGCAAAACAGTATACAAAACCATGAATCTCCATTTCATTCTACTTACTTTTTTTTAAAGTATATGATAATTTCAGTTTACTTTTAAACCCTTGCCTTCTGTCTTAGAATGATCAGTTCCAAAAGAGAGGCAGCAAGGGCTAAACAATTGGGGTTAAGTGACTTGCCCAGGCTCACAAAATTAAGAAATGTCTCAAGCCATATTTGACTTCCTGATTCCAGACCTGGCCACTGAGCCACCATTAAGGGGCAAGCCTTCACTGAGAGGAGATTTCCAATTTGTCTCCCTCAAGTAATTCAGGGACTCCAGGAGGGAGTAATGAGGGAAGCTATTTTCATCAACCCTTTCCTCACTGGCTTCAACCCTCATTTCTCCATCTAAGGAGTGTGAGTCCCCCCAAATTACATATGATTCATAGCTGTATTGTTATCAGAAAAATATTGGTATTTTTAAATTATTGTTTATTTCAGGAATAAGTACAGGATTTTTAAAAGCAGTAAATAATGATAAAGTCAATATAGTCTAAACTCTTTCTCCTATTCAATATGGAACCCAGTTTATCATCTATTTGTAGTGTTCGTTTATATATGTATATATATTTACATGTGTGTGTGTGTATACACACTGATAGTCTATCAAGCCAACTGCTCATTATAATAAGGATAATAAACATTCTTCATTCACTTAATTTAGGCCAATTTTTTTTGAAAAATTATGGATCTCATTTATAAGTCTCTGCAATATTCCAGAGTTTGAGGTAGCCAATATAATATAATTTCCAAACACAAGCATCTGATGGATCTCATTATCTTTAGGAATGTGTCTTCATTTGGACTCTATTCTGGAACTCCTCCAGAACAAATGCAGATATATTTGTTTTGAGCATGTTTTTCCCTATTTCATGCCTCCTTTATATTAATAATTCAGAGGATTGTCAAAGTTATCTCTGTTGCTTCAACTAACAAGAAATCTTGAACAATCTTCGGGTGGTCATGGAAGATAATTTTGAGAAGAGCCTTAAAATTTCATTTTGGGTAAGGATGGTGATACAAGTGGATTTCTTGAGATCAGGAGTTCTGAACTGAAAGGACTAAGCTGAAGCCAATCTGATATTGACACTAAGTTCATCATTAATATGATGAATTCCCATAAATAGGAACCCATCAGGTAGCCTACAGAAGAGTGAAACTGTCTCCATCAGAAATAGAGTAAGTCCAAAATCTATGAAGGTTAAATTTACCTCCCTCCTGATTGTGAAAATGAAAATAATTAACTCTCCCCTGATTTTGAAGATTTAATTGTAACCCCTGCCTTTTTTTAGGATTTAAACACCAAAAGTGTAAACACCCTACTAACAGTAGTGGAGACATCTGCCCATTTTTTTAGATTTAATCACCAAAGGTGTAAACAACCCATTTCACACATTAAGTGGGAGGTCTGTGACCCACATGTGAAATAGTGGGTGATGAATCAAAATCAACTGACTGCCCTTGGATAGTCCTAAAAGCAAAAGTGTCAACTGTGATTGGTAGACCTAAAAATTAGGGGAAGTGATGCAAAAGAAAGTGCCATTAAAAGAGAGTGACAAATGCCTGAGTGTAATTCAACCTGGAACTTTCACTTGAAGTGGAACCTCCTATGAGAGAGAATTCTACTGGGAGCTCTACTGGGAGTTCAACTTGGAGTGGAGGCTGATAAAGAATCAGCCTGGACTGACTGGACTGACAGGTAGTGAGTGAAAAGCTGACTATTAACTGCTGGTTTTTTTTTTTTTTCTAAAGAGATTGGCCTCAGGAAAGACCTATCCTCTTGAGAGACTTCCCCAGGTCCTCGGCTTTGCCAAGGCTGGCTGAAACTAATTCTCCCTTCCCGGGGGGAAGTGGGAGGGTGGGAGTAAATTTAGTGCTTAGGCTAGATATCTTACCCTATTATCTCTCTGATTTCCTTCTTCATTCTTCTCTATATTTTGTAAATAAATCTCTTTGGAATTAATTAAATTCCTGGTGACCACTCTTAAAATCAAGTCCAACCCTTTTAAAAATAACTTTTTTTTTTCTCCCTCACAGATCCCATATCAATCAGTAGTGGGATCAAGCCCATGAGCAACTCTTGCCAGCATGGGCAAGATGGGGAAACCCAGGCTATTTTTAAAAAATGTCATTTTGATCTGCTAAATTTTATACTTTTTTTCTAGTCAACAAATTAAACGTAATGGGGGTTCTTATATTATCTCTATCTTTCAATCAGTTGTGTGACTGTAAAGATGTGGTTTGTTGTAGACTATCATTTCTGAAAGTCACTCTTTCCCCTTCTCATACCTTCAACAATGCCTTGGACACACACCTTCTTGTACCAATTGACTTACTTCAGTTAAATTTTCAGTTAAATTCCATGGTAATACAGTAGTCCATACCAATGCTTTTTCATGGTAATAGCCAATGTCAACGTCTGCTCTCTTTTTGTTGTTGTTTTGTCATATCAGTAGTGTTCAATAACTGCATTTAAGGTTTCCTTAGCAAAGGATATTGGAGTGGCTTGTCATTTCCTTCTCCAGCTCATTTTACAGAGGAAAAAACTGAGGCAAACATGGTTAAGTGACTTGCCCAGGGTCACGCAACTAGTAAGAGTCTGAGGTCAGATTTGAATTCAGGAAGATGTATCTTCTTGACTTCAGGCATAGCACTTTATCTACTGTGTCACCTAGCTGTCCCATGGATATACATATAAAATATTCTTGTATAAATTTTATAGGAGTCATAAAGGTCAGTAGTTATTGAGCTTTTCTCAATACTTGTTTTGTAGCAATAACCTATTTGATTTGATCCAATCTCCCTTAAAGTAGCTTGAGAATTATTCCCTCAGCAATATCAAAATTTTGGCATCTCCAGAAAATACCCTCTGTGTGTGAATGGTGTTCAGCCATTCAGGAGGTACATGTATAGGCCAAGGAGTGGGAAGTTCTAGTGTTCAGATACATGTTATGCAGTAGCTGCTGGGGCTTTCCCATGGTCTGTCACTTGGAAAAACGTGGCTTGATTGCAACTCTTGCCAAGATTTCTTAAGTTTGTTATTTTATGAGGCACTATTTCTATCATATTCCTTCAGAGAATTTTACAAAAGAATTTATGATCTAAACTGACATTATTTTTACTTGTCTTTTTCTTGGGAAGAACAAGTATTTGCTAACTGAGAGGGGTTTCTAGGTGGTTTCATACTTTCTTGTACCAATTGATTTACTTCAGTTAAATTTCCTCTTGGGAAATACAGTAGTCTATATCAGTGTGCTTCCATGATGATAACCAATGTCTGTTCTTTTATCCATTGTCTATTTCTCAGAGTCAACAGTTTATTTAACTAGGTCAGGTAAGAGTTTTTAAAATTGCACGTATCCTCTGCTTATTTGTATTCTTTCCTCCAATTTGATTTTGATCTTAATCTTTGTTCTAACAAACTGATTATTTACCTCTGCATGGACAACTATTTCATAAGTGATTCCTATCTCAGCAAATGATTGATTTCTGTTTATTAAGATATAGTCGATTGGATTTTTATGTTATCATTTGATTCCTGTAATGATATAGACCATCTTGACTTACTTCTTAAAGAAACTTTTCATGATTCACATGAGGCTGACAAAACTTTGGCTTTTTTAATTTTTTAGTTCTGAAATACATTTTTTAATCTATTTTTTATTGTCCTATCCTTTTATTACCTTTGCATCAAAGTCACTAAGATTTAAATTACAATTTGGAGGGTCTTCTCTGTAAAAGTTTTGCAACTTCCTCACCTTTTGTTGGTGCTTAAATTGCAATTATCTTCATAATTATTTTTTTCATTTCCACTGTCATAGATTATGAAAATAGGCCTCTAAAAATACTGGCAAATTTATTCCAATTTCTGTCTGCTTATTGTTCTCTTCCAAGTTTCATTAGAGTTCTTGAGATAATCAGATTTAATTTGATCTTACTCCTAGACTTTTGTATACTCATTTTCTCCTCCATTGTTATTTGATATTTTATGAATATTACTAATAATCTTCCCCCATCCCCTCTCTAATATTTTTCCAAATGAATTTATATGGCCAATAAGGTTTACCATTGGCTGCTAGATCTTTTTTTTAAAAATTGTCTTATTGATAATAAGTTTTAATTTTTTTTACATTACAGTAATTTTCCAATTTAGGTGTTTATAATTTGAGGAATACCTATGAAGTCAAAGAAAGTGTAGAACAAAGTAAAACAGTTTCAGCCTGCAAAATTTTTTGCTGCTTATAAAAGGTAAAGTAAGAATGTCAATCAATATTGAGTCTTCCAACTCTTCTCAGAATATTGAGTTCTACCACAATCGCATTTAATGAAACAGTGAATTTAAAAAAATCTGTCTGTAATGCTGCCTTAAATAGCATTTTATCAGTTAGAATAGAAGAGAATAATTATTTTTTAACTATTTCCTATTACCTTGTAGAACATAGTTTGATGGCAGCTAAATTATATAAAGCAAGTTGAACTTTTTCTTAAACACTAGTTAAGTAAGCCTCATAGATTGAGTAGATTATCAATGTATCATAACATAGCTTGAGATGCAGATAATGTCACCAGCTGGTCTAGGGACACTTTTTAGAACACTAATAGGATAATTAGAGGTCCAATATCATCCAGATGCTACAATATTGTCAAGATCCTCCTTAAATCAGAGAAGGAAAGAAAGGAGATCCGCATGTACTCATTGGTTCATGCTCCTATTTTATTATTTTTTTCTCTTGCACATGCATTTGATTTGGATTAACATTATATATGTATTGCACAGTTTAATCACAATAGTTTGTTAATTATGTATAAATTCTTATTAGCAAATTAATCTAGCTATTTTGAATAGGCTACCTGTGTCATCTCATGAATGCCGTAGTTATTTTGGCAAGGCTTGGACTGGCTGCCCCACAAAGTACTGAAGGGGTGGAGGGGACCTACGTTATTAAAGACTCTGGGAGTTGTATTTCTTTCCAGATCAGGAAGAGATCATCTCAGGATCAGAGCTTTTTTTCCCTTGCTACAGTGGGAGTTATCATCTGGAAGAATGGTAGCTACCAGGTTTAATTACAAACTGCCACACAGGTCCTTCAGTATTCAGCACTGGCAAAGATGTTTTTAAAAGATGATGGAGAACCTCCCTAAATCACTGAAGAGCTACAAGATTTTGGACTATGGATTTTGACTAATGCATGCCAGTACATTTGCTATTTTCAGCTCACCGGATCTGCGACAGAGATGGGCAATATCCAGGGAAGGCATTGGTTTCTAGGATCAACTCTGAGCAGAAGATCAGGCTGAGGGGAAGTCCTAAAAAAAGGTCAGTTCTTTCCACAACTTCCTCTCCTGATGCCTGTCTACCCACAGACACTGTAATATAATACATAATATGAACTATAATAGAATATTTTGTCACCCAAATGTTTCTAACTGAATTTTGCCCCAACTGCAAAGAGGCCAGGAGTCAATTGAATTGGATATAAATATAAAGTTAGGCAAAGGACACCATCTTTGCCTCTATTTGGGGAATTTTCCTAAGTAGGAGCTCAGAACAATTGTGACTAAACTCTAAACCTTTCACTTAAAATAACCACCAAGTGAACCTTACAGTCCATTATAGCCTCTGAAGCTTAAACTAAACTAATTATTACAACAGAATTAACAAATAGTAAATCTAAGCAATCACTATTTGGGTGTTACTTTCACATTTTCATTGTAATAAAAAGTAAAGTTTCAGGTGAGTAGTCTAATACAGATAGGATGGACCAGGAGTCAAGAGACCTATGTTTAGCTCTCAGCTCTGCCATGAGCCATCTCTATTACTTTGAGCTGTCACTTTAGCCTTTTGGGACTTCAGTGTCCTCATTTGTAAAGTAAATAGATTTATAAGGTACTTCCTGATCCATCTCTGAATCTCACTTATACTGAGAAGGAATCTTCACTTGTAATTTGCAAGGATATGTTAAATTTCCTCTAGGTATTTTAGTGCCAAAGAAAACAGGCTACTCTTAAGAGCTTGTTTCAGAAGGCATCTGGCCATCATTGGGGAAGCAGCAACAAACCCATAAAATTCTCAGCTGCGAAATCAAGGCCCCAGGCATGACCAAAGTCAAAATGGCTGGATTTATACCAAGAAACCAAGGGCCAAAGTGTATAGGTCAGGCACACTGAGTCAAATCTGGGCAGCTGGCTCAACATGAAAGGCCCAAAGATGTTCATAGTACAGTTTAAGAGAACACAAAGATATTGATCAAAGGACACTTATGCCAAGAACTTTTGGATGAAATAATTATTAGAGTTAAACTAAAGAGCTTTCTCTGTTAGAACTAAGTAGAGTGAATCAGCATTTCTGGCCTTGCTCTTAGGTTAGTTGAATCTCTTGGCTTCCTAGTCAGAACTTCCTTTTCAACAGAGAAATTGTAAGAATTTTTAAAATCTTGATTTTATAGAGTAGATTACATTAGGAAGAGAAGAAAGGAAGGGAATGGAATGGGGGGAGAAAATAGGTGGAAGAATGTATATAGGGGGAAGAGGTTAAGTGTCTGAGGTCAAATTTGAACTCAGGATCTCCTATCTCCAGGCCTGACTTTCTAACCACTGAGCTACCTACCTGCACTTATAATAAGCACTTCATAAATGTTTGTTGCCTATCTCTGTGCCCAAGAACAAGTTGGATTAAAAAGCCTCTTAAGGCTGCTTCTAACTTAAAGAGTCTGTGACTGTATAATATATATCTTTTTTCCTCTTTACTCTCACTTTTTCATTCTACTCTTCCTTTTTTCTTTTCCATTTTTTTCCTTCTTATCCCTTCGTTCTGTCTGGTGCATAAACCTCATAGGGAAAAAAAATGGCACATTTCCTTTGCCCAGGTTTAAGATTGTCTTTCTTCCTTTCTTTTTTTTAAATATTTTTTCTAATTACATGAAGATACAATTTTTAATAACCATTTCCTGGCATTTTGTAATCCATGTTCTTTCTTTCCTCTTCCCACCCTTCCAGGATGGCAAATAATATTATATAGGTCCATGATGGCAAACCTATGGCACATATGCCACAGATGGCACACAGAAACCTCTCTGTGGGCATGCACGCCCAGGACCCAGTGCTCCAAGAACCCAGTACACCCATCCCTACAGTGCAGAGTTCACCAGAGTTCCTAACTAGAAAGCCAGAGGAAGGCACAGCTGGGCTGTTCTCCTCCCCCTCTGCCCAAGCCTGACTACATCACCTGCCTCACCCCCTCCCCCCAACCCAGCAGTCCAATGGGAGTGCTTGTTCCTTCTCCTGGGTGGAGTAAGAGGGGGAAGTGGGATGTGGGGAGAGGGGCACAGAATGTTGGGGGGACCCACATTTGTTCTGCAGAGTGGGGTGAGGGCAGGACCTGGCACTCCATCTCTAAAAAATTTGCCATTACTGATATAATTTATATATATGCTATCATGTAACACATATTTCCATGTTCATCATGTTGTGAAAGAATACACATATCACTTATATGAGAAAAAAAACTCATGAAAGAAATGAAGTGAAGAATTGTATGCTTCAATCTCCATTCAGACTATCAAGTCCTCCTATGTGGTAGATAGCCTTTTTTGTAATGAGTATAGGAAGGTTAATGAAAAAAGAAAAGCCCATATAAATAAAGAAAGCAGAAGAGCTATAGGGAGGCAGTTAGGTCTTTTATGGTCCAAAATACCACCAAAACAAATAATGACAAATATATATAATAATGTTAGGAATGCAGAGGACAATGGCATTGCCTTGTTTGTTTAGTTTTCTGTCCTGGATCAAATGCATTTATATGCAAAACTTAGAGAAATTTGGAAATGTCTTACCTAAACCCAGGACACAGGACTGTAATTTAGCTCCAAACATTGAATTTTAGAACCAGTTCATTGCCCATCTACATTGTCTATTAAAAATATATTTTTACAAACAAGCTCTATAGATTCAATTAAAAAGCATAGCCTTGATCTGCAAAGTGACATGATCCAAAGTGATGTGTAATAAATAATCAATCAGAAGGAAGGTGGGTCACATCCAAGCCTCTCTGTGATATAAGGATGATTTTTATTAGTTTAAAGATAAGAAGTAGGCTTGAAAGATAAGAAGATAAGAAAGATAAGAAGGCTTGAAAAAGAATTGAAGTTTGAAGTGCACCTGAGAGTGTGCCAATTTCAAATGTCAATTTTAACCATTATTCTGTGTCAGTTACTCACTCTGGGAGTGAGAGTGGCAGTTAGTCTCTGGCAATTGGTAGAGTCACACACACACAGACTCTCAGGGTTAGAGGAAGTAACATTTTTGCCTTGCTATCTGAGGGAAAGACGTGAAGGAGCTTAATGTTTTCTTTTTCCAACTTGGGAAACACTATCTATTTCTGTCTTCATATATTCATTTATATCTGAGAAGATCAAAGAAAGATCTGGTCTTTGGTTTGGACTCTGAGTCTATTAAGGCTCAGAGTCCTAATGTGATTCTTGTTGAGACTCAACCAGCTAGCCTTTGTATTTTATAACTGTAAGGCGAAGTTAAGAATTATAAGGATAATAGTGGAAGTTTTATTTAGAATAGTACAAATTTGGGTTAGTCAGATCAGGGAGAATTAGTGTAGCCTGTGAAACACAGGAGAAGCAGTTTCTTGCAGAACGGAGTTTATTTGGGTGGATTTAGAATCTCTTAGAATTAGAAATCCTTGTTATCCTTATATATTTCAATATTTTATTTTTTAAAATAAGAGTTTCTTTAGCATCCTTGTGCTTGGCCCTGAAGGGAAGTTCACATTTGAGCTTCACTTCACTTTATCACTGAAGCTACTTTTGATTACATCTATCAAAAGTATCTTGAACAGTCTTGAACCTGTATTGGCATAGTTTTCCCATCTGTTTTTATAACTCACCATTACTATTTTTGGTTTGGTGAGTCAGCTACTTATAAGATTTGTCTCCAAAATAACCAAGGCTATTCCTATTCCTCAACACTTCTCTTATCCACTCCCGTCCCAATCGTCTTTCTACTGAGCCAGCATTGGGTCCTCAGGCCAGTTATAACCCAACCACTATCAACAGTGGTTGCCCAAGTGTTATTAGGATAATTTTCCTGAGTCTATAGTATGCCCATACCCTACCCTCACATTCATTTCCCTACCGAGGACAGTCCTGTATGCTGATAAAGTAACTGGTAAAAGCCCTGTCCTTGTCCCTTTTTCATGTGTGTGGAATATAGTAAATTTTATGGGATGAATGGGCATGGATAAATTGTGATCTATATTGCAGACTTCTTCATGTTCTTTTTCCTCAAACCTTCCAAGTTTCCCTATTAATATTACTATTGAGGGAACCACTATCCCTCTAGTTACTCAGGCATTATTCTACCTGGGGAAATGATTTCTCCCCTAGACTCCTAAAATCCATTGAAGAGAACCATTTGACTGTGCAAACTCTACTGGCACATCTCCTGCCTATCCCACAAGTGACATCCACTGGCTTTCCAAGTCAGGTAATAATGGAAGGGAGTAGGAAGTTGAAAATGTGCCATCTACTAATTGGGACCTAGCCCTAAAAAAAACTGCAAAGATTCTTTTCCAAAACAACTTCCCCCACCTTAATCCTATGCTTAAAAATGTGATAGAAGCTGATTCAATCCAGCTTTGAGAAGTAAAGGAAAGTCAAGGGAAGAAATTAGTGCTGGATGCCAGCATACACAGTTGTGCTAGCCCTGAAGGAAAGATGAAAGATGATCCTGTTGGGGGTCAGGTAACTTGAATTCATCAAAGAAAGACAGATACTTTCTTAATGTCTCCTTACTTATCTTGGGAATTAACTCCTAATTAATCCCACCCCCATCTTTTCTAATCCAGAGATCATTCCAACTCTGAAGAGAAAACCAAAGTAAAATTAATTGAGCACCTCTGCCATTTCTCCATCATCTTTTATCAATTGTTATTTACCCCAATGGTGTGGCCTTATTTTTTATTTGATACTATCTTCAAAAAATAACCACTTTTTAAGAAATCCTGAGATTTTCTTAAAAACCTCAGTTCATTCTGAACCTAAGCAACCTTGATACTATCCACTCAGGACAAGGCTAGACTTTCATATTCATGCTCCACCCACCCTTCTTTTATTCTTGTCTTTTTTCACATCTATGTTTGTTGATGAGTTCCTAGGCAACTCCCCTTTTTATTCTTATGGGAATTTTTTCTCTTTATCAACTTCAAAATAAATTCTTGAGAAACTCGTTCTTGGCTAACTTCTATATAGTTTTAGTCCATAGAATCCTACTTACCACATCTCTGAATCCTTTGAAATTTGATCTGCTAAAATCTAGAGTACATGTCTCATTATGCCCTACTTTCCTTATCCTCCTTCATAAATCCTAAAGTAGATTAGTCACTTTCCCTCAAGGTTATCATTCTTTCCATTCCAAAAAGAGTTTCTACTTCTTAGTGAGGACACTTGATAGACATTTCAAATCACATATGGCATATGCCCATGTCAATGTTATTCATCTTGCTACCTCCACTGTTACTCACCCAAAAGTTCTTTTCTGTGCTTCCCACCCCCATTCTAAGACCCATTTCTGGATTTTCCCACATGAGAATATCTTCTGAATATATGATGTTCCTTCCTTCCCTCCTAATGTTTCCTGTTCCTTTTAAATAAGCTATACCAGGGCTATATTAGAGTCATAGGTGACAGCCTACAAAATCTTAATGATGACCATGGGCCAAATTTACCTGTTTGCATTAGTGTTTTTGCCTCTTTATCTTAGGGTCTCTAGTTCATCTTGCTTGTTGCCTATCCTTGAAACTTTTTATAAAAGCACCTGAGGCCATAGGTTTTATTGCTGGCGTCTTCTTTTTTGTTTCTTGTGAATTTAAGATTAACAGCTATTCTTATGTTTTAACTATTCTGTGTGGATTTTAGTGTGGAAGATTAAGGAATTTTATTCTTCTCTTTTTCCTCTTTATAAAAATTCTTTTTATTAGTTTTGTGAGATATCAAGCAAATATATTTTTACTAGCCCTTCCTAGATTCACTCCATCTTTGTCCAGGAGCCCGTCATTCCTTATTTTTAAAAATTGGCCCAGATATTCAATATCTATTCACTGGCATTATCTTTCTAATTGCCTGTTTACTTCCTAAATTTGTCAATTCTCATCTGAAGTCTTTGTCTTTGATTCGTAAGAATGACAAAAATATCATTTGTGTCCCTAAGGTAGTCAAGTTCTTGCCCAAGACTTTATAACCCTTAGCAAAGATTTCCAGATTGCTCCTGGCAGTATCATTTATGCCCAGGAAAATTCCCAGGAATGGGTAATCGTTGTCAGGTCTGACACTCTTGGGAAGTTCTGCATCCTGTCCTGGATGCATGTTTCTTAGAGATAGCAGACGGCTGGCTTTGTTACTGTCAGGCTGACAACGAGCTCTCAGAGCAGGGCATCATTAACTCTGGTACTACATCACCACTCCTCAGATGACAAGCAGCTGCTTCCTCCAAACAAACCTGCATTTCCTCCTCTTTGGGAAGTTTCTTCTATTCCTTAACTTTAAGCCTTCCTTCAGCCTTTTCTCCTCCGTGTCACATTCTTCTACTGTCCAACCTCCTCACTTTAGTCAGGATTTGGCTCTGCCTCTCCAGTTCCTTTTTCTTGTTTGTTTTTACCTTAAAGTCTTTTTTTTTTTTAAGGACGACTTCATTACTCCCTGAAGAATAATGAGGAATTCTTCAAACTAGTTTATTTTTTTCTTCCATGTGGGAAACTAACCTGCACTTTGAGCATTAATAACAATTACTTGAATAAGGCAGGAAGTCATACATTGCACACTATGCAGAGGTTGGTAAAATTCTTGCTTCTTCGTATTTTCCAGAGATGAAATCCACAGGGCTCAGGAATGTTCTTATAACTTGATCTCAGCACATGCAAGAAACCAAACTTTCAATGGTCATATACGAAGGTGCAAGAATCTTTCTTATAAGCCAGGATATTTTAATTTTCTTTGGAAGTTAATCATGTTGAGAAGGCATTGTTATTTCACACATTTTTTCCAAGGAAAATGTCAAGAAAAATGATTAGTCATGATATAAACCCCTACTTCATTTAGCAGCGAAGGATTTGCTCATCCATCATTGGTGGCATCAATTTAAGAATCTTGCTGCTGTTGTGTGTATTTTATCTTATTGCCAAGAAGATGCCATTTTAAATGCTGCTACTTCTGTGTGTGTGTGTGTGACAGCCAGAATAGCACATGTCAAAGGAGGTAAATATGAAGGTTAATAGGAACTAGCAACAGACAGCATGATAGAGTACTTTTAATAGTAGATCAAGAATGAATTCATATTACCTGGTCAATGTAAAGAGGAAATTACAGTCTGCCTGCTCTCTGTTAAAGCGAGCATTACAGCCTTACATTAATAAGGAGGTTTTACAAATGTCTGTTGTATTTTTTTTAAATAATTACCAGTTTGGGGTGAAAGATGTGTGAAAGTTAACAAGGAGTAGGGTGTAAAGATAATGGGCAGACGTAAAGGTTGTTTGTTGAGTTGAGCTTCCTATGCCAGAGAAGGAAGATGACATACCTCTGACAGTGAGACATCCCTGGGTACTGGGTCAATAAGCAAAGAAGGTTAAGTGTGCCAAGGAGAGCAGAGGAACCAAGAAAAAATAGCCCACATGGAATTTTCATTTACAGAGATTAAAATCCACTTTTGCCTCTCTATTCTGGAAATGAGTTTTACCAAGATAATAGATCTAGAATTAGAAGGGACTTTAGAAATCATGAAGTTTAAACCTCTCATTTTATATGTGAGAAAACTGAGACCCAGAGAGGTTTTGACTTGCCCAGGGTCACACAGGTAGGATAGGCATTCTATCAACACTTTGGCTTACCTTCTCTAAAATACTGGGGACTGTTCCTAGCTGAATGACCTTGGGCAAGTCACTTTGATCCCATTTGTCCAGCTCTTTCCCTTCTGTTTTAGAGTTGTTACTAAGATGGTAAATAAGGGTTAAAAAATAGCAAAAATAAAAAGAGGGGGGCTGTTATTTACTTCTCTCACTGATATTGATTTTTATTGAAATCTATTGATTTCTTATCTCATTCCCTTCAGAGACTATTCCATTTTTTTTCCTTTTCCTTCCAGTCTTGCATCATACCTTTTCCCCCCTTCACTCACAGCAAATTACTTAGGGTCTTACTTCAAAGAGACAAAGATCATCAAATATTGAATTCCCACCTTTCCCTTTCTCTACTCCTCAAAACTTCTCAACATCATCACCTTTCCTACTTCCTCTGACAAACACATATAGGTATCCCTATTCCTCTTTTTTTACAAAAATAACTTCATTCAAAGATATTTTATTTTCCTAATTACATGTAATAACAATTTTCAACATGCATTTTCTGAAATTATAAATCAAATTATCTCCCTTCTTTCTTTCCTTCCCTGCCCCTTTTGGAGCAATTTGACCTAGATTATACAGGTATTATCATGCAAAACACACTTCCATACGGTTCATTGTAAGAGAATTTCATACATAACCCAAACCCCAAAATAAAACCATAAATAAACTAATGTGAAAGTATACTTTGATCTGCATCTGACTCCAATAGGTTTTTTTTTGTTTGAAAGAATATAGTATTCTTTGTCATAAGTCCTTCAGAATTGTTCCAGATCATTGTGTTGCTAAGAGTAGCTAATTCTTTCACAGCTAATCACCATACAATACTGCCATTACTGTATACAATATTCTCCCAGTTCTGCTTGTTTTCTCTCTGCATCAGTTCATGGAGATCTTCTCAGATATTCTGGAATCACCTTGCTTATCATTTCTTATAGCACAATAGTTTTCCATCACCAACATGTACCCCAGATTTGTTCAGCCATTCCCCAATTTATGGGCATCCCCTCAATTTCCAATTCTTTGCCACCACAAAAAGAACTGCTATAAATATTTTTGTGCAAATACGACCTTTCCCCCTTTATCTCTTTTTTTTGCTTTCTTTTTATCTTTTGAGATATTTTGGGATACAGACCCAGTAGTGGTTTTACAGGATCAAAAGTTTTGCAGTTTTATAGCCCTTTGGGCATAGTTTCAAATTGCCCTCCAGAATAGTTGGATCAATTCATAATACCACCAACATTAGTGAGACATTAGTGTCCCAATTTTGCCACATCCTCTCCAACATTTATCGCTTTCTTTAATATCATACTGGCCCATCTGATAGGTGTGAGGTGGTACCTCAGAGTTGTTTTATTCTGCATTTCTCTAATCAAGAGTGATGTAGAGCATTTTTTCATGATTATTGATATCTTTGATTTCTTCATTGGAAAATTGCTTATTCATGTCATCTGACCATTTGGCCAAAAGCTTTTTAATTTAATAGAATCCAAATGATCCATTTTACATTGTATAATGCTTTCCATCTCTTGTTTGGTCATAAATTCTTCCCTTCTCCATAGACCTGCCAGGCAAACCATTCTACGTTTTCCTAATTTACTTATGGCGTCAGTCTTTATAGCTAAATCATACACCTATTTTGACCTTTTTTTAGTAGAGGGTATGAGATATTCATCTATATCTAGTTTCTGCCATACTGTTTTCCAGTTTTCCCAGTAGTTTTTGTTAGTGAGTTTTTATCCCCAAAGCTGGGGTTTTTGCATTTGTCAAATACTAGGTTGCTAAGATCATTTAACTGAGAGTAGCCATCGGGTCGTAGACCCCTGGTGAACCAGGGCTTTGCTCACCCAGCATGTGAAGACTGCTTCGGCCGAACAGACAGAAGAAACCAATAAGAAGGTTCAAAGGCTGAGAGGGCGACGCAGCAAGGCACTGTGGAGTGCTCAGGGCGTGTTGGAGCACAAAAGACAACATGGCCATCCAATGCAGCTGAGGAAGTCTCCAGGTGTAACGACTTTTCGTGCCACTAGAAGAGAGTGGGACTGTCTCTGTGCATCGACTTTTCCACTTTAAATCTCCTTCATGCACAAGTGTCTTTGTGCACACTCATCTACGTCACAGATGAAAGCGCACAAAGACAATCGTCATCCTTGGTTACCGAGAGACTACTACTATACTATACTAATCTATTCCATTGATCCACCATTCTATTTCTTTGCCAGTACCAACTTGTTTTGATGACTGCTGCTTTATACTACAGTTTGAGTTCTGATACTGCTAGACTACTTTCCTTCATGGTTTTGTTTGTTTGTTTTTCATTAATGCCCAGAATATTCTTGACCTTTTGTTCTTCCAAATGAATTTTGTTATAATTTTCCAAGTTCTATAAAATAATTATTTTGTAGTTTGATTGGCATGGCATGTGAATAAGTAAATTAATTTAGGTAGAATTGTCACTTTTATTATATTCACTTGGCCTAATTAATGGGCAATTGATATTTTTCCAATAGTTTAGAACTGCTTTTATTTCTTGAAAAGTGTTTTTGTAATTATGTTTATTTAATTCCTGTATTTGTCTTGGCAAGCAGATTCCCAGGTATTTTATATTGTCTAAAGATCCTTTTCTCCTTCTCAAAGCAAATCCCTCCACTTGTGGCCTTCATCTCATTCCTGCCCTCCATGGCCGCATCCTAGGCCTTGGTCTAGCAACCTTTTTCTGGAGCATCATTCATTCTCTCAATTCATTCTATCTCATCCCTGGCCTGCAAACATGGTCTACTTGTTCCAACCTTTAAAAAACCTTCTCCTATTGATGAGAAAGACCTTTCATAAATCTGAATAAAATGGATAGAGTCATCCCTCTACTCAAAATCCTTCAGTTTCTTACTGTTTCCAACTGTGAACTTCTCAGCTTAGTATTGAAATATACATACATAATATGGTTGTCCCATACCTTTCACTATATTCCTTTCTACATATTCTATGTTCCAGGCAAAGGTCTACATTCTATCTCTTCTATCCAAAGTTATATTGGTAGTTATTTAACAACCTGCTTTCCACATGCCTGGTTTTTATTTTTATACCCATTTTCTTGGCACACAGATACATTACCTAACACACATGTTTAAAGAGAGATAATTGGAAAAGTGATACATTAACTTTTAACAAATCACTTGATTAACATTCTATATTCTTATATTGTGATTACAGACAGTATACAAGATAAATTATTTCATCACAGGTGGCTTAATTTTCTCATTACCCTGTGAGAAGTTTTGAGCTTACAAACAATCAAGGAAAATTACTTATTGCTTTTAATAAAATGGAATAATTAATCAACAGTTCTTAAAAGACAATTCAACAGTCATATCATTGAGGTTGAGGGGTACTGGGAACACAATTCAAATTTAATATTAGACTGGTCATTTCTCAGGGTTCTTACTAGGGAGTTTCTGAGTTACTGATTTGTGTAATTGAGTCACTGAGACATATTGAAGTTTGATGTACTTGTATGTATTGTATGGTCTCTATGATTGATTTGTGAGCTGGCTTCATGAAAATAAGTTTCTGTGAGTGGGAAAGTTTTGGGCTTGGTCTGTAGCTGTGGTTTTACTGAGGATTATGTGTCTAAGTAAAAGTTAACCCATGATAGTCTTTTGGGATTGGGTTTGAGGATCTGATCTTTTGGTAATGTTTTAGAGAATTAGGGTATAGGTGTTTTGCACTTGCATCACTCCATTTGAGACTAGGGGGAATAATAATCATGTTAATTCCATAGATAAAGGACATTGATTTTTTTTAACTCTTACCTTTCATCTTGAGATCAGCACTAAAGGCTCCAAGGCAGAAGAGTGATAAGGGCTAAGCAACTGGGGTTGACTTTGTCCAGGGTCACACAGCTGGGAAGTGTCTGAGGCCAGATTTGAACCTAGGACCTCTCATCTCTAGGCCTGGCTCTCAATCCACTGAGGCACTTAACTGTCACCTATGTAACACACTTTTAAATTCCATCTGCATTATTAACATTTTTGCCATCACTTTCTTAAGTTCAGTCAATAAATCAAGTTCTGATTTGTAGTTTGTCTGTTTTTTTTTAAACCTTACTTTCTGTCCTAGTTATTCTAAGACAGAAGGGCAAGGGCTTAGCTAATTGAGGTTAAGTAACTTGCCCAGGGTCACACAGCTAGAAGGTGTCTGAGGTCAGATTTAAGCCCAGGTCCTTCTGACTCCAGATCTGGGACTCTATCCACTGTGCCACCTAGTTTCCCCTTATTTACCCATTTCTTTTTTGTTCTTTTAAAACCCTTACCTTTTCATCTTAGAACCAATACTGTATATTGGTTCCAAGGCAGAAGAGTGGTAAGGGCTAGGCAATGGGGGTTAGTTGACTTGTCCAGGGTCATCCAGCTGGGAAGTATCTGAGGCTAGATTTGAATATAGGACCTCCTGACTCCAGGCTTGGCACTCTATTCACTGTGCCACCTAGTTGCCCCTGTATTTTAATAAAAATCCAAGATTTTGAAATTTTATTCGAGAAAGATCTTCAAGGAAAGAAGCATGCTAACTCCTAAATCCAGAGAGCGAGCTGTTGCAGAAAGATGCCAGAAAACCTATACTACATCAAGAAGATCAAGAATGAACTTTGGGTGTGGATGATTAAACTGAAGTTTGATTGAACATTTATTGTAAATGTACACTTTTATGCCAAAGGGGACTGCCCCCAATTTGGCTTTTTGTCAATGCTCCTAGCAAAACATTGGTTTTGCTTTCTCTTTTCTATTCCTCCCTAACTATTGTAATTTCCTCTTAGAAACTGAATATTGTATAAATCTGTAGTTAGAGGTACTTTAGGACTATAAGATGATTATGTTAAATGATCAATGGGGAGACTAGTCTCCCAATGATCATCAGGGGGAATTGTGAACTTTAAAACTACTCCACCATACTTAGACCATACTTTAGGGGAAGATAAAGTTATAATCTCCTGATTGAACAATGAAGGTACTTAGTTCTCTGTGAACTAAGTGAAGCTAGAACTTTAAGCTAAGTCTATTTTTAGATCTAATACAAAAAGGTGTTAAGTAACTTTATAAAGGTTAAATTAATCACAAAAAGGTCAAATAACTCACAAAAGGTGAACTTAACAAAGAAGTGTTAAGTAATTCTAAAGATATAATCAAATCAAAGAAGGTAAGAACTAAAAGTATGGGCAGTTCTAGAGAAAAAACCTTTAATGTGATTGGTAGATGTGAAAATTTAGGAGGAGACACAAGGATGAAAGGTCTATATATTTGAGATTTTTTTGTCCCTCAAGGACACACTCTCTCTCTCTCTTTTCCTGATTGATGGTGGAGAGTTAGCTGAGAGCTGCGTGCTGAGCCTTTCAGCATCTTAGTATGGCTACAAGCTATTGTCTGGTTCGGTGGTGAGTTTCTGGCTGAAACTCTATTTTGTCTATATTGTCTATTTCTTTTTTAAACCCTTACCTTCCATCTTAGAATCAATACTCTGTATTGGTTCCAAGGAAGAGTGGTAAAGGCTAGGCAATGGACTTGCCCAGGGGTCACCCAGCTAGAAAGTGTCTGAGGTCACATTGGAACCCAGGACCTCCCATTTCGAGGCTTGGCTCTCAATTCACTGAGCCACCCAGCCGCCCCTTCATTTGCCCGTTTCTAAAGTGTAATTGCTCACAAGGAAAACTTAACAGTTTGCTCTCTTGAGCTGGTTCAAGCTAGTTCCAGCACACATTCCTTAATTGTATATACTCCAGTTTCCCAATCTCTTACTTTTTTTTTTCTCATGCTCTTCTTGATGCATGAAAAGTTCTTTCCAGTTCCTATTTAATTGCTACCTTTAAAACCTAATCCAAATATTACCTTTTTAAGAAATCCTTCTCTGAGAACCCCATTTCCTAATGACCTTTCTCTCTGTATATTTCATATAGAACTTTGTACCCCTCTCGTGCTCTTATCATATATTGTACTTTACAATATTTCACAGAACAAATGATAGCTATTGGACTCTAACCTTCTTGACAGCAGGGCTCATGGCTTATCTAAATCTTCTTATCTAAATCTTGCATCTTCTCTACCACCAAGCACTGTGCCTGGGACAAACTAGGCTTGTAGAATTATTGTTTACCTCCCTCTTTTGTATGTACTCACTGACCCAATAATCTGAGGGCTGAAAAAAATTTGTCTAGAGATAAGGAGTATCATATGAGTTGTTTTTGTAAGTTAATGCTTATAAAGCATCTTACTGAGGTGATCTCTGCTAGTTGAAAACTGGAGTTCTGTGCCCAGTGGTTATTTGTTCTAACCTTTCCCTTCCCTGGTCTCACATATCTATCTAACAGCACAGTACCAGTGTCTTGCATATATTAATAAGTAACAAATCAGTAAACTATAAATATTTGTTGAATTAATTGTATTAAATTGATTTTAACAGTCCTCATTTTGACAACAGTAATCAAGCCAAGTACATAAAACTGGTATTATAGTGGTACTAAAACAAGTACTTAAAACTAAGTTAGATTGCACTGTGGATAAAAAGTCAGGTCTGGTGTTGTGTGAAGAGTGAATCAAACTTCCTTTGTCTATCAATTAGCAATTTTTAAATTAATCAACCAAAAACTTAAAGTACCCTTACTAGTCACTAAGTAAGAGAGTTCACAAGTCACTTGCCAGAATAGATGGCAATTCCAGAGGCCATTGACCACCCCTTGGGCAGTACTAGGCAAATTGAAAGACTGTGATTGATTCTTGTAAAGTAGAGGAAGGGACAGGAAGTGATGTGGAAAATGGACTATAAAAAATCCTGAACTTCCTGTCCAGAAGACCTTCGGCTTGGATCTTGGACTTGGAGTATTTCGTCTTTGGACTTCGTCTTGTGACTTCTCTTTCTGGACTTTTCTCTAGATTCTGTACCAGTGAGCTGGGTAATTAGTGGGCCTTCCTTTCCTGGAGGAGACTGGGTTGGTGGAACCCTTGCTGAAGATACCACCTGGTTCTCTGGCTGAAGATTATCGAGCCCTGCTGGGGCTAAGTCCCACACTGGAGCAGCACTTAGATTGATAGGCTAGATAATTCTCTCCCTCCTTCTTACATTTTCCCACTTTCACTCTTTCCATGTTTTTGTAAATAAAGTTACTAAACGTTATTTTGACTTGTTATAATATCTTTAAATCAGCAACCACGATATTACTATAGAATTCTCATATTAACATAAAAACCTAAATTTTTAAATTCTTACAGTTAGGAGGACCTCAGATACTTCCTAGCTATGGGACCCTGGGCAAGTCACTTAACCCCAAATACCTAACCCTTGCCTCTCTTAGAATCTATCCTTGGTATTGATTGTAAAACAGAAAAGAAGAGTTACCAAAAATGAAAATAACTGGAATTCTAAAAGATGACAACATTTGGTAATACTTAAAATATTTATTAGTATGAATCAGTATATGTTAACACAAAATAACAGGTACAGTTTTGTTGTCATTGTTGGAATTTGAAGATTTTTGTAGGGAGAAGTTGGGAATGCACTACCCGCTAATGAAAGTCCTAACATAGTAAAAGCATTCCCTCTACGCAGGAACTGGGTCCAGCCCAGTCAAAGCTTTTTACAAAAACACAAAAGCACAACACACACCACAAAACATCATGCTGACATTGGAACACTGGGTCTGGTTTTTAAAAGGGTTAAAATAGTAAACATATATCACCAGAATACTTCATAAGTCTGCATCCATGTCAGAGCTTTCTCATTCACAAGTTAACCTATTGCCCAACTTGCCCTGCTCCTTGGAGAGCCATGTAAAGTGGGGAGTGGGCAGCAGAGGCTTGTTTTCAGCTGTCACATGTCATAGCATTATGCCTGAAGGAAGCATCTCACCCATGCCCCGAGCCCTTAACACGGTCCTAGGCATGTAATTGACATTTAATAAATGCTAGCTGACAGACTGACACCTGGGCATATACCCTGTAGGGAATGAGATTCATCCTCTTTGGGGCACAACTCCAAAACCCCTGTGAAAGAATGGCTAATTTTGGACCCTCAAAATATTGAAGCCTGAATGGAAAATGCAAGCTTAGTATCATTAATGTACCATTTTAAAGAGAAAAAAAAAGGCAAGTCAACAAGATATCTATATCACCTTCTTGCATGTCACTACTTCCTATCTTTGGCCTTTCTGTCCTTAAATGTGAAAGGGGGCCTATAAAATTTCATATTTACAATGTACACTAGATATCTGTAAGCCATACTCAGCCAATGAAAGGTATACATGTCAGTTTAAGAAATGTGAAATCATATTTATATATGTGTGTATATATACATATACACACACACACACACACACACACACACACACACACAAAGAGATAGAGATGGGGTAGGGAGAAAAAATGGAAAAAAGGAATGGTGGAAGAAAGGGAAGGAAGGAAGGAAGGAAGGAAGGAAGGAAGGAAGGAAGGAAGGAAGGAAGGAAGGAAGGAAGGAAGGAAGGAAGGAAGGAAGGAAGGAAGGAAGGAAGGAAGGAAGGAAGGAAGGAAGGAAGGAAGGAAGGAAGGAAGGAAGGAAAAAGAAGGAAAGGCGAGAGAAGGGAATGGAGGGAGAGAAGAGGAAAAAGGAAGGAGGGAAGAGAGGAGGGAGTGAAAGTGGGAGGGAAGAAGAAAAGTTGAGGGAATGATTAAAATGGTGTTATGTTACCTCTGATTCTCTGGCCAGAGTTTGGAGGCACACTGTTTTATAAGGTCACTCGTTATATACTGCGGTTACAGTTTATATGTTAACTCAGGCTACCTGCTTTTTTATTTTTATTTTTAACAACTCTCATGAAAAATCCTGACTCCTCAAAAGGGCCTTGGTACTTTCCAGAGAAGCTCAATAAACATGTAAATGTGTTTTGCTCAGTCATGCTCTATCAACTCCTCACTGATTCTTTAAGTGATCATGATGGCTTTTCTCCCCTAAGACAGCTTCTGATAGAAAGAAATCATACTCAAGAGGTAAAGACAATCACCTTTCGACCTGTTCCCTTCTGAAGCAAGCCCTGGATCCATTGATGGTTTTTTTTTTTGGGGGGGGGGTGGCGGTGGCAGTGGGGGGTACTATTCGTGTTCTACCACCAGCATTAGCCTTCTTTGTGTTAGAATTTGTCCAGTGTAATTCCCCAGCTGTGTGACACATGGAAATGATTCCTTACCTTCTCTGCTCCACTCCCTGCTCAGTTTAGACACTGACTCAGTTTTTGTGTTGGACAAGGAAAGGCTCATAGATTTGCATGTCCACCAGAGAGAAATGACTTCAGTTTCTATTATCAAACTATTTACTTCCAGAAGGATGTGCAGATCTGTGTCAAGCCCACAAGTAAATTCAGTGCTGATAATGGACAATGTAGGGAATACCATAAAGTCCTTCCCTAGAGAGGCAGAATCTCTCTTTACTATTTGGGGGGGGGGATGCTTTCTTCTGTCTGAAATAACTGAGATTCAATCCCGTACCAAGACATGTAGAATGGCTAGAGTATTTCCAGACACCAAGATTCAAAAACTAACAAACCACTTCTATCAACTCTAAAATATAATTGGAGAATGAAACTGGCTGTGTGCATGGTATGTAATAATCTTTTTTATTCCAAAAGATCTTTATTATCAGTTTGGTTTTGTGTACTCCCTTGATTCTTGTTTCCTATACAGCCTTTTTTCATCACAAAATATGGCGTGGCATGAGATCCATGTTGGTCCCTCAGTGAAAGCTTCTATAACTTCTTAGTTCTTCAACCCAGGAAAAAAAAGGATCAGAGAACAGGGACTTGGGAATGGTTGTACTGTTTGTTCCCCAAGTCTTAAAAACTCCAAGTATTTAGCTAAGAATTAATTTCTCTCCTAGCTCTGATATGAAATAATTATATAGCCTTGGACAAATCGCTTATCCTTTCTAAACCTTCCTTTCTAAAACAAAGTGGCTGGGGTAAATGCTCCCTAAAGCTCTGCACCAGTTCTCACATTCTCTAGTTCTGTAGTTGATATGATTATTCCCTAAACCATAACTAAGGTATTCATGGAAGGGAAAAATGAGAACAATTTTCCTTGACTTCATGGTGCCTGAGTAAACATTGGAGGGGTGGGAGGTCCTCACAATATGGTAAAAAGACAATTGGATTTAAAGGCAAAAGGCCTGGGTTCAAAACCCACCTCTTCTACTTACTACCTCTGTGACCCTTGGGTGAATTACTTAACTTGATTTCCTTTTATCATCTAAAAATTGAAGAGTATTGGTCTCAAGAACTTCTAAGGTTCCATCCAACTTTAATCCCTTGTCCCCTACCAAGAATACTGCACATGAGAGGCTCTAAAAGTCCTGTCCTAATTTGAACCTTGGTAAGAGGTCAATCATCTAATTGGTAAGACTCTTGGAATGCAAATAGGATTTGGACTGGGGAAAAACTAGCTTTTCTTCTTATCCCTCTCAACCTTCACTTCTGCCCTCCACTGGATCCAAGCACTCTTTTGAAAGCTGAAAAGACAAAAGCTGTTCAAGTCCTTCTATGTTACAGAAGAAACCAAGGAACTTGGCTTAGGAAGGTCATACCAAGGCCTATTCTTTGTGCAGATACGATGGAGTGCTGCCGTGAAGGAATGTGCGGGAGTCCACAAGGAGTCTTTTTGTTTTTCTAAATGCCTTTTTTCCCCCTAATAATTTTAAGGGTCTAAAAACCTTCAGTAGCTGCCACTTACTCGGGCTAATTGCTTGGTAATGTAACCAAGCTTCCCTCATCAGAAGCTTGCCCTGTGGTTTAGTCTGCAGCTTCTTTTACTTCAATTCTCAACCTTGATGAAGAAGCCATGGCAGATTCTGTTAGCAAGGAAATACTCTGTGCATTGAGCTCCTTGCCTGTCAAGACAACATGAAGCAGGTTGTACCTCTTTAATAAAAGTCTTTGTTCCCCCTTAGTCTCCAGGCATATATATTCTTACATAGAAATGCCTTCTGTCTTTTTTTTCCCCTCAAAGACTTTTTTTTCCCTCAACCCCAAGTCATTTGTAGCAATTTTCTCAGGTTTGCTATTCTACATATACCTGAAACTTAAAATCTGTAATGCTAAACTATGGGGTGGGGAAAAGCAGGAATCTAATAGATTTTCCTTTCTTCCTACCTTTCTTTTGTTCCTTCCATCTCCTTTCCTTTCTTTCTCTTTCTTTCAAATAAACTTTCCCTTTTTTTCCATTGAATTTCTCTTTAGTTTGTAATTGGGGGGATAGTTGAATAACAACTCTCTGTTCTCTCCAGAAGATGTGTGAAGTACAGGCTAAATTCGATTTATTCTTTAAAAACATTTTTTAGAGCTGATCTAAAATTTAAAAATAAAAAATAGGCTAAAAGCTCCAACACTCTATAGAAACTCCTCACTAGTTAACTTTCACAGGTGACTGGTTAGGTTATCAGCCAAGGCAGTGGCTCAAAAAGACTCCTGCAGTGGGTCCAGGCCAAGAGGAAGTCAGAGAGGAATGAACCATCCCAGAATCCCCCACACAAACTGAGCCAACAAAAACACATCCTCTTTCTTACAAAACTTGAGTTTGAGAGGGTTTAACCGAGAACTCGAGATATACTTGTCATCCACCCACTGTCTTCCTTTGCCCACTCAGTAAAAAAGAAGAGAGAGAATGAAAGGAGAGGGGGAAGGGTAAAATGAATTTGGTATAATCCAATCCATCAGTATAAATAGTATGACTAAGGATTTTTCAAAAGTTTCTGCAAAATCCTTTCCCAGGGAGACTTTCTGGCTGTGATGTCTAAATATTTCTCAAAATGCAGAGCTGGGATTTTTTTTTTTTTAACAAGGCACTAAGTCACCAAGAGTGGGAAGTCCTTTTGTCAGTGCACAAGAAAATGGGAATTGAGTTCTTCAAGTACATCAGATGATATCCCATGGGGTCAGCAACATCGCCTGCTAGTTTGTGGTGGCTGCTTCCCAAGCTTGATTGCTCCGTTGTTCCCATTTTCATGAGGGTCCAAGGGTGGGATCTGACGACCTAAAACATAAAAGAAAGTAAAGTCTGGGTTGTTGAGTTTTTCTCCTGTCACCATCCCTTCACAGAGATTCTTATAAAAATGAAAGCCAAATGGCATGTTAAAACACATTCCAAAGGACGAGGGGCTATCAGAAACTCCTTTTTTTTAAATTTCTTGCCTATCTCTGAAGGCTATAAAAACACCAGAGCTATAGAAGGACATGGGGGTTGGGGGAAGAGAGTTCTCCCTTATTGATGTTGCCTCTATTGATACAAGGAATGGGGAGGAAGGTGGTTCTCTTTCTATCTCCTTTCCACATATCCCCTCCATATTCACTTCTCATACTTACCCTAACACCTGTCCATTCTTATTCTTTCCCTATTTTTTCCTACCCCAAGTCTAATCCACTTTAAAGAGTAGTTGAAGAGTTCAAATGTACTGTTATCTTTATTAGATTCAGAAGTGTTCCCAATTGCTTTTATTTTGTTGTTTTTTTAAAGAATCAATTAGAAATTTATATCATTTCAGAAACATTTATTAACATTTAGTTCATCCTTCCTTGAATGCCTATCAAAACACATAAATCACTTATTATGAAACCATACATACATAAAGACTCTTCAAATCTAATTTTTATTCCAAATGAAAGCAAAATTCTTGGTTTGTTTCATGATTTGTTTTTAAAAGAAACACTTCTATCACCCTAGTGCAAAAAGGAAAAGGGTCTTGATGGAAGGCACATGTTAAACCCAGTGGAATTTCGTGTCAGATAAGGGAGGGGGTGGGGGAGTGGAGGGAAGGACATGAGTCTTGTAATCATGGAAAATTATTCTAAATCATTTAAATAAAACTAAAAAAAAATTAAAGAAAACACTTCTCCTAGGGTCTTTATCTAAGAGTATAAAATAGTAATAAAGATGAAAGAAAATTCTAAAAAAACCAAATGTTTTCCTGCTATTTAAAACAATGGCTCAAAGGGAGATATTTTTACCCCATGATTTGCAGTTCAGTGAATTAGGAGAGAAGAAAAGTATTCCTTTAAAAAATAAAACCCTTTCATAACCTAGTGCCAAAGGACTCATAAATATAAAAAAGAGTAGCCGATTTGCATCTCCCAAAGGGCAGTTCTCTGAGTCTCTGAGTCACTCTTTCACTCCCTCAGTAACTTTAGGACTAGACTCACAAGCTTCTCCACCCTGCCATTATCTTTTAGGACCCCAAACTTCATTCTACGAACTGATATCTTTCTTGATTTCAATGAGATCCATTCCACTTCCACCACTCTTGGGCAACTACACCCAGACCTCACCATTATTCAGAATTGTATCACTCCCAAGATCATCCCAAGGATGAGAAGTCTACCTTAAAACAAACATATCTATTGATCAAATCTGCAGCAGAGTACCATGTAAATGTAATAGGATTTTATTTTCAGTTGCCCAGAGCATATTTTGTTATATTATCTTCAACTATAATGGGTATTAGGTTATTTAGTGTTTATCAGACACCCATGGGATTTTTCAGATTTTCTTTTTCTTTTCCTCAGCAAGGAGGAAAAAACAAATTGTTCCAGAAGTGAGAAACTCAAACATACAAATTCCATCTTTGCTTTTGCCCTGGTTTGGCCTCATCAAGCACAGAGGAACATAGATAAAAGCCCCTCAAATATGTTATTTCCATGAATTCCAATTGTGTCTGGAAAGTCAGCAGTGCAAAGGTTGCTCATGTCAACTGTTATCGTGAAATATCCCCATGAGTCAGAAATCTGCCTCTCCCCTCAAAATGTGTTATGTTAAATGCTAAGCATCCTATCCTGGAGCTGCAACCACTAAATTATACGAGGCCTTCAGAGATCAGGCTGTTTGATGGCAACTTGCCAAAGGGAAAATTATGTGTAGAAAAAAAAATTTATATTTCCTTTTCAAAACTAGGAGGAGGAGGGGACCGGAAAGGGAGGAGGACAGAATGTAAGCAAAGGAAGAAATATGCCATATTATGACATTATATTTCCTCTAACTTTCCATCAGGGAATCTCTATATTCCTCCTGATGGACAAAAAAAATCTGTCAAGACTTTTTTTTTTTTTGGTCATGAGTATAACATCACATTATTCTGTCAAAAAAAATTTACTCACTAGTGAGTATAATTACTTTAGACAACTAATGAATGTTCATGAATTTGCTAATTATAGATGATCCTTTTTTGTTAATGATAATGAACAAACTCTCCCTTTCTCATAAACTGTTACCATGTATTTGGAACTTGGCTGGGGACACATGGCTAGTGTCTGAGGCCAGATTTGAACTCTGGAAGATGAGTCCTCCTGACTTCAAAACTGTCATTCTACCCACTATGCCACCTAGCTGCCCCACCTGGCACATAATGTGTACTTAATAAATGAATGGGACTGTGTGACTCTGGGCAAGTCGCTTAACTTTCTTTGCCCCAGTTTCCTCATCTATAAAACAAGCTGGCGAAGAAAATGGGAAATCATTTTAGTATCTTTGCCAAGAAAACCCCAGATGGGGTCACAGAGAGTCAGACATGATTGAAAATGACTAAAATAATAAATGTGTCTCCTTCCAAATCAAATACTCTTTCTACTGTACCACATTTCCTCCCAACTTTGTAATTCTTTCAAAATGATGTTTTTTAAGTCCAAAGACATCCTTAGGGAGGTATAGAATCTGAGGCAATGGTTCTCCCCAGCCTCTGCCTTTCATCTCTTCGAGATTCCTTTCTACACAAGGTGAAATCTTGTGGAATCGGATTGTCTAGAGGATTCTCATTTGGTTCAAATTTGGGTTGGACAACATATTCTCTAAGGATGCTTCTAACTCTGAGATTCTGTGATTCTTTGATTCCATGTTTCTATGTTTTATTTTTTTATTATTTTATTTTTATTTTTAAAAAAAAGAACATACAAAATTTTGCCTTCTGTCTTAGGATCAATACTAGGTATGGGTTTCAAGGCAGGAGAGTGGTAAGGGCTAGGCAATGGGGGTTAAGTGACTTGTCCAGGGTCACCCAGCTGGGAAATGTCTGAGGCTAAGAGGGAACAGGACCTCCCCTCTCTAGGTCTGACTCTATCCAATGAGCCACCTACCTGCTCCAGAAGGTTAGTTTTTGATTCATGACACACCTGAGTATGCACCCCAAATTTAGCAATGGATGCTGTCATTTGCATCATATTCTATTGGTTTCGTGTGGTCCCTAGGCAGTAGATACATCCCCATTTTATAGTTGGGGAAACAGAGATAGACAGAGGTTAAGTGTCCCACTCAGGGTCAGCTAGTAAGCTTTAGTCCCTTAAACTTGAACCAAGTCTTTTGAATAACATAATAATGACTCATCGCTATATAGTCCCAAACCACATATTTTGAAAAGGACACACCTTGTCAAGAAGACCTTGTAGCTGGAATTCTGTGATGACTTAGTATGGCAAGAGGAGGAGAAGGAAGTGACACATCTAAATTATGCTTTAAAAGGCTCAGGACACAAATACAGTCAATAAATAACTTTTCTCCTTCCTTGCCCTACCTAACTTTCACCGTTACTGAAGCATCCTATGTGAGATAGGCTCGGTTTCCCTCGCAATAAATTCCCTCTCCCTATCCGTTCACCCCATTTCCCCAAGGAGGGAGGGAAAAGGGTTTTAGATAGAGACAGGGACCCCCTTTTCCCCACTTTCCTCTCCATTCTTTCCTCCTCTCTATACTGAAAGTCTTAACCACTCCAATACAAATAAACAACCCCTTAAATACAGTACCACTGAGGTACTGATATACATGTGTATAAGACCCAGCCTGACTAGGTCTTGCTCTACCCTTTCCTTGAGGAGGCAAGCAATTTGATAGAGATTATACAGGTGCAGTCATGTAAAACATATTTCCATAGTAGTCATGTGGCAAAAGACCCCTAGAAACATAAAGTTAAAAAAAATCTGCTTCAATCTGCATTCAAATTTTATCAGTTATTTATCTGCAGATGGGTAGTATTTTTTATCATATGTCCTTCTGAATTGTCTTGGATTGCTGAGAATAGCTGTCATTCATAACTGATTGTAGTACAATATTGCTGTTTCAGTGTCCTATATATCATCCTGGTTCTGTTCACTTCACTTTGTGTCAGTTCATATGAGTCTTTCCAGGTTTGGGGGGAAGGGGTTGATTTGATTGTTGTTAGCTTTCATTTCTTCTTATGAAAATTATACAGTCAAATACTTTGACAATATTCATTGGGGAATGCTTTTTATTCTTATGTTTATACAAATTCCCTATATGGATAAAGGGTGCCCCAAGTTTTAAGCTTGCTTAAAATGGCATTAAGCCTTTTGGGGCACTCTGTATCTGATTTCAGACTTTAGTAAGAAACACTTCATGTATTTTCCCCTAGTTAAGACTTTTCCTTCTAATTTTAACCATATTTATTTTATTTATGCAAAAAACTTTCAAGTGTATATAACTGAAATTGTTCATTTTATATTTTATGATCATTTCTGTCCTTTGATCAAGAATTCTACCCTTATCCACAACCATGATATCTCTCCCATAAATATGATGCATTTAAATATGAATTATGTATCTTTTTGGAGTTTATGATGATATATGGTATGAGACACCAGTCTAAGCTTAAATTCTCCCAAATTGATTTCTAATTTTCCCAGCAGTTTTTGTCAGATGGTAAAATCTCACCCCTGTAATTAGATTTATCAACTATTATACTATTATATCCTTTTGCTTTTCAGTATTGCATACTTAATCTAAATAAGAAAGTTTCAGCCATTTAAAGACAGTTACCAAGTTACTCCTAAGCATCTTCCTCTCTGGGATAAATCTCAGTTTTTTCATGCAATACTTATATATGATTTGTTTCCAAGACTTCTCACCATTTTGGCCACCTTCCTCTAAATACTTTCCAACTTGCCAATTTTGTTTTTAAATGTGTGGTCCAAAATTCAACATAGCACCCCATAGTCTGACTTTCACAGAGTATAGTAGGATTATTGCCTTCACTTCCCAGACGCTATAATTTTACTAACATAGCTTAAGATGGCATTAGTTTTTTTGGTCAGACATGTAATACTGCTGACTCATATTGAGCCAGCTGCTTGAAGTCAACTCAAAGCTCTGTGAGTTATTAGTGTTGTTTTTGTTGTTGTTGTTTTATCCAGAGCAACTACTAAGTCAATATTTCCTCCATCCTGTACTTGGAAGGATTTTTTAAAGTATAAGACTTAATATTTATCCTTATTAAAGTCTTCTAGTCTCTTTTTTGAATCTTGATTCTTGACTCCTAACTTTAGATCATGTGCAACTTAATAACCATGTTTTCTTTGTCTTCCCTTAACAAATGAATAAATGTTGGATTGGACAAGATCAAGGATCATGCCCAGTGATAGCCTTTAGAAACATGAACTAGGTTCAAACTGATAACCATCCATTAATCACTACTTTTCTACTGCCATAGAAGAAACAGATGGAGTTTGAATGCAAATTGAAATATCATTCTTTACTTTATTTTCTCCATGAATTTTCTTCTGGTATAAGTAATGTATCTTTTTTCCCCAATGTGACATACATGGAAATATGTATTATGTGATAATATATGTACAACTGATATCATATTATGTGCCTTCTTGGGGAGAAGAGCATGGGAGGGAGAGAACATAGATTGCAAAATATCAGAAAATAAATATTAAAAATTGTATTGCCAGAAATCTGGAAAAAAATTAAAAAATATTTTTAATTACTACTTTTTTGAGTCTCTCACATATATTAAGTGTCTAAGGAATGTTTGTTGATTTTTTTTGGGATATATTCATTTAATTAATCAACTCAACATATTTCTATGAACCTCATCAATGTATTCCCTCCAAAGATGTTGATTATAATCCAACTATGCTTGCCTATCCAATGTGATTTCTTGTTTGTGTCCTCTGATAAATCTTCCATAGCTGATCTATTCAATCTATTATTAATCCACCTAACTGTACCATATAATCCAGCCCACCTTTTTTCCATTTTGTCCATATATTAGTACTGATTCTGTTAAAGGTTCAACTGAAATTTGCATAAATAAGTTCTATCATATTCTCTCAATCTATTGTACTAATGTTTTTTTAAAAGAAATCAGTTTGTGTCTTGAAAATATTCATAATCGAATATAATAAGAAAGGAAAAATTATTTTGTTTCAGAGTACAAAAAGAGGAAGATCAACTAATAAGAGAAGTGTACTTTTAAAAGGCAAATGTAAATAGAAGGGGGGGAAAGGAGCAAGGACTCCTGTCTCATGGTCAAAAACATTACAATTTCACTCCAAGGTCAGTCACCAAATAGAGTCTGGCAAAAGGCCATACATAGTGTTCTGCACCAAGGTGATCACCATGGAACAGAGTTAAATCAATATTATTTACATGAGGAAAGGGTAGGCTAACAGAGCCTGAAGAGGTTCAGAGCATCATCTGTATGTTTCTGTTCTTACACTCCACCTTAAAAACAAATCATATTTGTGAAAAAAACATAGGGTATTTTTTTAATGAGATTTAGATTGGGTTCTGAATTCTGAATAGGAAAATTCTGAATAGGAAAAATTAAAAGATTTTAAAAGTTCAGATTTCCTAGAAGTTAATAGGCCTGAAAAAAAACCCCATGTTTTTAAGGGTTTCTTCAGATATATAATACATGAAAACAAGAATTCAGCCTGTGGAATTTTAGTACAACCATGACCTGAGTGGCTAGAACAAGATTATAATGAACAAAAACTAAGGAGCATTTTTATTTGCAGCAAGATTTTTGTCTTCTGTGGTGAAAAGAAGCCATTTTTTTTGCATTTTTTGTCGCATCCCAATGTTCCCATGTGCATTCCTCACTTCCATTATATTTTGGGGACAGGTCTCCCATTATCATGTTTGACGTATTTTTTGTCGTATTATCTGCTCCTCATTCTCTTTCTTTACTTCACTAATATCTCCCCAATTGTTTCTGAGAAGCTTTTGTAATATGGACACTTTTCAGTGCTATCTGTTTATTTTAAAGACCAATGTTGGTTTTCTAGTTCCCATTTCTCTCCTCTGATTTGATGAGTGTGTTGTGTTTATTAAGTCAATCAACTCTTCTAGGACTGAGCAATATTTTACTCTTGAAAACATGACCTTATTGCTCACCACCTAGACTGTGTATTTAGAATATGTAGTCTATATAGAATAAAGGGAGAATCCTGCTCTAGAAATAAAGAACCAAGGCAGATGATAAATGTGTCCTCCTTTGTACTTCCCCATCACAAGCCACTGTTGCTACCTTGGTGAATTCGAAAAGGCAGCAGTAGAGAAACTGGAGAAATTATTTTCAAGGGATTAAATTAACCAATCACACTAAAAGGGCAGGCCTGAGACCTTCAAAATAATCTAATGGTGAATCAGCTTTGACATTTTTCTACATGGCAATTAGGAGATTATTCTTGCTCATGCTATTTTTATGTATGGGTGAATTTCCTCCAAAGAGAATGGACATTATACGAGTAAGGACTCCGGAGTGAAGTTTGATATGGCCAGCAAAGACACAAGAATAGAACTAAAATTAAACTAACAAAGAGTAGGAACTCAATACCTACATGCATGAGGCTGGTGCTTAGGGCAGATTCGTCTTAATAGGGATCTCTACAGAAGTGAATGCTATGAGGAATTTTTATTTCATTGTAGAATCAAAAACTGTGTGTTATGTGGTCTTGTCTCCAGCTGAGGGAGGTTTTGTCATATAAGAATCAGAATTATATCTGGCCTCATATTAACACTGAAGAATAGGACTTGATAGAAACAGGTATTTCAAAGCTGTACAAACTTTAAAAAGTGGATTTGTCACTCCATACAAATCATTATGGCTTTTTTTTTTTCCTCTTTAAAGAGAAATGTAAGCAGATCTCTCCCTCTGTTATTTCCTTTCCTGGCTGCCATCAAGGGCCTTTGTCAAACTCCTTCTCAATTACTCTTCCCAATACCCATTCTTCTCCCTCTCCATTTCTCTGCCCATTCCCCTCCTTCTTTATACAGCCTATCCATACAACTTAGATGGTTGACTTTTGGTCTTCACTATGGACAATGTAAAGCAATGTATATTGAATATAATGACCAGGATATGGAGCCATATGGTTCATCTTTACCAAGTGGCTGTTCGTGTTCCTGGATGCATAGAAAGTCATTACTACTCTTATAAAATGGTACTGGATGATTGCTTGGAACCTATTTTAACCCTGCTGATCATTTGACATTCTTTTATTTCTCAAAAAAATGTATTAGGTACTTACTATGTACCAGACACCATTCTAAGCATGGGGACACAGAAAGAGGAGTAGTCTGACTCTTTCTGTACATAACTGGTGCTTAATAAATAAATGCATCTTAATTGAACTTAATTGAATTGAAAAGTACAAGAATAGTAGTACTGAACAGGAAGAAAAGAGAGGAGAGGAGAGGAAAGGAGAAGAGAGGGTAGGGGAGAGGAGCTCTCCTCTCCAAGCTAAAAAAAATTCTCAATATTTTCAACATGGGAATATCCAGATTTTTCTATTATTAGGTATTCAATTTACACAAATTTCCCCTATATATTATTCCTAGGGCATTTTAATAGGCTTTTTAAAAATTAAATTTCTGATAGCTGTTGAGAAAATGGAAATGGGTGAACCTCAGCTACCCACTCTGAGCTTTGCTGCTTGCACAGGTGTTATAAGTTCTGCCTGAGCTTAATAATCACTCCTAATGTGAGGATGCTACGACTTCTGATCCAAAAGTAGTTGAGAGAATACTAAGGGCTCAGATGGCTTCCTCAGGGACATAACTAGTACTGAGTCTGAGAGAGAGTCAACAAAACCTAACCTTTAGTGATTTCTATTCCCAAGACCAAAGGCAGTTTGCAGCATTGCCTAATGCATAAATTTTCAACAGATACATGAACAACACAGAAAAATGCAGATACAAACACATTGAAGAAGCCACCTAGAAAACCAAAAGTTCATAATCTATGATTTGGAAGGGACATCAAAGGCCACAAAATCCAATCTTTACCTGGCCAAGAACCCTCTTTACAGTAGTCCCAACAAGTGCCCATCCAGCCTCTATTTGAAGACATCTAAATACAGACGCCTCTAATTGTTAGAAAGCTTTTTGTTATGCCAAGAAGAAATCAGTCTTCTTAAAGTATTACAACTTATTACTCCTTAATAAACACTTCTTGAATTAAAAAATACATAAAAATAAATGATTATTCATTTTTTGCATGTAACGGAGAAATATTTAATGAAATAAATAAAAATAAAATTGAAAATGGCCTTTGACTCCAAATGTCAGACGCTTTGCACTATTCTTTGCTAACATAGTTTAGTTTTGACCTTCTGCAAGTAAAATCAACTTGTTATTCTTGAACATGTTCTCTTCCCTGGAAGACTGTAAGCTCCTCCAGGGCAGGGATTGCTTTATTCATCTTTGTATCTTTCCCAGGACTTTACCAAGTACTTTATAAATGAAAGATGCTAAACAGATGTTTGTTGAATAGAGAAAAAAAAAACTTACTACTCCTGATTCTGCCCCCTGGAACTCTGTAGTACAAGTCCAATCCCCCTTCAATGACATAGCCTTTCAAATGATCAGTAACAGCTATAATAACTCCCATTTTATGTCATTTCTTGTCTAAACATCCTCCTTTCCTTCAAATGGCATGATTTGAAAGTCCTCAATATTCTTGTTGCCTTCCTCTATACTCTCCAGCATAGTGATGCCCTTCTTAACCAAATCCCTGAGCCGACCTGCCACAAAGAAGAATTACCTGCTTTCCTTGCTCTCCCATATTGTCCTGCCACTGCAATTACACCAACCAGTACCAAAAGCAGCCTAGATGTTCAGGCTTTCCCTGAATTTGTGGAATGCTTACAGACACCCTTAATGTGCAATAAAGGTGGGAATACCTGGTTGTGGCTAGTGGTAACAGCTGCTGCCTTCTTTTCTCCATAGATCATCTCCCCTACCTCCCTAATCGTGACAGCATGAATAAGCTGAAATTCTGGGCATGCAAATTAAGTCCTTGGTATTAATAGATATGGTATTCTGATTCATACTAGGAGAAATCCCCTTTGCAAATTCTCCTCTTCATTTCTGAGTTCCAGTCCTTATAAGACCTCTTTATAGAACCCTATTATTTCCAGGATTAAATATAAATTCCTTAAGTCTTTAAATGCCATCATAACTTGGTTTTTTCCTATCTTTCCAGCCTTCTCACCCTTTACTTCTCCTCCCTGCCCTAGCCTATCATGGCCTAAGCAGGTGCACGCACACACGCACACACACACACACTCTAGGATTCAGCTGTCTCCTGTCTATTATTCTCTCATCTCCACTTCCTGACTTCTCTGGCTTCCTTCCTCAGTTAAAGTCCTTTCTTATGTAAGATTCCTTTCCCAGGTGACAATCTTGGTGCTTTCCCCTTTAAAGTTGTCTTCAGTTTACCTGTTTCTCTCTTACCTAAACATAGTTGTTTTCCTGTTGTCTCCCCTTATCAAAGTGTGAGCAACCTTGAGAGGGCTGATTGTTTTTCACCCTTTCTTTAAATCTGCAGCATTTTAGCACAAAGCCTGGCACAGATAGACATAAATGTTGAGTAACTCACTCCCCAAAACCTCCCATACATGTTTTTTCTTTCCTCTCATTCAGCCACAACCCCTTTCAGGTCCTCATCACCTCTTGCCAAGACTACTGCTATATAAACCTTCTTTTTTTTATGTTTTAATTTCTTTTGTTAGATGCTTCCCAATTACCTTTTTTCTGAATCCTTACCTTCTCTCTTCAAATCAAAACTGTGTATTGGTGCCAAGGCAGAAGGGTTGAAACAGCTAGGCAATGAGGGGGCTAAGTGACTTTCTCAGGGTCACACAGCTAAGAAGTGTCTGAGGCCATATTTGACCCAATGAATTCCCATCTCTAGGCCTGGCTCTCAATCCATTGAGCCATCTAGCTGCCCCTCTCAATTGTTTTTTAAATGAATGAATGAATGGATGAATTTTTTCAGTTACATATAGAAATAATTTTTGACAATTGTTTTCTGACATTTTAGGTTTCAAATTTTCTTTCTCCTTTTCCTCCCACTTCCTCAGTGCTTTCATGCAATGCAAAAGCAATAAACTTCTAACTGGTCTGTCCCCTGCCTCAAGTCTCCCCCCACTCTAAGTCATTCTCTACTCAGCTGCTTTGATTTTTTCTAAATCTGAGGATATCACCTCCCTGCTCAATGAGCTCCAGTAGCTCCCTATTACTTCTGAGATCAAATGTAAAATCTCTTGCTTGGCATTTAAAGTTCTTCATATCCCAGCCCCTTCCTGCCTTTCCAGGCTTCTTATTCCTTCCTCCCCTCTATGCATACTCAAGATCCAGCTCACTGGCATACTAGCAGTTCCTCTGAAGTGACATCTCCCATTATTCCCCTTGTCTCCCCTCTTTGTTTCCCTGGATTCCTCCAAGACTCAGTGCAATCCCACCTATTTACAGGAGTCATTTCCCAGCCCTTCCAGCTACTAATGGTTTCCTCTTTCAAATGACCTTCTTCTCTATCTCTGAGCACACAGACCTGCAGGTACTTATTATTTACTTGGTACCTCTCCATTAGAATGTGAGATCCTCAAGGTTAGGGACAACGTTTTTGGTTTTCTTTGTACCCTCAGCCCTTGGCACAATATTTGACATGGCGAGCATGTCAAATTTGGGGGCAGCGAGGTGCCTAAGTGAGTAGAGAGCCAGGTCCAGAGATGGTAGGTCCTGGGTTCCAATCTGGTTTCAGATACTTCCTAGCTTGTCTGTCCCTGGGCCAAGTCACTTCACCCCAATTGCCTGGCCCTTACCAATCTGCCTTGGAACCAATAGTCAATATCAATTCCAAGTTAGAAAGTAAGGGTTCTGGAAAAAAAAAAGATAACTAACATTTTGCTTTTAACACTTCTTTACACTGATCACATTCTGCCTCTGCCATACTCAGTTACATATTTTATTGCCTCTTATTAGATCCTAAGATTTCCCAACATTGGGCCTATGTTTTAGAAAATCTTTCCCCCCCCCCCCCAATTTCCAGATACTAGTACAGTGCTTTCATGTCATAGGTGCTTTATGTTTGTGAAGCATAAATAAATAATAATGCATCTGTATAATGCTAAATGAGGCAGTAAGGCAGCACAGTGGATAGAATGCTGGGCCTGAAGTCAGGAGATCTGTGTTCAAATCTGATTTCAGATTCTTACTTGATGGGTGGCCCCGAGGCAAGTCACTGAACCCTGTTTGCCCCTCTATAAAATGAGCTGGAAAAGGAAATGGCAAACTACCTCAGTATTTTTGCCAAGAAAAAACCCAAATGGGGTCATGAAGAGTCAGAGGTGACTAATCAACAACAACAACAACAAAATAGTGCTAAATAAAAAAAAACAACAACTATATAATCTCTTACAATTTTTGAAAATCATTTTCTTTCATCTCATTTGATTCTTATAACATCCCTGTGAGATGTCTAGTTCATGTATCACCATTTGCAACATTTTGTAAATAAGGAGATTGAAGTTTTGATTAAGTTGAGTATCGTGCCTAAGGTCATAAAGCATAGAAATAGAAAAGTCAAGACCCAAATTCAAGTGTGATTCTACATCCAATAGTCATGCTACCACACCACATTACTAGAGCTTTCATTCCACTGAAGAACAGAATTTTTAATGCAAAATGTATTTATATCTCCCACAAATTCTCTATCCTTTCTGAGCTAATATGCTCCAAGACTAGGGATCCCCCTAGGAGTCTTACAACCTCACATGAGTTGTGGAGTGATTTCTCTTCTGTTATCCTGTCATTGGGAACAAGCTCAATAACAAGCAGGGAAGTAGGGCATCAGCAGGCTCCTGGTATATTGGCCACACTGTGCCCTAATTATGTGAATGTCTGGAGCCCAGTGATGGCTGCTTTTTTTCATCCTGTACCTATAAAGGCCACCTATCACACGTGTTTGTTAAGCCTCTACTCTGTCAAGAACTAGCACTGGGTTCAAAGATGTGGGAAATATCACAGAAGTATGAGATAGTGCTTCTGATCCAAGGAGTCTAAAATATCTCCAGGAGACAAGACAGACACAGGAAACAATGGCAATGAGGCCAACTCCTAATAGCTTAGAAAATAACTAAAACCAACTGCAAGATTATTCAACTCAAGGGGATCTTAATGAATTCTTCAAACCTAACACATCAAATCTATAGAAAACAATCAGAGAACAACATGAAACAATATAATTAAGTGTCCCAATGATGGATTCAGACATAGATAGATAAAGATAGACAGACAGACAGACAGACAGATAGATAGATAGATAGGGAGAGAGAGAGAGAGAGAGAAAGAGAGAGAGAGAAAGAGAGAGAGATAGAGAGACAGAGAGAGACAGAGAGACAGAGACAGAGAGAGAGAGAGAGAGAGAGAGAGAGAGAGAGAGAGAGAGAGAGAGAGAGAGAGAGAGAGAGAGAGAGAAGAGAGATGGAGGGGGCAGCTGGGTGGCTCTGGGGTTTGAGACAACAGGTCCTAGATTCAAATCTGGCCTCAGATATTTCCTAGCTGTGTGCCCCTGGGCAAGTCACTTAACCCCCATTGCCTAGCCCTTACCACTCTTCTGCCTTAGAACAGAACCAATACAGAGTATTGGTTCTAAGACAGAAGGTAAGGGTTTGAAAAAAAAAATAATATATAGATGATATATACAGATATATATATATACATATGTAGAGCAAGGAGAGATTACTGTGTACCAAAGTAGCAAGGGAAGGCAGACAGAGAGTCAGAGTTGAGGTTTGATCTGGATCTTGAAGCATAGAAAGGAGTTTTGTATCTGAAGAAGAAAGTGGGGGGAGCAGCTGGGTGGCCCAGTAGATAGAGAGCCAGGCTTGAAGATGGGAGGTCCGAGTTTCAAATCTGATCTTAGACAGTTCCTAGCTGTGTCACTCTGGGTAAGTCACTTAACCCCAATTGCCAAATCTTCACCATTCTTCTGTCTTGGAACCAATACTTAGTATCAATTTTAAGATTAATATGTAATTTTACGGTAAGGGTTTTAAAAAAGAAGAAAAATGAAGAAGAAAAAAGAGTAGAACAGTCCATTCTGTAGGAAAATCAGGAGCAAAAACACAAAAGGGGGGGATAAAAGCAGCACCTCCTACCATATAAGTATAGAAACCATGGACTTAAACCCATTCATGAAACAAGGGGATATGTTAGAAAAGGGAAGCAAATATAATCTCAACTAGAAAGCCTTTAAAGGAATTTAAAAGAGGTTTTCTGTAACAGGTTATCAAAAATTAGATAGAAGTTTCTTTGTTTTCTCATATGGTCCAATGTCACCAGATCTGTGAATATATACAATTTCTCCCCTCTCTAAGTCTCATCTGAACCTTCCTGAAAATTCTACACAGTAGGCCTATCCAAAGAGCTAGAGGCCATTCTCTGAGTCTCTTGACATGTGGAAGCCAATGGAGCCCAAAGGCTGTTGTTCATCACTTATCCCTCCCTCTCATTATCATCTGACTAACCCACCAAGGAGATCCTTGATATATCCTTTAGATGATTTCTCCTGAGCAATCCTTTATCTCGGTGGAAGGTTTCCGTATACTCCCTCTGATCATGCATCCTCACACTGTCCTTCAGGCAACCCTCAACTCTCATTCATCAGGAACTGTGGTATTCCATGACTCACAGCCACATGTCATCAGCAACCCACATTCTCATTTACCAGACCAAAAAGGAAAAATGTTCAGCGAGGGTTGATTTTAAAACCAAAAATCTGTTTCTTTTTTAATCTAAAGGGATAAACACACATACACTCCTTAACACCCAAATCAAGGGCAGAAAAACTTCCTGAGGCTTGCCAAGGTTAATGTCAAGAGCCCAAAGAAGAACAACAAACAAACCCAGGGTTAAGAATACACAGAAGAGAACAAATTATACACACTGGGAGAAAATAATGAGAAAAAAGAAATGATTTTGAAATTTGTCTCGGGGATAAACCTCTATCCCAGGATGCCTGGCAACCTTACAAGTCAGGGCTCAATCTGGCCCACGGATTCCAAGGACAATAATAGATTATGTAAGTCAAACACACAGAGTATTAAGTACCTTTACTGGAATCTGACACTAGAATAACCAAGCAGTTTTTCAAGTCGTTGTTATGTACTTGCAGCTGGAGACTTTTTAAAAATATATGTTGGTGAGCCATTTTCAGTTAGCAAATAGATTAGCTCATCATTAGAACACACAGTGGCCTCATTTCTGGTTTACAAATACTTTTGAAATGTAACAGAGACATTTGTTTCTTAATCTCGATCAATATAAATTTATTTTTAACACAGCATCCTTTTTTTCTACATTCATTCTTAATTGTTTTGGGTATCTTTTCTTTCAAGCATTTTTCTCTTTGGGACACTGCTTCTGGTAACATAAATGTCAGCAGTGTCTAGTTCTATTTTAAGAATAAGGGTGGAACACATGTAATACTAGCAGGAAAGTACTTGAAAATGCTGGTTACCTGTGATTATAATTTAAAGGATCCAGAAGGTTAGGATTTATTCTATAGAAATTCATAGTAGGGGAGGAAGCCAGAAGAGATGAAAGGGGTTTGTGTGTGTGTCTGTATGTATAGGCAGAAATTACACAAAAGAATATATAGCTAAAAGTTTTATTTTAATATTTGTGTGACAAATGCAAGGCAAAGTGGGAAAAACTGAAATAAAATTTTGCTTAACCAAGATGAAAGATGAATAATATTATGTATCTATAATACATTCAGAAAAAGTATAATTACTCAGGCAATATAGCCCATTGTTTCCTGAAATAGATAAAAATCTAAGGAAAAGCAATGTAGTTTAGAGATTTTGCCATCTCAATTATTCAAAGATTTGTTCTGTTTATCCTTCACTTTGTCCCATGAAGGCACAGTCCCAGCAGACAATATTTTATTCTGGTATTATTTATCCTGATGACATGCCTGCTGGATTCCTAATGCTCAACTCTAATATCAGCTACTTTGTGAAACTTTTCTTGATGGCTAACATTCACCATTCTAACACAGCACTTTGTTCTGCATCTTTGAAATGCAATATTTTGAATCATAGTTATTTCTATATGAGGCACATCCCTTCTCCTACTGGAATGTAAGTACCACCAGGCAGAGGCTCTGTCTTATCTAGATCTCTCCAGCACCTATCACAGAGTTAGGTGGGCACTTAGTAGGCACTTAATAAATATATTTGGATGAATAAATTAAATCAATAATAAAATTTCAACATTGGATATCTGGATTATGCTAAAGTTAGCAAATAAGAAATAATTTAAGCAATGTAGTATAGTAGATAAAAGCACTATATTTGGAGTCAGGAAGATCTAGGCTAGAATCTCACCTCAGATGTGAGGCAATTTATATAACCTTTCATTCTTTCATTCAGTATACATTTATTAAGTACCTACTATACCAGGCACTGTGCTAAGTGTTGGGAATACAAAAAGAGGCAAAAGATAATCCCCTCTCTCACTATGATTACAATCTAATGGGGGAGACAATATGTAAACACATATATGGCAAACTATGTAAAGGATAAATAGGAAATAATTAAAATAAGGAAAGAAGTAAAATTGATAGAAGGTGAGATTTTAATTAGGACTTAAAAAGTGCCAGGGAGGCCAGTAGTTAGAATGGCATAGGGGACAGGCAAAGAAAATGTCCAGAATAGAGAAATGGGGTGCCTTTTTTGTGAAACAGCAAAGAGTCCAGTGTCTCTGATTTGATGAGAATGTGTTGGGAAGAAACAAGAGTGAAAAGGGGAGGAGGAGGCTACATTATGAAGAGCTTTGAATGCCACACAGAGCATTTTGTATTCACTCCTGGGTAATAGGGAGCTACTGGAGTTTATTGTGTGTGGAATTGAGGAGAGGGGTGATATGAACACATCTGCAATTCAGGAAAATCATGTTAGTGGCTGAATGGAGAATAGATTGGAGTGAGGCAGACCCACCAGCAGACTAATGCAATAACCAATGCCAGAGACAATGAAGGTCTTCATTAGAGCAGGGGCAGTATCAGAGAAGAAAATGGGGCACATCAGAGAGATTCCCAAGGTGAAATTGACAGGCCTTGGCAAAAGAATGGATATGGTGGGGAATGGTGGGGTGAGAGAGTGAAGAATGTGGGATAAATCCTAGATTGTGGGACTGAGGGTATGGTGTTGCCTTCTATAATGACAGGGAAAGTAGGGGTGGGTGAGGGATGGTTTGGGGGAAAAGATAATGAGTTCTGTTTTAGACATTTTGAGTTTAAGATAGCTACTGGATAATCACTTTAAGAGGTCTGAAAGGCAATTGGAGATTTGAAGTTAGAGGTCAGCAAAGAGTTTGGGGCAGGATGGGTAGATTTTAAGAATCATCAGCATAAAGATAATTAAATCCATGGGAACTGATAGAATCATAAGTAGTTAGAGGTCAGCAAAGAGATTGGGAAAGGTAAGATAGATCATTTTGCTGTTGTTCAGTGGTTTCAGCCATGTCCAATGCTTCATGACAGCATGTGGAGTTTTCTTTGCAAAGATATTGCAGTGGTTTACGATTTCCTTCTCCAGTGGCAAACAAAGGTTAAGTAACTTGGTTAAGTAACATAGCTCACAAGCATCTGAGGCCATTTTTAAACTCATGTCTTCCTGACTTCAGATCCAAGCTCTATCTACTATGCCACCTCACTGCCCCCTCAGCAAAGGGATAATTAAATCCATTGGAGCTGATGAGATCACTAAATTAAATAGTACTTAGGGAGAAGAGAAGAGGACCCAGCACAGAGCCCTGAGGAATACCTAAGATTAGAGGAAATGATCTGGAGGAGGATCCAACAAAGGAGACAGAAAGGGATGATCAGATAGGTAGGAGGAAAAGCAGGAGAAAGAGGGGTCCTTAAAACCCAAAGAGAAGAGAAAATATCAAGAAGGAGAGAGTGACTGTGTAAATGGTTGCAGAGAAGTCAAGGAGAATTAAGGTTGAGAAAAAAATTATTGAATTTGGAAATTAAGAGATCATTAGTAACTTTGGAGAGAGCAGTTTCCATGGAATGATAAGGTCAGAAGTCCATTGGTAAAGGAGGCTAAGAAGGGAAAGAGAAGAAAGTGGAGGCACCTATTGTAGATGCCCTTTTAAAGTTTTGCTAAAAAGGGCAAAAGAGATATAGGATGATAGTTAGCAGGGATGGAAGGATCAACTGAATTCTTCTGGGATAGAGGAGACAGGGACATGTTTGTAGGCAGTAGGAAATGAGCCAATAGAGAGGAAGACTAAAAATAAGTGAAATAGTAGATGGAGTTGATAAAGGAGAAAATCCGTTGGAGGAGATGGGATGGAATGGGATCACTTGAAAAAGTAGAGGGGTTAGGCCTAGTAAGACATAAAGCCACTTCATTATATGGGACTGGAGTAAGGGAGAAAGTAGTAGAAGGCATCTGAGTGAGAAGAGTTAGGGAAGACAGGAGAGGATGGAGTTCATTGGAAATGGGCTCATTTTTTTTCTATAAAATATGAGGCAAGGATCTCTGCTGAAAGGGTGGAAGGTGGGGATGGGGAGTTTGAGGAGGGATGAAGAGGTTTGAAAGAAACACTGTGGAGAGTGGGATAGTGAGTCAATAAGGGAGGAATAGTAGGATCGCCTAGCAGGCAGCAAGGGCCCAGATGAGGATATGTAACATAATTTCTAGTGAACCCAATCATAATGATTGGCTGATTCTCTCTACCTTTGTTCAGCTGCATGTGTGTAGGCATGAAGGTGATAAATGGTGGGAGTTTGGTTAGATGTATTCATCTATATGATAAGGACTCTAGGATTCAAGAGAGGATGACGGTGTAGAGATGAATTGGTTCACCAAGCAGTCAAGATGGGGAGAAAAGAAGAGTGTGGCTACTTCTGGAGAGATGACCTGGGAAAGAACTGAGCCATCAAAGGACTGGAGGTAATAGTGAGGATTATGCCAGAGAAGGCAGAGAGGAAGATGAAAAGCCAATAGATTAGGATAGGATGGGAAGTGTCTGAGTCCAAATTTGAACCCAGAACCCCCTCAATCTCTGGGCCTGATTCTCAATCCACTGAGCCACCCAACTGCCCCCTATTACTTATTTTAAAATGATAGATCTGCTCTATCTCAGAAAGTCTCTCAGAACTAATGGAGTTCACTAAAAACATACAATTACATACAACACCAAATTACATGCCACAAAATCACAATAATTTGGCGTTAATAATAATAATATTAACATTTTCTAATAAATGCATCTATCATTTGATCATTGAATCTCATTAGGTGGTTACTAGTCCCCTCCATAAAGCCACCCACAATGAATGAAATCATTCAGTCTCTGGACAAGTGGTCTAAGTCCCACCTACTGAGAATATAAATGAGTACTTAGGGAGTAGGAGGATTACTATGAGAAGTTCATCTTGTAGTGGCTTAGAAGATAACTAAAACAGATTGCAGAGTTATACAACTGAAGAGGACTTTAATTAATTCTACAAACCTAGACATTGTCCTTTACTGGAAAGAAAACAGTGAGAGGGGATTGAGGGTTTTTCCAGTAATTCATCATCCTGGAGTTCAACAACCAAAGTCAACAAGCACTACAAAATTCCTGTACTATGGAGAATATGAAGTGAGGACAGGAAAGGAATCCTTTCACAAAATTATTTATACTATGATGGCTTTGAGCAGCTAGAGCTGTAGGGAAGATGGAGATGACTGCAAGGAACTAATGAATACAAAGGGATACAGAGGTCTTAGTCACATTCCTCTTTAATTCTCCATATAGTATACTTTAGGTCACAGTCCTCCATCTCCAGTGAGTTCTTGTTAAGGCCAAACCAAGCAAAAAAAAAGACTCCCTTTTGTGGGTCCCCATCTTTGAGGTTAAAGTAATGAAGAAATTAGTAAAGAAAGTAATGAAAAACCAGTCCAATGGAAATTCAATCCGTTCTGGGAAGTAACTGCCCCCTGTGCTTTGGGGGCCTCCAACAATGATCTCAGGCACAAATATCAAAACGGAAAAACTTTTCTTCTGGGGTTGTCAAGTTCCAGTGAATTTGAAAACAACTGATCACTGAGCCTCCAGCCTTCCCCTGGAAGAGAATATCCAGTAAGGTTCACCCAGCCATTTCTGCTTTCTGGCAGTGTCTCTGGGTAAGCCAATTAGAACTGTATGAGTTTTTGTTTTGTTGTTTGTTTGTTTTTTTTATCTCTTTTGGATAAGGACTCATGATGAGAAATGCTATCCCACCTCCAGAGAGAGAGAAATGATAGATTCTAAGTGAAAATTGAAGCATACTTTTTAAAAACTTTCTTCTTTTTTCTTGGTGTGTGTATTCTTTTGCAACATGGCCAAAATGGAAAATATGTTTTGAATGACTTCATATATATATACCTGATATGTTGCTGGCCTTCTCAAGGGGTGGAGGAGAGTCAAAGAAAGGGAAAAAATTTGGAACTCAAAAAAATTTTCCTAAATGAATATTAAAAAATTAATGTAATTGAAAAATGTTGTATGTGTGTGTTAAATAACTCCTTTGGATACAGAGGGTCCCAGGGCTGTTGTTCAAAAAGTACCTCCCATCATAAAGGCCAGAATAGAAAATCTTTATGGGCAGAGTTGGTCTTTCAGGAAAACTGGGCTTGCTACCAATGAAGGCACTTAAAAGGTCATTTATCTTAGAGCTTTATACCCTTTGAAACATGGCACTTAAGGGGGCAGCTAGGCACTCAGAGGACTGAGAGCCAGGCCTAGAGACAGGAGATCTTGGGTTCAAATCTGACCTCAGATGCTTCCTAGTTGTGTGATCCTGGGCAAGTCACTTAAGGCCCATTGCCTAGCCCTTACTGTCTTTCTGCCTTGGAACTAATACACAGTATTGATTCTAAGATGGAAGGTAAGGGCTTAAAAAAAAGAAAGAAAAATACCATTTATGGTGAAACTGAAACTTTTTTTAAAAACTATAAGGATAACAAGTTACTAAGCAGGAGACAGAGAAGGAAACTGACCTACTTTCCAATAGCTGTTCAGTAATGATGAGTCTTTTATGAACAGCTGCTCCCCCTAGTTTCCAGTTTGTTTGGGGAGGAGAGAAGATTTTCTGTCATTGTCCAATCAGGCAGTAGTAGTCACTGGAGGGTTAGCTATTTTTGCTTTGTTTATTTACCTTATCATGGCTGATTTCTTGGCATCTGCCTCCCAGCCTCCTCAGCAAGTGCTCCCCTCAAATGGCCCTTCTGCTTCCCAAATACATAAAGTTCTGCATGGTATTTACTATATACGATATACTTTGGAAATTTTTTAAAGTAATTTGAGAAAATTAAAATTATTCTATCATGGGATTTTTAATGGTTTTTAATAGTTTGTGACATCTTGGAATAATTATTAGATTCATTTAGTCCTTTAAGGTTCACAAGCTTTTCTTACAATCCTGGGGAGTGTTTTAGCTGAGCCTCCCATTTCTCTCATCTTTCAAGTCTTTTTACATCTCCTCCCCTCCCTCCCCACATATTCTTCAATCCAATGACACCAGCCTCCTTGCAGTTCCATGAACTCCATCTTTCTGCTCCAGGCATTTTCTCTGGCTGTTCCTGGTGTATAGAATTCTCCCCCTCCTCATCTCTACCTCCTAGCATCCTTCTCCCTACACTAAAATCCCACTCCTTACAGGAAGGAGGTCTTCCCAATTTCTCTTCCTTCGGTTATGTATTTTCTATGTATCATGTATATAGCTTGTTTGGATATGTATGATTGCTTGTTGTCTCCCCTATTAGGTTGTGAACTCCTAGATGCAGGCATTGGCTTTTGCCTTTTTTGAACCCTATGGTGGCTAGCACATAGTGGGTATTTAATAAATGCTAACTGACAGACAGAATGGATTCCAAAATAAAATGAAATACTATTTGAACAGTGCTTTGCAAACCATAAAGAACTTTTATATAAATGCTAACTAGTCTTGTAAGTATGTCTATCCCCATTTTACACATAAAGAAATAGAGGATGAAAGAGGTTAAGTGATTTGCCCAAGGTCAAAACTAAAAGTAGAAATCTAGGTGTCTTCTAATTCCAAATTCAGTTTTCTTTCTACTTGATTACAACGCTCTTCTCATAGAACGGAAGGAAAAGATCACAGATTCTCTGAGTTGGGAAAGAATTCAGAAGTCATTTCCTTCACCCTGAACAAGAATTTTCTCTACAACATCCCTGACACATGCTCATTTAAGCTGAATGTTAAAAATTAGAGATTGGAAACCTTTTTGGGAAACTTCATTCTACTCTCAGACAGCTCCATTTATTAGAAAGTTTGTTCTTATGTTGAACCTAAATCTACTACTCTCCAAATTCCATCATCTTTACTGAGAGCTTATGACATCCTTATTAAGTGTTCTCTCCAAGCTAGATATTCCTAGTTCTCTTAATCAATCTTCATATTACAGGGTCCCCAGTCCTCTCATTCTGGTTGCCATCCTCAGGGATAGTCTAGTGTGGCAATGCCCTTCTGACAACCCAGAACCCAAAACAATATTCCAGATGGTGATATGACCAGAGCAAAGCATAGAGGAATTCTTTCATCCTGGAAATGATGATTGTTAATACAAAGGTCATGCTGGCTTTATTTTCTTTTATTTTCATTTTGCCTACCATGCTTCATTATTTACATTTGGGAATCAATGGGCTAGAAGAGAGAATCACAGTTTCAGAGCTGGAGTCCTCTTAAAGATCAAATAAATCCAAGGCTACAGGTTTGAGCTCTCCATCAGCCAGAGCACAAGTTTCATATGATAGCTATACAACTGATCTAAGACAACTTTGAAAATATACACAAAAGATAAAAGAACAAGTTGATGTACTTACTGATTCCTTGAAAGAGTTCCTCAATATTAATAGCACATTTTGCACTTGTTTCGACTACAACTGCTCCTATGGATTCAGCATATTCCTTGGCATCCTTCATGGGAACCTCCCTAGAAAAGAGATAAAACACATATAGAAATAATTTATAAAGAAAATTTGGGAAAAACATTCTCTTCTAATCCACTCTTGGGGTGATAGAAATGGTCTTTCTATTTATTCAGGTCTGGAGTTGTAAAATTAAAATTAATATGCAATAACTCCAAATATTACACCTAACCCCATTTGCCTAGTGCTTGCTCTTCTGTCTTAGAGTTGTTAATAAGATAGATAATGGGGACAGGGAGGTGGCCCAGTGGATAAAGAGGCAGACCTGAAGACAGGAGGTCCTGAACTCAAATCTGGTCTCAGCTGTGTGACATTGGTCAAGTCAATTAACCCCAATTGCCAAGTACTTTCCTGCCTTGGAACCAATACCTAGTACCAATTCTAAGACACAAGGTAAGATTTTAAAAAGTAAATAAATAAATGGGAGAGATCATAAAGGCTTTAAAAAAAGGGAAAGAAAATATTGATTGAACCCATGCACGTAGATGGTACAGTGGCCAGAGTTAAGATGGATAAAAAAAGAAGTCAAAGATCTAGTCTCTGCATTCCAGAAGAACCTAGTAGAGGGCAGTTCCTAGCACTTTTCCTGGCACAAAGTGGGCACTTAAAATGCTCTCTGATTGATTAGAAGGAAAAGATAAATATACAAAGTTATTGCTATTTCTTGGCTTCCTTTGAAGGACAGCATTCCTGAGCAGACACAGTGAAGCACATTTTTATGCAAAGATTGTGTTTGTGGGGAATTAAAGAGAGGAAATGTGAAAAGAGTTATCCGGTCCACACGCCCGTGGGTGAGCTTTTGTTTGACAACACCCTTCCTAAAATGTGGCACCTAGAACAGAACGTGATGAATCGCCAAAGATTTGTTAATCATTTTCTACTGTCCAGACACTAGGCACTGGTGATACAAAGACAAAAGTGGAATAGTCCCCTTCCACAAAGAACTTATCTTCCATTTGGAGGACATGGAAACATATACACATATAATATATAAAAAAATAAAATAAGTAGAAGACAATTTGGGGAAGGTAACAGAAGCTGCAGGAAGATTAGAAAAGTTTTTCTTGCAGAAAGTAGCATTTGAGGTGTTTTAAAGGAAATAGGAGGTCCTATCTGTAAACCTTAAAATTTCTTAGACTTATAAATGTTGGAAATTTCACCATTGAGAAATTTCATACTTGAAAAATTTCCTACTGATAGTCTATTGGAATGTGAACCCCCCTTGGCATGGGAGGGTCTTTCTCCTCCCTACTAAAGATTACTTTAGGACAGAAACCTTTTGCTGAACAATGGAAAGGGCTTTGACCTATACTTAAGCATAGAACAGGAAGTTCTTTGAGTCATGATTGATTTTAGAATTGATACAATAGAGATACTTGGAATGACGCAATCAGGTCTTGGAACTTACAATCTCCACCCTACTCAGTCCTAACAGGATTTAGGAAGGGCTGCAGCATAGATCAAAATTTAATTATTTGAGAATATGACCTTCAACAGATATGTGCAAAGGGGCAGACCTCTGGGCGGTCCTGGGTTAAGCTAGAGCCACCATTGGCACAGGGAAGACATGGACAGTGATTGGTAGATGTGAGAACTGAGGGGAGGGAACTTAGATGGTTTCCTTAAAGATAGCGGGGTCTGAGGACTGAGGGGTGGTTGGAGAGGTTTTGCTCTGAGAGGTGGTGCTCTGAGAAGCTTGTTCTGAAGGAGGCTGGAGGTGAAGGCCCCTGAGACTCTTTCTCCATTTTGGTCACGTGAGTGATAGGGACTGATCTCCTTTCTTTGCCTCAGCTATCTAAGGGCTTGGGCCTTTGGCCCAGCCTAAGCAGAGGGGGTATTTAAGCCCTATTCCCTTCTCTCCTCCCTCTCTCTCTCTCTCTAATATTTTTCTTCCTCCTGTTTGTAATTAAAAACTCCATAAAAGGTTGACTGCTGACATGAGTTTTCATTTAGGAATTACATAGCTGAATTCCTTGGCGACCTTAAAATTAATATATATCAGTCTTTTAAAGTGATTTCCTTGTCACATATCTATGTGACCCCAGGCAAGTCATTTCAGCTGAGTTGTTTGGCCCTTGCCACTCTTCTGTCTTAGAACTGACACTAAGACAAGGGGGGCAAGAGTTTAAAAAAAAAAAAGGAGTTTCTAAAAGATGTAGGTGAGGAAGGAGAGCATTCTAGATTTTTTAAATAGCCCATAAGAAGGTACAGAAACAAGGCAGGGTATTGTGTAAGAGAAAAGGCATGGAAGCAAGTTGGGTTGAATTGCAGAGTTCAGAAAAGAGTGATGTATAAAAAGGTTAGAAATACTTGTTGGCAGAAGAACATTGTACACAGTAACAATTGTATACAATGTCAACTGTGAATGGCTTAATCTTAACAACAAAACAAGGATCCAAGACAACTAGAAGGAACTCATGATGAAAAAGGCATCCCCACTGCCATAGAAGGAACTGACAGCATCTGAATGCATATCGAAGCATATCATTTTCCATTTTATTTCCTTCATGATTTTTCCCCTATGTGATATGTATCTTCTTTCACCATATGACACAATAGGATAGCACGTGCATAACCTTTATCAGATTACTTGCTATCCTGGGGGGGGGGGGGGGGGGAAGAGGGAGAGAATTTGGCTGACAAAATATCAGAAAATGACATGTAATTTGATAAAAATTTAATAGATTATTTCAAGGGGCAGACAGGAAAGAAATATAAATTGGGAATGTGTTGCGAAAGCTTTTAAAAGTTAAAGATAGGTGTCTGGCTTCATAATATTTCACATAGTTATTAAGTAAACTGAGAACTTTTGAATAATTTGCATTATCTAAAAATGGAATATAAGGAGCCTTTGGAGGAAGTAGGTATCTATTATATGAAACTCCCCCTACTCTCTCTTATTCTCACTCTCTCTCTCAATATATATATGTGTGTGTGTGTGTGTGTGTGTGTGTGTGCATATATATGTATATATGTAGTACGGATTAAATTAAGAAAATTAGATTAAGAAAATACCTTTATAAATATATATATATATATATATATATATATATATATATATATATATATACACACATACTACAATTTGTTGGATGCTGAGGTTACAAAGATAGTTGTGAAGTAAATTTTGCCCTCAAAATGCTTAGTCTAACAAGGGAAAAGGCACATAGCCAAAAAATTGGTAAGTGTAGAGGAAAAGATCTAGGCAAGGTACTAATAGGAATTTAAGAAAGGAGTAATAAATAAATCAACAGGAAATGGACTGTGATCAGAGAAGGATTCATAGAGGAGGTAGCACATGAGTTGGGCTTTGAAGATAAGGAGAAATTCCAACAGATGGACCTGATGAGAATGGAATGTTGTAGAGAAATGAGAAAGGCATGAGCAAAGGGGTAGAGTCAGAACAGAAAAGGAAGAGTCAGAGAATAGCCAAGTGAGGATAGTACAAGGGGCACATGAATGGAATTAATTGTATATGAGGTGAGAAAAAGAGGTTGGAGCCTATTATAAAAATCCTTAAATGTCATGATACAGAGTTTATACTTAATAAGAATAGTTAACACTTACATATACCTACTATGTGCCAAGCACTGTTTTGAGTGCTTTCGAAATATTATCTCATTTGATCCTCACAATAACCCTGGAAGGGAATTATTATTATTATCCCCATTTGTTAAAGAAACTGAGGCAAAGAAAGGTTGAATGCTTTGCTCCAGGTCACATAGCTAAGTAAATGTCTAAGACCAAATTTGAACTCAAGTCTTCCTGACTCAAGGCCCAATGTCTATTCACTGTACCACTTAGTTGCCTCTCCATTTTGGGAACCAATAGAAATTTTTGAATAGAGAACTGTTATAATTTGAAATGTTAATTAGAAATATTATTCAGACAAATAATTCCCCAATTGATAAATGGTCAAAGAATATGATAAACAGAGTAAAACAACCTAAAGTCATATTTTAAAATGTTCCCAATCATGATTAGTTAGAGAGATGCAAATTAAAACAATTCTAGGGTACACTTATCAGATTGGCTAATATGATTAAAAAGGAATATGTTTAATGCTGGAGGGCATATGGAAAAAACAGGACATTAATACACTATTGGTGGAGCTGTGAGCTGACAAAAACCATTCTGGAAACCAACTGGGGCTGTAAAATTGTTGGGCCACAAAGCTATGCATAACCTTTGACCCAGAAAGATCACTATTAGGTCTGTATGCTAAAGAGATAACAGAAAGGGGGAAAAGACTTATTTGTACAAAAATATTTTTGTGGTGGCAAAAAATTGAAAACTGGGAATGTCCATACTGGGGAATGGTTGAACAAGTTGTGGGATATGACTCTAATAGAATACTATTGTGCGATAAGAAATGGCAAACAAGAACATTTCAGAAAAGCCTGGCAAGAGATATGAACTGATGCAAAGTGAAGTCAACAGAACCAGAACATGACCACATGACAAATATGGAAATATGTATTGTACAACAGCACATATATTATTTATATCTGATTATTTGCCATCTTAAGAAGAGAGGGAGAAAGGAAGAGAATTTGGATCTCAAATTTTCAGAAAACAAATGTAAAAAATTGTTTCTACATGTAATTGTGAAAAATACAATAAAATATTACTTGTGGGGGAAGATTATTTGGGCAGTGATGTAAGGAAAGATTCATTAAAGAGGAAATATATTGTAGGCATTAATACCAATCAGAAGGAAATACTTGAAGCAAGATGTAATGAAGGACTAAAGTTGATATATTGTAGTTGAGATGGAAAGGAAAGTCATGGATAAAAAGCCAAAAATGGATATAAGAAATGAACAAAAGGGAAAAGTCAAATATGAGACTTGGTCCCAGGGGAGATGATCATGCCTTAAATAGAAAGAGCAATATTAGGGGAAGGGGCAAGTGTTGAGGGAAGATGGTAAGTTCAGTTTGTAGAAAGAGGAGGTTGGAATTGATGACCTCTAAGGCCCTTTCCAGGGCAGCAAGATGGTATAGTGGATAGAGCTTTGAGCATGGGGTCAGGACAACTTATCTTCCTGAGTTCAAATCTATCCTTAGACACTTACAAGCTGTGTCACCTTGGAGAAGTCACTTAACCCAGTTTGTCTCATTTTCTTATCTATAAAATGAGCTGGAGAAGGAAAGAGCAAACCATTCCAGTATCTATGACAAGAAAACCCCAAATCAGGTCACAAAGAGTCAAATACAACCCAAAATAACTAAAGAATGACAAGAAGTACCCTTCCAAATCTATGATTAAACTTATGATCATGTTTCAAATCCAGACTTTGTTGCTTAGTTTCCATGTGAACTTAAGTATAGTATCTCCCTTCTCTAGGACCAATTTTCTTATCTGCAAAATATGGGAGCTATATCAGAAAGTCAGTGTGGCATAGAGGTGAATATTGGGTTTCCATTCTAACTCTGAAATTTAGCAATTACATGACCACAGGTAAGTCACCTAACCTCTCTGATCTCAGTGTCGTCATCTGTAAAATGAGGAAAATAATTAAAATATAATGATGTAGTGTTTTGCAAACTTTAAGGTACAATATAAATATCAGCTGTTATTTTTATTAGATTATCTTTAAGGCACGTTCAAGTGCTGAAATTTAGATAAAAATACCTGTAGTACTTTTCTAACAGGGTTGTTTTGAGGAGCTGAGATAATATATGTAAAGCACTTTGTAGAATTTAAAACACTATATAAATATAGGTTAATATTAAATCCTATAGTCCTCTAACCTGTATATGAGAATGGGAGTTTTGATAATTAAGGCACCCTTTTCAGAAGGAGGTTACATTCCAAGCCTTTTTTCCAGCTTAACCATTAAAACAGAACTATTCCAGATGTCCTCTGAGGCTCCCCTAATTAGTAACACAGGTCATATTTCCCTTAAGATTCATGATAAAAATTGAGGAGCTAAATATCATTACATAGAATCATAGAATAATTCTGATAATGAAACTGGAATGCCAGTGGCCCTTTTTATAAGTTTATGCCTATAAACCTATAAATTATGCCTCAGAAAAGGATGCTATGCCTAGGGCAGGGTGAAATAAACATGTATTATAGAACCTTTTTACAATTACAAAATCAAGATGGTGTTCTTGCTTTTTCCCCCAACACCCTAAAAAAAAAAGCCCAACATGATTCATTTTTCTCATGCATGCATTGTATTAAGCATATTATGCTTCTAAAATCCCCAGAGCATAAAAATCACACAGAAATTTCCAAGTAAACCAAACTCTTGGAAGCTGATAGGAAAAAAAAGAAAAGTTTTTCTTCCTCTCTACCCTCTTCCCATTGCCATGGCCCCCATCCAAGGTCAAGTTTAGAATGGCAAATAAGTTAGCAGTATTGTAGCATGGCAACAGTGAGCAGTATATGGTAGTTTAAACGTCTGGTGGAATAGTTTTTGTCACCACCATCCCACGTGTTTAAAGTATCTGGGCCAAAAATGATGGGAAATATTCATAACACTCCATCAAAATCCTGCAGAAGCAAGCTGTAGGATGTGTGGGAAGGCTGTTGTGTGTGATGAAGCAGATTCTTATAGCCTTCCACGATACCAAGGACAGCCACTGAAGTGAATAATTAGAGTTTGTTATGCTCCCATTACCGCTCATATTTTCTCTAAATATCCAAGATATTTGTGTAACACAGATGAAGCGACTCTTTCAATGATAGTCTTGAACTAGCACAGTGTATGTTTAAAACTAAACCCCTACTGATGCTAGAGGCAATTTACCTGGGAAAGAACAAAAGCCAAAAAAGATCTTATTTTTTTTAGCTAGTAAATAATTACAACATTTATACCATAAGACCCAAACAATCACACTTAGCCTATATATAGCACCATGGAACTAATCCTCAACATCCCTATCATGGGAGTGAGAAACTGCTCCCATGAGATCCTGCCTGCTTAATCACATGTATCCAGAGCTACTATTTACCTGTGGCCAAAGCCCTAGTGTCAAGTTTAAGCAAGCAGTGTCAAGTTCACATCGTAGACTTAAACGGTTGTTTTCTCATGGAAAAACACTCCAGGTTTGAAAGCAGACCCTAGTCCTCCAAAAAGAAAAGATTTTTATTTTTTTCTTCAATTTAACAAATAGTTATTAAGTATCTAGGAAACATCAAGCCCAGTGCTAGCCTTGAGAATACAAAAAGCAAAACATTCCCTGTCCCCAAGGAGTTGACATAAAGAAGAGTTCTTAAGGAATGATCTCTAATAACAGGAGTCCTACTCTGTATCTCTCTGGGCAGAAATGAAGGTGTTACAACCCAAAAAGGTCTTGTGAAGAAGAGATGACAACTATGCCGCATCCCCTGGAGCTGTTAAGGGTAAAATTTTGGATTGAGACTGAATATATTATTTTGTGGTTGCCAGGGATTTAAATTCTAAATCCCAATGAAATACTCAAGTCAGAATGGAATTTTATGGTGGTAATTTACAATAGAAGGAAGAAATTAAGAAGGAGAATGAGGGAAAGGGATAAATATCTGCTCTGGCCTGGCCTGAGCCAGGGGGAGTTCAGAAGCCTCTCAGCCAAGGGGCCTTCCCAGAAGCTTAAATCTAGCCCGGCTTCCAGCTAGGAGGCCTCCTCCAAGATGAGGGGCCTCCTTGGAGGTTGGAACCTTTAGAAGGGTCAAGAGAAAGGGAAGTCAGCCTTAACAATCACCACGTGGGAAGGGAAGCAGTATCCGGACCCATGCTTCAGGGCTCCTCCAAGTCAAGTTTTACCAGCCAAGACCTCAAAAGCCACAAAAGCCCCTCTCATAGGAAGTGACACAAAATATAAAGGCAATTCTTTACATCACTTCCTGTGTCTCACATGTACCAATGGTGGCTTAAACTTTGTTTAGGACAGCCCACGGGGTCAGTCATCTCCAATTTGTCATTTGCTAGCACATGAAGGTCACAGACCATCCTCCCCCACACTTAATCCTTAAGTGGGGGTGTATACATCCCTGGTTGCTAAAATTCTAAAGACTGAGCAGGGTGGAGTAAATCTAAATCCACAGAGCAGGGAGGTGAAGAATTACTAGGACAGAATACTGTATGCATTATCAGATGATGTTTTTTGTAACAAATGTTTTTGCTTAATTGTTTTTCTTTGTCACAAGCAAAAAGTTCTATCCTAGAAAAATATGGGTAGAGATGTCTTTGATATAAGAAAAAAGCATCAATAATACTTAAAAAAAATTTTTTTAATTAAGGAAAATGAAGGCAACACGCTAGGAAAAATGAAAGGAGGGTGGCTTGGGAAGAATTTCTTAGGCCCAGATCTCAAAAACTGACAGCAGCTACTTTGTCTCCCTTGCTCTCAGGGGCTCATACCTTGTGGACCTTTCTTATGGCTCCTCTTCCTATTTCAGTTCAATCTGTGATGGCTAGACTCCAAGCTAAGAGTCCAAACATCTGGAAAACTGAAGTGCTTGAAAATGATTCCTGGAATTCAAAATAGAAATTCCAGGGAAATTCAGTTTCTGGGCAGCATGCAGATTAAAAGCAAAATGAATACTAGCTCTTCTGGCAAAAACTCCCATATCAAAGCTGACCCTCAGTAACACTATATTAACATTTTTGAAAGCTACATTTTGGATGTATTGTTGGCCTCACCTGAGTACAAATACTGCCTTTGCCACTTACCATCTGTGAAACCCTGTGCAAATCACTTAACCTCTCTAGACGTCAATCTTTTCACCTTTAGAATAAGAGCTTGGACCAGATGATCTTTTCCAAAAATAAAAGCTTTTTATGCTAATTATCTGCCATGTGTGGGGCCTGGTTGAGGAAGAGATTCAGTCCTCTAAGGAATTTCAACCTTCCTTTTTGCTCCCTGCAGCTTCATTTTTAACCAGCAGATATAAGGTTGTTTACTTCAGTCTCTTGGCTTCAACTATCAGCAAAAGATAACCATTTTGCAGGCCGACATGTTACTGTCATTGAATGACCTCATATAAACTTCTTTTCCATGTACCACATGGCAGCAAAAAGCAGTATCAATCAGTCAATAAGTATCTATTAAGGGCCTGGCATTGTTCTCGGAGAGGATACAAAAATTAAACTGTTCTTGCCCTCAAAGAGCTCACATTCTATTGTAGGAAATAGCAGATACACATATAAATACATGCAAAAATATACTAAAGAAATAAAGATAATTTTTTGGGGAGGAGGCACTGGAATTCGGGGGGGGGATCAGGAAAGGGCTTATATAAGAGGTAGCATTTTTTTTGAGATTTGAAGAAATTAGATATTTATGCAACAGCGGTAAAGAGGGAATGTATGCCGTGAATAGAGTCTAGAGCACATTCCATGAATGGAATCTAGACTACACACCATGAATGGAATCAAGAGTACATTCCATGAACCAAGTATAGAATATATTCCATGAATGGAGTCTGTGGTGCCTATAATAAGATAGGACCTTGGGAAAATGTCAGTATTTGGTTATAATACTTCAACAATTTTCTGTTTCACAAATCATGTTGTTGCTTTTGATGGTCTTGGCATTAGTTTTTAATGTTTGAGCATTTTAGAATATTTGCTCTGAATTCATCTTGGGTTTCACAATCTTGCATCTCCAATTCTGAAAGTTTATAGGACACCAAAAAGTTTTAATGCTCATTTCTTTTAAGCCCTTATCTTCCATCTTAGAATCAATATTCTGTATTAGTTCTAAGGCGGTAGAGTGGTAAGGGCTAGGCAATGGGATTTGCTTAAGATCACACAGCTAAAAAGTGCCTGAGATCAAATTTGAACCCAGAACCCCCAGTCTCTGGACTTGGCTCTCCATCCTCTGGACCACGTAGGTGCTCCCTGTGTTATTACATAACTTTTGAAATTGGTTTGAAAGTTGGATATATACTGCTCATAATCAATGCAGAAATATTAAGTCAGCTATTCAATAGGCTCCATTCCATTTTCCAAAGTCTTCCCAGAAATTATAGACTTACTGAGCTACCTGGTAGTCCTAACTTTAGTCTTCATCTGTTGCAAAGACTTAAGAAACAAAAGGTTAATAGGCACTTATCCTATGCCAGATATTATGCTCTGTGCTGGGAGTACAAGGAGAAATCTTTGACTCTAAGAAAATACAAAATATAATATGTAAACACAAATAATAAAGATTAAAAATAATTAAAATAGTAAAGATTAAAAAATTAAAAATTAAAAAAGAATTAAAAAAATAAGGAGCCATTTCTGCTCAGTACAAGCAACTCAGGGGATCAGAGGAAGCCTCATGTTGGAAGCAGAGCTTGAACTGAGTTTGGACAAGAACAAGGGATTCTAAAGGGAAGACCAAGAGCGTTCCAGACACAAGGCATGTACAGCCTGGGCAAAGATATGGCAAAAAAGTTTGGAATGTTGTGCCTGAGGAAAAGCCAGTCAAATCATCTAGCTAAAAGGCAGACTGCCTTACGGGGAATAAAGCCTTCTAAGTCTGGAGAGGTAGGCAGAAGCTAGATTATGCCAGACAGGAGTTTGTATTTTCTCCTAGAGGCAATAGGGAGCTACTAGATTAAAAAGAATGTTTGGACTTCAAATTTCCAAATTTGAACAAATCTCTAATTCCCAAGTCTAAAGTGCATAGGAAACTTTTAACACCTGAGTTCCAAAGTGGTATGAATTCTGGACAAAGACTGATGTGGGAGCTAATGCTTGGCACAAAACAATGTTAATGACTGACACTAACATTTCTCAGAGAAAGAGCTAGCATTATTGGGTGAACTGCTGCAAGACTGTAAGCCAGTTGGGAAAATGGCTAGAATTTAGTGTATTATTAAAATTTTTTATATTTTTCATCTTATTCAGCTTTTATTTTTTCAAATTGCTAGTTACATATACATATATTTGAATTCATATGTGTTAAATTTATATAAAACAAGATCCTATTACATAGCACTTTAGGGTTTAAGATGCTCTTAAATATATCTCATGAGGGGGCAGCTGGGTGGCTCAGTGGATTGAGTCAGGCATAGAGATGGGAGGTCCTAGGTTCAAATCTGGCCTCAGACACTTCCTAGCTGTGTGACCCTGGGCAAGTCACTTCACCCCCATTGCCTAGCCCTTCCCACTCTTCTGCCTTGGAACCAATACACAGTATTGACTCCAAGATGGAAGGTAAGGGTTTAAAAAAATTATCTCATGAGACATTTGTAAAGCACTTAGCACAGTAGTTGGCATGTAGCAGATATTATACAAAATGCTAGCTATTTTTATTAGCTCCTCAAAAATAACCCTGAGAGATGAGCACTATTATTATCCCTATTTTATATTTGAGGAAACTGAAACAGTCACATAGCTAGGAAGTATCTGAGTCTGGATTTGAACTCAGATCTTCCTGACTTCAGTAAAGATCCACTGGGCCAAATAGCTGCCTCTTTTCTGGGGTATAGAACCTCTACCTAATTCACAGTTGTGAATATTAATTATAAAAGACTCATGGTAGTATATTCAAATGAAAATGACAAATTGCTGTTGTAATGCCTCCACATTCCCCTTCTGACTTGTCATGTCATAGTATTGTAACCTAAATCACAATGAATATTAAACTACTGCTGAAGTTTTGCCTTCTGTGATAGAGGTTTAATACAAGAACTTGAATGACAGAGTCTGGAGAGCTGCAGAGGCTTCTCATCCACAAAAGGGGATCTCAAGAGGATTAGAATCTGGTGGGAGGTGGAGATTCTAAGAGGGAAAACCATGTCTCTGCCTCTCTCTGTCTCTCTGTCTCTGTTTCTCTCTCTGTCTCTCTATCTGCTGTCTGTCTCTCTCACTCTCTGTCTCTCTGTGTCTCTGTCTCTATCTCTCTTCTTCTCTCTCCCTCCCTTCCTCCCTCCCTTTCTCCCTCTCTGTTTCTCTCTCCTTCTATCTCTCCTTCTATCTCTCTTTCTCTCTCTCTGTCTGTCTCTCTGTGTCTCTGTCTGTCTCTCCCTCTCTCTGTCTCTCTGTCTCTGTCTCTCTGTGTCTCTGTCTCTCTCTGTGTCTCTGTCTCTCTCTCTCTGTCTCTCTCTCTCTGTCTCTCTCTCTCTCTCTCTCTCTCTCTCTCTCTCTCTCTCTGTCTCTCTGTCTCTCTGTCTCTCTCTCTCTCTCTGTTTCTCTACCTGCTGTCTGTCTCTCTCACTCTCTGTCTCTCTGTGTCTCTGTCTCTATCTCTCTTCTTCTCTCTCCCTCCCTTCCTCCCTCCCTTTCTCCCTCTCTGTTTCTCTCTCCTTCTCTCTCTCCTTCTCTCTCTCTGTCTGTCTCTCTGTGTCTCTGTCTGTCTCTCCCTCTCTCTGTCTGTCCGTCTCTCTCTCTCTCTCTCTCTCTCTCTCTCTCTCTCTCTCTCTCTCTCTCTCTCTCTCTCTCTCTCTCTCTCTCTCTCTCTCCAGCAAAGGGGAAAGACTGGTATGACACTGGATCCTGAGTACTAGACTAACTCCCCCCTTGAACCTGATCACCCTCCCCCAAAGATCCCAAGAAGTGTGACAGAAAGCTGAGAAGAATAAGAAGTAGCCCTAACAAGGTCTCTCGCAGCTCCTTGTCACCCTGGGTCTGCACATTGCTCTGCTGTGACAGAGGCCAGGGTTCACCAAACCTGAACCTCTCAGAGACCAGACTGGCAAGCCTGGGTCTCTCAACTTTGGAAGTAGGGAAGGAAGGAAGATTTAAACAGACAGGGACCTCTTTCCCCTCCTTCCTCTAGACCCTAACCCTGCAGACATCTTCCTGTTTTACCCGACAATAATTGTTTAGAATCAAGATTGTCATCTATCCTCAAATGACTTCATTGTGAGTGAAGGAAATAGTCACCGTGGAAGAGGGAGAGCTGAGTTCTCTCTCTGTTTCCCCAAGGGAAGAAGTTCATCTACAAGAACAGTTAATAGAGGGGAGTAAAAGGAAGGTTTAGTGAGGAGACTCCATTCCTTCTCCCTTCCTCCATAAATAACACCCAAACCAACCCTCTAGGACACTTCCTCTCTCCTCTTTCTGACACCTTCCACTTACCACTTTGTATTGAAAAGCCGTAAAATATCACTTTGCTTTTTGAATTATCTCCTCAAGAACTTAAAATGGCTTCCCAACCTATCAAAGTCAAAATTCTTCTACTTATCTTTGAACTTACTTGCCCCAAACCTACCTTTTCTACCTAGATCACGTGTTCAGCTGTTATGTTAGATAACCTAGGCTCCTTAAAGTCATCCCATGCTCATTCTCACTAACACTGTTGCTCCCTTCCCTAAGCCTTCATTATTTTGTTTTTTATTCATTTATTTTTAAACCCTCGCCTTCCATCATAGAATCAATACTGTGTATTGGTTCCAAGGCAGAAAAGTGATAAGGGCTAGGTAATGGGGGTTAAGTGACTTGCCCAGGGTCATTCAGTTGGGAAGTATCTGGGGTCAGATTTGAACCCAGGACCTCCCATCTCTAGGCCTGGCTCTCCATCCACTGAGCCACCCAGCTATCCCCTTAGTCTTCATTATTTTGACTAACAGAATGCCTCTGAAATCCCTACCCTCTGACAATTAACTCCCTCCTTTGTTCATAGCTCCTATCTTTTATGGGCTATCCACATTGGAAATCATAATTGCCCTCTGACAGGGGCATCTCCACTGTCCCCTATTTCTATAATTTAAGGCCCATCATTGTAATCTTAGGCTGATTAAACAATCCCCTCCCTTCAAATTCCAATAAACAGGCAATCGCGCCAGGTCTCCAGCCCGTCAACTTTTAAAGCTTTACCCCTTTAACATTACAAGATGAGAGCAAAGTAGTGAAAAGAAACCAAGCGGAGAAAGTATAGATGATCCGGCTGTTTTTGGATTGTAGTCAAGATGGCAAAGTTCTGAATGAAATCCAAAGACTGGCGGAGACCCAGCACTGTAAACAATTACATAGTATCTCTCATCATTAAAAACCAACATGCCACAATTTGACATGAGTCTTTTGAAATCCCAAAGAAACAGAGCAATTTGTCAAATGGCATCAAGAATGTGTGAGAGACTTATTCTTCAGTGTTTACTTAATTTTGATTTAATCATATATGGATTAGCAAAACTTAGAGCACTCTGTACTGTCTATCATGGTATTTATGGGAATTGACTTCCAACATTCCCTGGAAGCCAAAACAGCTAAGGGAATAGAGGCGATGCAAATTCATTATTTGCTTCTTTATTGCATATTTATTTAGTAAGACAGCTAGCCTTTGAGATTGGAGAAAGGCATCCTCAAGCCTCTACTCTAGCGGAACCCCTATAAACCCCTCTCCAGAGGGAGGCTGCTCCATATTTCATTGTTTCAGGATAAGCCAATGCACATTTTGACAATCTACATCATGTCTCAAGTCTTAAAAGATGATCTGGAGGAAGGGCAGGCAGCTGGGTAGCTCAGTGAATTAAGAGCCAGGCCTAGAGACAGGAGGTCCAGGTTCAAATCTGGCCTCAGACACTTCCTAGCTGTGTGACCCTGGGCAAGTCACTTAACCCCCACTGCCTAACCCTTACCACTGAAGCTTCTGCCTTGGAACCAATACACAGCATTGATTCCAAGACGGAAGATAAGTTTTAAAAAAATGATCTGGGTCTAACTCTAATATTGAGTTAAACTTGTTTAATTTAACTAAGCTAGGAAGGTGAACATGAAAAATCCATCTTGTCCCACCAAAGGAGTCATTTTGAATGGAGCTGGTGACAGAAATAACAATGATAATAATACCAACTAAATATATGTTAGTGCTCTCTCTATTCTCAAATACACACGTATCTAGCAATTTATTTCTATCTTGGAGGATCTGAATAGAATGGAAACTACTAGAGAAAGGATTCTTTTGTTTTGTTTTGTGATTGTATCGGCAATGACTAGCATGGTGAATTACACATGATATGCACTTAATAAATGCTTGTCAGAGTGGTTCCATTGGGCAGCAGTATGCTATATGTGAAAGAAAAATAGTTTTTAAATGCATTACGTTATTGTATAGTCAGACAAGACTGTAATCTACTCCCCCTGCCTACAAGGAAGGATGTGGATGTTATTTCCTATTTCTGCTGAATGAATACTCTGTAGAGATCTCTCTGTGACATGTGGCACATTTTCATGAATTGATAAACTACAAGGGTGACAGCTGCCATGTCAAGTGATGGACTAAAGTCGCATTCAATTCCAGGGGGATCATAACTAACAATTTTGTGTAATAACAAATTTCTAAGCTATTTATCCAGGACTTTGTTGGTAAAAAAAAAATTGAACATCAAGATAAAACACATTCTCATACAGAATGATGGAAAAAAGAAAGGAATAATTCTGGAACATCTTAGCCCTATATATAAAGACAAAATTATGAGCATATGATTTAATGATAATCCCAAGAGGGTTATTAGCCTTCTTAAAATTCTGGGAATAACAATTAAAAAATTAGTCTTATTCTATTATGAAGAATGACTATTTGCCAGCTTAAGACCATCTTTCTGAAAAAACAATCTTTATGCTTTGCCTGATTTCATCTTTACCTCTCTATAAATGTCTTCCCTGAATCTTTGGAGTAGAGCCAAGATGGTGGAGTTGAACAGAGAAGCTCAAAGTCACCATGAAAACCTTCTCCAACTGATCATAAAATAATGCCACAAAATAACTATAGGAGTGAAAGAACCAACAAGGAAACAGAGTGTAAATGCTTTCCCTCCATACCCCAATATTAACTCTGCCTTTGGAAATCCTACACACTTTAATGCCCTCTTCAAATGCCAGTTGTTCCATAAAGCTTTGTGGATCCCCCTAGCAAAAATCTCCCTCTCCCTCCCTACTTTAAAGGCATTTTTGTTCATATCACCCTTGTGGTACTTACTACAATCTACCTTACAATATATTTATCTGTGCCCAAGTCATTTCTTCTATCATATTGGAAGCTATTGGAAGAAACCATTTCTTATTTATCCTTATTTCTTCCATAATTCCTTAACACAATATTTATATTAATGAAATAGTTTAATTTTTAAGCATATACAGTTCACAGAATTAAATAGTAGATAATCTATAAATTTTAGAAAAAGAATGGAAATGACAGTTCATGGAGTTTACTTCCAAGAAGGGAAATACAACATAGGCATTTAACTATACTTCATAAACATTAGTTGAATTCAAACAATGCAGGGAACAAATCAACTAATTACTTAAGGAAGGAGAATGTTCACAAATTTTATGAGGAAATAACTGTAAGCTCTAGGTTACTTCTGACATAGTTGTTCTCTTCAAATATGAAATACAATGAAATATATGTATACTTAGGTGGCACAGTGAATGGAGTATTGGATTTAGAGTTAAATAAAACTTGCTAGTTGTATAACCCTGGGCAAATCATTTAACCTTCTTCTGCCTTTGTTTCCTAATCTACAAAATGGGGATATTAATAGTGATTATTTCCCAGTGTTGTTCATAAGATCTAATGAGATAATATATATAAAACACTTTGCTAACCTCAAAGTATTATATAAATGCTAGCTATTATTATTGTGTAAAAAGGAATTCTTTATTCCTTTTCTCTAATTTAATGGGGGACTTTGAGGTCCTTTTACCACAGAGATGTATAGGGATTAACCAGCCCACAGTGAAAGGAAGTAGAAACTAGAGGGACAGGAAGTGAGTTAAGAAGGGAATATATAAGGGGCCAGCATTAATTGGTCAAAGAGTGAAGTCAGCTGCTGAAAGTTAGGTGCTGCAGGGAAGTTGCCTGCTGGGAGTGTGTTGGGTTGGGTTGGGTTGGTGGTTGACGTTTAGTTGCTGGAATATAAAAGTGAGCCTGAGCTTCCTGAAAGGGCTTTAGCCTTTAGAGGGCTTTTTGGCTTTTGGGACCTTTTTCGGGTTGGGAGGTTGGGTTGGTTGCTGATGGTGTGGACTGGTGATTAGTTGTTGCTTGGTTGTTGGGTGTTAGTTGGTGGTTAGAAGATAGCTAGCTAGACAGGCAGACAGGCAGACAGACAGATAGAGATAAATATAAATTCTGCCTGGTGATCTGAGCTGAAGGGTGATCAGCTGGACTTTCTGGCAGTTATAGGTAGTTATGGGGTAGTTAATTAGGTATTAGGCAATTTCTTTCTCTACCTCTTTCCTATCTCTCTCCTTCACTATATTCATTTTACTATATTCTTTTACTATCTATTTTAATAAAACTAAATTATTAATTGTTAAAAAATGCTAGATGTTTTCTTTTCTCTGGCTTAAAGGGATAATATTAATTTACATCTCTACTATAGACTCATTCAAACTTAAGTTATTAAAAGCTGCTCTCTTATTTTGTCAAAACTAATTTAATCCTTACAATTGTTAATATTACTATTATATATATATATGAACAATGACAAATTATGGATATCACAGGTCAAGGAACTAATGATTTTAATGTTTCACAAACATGTAAATATGATCCTAGTTAGTCAATTCATTAATTGCTGGGTGGGCTTACTTATAGACAATCTGTTTTGTTTTGTTTTTTTCACCAAAGTTGAGTTTAAAGGGTTTATCACCAGGTTAACCTCAAGGGAATGAATATTTTCAGCCTCAGAAGCGCTCATTCCCTCTATTAACTTACAGAGGGCCTTTAATCTGAATCAGAGAAGAGAATGTCTACTCCCACCAAACAGCACCCCATTCCCCCCCAAAAAATAAAAAAGGAAATGGCCATGTAGGGATTGATAGAGAAGTTAAGAGCAAAAAGGAGCCAACAGGATTTCTTAGGCAGGGGAATGACCTGGTCAGAACTTTGCTTTGAGAGTAATATTGGCAACTATGTGAAAGAAGCACTGAAGAGGGGGAAAGACTAGAGGCAGAGAGACCAATTCGTGTGTTTGTGTGCTTTCTTAAATGATAGGAGATTTTAATGTCCCTCTATCAATTGTGTATAATGATAAGAGAAATTTATGTTTATTTTTTAAAATATTTGGGGGGTGGGCAGTAGTTAGGTAGCAGAGTACCAGGCCTAGAGTCAGCAAGACCTGGATTCAAATGTGGCCTCAGACACTTCCTAGTAACTCCTAATTGCCCAGCCTTTGCCACTATTCTGTCTTAGAACTGATACTAAGACAGAAGAAATGTTTAGTTAAATATATGTGCTTATATATATATATATATATATATATATATATATATATATAAACATATGTTTATATATATATATAATTTTCTCCAATTACATGTAAAAACAATTTCTAACATTCATTAAAAAAAATTTTTTTTGAGTTCCAAATTTTCTCCCTCCCTTCTTCCTTCCCTGAGATGGTAAAGCAATCTGATACAGATTTTATACCTGCAATCATGTAGAGCATATTCCCATATAAGTCATTTTATGGAAGAGAACACAAACAAAAGAATGAAGAAAGTGAATTTTTCATCATGAGTTCTTGGGGATGGCTCAGTTAGTGGTTTTTGTCCAAACAAGAGATGATGAGGACCTAAACAAGAATAGGGACCTTGTGATAAGAGAATTGGGGGTGGGGAAACAGAGATAGAAAGAAAGAGACAGAGACACAAAAAGGTAGAAATGGATTTGGGTATACATTATGGAGGTAAAATGAACCAGATATGACAAATGCTTAGGGAAATGAATAAACATTTATATATGCCAGGCATGGTGCTATCTGTATTTTTACAAATATTATCTCATTTCATCCTTACAGCAATGCTGACAGGTAGGCACTGTTATTATCCCTATGTTACAGTTGAAGAAAATGAGATTAACAGTAGTTAATTAATTTGCTCAGAACCACACAGTTAGTAAATGTTTAAGGATTTGAACTTGGTCTTCCTGACTCCAGGACTAGCGCTCTATCCACAATGCCATTTGCCTCTGATGGATGTGAGGATGTGAGCAATTAGGGAAAGGGAAGCATTGAGAATAGAATTCTGAATAAAGCTAGTATAATTAAGCCCTCAACAGAAATAAATTAGGGAAGAGGCAGGATGGAGGGAAATGAGTTGTTGTGGACATGGCAAGTTTGAGATCTTGCCATCTATTTGGAGATGTTCCTTAGTTAGCTGGTCATAAGAGAGTAGAGTTAAAGAGAAAGACTAGAGCTAGATATATAGATCTGGGTATCAGTGGCATACATATGATGATCAAACTTATGGGAATCAATGAGAACAGTGAAAGAACATAGAAAGAACATACAAGAACAGGACCTGGGATGGTGCCCTGGAGTAGAGCCATGGATAGAAAGCAAACAAAGATAATGAGCTTACTAAAGAGACTGAAAGAGAGCTTTTAGATAGGTGTATAGTACTGTGAAGAGTATAGTACTGTGAAAAACCCAAGAAGATAATGTCTAGGAAGAAAGGGCAATCAATGATGTCAATTGCTACAGAGATGTCAAGAAGTATCAGAATTAAGAAAAGGTCATCAGATCTAGTAATTAATAGACCTTGGAGAGAATTCATGGTGAAAGGTAGGAATGCTATAGGACAATTTGAATTAAAGTACATTTTTACTTTTTTGTAGGATATTACTTAGAAGCTGTCTCAGAATGATTTTTTTTTTGTTCATTGGCATATATAAAATACATTCAGAAACTTAGTATGTTTGTTCTAGGTATGTGTACACCTTTAGTCTCTGGGATTCCTGAAGGGCAGAGTGTACAAGTATACATGAGACTGATTCACTGATTCTTCTTCTGTTCAATGGGTAAAGGAACAATGACAAGGAAAATATATTGCTGGAGACTGCTTAGACTCCCAATAAGATCAAGGGTGAAGCAAGAATGTCCATTATCACCACTATTATTCAATATTGTACTAGAAATGCTAGCTATAACAATAAGAAAAAGAAATTGAAGAAATTAGAATGAGCAATGAGAAAACAAAAGTATCATTCTTTGCAGATAATATGATGTTATACCTAGATAATCCTACAGAATCAACAAAAAAGCTAGTTGAAATAATTAGCAACTTTACCAAAATTGTAGAACATAAAATAAATCCACATAATCAACATTTCTAGATATTACAAATAAAGTACTGCAGTGAGAGACAGAAAGAGAAATTCCTTTTAAACTAAATTTTTGTTCAGTTGCTTCAGCTGTGTCCAACTCTTTATGACCCCAAATTAGAGTTTTCTTGGTAAAGATACTGAAGTAGTTTGACATTTCCTTCTCCAGCCCATTTTGCTGATGAGGAAACTAAGGCAAACATAGTTAAGTGATTTGCCCAGAGTCACACAACTAGCAAGTGTCTGAAGCTGAGTTTGAACTCAGGTCTTCCTGACTCCCATCCTGATCCTCTATCCACTGCACTACTTAGCCACCCCAAAACAACTGTAGAAAATATAAAATATTTGGGAGTCTATCTGTCAAAACAAACCCAGGAACTATATGAACACAATTACAAAACATTTCACACAAATTGTCAGATCTAAACAACTGGAAAAATATTAAATGCTCATGGGTAGGCTGAGCCAATATAATAAAAATGAGCATTCTACTTATTTTACTTATTCAGTGCCATACCAAATGACCAAAAATTATTTTATAGAGCTAGAAAAAATAATAAAAATGTTTACTTTGAAGAACCAAAGACCAAGAATATCAAGAGAATTAATTTTTTTTTTAAGTGAAGGAAAGTGGCCAAGGCATACTAAATCTCAGACTGTATTATAAAGTGGCAATCATCAAAGCAATCTGATACTGGCTAAGAAGTAGTTCAGTAGCTTCTTTTAATGAGGATTACCACCTTGTCTCTGGTCAATAAAGCTGGTAGACCAGTTGGCTATATCTCAATTTGAAGCTATGATATTCACCAGGAGACTTTTTTCTGCACATCTAGTCTGGCTTCTTTCAATTCACCATAAAGTACTTTAATCAGATATCTACATACTCAGGTATTCATTTCAGTTGGAAACCTAAAAACCCACATTATAAACACCTGGAGCCATTTGTAAGGAAACAGCAGGACCTGACGATGAACAGGAAAATTTGGAAGCAGAAAGAATAGTGTCCTTAGAAACAATCTTTCACCTTTCAAAGACTTTGTCCCTTACATCCAGGTATATAGATCTATTTTGAAGTTAACCCTGATCAAAGTTTTACTGTCAGGGAAATTTCTGGAACTTCTTTGGAATTTTGAGGTTGTTCTAAATCTGATTAGCAGATAATTAAATCACTGTTAAATCACAGCTAATGTTCACCAAAAATTAACAGATTCGATCTTTCTATTGATTAGCTCTTATTCTCAAATTGATAGCTATTTATTGAAGGTAAATTATAGAAGAAAGATCACTGGACTGAGAGTATGGAAACTTAGCTCCTTTTATAAAGCAGTATGTCACCTTAGACAAGCCACTTGATATCTATTGACCTCAGTGTTCTCATCTTTAAAATAAATAGGTTTGAGTCAGCTAGGTGGGTCAGTGGATAGAGAGCCAGGCCTGGAAACAGATGAACCTGGGTTCAAATCTGACCTCCTCAGGCACTTTCTAGTTGTGTGACCCTGGGCAAATCACTTGACCTGAATTGCAGCTCTTCTGCCCTGGAACCGATACTTAATATTGATTCTAAGATAGAAGGTGAAGGTTAAAAATAAAATAAAATAAAATAAATAGGTTAGACTAGAGGATCTAGAATGAAAAAAGTAGATGCCAGTTAAATAAATGATTAGATTAAGAATAAGCACCATTGGCATAATATTCTAAATTTGAACATGGGCACAATTCATAGTTTCATCCACATAATTCAGCATATGTATATGTATTACCTAATATCTGAGAGATCACATTTGTTTCCAGCGATGGCCATTACAATATTTTCTGGACCATGTTCTTTTAATTCTTTCACCCATTTCTTCAAGGTATTAAAAGAATCCTGAATCAAAAAGAAAAGCAAATTACTTAGGAAGTCTCTTGTGATCTTTTTACAATCAACATTTTCTTGCCATTATGAGTGCACTACAGTTTGATTAAGAAAGAGTTTTCATGCAATGCTCTTGAAATGATTAATGCTACTTCTTTGAAAAATTATGGAACTAAAACTATCATTGAAAATATAATTCATTCTTTCACACAATCTGAAATATTCAAGAAACACACCTCCTTCCTCTAAATGGAAAAGTGGAGGCGAATGGTGCAAAATGTTATCAAATATGCTTATAGTATTGGCCATTTTTCTCTTATTGGGAATTTTGTTATTGTTGTCATTGTCATTATAAAGGAGGGTTCTATTTTAAGGCTGAAGAAGGCTATTTTATTGAGAAATAAGTGTGATATAAGAAACAAAAACCTTCAATAATATTTTAGAAATATGAAAATCATTCACAGAATAAATCAAACCTTTGATAAAGGTAAAATGTTCTTTTTTCCCTACTAGCATTTCTCTGTAATTTAATATTTCTTTAAAGTTGTATCCTTTACATTAAGTAAATACAAATAATAATGTTGATACTATCCTGCTAGTAATGGAGGGCTCCTTTCATGTTTGTTACAGTTAGGGAAAACAGCCTATGTTCTCTAAAGTCTGTTTTTCCTTTTTGCCCTTCATTCCCACCCTCCCTCCAGTCCTTGAGCCAAAGAACACAGAACATAGAGGCAAAAGTGGCACAAATTCATAAATGGTAGCAGTGATGGGTCATTAAACTAATACCCTAGTGTTCTGAGTCAGCTCTTCAAAGCTAAAAGTAAATAATTCAATTTATAGGAGAGAAATAAAATGTCAGCAAATTGCTACCATGATCCTTTAATAAACATCCTATGACCTCATTTTATAAGATTTAAATATAAATAGATATAAGGATATATATTTATACATGTACATGATACATGCATACAAATATTACCTTTGGTTTTTAAAACAAGTAATTTACTGTAGTAACACAATGGGAATATTTACAGAAAATGGGAATTTTAAAGCTTAGTGATTACCCATGTGTAAAACTTTACAAAACAAATTCCTTTTCTGCCTTCAAAAGTAAAAACTTGGTCAAAGAATTTCAAAATTCTATCTGCAAATAAGCGGCAAGAGGAAAATATTTTCTTGAAGTTAATAAGCAGCCACTCTCTAGGAAGTTTGGTTTTTTCATTTATTTCAGGATATGCTGTACATCTACATGCACTAAGGCCTTTGGGAAATAAAAGCAATATGGAAAAGTCCACTTTGGCTCCTGAGGATCATTATTTCCTGCCAATGCATGGCTGCATAATAATAAACTCCACTATAGTACATCTGAGAGACCTAACACAAGAGAAATATGATATTACCTCTCCATTTGGCCAATCTTACCTGTTTAGTGATATCATACACTATAACAGCTGCTGCAGATCCTCGATAGTACATGGGTGCCAATGAATGGAACTGTTTAAGGAAAAATGAATAAAATTAGTCCAAAATGAATGCTTTTAATGTAGTTTCAGACTAAATGCAAGATTCCAGTCCCAAATATATCAAAGAGAGTGATTTTCACTGGTGTTTTTCCAAATATTATTTAATTAATTTTAAAATCCTCCTTACTGAACATTTCCCTATGTTCTGCACACACCTATGAACCCTATGGACTCTTCTTTCACTTTAAATGTTGCCTTCCAAAAGATTATTTTCTCTATTTCTCCCTATTCATCTGGTTTTACTTTCCTGTGTCACATTCTAAGTCCTTCTGCCCTTTAATGTAGAATCTACTAAATAGTGTGTTATCCTGGTTATGGCTCCACAATATTTGAATTGTTTCTTTCTGGCAACTTGCAAAATTTTCTCCTTGACCAGGAAGCTCTGGATTTGACTAGAATATTCCTGGAAGTTTTCATCTTGGGATCTCTTTCAGGAGTAATTAATAGATTTTTTTCAATTTCTATTTTTACTTTCTGGTTCTAGGGTATTAGGTCAGTATTCCTTGATAACTTCTTTGAAATATGATGTCTAAGCTCTTTTTTTGATCATGGATTTCAGAGAACCTAATAATTCTTAAAGTTAATTATCCTCAATCTATTTTTCAGGTCAGTTTTTTTCCAATAAAATATTTCACATTTCTTTCTATTTTTTCATTCTTTTGATTTTGTTTTATTTTGTTTTAAACCCTTACCTTCCATCTTAGAATCAATACTGTGTATTTGTTCCAAGGCAGAAGAGTGCTAAGGGCTAGGCAATGGGAGTTAAGTGACTTGCCTGGGGTCACATAGCTGAGAGGTGTCTGAGGTCAGATTTGAACCTCTAGGACCTCCCTTTCTCTAGGCCTGGCTCTCAATCCACTGAGCTACCCAGCTGCCCCCTGTTTTATTTCTTAATGTTTCATAGACTCATTAGCTCCCACTTGCCCATTCTAATTTTTAACAAATTATTTTCTTTGGTAAGCTTTTGCATCTCTTTCTCCATTTGGACAATGGATTTTTATGTCTCTCTTACCAAAATGCTGACTCTTTTTTTCATGATCTTGCATCATTCTCATTTCTTTCCTCAATTTTTCCTCTGTCACTCTTATTTGGTTTTTTAAATCCTTTTTGAGCTTCTTCCAGAAATTGTTTTGCCCTGTGATGGATTAATATTTTTAATTTGGGGCTTTGTAGGTAACTGCTTTGATTTAGTTGTCTTCTGAGTTTCTGTCTTGATCTTCCTTGTTACCATAATAATTTTCTATGACCAAGTTATTTTATTATTGTTTGCTCTTTTTCCCCCCCCAGCCTTTTTCTTGACTTCTAACTATAGATGAAAATTGGCTGTGCTCCTGAGGTAGAGGTTCTTCTTCCCTGCTCCTGCTCTTTGAGTGACCTCAAGCATTCTGTTCTTCCTTGGAACTGTGAGTAGGATCCCTGTTTCCCTGGGACAGTTAGTACCAGTGCATTACTGCTCCTCCTTTCCCTGCAAATGCAACCCAGAATCAGAGTCCTGCTCCCAGTGCCAGAAAAGGGTTTCCTAATATCTCCTGACCAGTTGTCTAATGCTCTTACTATCTATGGGCTGAGAGCCTCAGAAGCTGCCAGCAATGTACATGTCCCAAGGCCTGCCTGCTGAATTTCTAGGCACAGCCTGCTCTTCAATGCACTCCACTCTCACCCCAATGGGGCAGGCTTTTCCTGATGACTTTCTAAGTTGTCTTTGGATGGAAATTTGTTTCATCCCATCCTTTTGTTGGTTCTGTCACTTCAGAATTCATTTGGAGGAGTTATTTTAAGCTTTTTGGAGGGGAATTTGGGAGAGCTCAAGTGAGTCCCTACCTTAACTCCACCATCTTGAAGAATATCTTTCAAATCTAGGCTTTAGATGAGAATTAATATAAGAAACAATAGAATTTGACATTTGGAATGAGGAATACCATAGAAAGATCCTCCTGGGTTCCAAGAAACTTGTAAATGTCTCTTCTGGGAAGCTTTAAATGACAATAAAAACTGAAAGTCTGAGGAAAATGCACGTGCTAGAATCTTACCATTTCCTCCATAAAGAAAATTCCTACATATCAGTAAGAGGTCATTATGCTCCATGGAAATCAATTAATTAACAAGCATTTATTAAGTGCCTACTAGGTAGTAGGCATTAGATGACAAAGACAATGATGTATTTTATATATTTCCCTAAATGTAGCCTTTATTTTGATAATTTATTTTTAGTCAAATTAAAACTGAGCAGTTGGGGGCAACTGGGTGGCTCAGTGGATTGAGAGCCAGGCCTAGAATAGGGAGGTCCTAGGTTCAAACCTGGCCTCAGACACTTCCCAGCTGTGTGACCCTGGGCAAGTCACTTGACCCCCATTGCCTAGCCCTTACCACTCGTCTGCCTTGGAACCAATACACAATATTGACTCCAAGACAGAAGGTAAGGGTTCAAAAAACAAAACAAAACTGAGCAGTTATTTCAACAAGAGCTCTGGGGTGCTGGTGTTGGGAGGAGGGTGTGGTATCAGAGACAAAAGAGGAATTAAATGACAAGCAAACAACCCAGAATCAGTCAAGGGCCAGAGTCGCTCTACCACTCAGCAGAAAAAAGTTTAGTTAAAGGAACCAATCAAGTTGCTGATTCAAGAGCACATGGTCCTAAAGCAAGGGTACAAAGCTCTATAATGGGAAACACTGAAAAATTATTTCCTCCTATTCCCCACAGGATCCAGAAAAGTCAAAGGTTACATCCCATTTTACAAATTAGAAACGAGTAATTTGTTATAGTTATATAGCAGACCCACTACAAATAGAGTTAGAGGCTAAACTAAACAATTTCTGTTAGGCTGTATGACTTTTTCATGGAAAGAAGATTCTATATGTGATATTAAAATAATATATTATAGTCATATAGTAAATAAATTATTTTAGTATCATGTGTGGAGGAGAAAAAAGAGAGGAACACCGAGAGAAAGACAAGAGTTTATTAATCATTATTTTATAAGCCAGAAATTCTAAGGGCTGGTATTTGCCTCCAGTCCTAGGAGAGACTCAGTATATCATGGTTTTCTTGCTTGCAGAATGAAGGATAATGTTCTGGAGTTTAACAGCACACACCTGCTTACGCATTCTAATTTGATCTGTTTGCATGTTGAATGATCTGCAGACAGGAAGCTGAAATAAGTCTCTGAGGAACCATTAGTGCTGCAATATTTAAAGAATTAACTCTTTGTTTTAAAGTCATCCTCAGTATGGGAAATATTATACAATCTAATCTCATCCATTTTCCAGCTCAACGCCCTTAAGATACTTGAAGAAAACTTATGTCATAGTGTTGTAGGACTGTAGATTTCAATTGTGACTTTGAAGTCAAGTCCAACCTTCTGTGCCCACCTCCTGCCTCCCATTTTATAGATAAGGAAACAGCCTGATGGAAGTTAATAGACTTGTTTAGCATTACATCATGATCTAAATGCCTTTAAAGGGTATATTTTATGTAACTAGAAGAAGGTAATAAACAAGCTGAAAAAGTTATTATTTTATAAAATTTGCTTCCTCATTGCTTAAAATAAAATATATTTCTTATCCATGGTTTCAAAAGAAAAATTAAGACAGTAGCTAAAAAAAAAATTGATTTCTTTTCAAGAACCCAGAAATCATGTTGTATCCATCATCCTTTCTTTGGAAAACTAAGAGTCAAGCAATATCAGTCATAGGGGACTGAAATTATTATTAAATAGCTAATTGGTTGACTTTTTCCAATCACCTGTTTCCTAAAACAAGACACCATGGTATTCAAGGTCAGAGTAATCAAATACCATGAGAAAATGCCACAGGGTGCATTCCAAAGACCAGAACAGACCAGTTCAGTTAAATCCTAAATCATGAGTGGTGTCACAGAATTACAGAAGTCAGTAGGGACTTCAGATCAGTTTATACCTGGAAAAGGACCACTCTGGGACCTATATGACAAGTAAGGAATTACTAGCTCTTGAGGCAGCCCATTCCACTTTTGGCTTACTCCAAAAAGCTAAGAAACCAACCCTAATTTGATTTACTTTTATTTAACTTTTTGCAATTGCCATTAATTGCTCTTAGTTTGATGCTAAGAAGAATAAATCTATTCCCTCCACAGGACAATCCATCAAATATATGTATATTTTTATGTTTTATCTTCTTCAGGCTTAACATGCTCATTTTCTTCAACGGATTCTGATGTGTCATGAACTCAAACCCCTTCATCATCCTGATAACCTATCTCAGGACATTTTCAACCTTCTCAATATATTTCTTTTTCCTCCCAATAAATTGTATTGTACTTTTTTCTCAATTAGATGTAGAAACAATTTTTGACATTTTTTCTAACATTTTAGGATCAAAATTCTCTCCCTTCTCCCTCCCCAGGATAGCAAATAATCCTATCAATGTATTTATTAAAATGTTTTACCTAGAATTGAACATAATGTTCCCAGATATAATCTGATAAAAGCAGATTAATCTAAGATATCTCTGACCTGATTGAGTCACTTCTCCGTAAGATCAGAGAACAACCTAGGGGGTCTTGGTTCGGGTTCAGGATCAACTCAAGAAGTTCAGGCTCTCATACCAACCCTAACCGATGTGACTAGCTTGAAACCAGATTAGCTCCTGGAATAATGGATGACGAGTGTCACTTTCTGTAGTGGTTCACAAACAAATACTTCTTAAATGCTTCAATAGATATGTGATCTCATTGACATGGGTGCTCTCTCCATGAGTGCAAATCACAGCCTATCCATGGTTGCTCATCCTTGTCCATGTTCTTCCATAGATCTTCTAAAGAAAACCCACCAATGTACTGATGACCCTCCTCTTGGTCTTTTGGACACTGAAGTATACCAATTGGAGCATTCAATCTGTCATGTCTTGCTGTTTCTACATGATAAATCCCCTCCTTTTCTAATCATACTTTTCCCAAAAAAGAAAATCCCTTATACTACTTTTTAAACAGAACTCATCAGATTAGTACTGTGGTTCATTTGCATTCATCCTGTGAATCTCCATTTCTCTCTGGGTTATCTGCAACTTTAATCACTCAGATTTTGTGTCATTTCAAGATGTACAACCAAAGAGCATTAACAGAATGGCATTTATGTTGAAAAGATGTCTTTGCTCTGGGGAGTCATGTGTGATCATTAAAAGGATTGCCTGGGGCAGCTGGGTGGCTCAAGTGGATAGAATGCCAGGCCTAGAGATGGGAAGTTCTGGGTTCAAGTGTGGCCTCAGACATTTCTTAGCTCTATAACCCTGGACAAGTCACTTCACCCTATTTGCCTCTCTTTCCTCATCTGTAAAATGAACTGGAGAAGGAAAATGTAAACTACTCTAGTATCTTAAAACAAAACAAAACAAAACAAAAAAACATGTAGGATCACAAAGAATCAGACATGACTGAAACAAACAGCAACAAATACAAGTATTTTTAAAAGGGGAGTAATTAATAAACAATAAGCGCTACTGGATCTCATGTTCTCATCTCCTTTCAGTCAGTGACATGACTGCAAATATTGGTCTGCTGTAGACAATCTCTTGTTAAAGCTTGCTTGTTCCCTTCTTATAGTTATATAAAATATACCCTTCAAAGGCATTTAAATCATTGTATAATCCTCAGTCCCTTAAACTCTATCACCTCAGTTTCCTCTTCTATAAAATGGAGGAGAGGGGTTGGACACAATAACCTCCAAAGTTCTTTCTAGATCAAAATCTATAAACCCTAAAGCCCTCTGACATAATAGTTTTCTTCACATACCTTAAGGCTGGGAGAGAGATTAGATTAGACTGTTTAATATGCTTATTCTTTTTCTTTTGCTTGCTCTCAGTCCCCAGCACATCAGAGAATATGTTAGGAGCTCAATAAACAGAGTTTGTTGAATGAATATAATAATATAATAATTATAATAATAATAGCTAGCATTTTTTTAAATCCCACTGTGAGCTCATTTGATCTAACAACCCTATGAGACACACAGCTAGTAAATGAAGAATGTGAGGCCATATCTGAACTCAGATCTTCCTGATTCCAGGTAAAACATTGTCTTCATTGCACCACTATCCCTGGCCATGTCTTGGGCCAGTCTATTCCCCTCCTTTATAAAGGGAGAATCAGACTGAGTCCATCCCAGAAAAAGCAAAAAATACAACATACTGAAATACTTCTGTAGTCTATAACTTCAAGGAGGTATGAGAGAAGAAAAGAATAATATGTAAACATCAGAAAATACAAAGTCTATAGAGTGAATACAAATGTCAGAATGTGTTAATAAATAATAATGATGATGAAAATGTTAATATTTAGGGTTTAGTGATCTGAAAGGAAAATTAGAAGTGTTGTTTTAAAGTAGGGAAATAAAATTTCATTTCTATGCAACCCATTTCTCAATACACAAAATCAATACACAAAATCCACATAAAACAACCTGGCTGAGCTAATGACACATACAAGGTCTGTATTTTAAAAGTGGCTACCCATGGGGATAGTCTACTCAGGCATCCAAAGCAGGACACTGTATGAAGAGGACTTTTCAGGAAGCCACCATGGTAGAGGCTGAAATGGAAAGAACAGTAAAGAATAGGCATTATTTTAAAAGAAGGAGCTCATTTTCAGTGGCGAGGCCATAAACTGACCCTTAAATGGCCACTGGTGGGCTTATCTTGTGAATTATTGAAGAGTACTCTGTTTGTAATGCATTGCTTTCTAGCTCCTTCCTGGAAATGGAATCATGTTGAAATAAATCTGCTGGGGTGCCTCCACAAAAGATACTTCTTTGCTGGAGATGGGCTGTTAATGAGTCAAAAGTTAGAGAGGTCAGCCACCCAAACCCACAGCTGTGACCAAAGGATAATTTTTGTGAGGTTGGAAAGATAAATCATTTCTGACCTACCACAAATATCAAATGGAATCCACCTAGTACCATTAATGTACAAATGAAATAATGCATTTAGGGAAAGGGAGGAGTGAAAACAATCAAATTAAAAGGCCATTTGGAAGTAAACTCTATAATCATGAGGTGAATGTAAAAAACAAAACAAAACAAAAAAAACCAAAAAAACCAAAGCCTGTCCTTGAAAGGTTGAATATCTCAGGACTAGCACAAAAGATGCCAATTTACAGTTATTTTCTTTACCAAGCAATGCAACAAACTGCCTAAAGGGCTTGTAAACTGTCCATCCAAATAATATTCAGAGGCCTTCCAACCATTCAGAAGCAACCTCACTGAGAATCTGGAAATGCTAACCTTTTCCCTTAAAACAAATATTGGTGGGTTTTCTCCTTTATGTTCTTCATAAAAATGAATAAATGGCCTGTTTATCATTATTGTCTTCCAGTCACTACATCTTAGAAATTTTTTTCTATTAACAAACAAGGAATCTCTGGATCAAGGAGTATGGACATTTTTAGACTATGCCTTAAAATTTATTTTATTTTTTCAGTTAACATGTCTATGTCCAATTGCCTTATTTTTAACCCATAAAAGAAAAAAAATTATTCCCATAATCAATAAATCAGAGCAAGGGTACTAAGGTTAATTCCTCTCTCTTTTCTAACATCCCAATCCTTGGCCCTAGGCTCACTTGTTCTAGCTCTCTGACCTACCAGGGAAGAATAAGGTTCACATTCAGAATGAAACCTGAAACATGCTTTATTTCACTTTCTTCATTTTTTTTTGGTTGAAGTTCTCTTCCATAAAATGACTAATAGGGAAAAGTGTCTTACATTATTGCACATATAAAATCTATATCAGATCACTTGTCAACTCAGGAAAGGGGAAGGGGAGAGGTAAAGAGAAAGGGAGAATTGGGCTCAAAACATTTTTTTTAAATCAAGATTAAAAATTGTTTTTACATGCAATTATTAAAAAGCTAAAAAAAGGTAAGGCTTATAGTGGGACAGGGCAGCAAGTTGTAGATAGAATGAACCCTAAAATGAGAGTCAAAAAATCTGGGTTCTAGTCCCAGTCCTATCTCCTGCTGTCTGTGCATTACTCTGGGCTTCTTTTCTGCTTCCTCTGTGGTTCCAAATGTGGTTGCTGGACTAAATGATTTCTCAAGCTTTCAGGTCTATAATTCCATGACCTGTGGTTCTGTGACCATGGCTAGTCTTTCACACAAAAGATGAGCTCCAGCCATCTTTCGGTGGGAATTCACTTTTACCCAGGCTCTGCATTCTCCCTTCCTCCTAGCTAGTTGTCTCTCATACAATGTAACTCTCACTTTCTCCTTCCATTCTCTACTTTAGAGATTCTTAACCCTTTTTTTCTATCCTAGATTTCTTTGGCTGTTTGGTAAAACCTATAAACCCTCTCTCAGAATTATGTGTTGCACTTTTAAAAAAATCATAATTGAAGGAAATGCTAAATTTAACTTACAATTGGGAAAAATGTGTTAAGAATCTCTAAAGTAGGCCTATGAACTCCAGGTTAATAACTCTTCATCTACATTCTATAAAATGGAAGGCAACTCCTAGAAGGCATTTAGTCCTTGTTTCCCAGAGAAGGGCTGTCTTTTGTCTCTTTCTGCATCCCCAGTGCTTGACACACTGGCGGCACATAGTAGGCACTTCATAAATGTTTATTGACTGAGTAATTGACATGCCTGCCATGTGGCATCCTTTCCTAGCCCAGGTTCTACTTCAGTATGAGTTTATATATTTGTGGGGTTGGAGGACTGGGAGAGGAAATTTCTAAACCAGTCAGACCACCCAAAGGGCCTTAGGCAAAATTCCTTAAATGCAGGTTTGTGGTATCATAAATTCTATGAAAGCAAAATTCCACATATTGACATTCCATGTAAAAAATGAGTGGTGGTGGAAAAGAAATGACAGCTTAGAATGAGCATCTGGCTCCAGCTGGGTTGTATCTTTTCAAATGGGAAAGAATCAAGCTAGAATTCTCTGGCAGTGGATTCTGGAGTTTAGCTAGGCATTTCACTTTTCAGAGAATAGTCTGTCCCTAGAGACCCACTTACACTGGGACTGAAACCTTGCCTTCTAAGTTTTCTTGGCTTGGCCAGGTCCCTCTGGTCCACTCTCAGGGCTGCCTCCTATCCAGTGAACTTAATCAAAAACCTTGCAACAACTCTCAAACCCTAGACTATGAAAAAGAGGCAATAGCAGGAAATCAAAACAAGGCCAGCCTCCTATTAGGTTTCCCAGAAAGAGGGAAGTGGTAGAGAAGAAAATTCTTGACATTCCCAACATTCTCAGCTGGCAGGGTGTGAATGGAAAGTTTTATGTCTTAGGGTTCTTTCAGTATCACTCAGCAAATGCTTTGCAAGTTTTATTTGAACCCACTCTCTACACAGAAAAACTGTAGAAATCTAACTCTGAACAAAAACCATGATATACAGATTGCATGTAAGTGTATTAAAATCAAACAGAAACTGTCATCCAGGATCATCTGTTTGGCCACCTCAGGAATCAAGATACATAATTTAAGAAATCTTACAAGAGGGGCAGCTACTTAGCACAGTGGATAGAGCACTAGGTCTGGAGTCAGGAGGACCTGGATTCAAATTTGGCCTCAAACACTTCATAACTGTGTGACCTTGGACAAGTCACTTAATTCCAATTGCCTACCCCTTGCCACTCTTTTTTTAGCAATGATACTAAGACAAAGTAAGGGAAGACAGAGAGACAGAAAGAAAAGAAAGAAAGAAAGAAAGAAAGAAAGAAAGAAAGAAAGAAAGAAAGAAAGAAAGAAAGAAAGAAAGAAAGAAAGAAAGAAAGAAAGAAAGAAAGAAAGAAAGAAAGAAAGAAAGAAAGAAAGAAAGAAAGAAAGAAAGAAAGAAAGAAAGAAAGAAAGGAAGGAAGGAAGGAAGGAAGGAAGGAAGGAAGGAAGGAAGGAAGGAAGGAAGGAAGGAAGGAAGGAAGGAAGGAAGGAAGGAAGGAAGGAAGGAAGGAAGGAAGGAAGGAAGGAAGGAAGGAAGGAAGGAAGGAGAGAGAGAGAGAGAGAGGGAGGGAGGGAGGAAAGAAGACAAGAAAGAGAGAAATCTTATTAGAAAAGTTTCCTTGGAACACATGTAAAACACAGTGGAATTGTGTGTCAGCTACGGGAAGGGGTGGGGGGAAGGGAGGGAAAGAATATGTTTCTTGTAACCAACAGAAAATGTTCTAAATTGACTAATTAAATAAAATTTTCAAAAAAAATTTAGAAAAGTTTCCTTGATTTAGAAGTAACTTGACTTTTCTATTCCCTTTCCTTCCTCTTACTCTTTTAGCAAGGTATGATAGAAATCTCTTTTAGGCATTTAGCCCAGGCACTCTCTCTATAAGCCCCTGAATGCTACACTCAGGTTTCAGGCACTCTTCATCAGTATCTAATCAAAACCACAAGTTACAATATGGTTTTCTTCTCTTATATTAGGTCAAATGAGAGGCAAAGAATAGCAAGGGAAATAAAAGCAACACAATCAGAGATACTCTTTCCCCCATATTTCACATCACTAGTGATAAAGGGAATACTCATAATTCAGATAATTCCCTCTTCTAAGGCTCTTCTAAGGCTGCATTCTAGTTGAAACACCTCTATGCCCTTTGACACTGTCTCTTGCAGCTTCTCCACAGAACTAATGATATCATCTACTGTGTTGATTTTTCTGTTAAGCTGCCATCTGCTACTTTTCCACTGAGATTTTACTGCAATCTGCTCTTTCTTGATGAATTTGTGATTAGATTGCTTCACCACCGCCAAACTATTGCCATCTGCTGCTTCCCTACTGAATTGTATCTACTAGGTGGTTTATTCCCCAAAAGAAAGAATTATGAGCCAGCTCTTTTGTGAGTCAGCCTCAGAACTATTTTGTCTCTTTTGTGGTTCAGAACCACAGTCACACCTAGCCAGCATAACCAAGTCCCTGAGTTTAAACCTAATTTTACACTTCCCCCTTAAAAAGAACTTCCCCATGCCAACCCTGATTGATGGGATGAGTAAATTTCTTTCAACTCCCAACATGCCCCTGGATGATAAAATCTAAGAAAGGTTATGATGTGCTCACAGTTAAAACAGTATTTGTAGTACTAGAACTCAAAAACAATGTCTGCAGGCTCAAAGTTCAGTGCTCCATATAGAATGCCATGCCTTTTCTGAAATTTGACCTTTTTTTTTTTTAGATTCAGTTAAAACTGAATGTTGGGAAACATTATAGGAACACCATTGTATCCACAGCCATCAAATCATGTAAAATTAAAGCTGAAAGGGACTTTTCTGATTCAGCCCTCTCACTTTACAATGAAGAAACTGAGGTCATTGAATTGCTCAGGAAAGCACTAGACTATACCTTGTTGCTCCTTCATGGCATATAAATGGCAATTATCTAAAAGTTTAAAATCCATCAATATGAAGACTTATCATCTTCTTTTTCCTGTCATACAAGATTTTAGTCCTTCATATTTGAAGAATATAATGTAATTCTAAGTAAAAAACTATATTATAGTCTCTCCTACACTGTTATATTCATATTTATCACTTCCTTTTCTCATTTTCCATAATCACATCAAACTTTTAAAAAAAGTTATAATTTAAAAAAATATTTTCTTCTTTCCAATTATACATAAAAATTATTAACATTTAAAACATTTTTTGAGTTCCAAATTCTCTTTCTTCCTCCCTCTCCTTCCTCTTCATAGAGAAGGCAAGCAATTTGATATAGGTTATAAATGTGAAGTCATGTAAAAAATGAGCAAAACCTATTTCCATATTAATCATGTAGTAAAAGAAAACCTAGACCTCCCCTCTCCCAAAAAACAACCCTAAGTAAAATAAAGTTATAAAAAAATTCTTCAATCTGTATTCAGACTCCATTAGTTCTTTCTCTGGAAGTAGATAGCATTTTTCTTCATGAGTCCTTTGGCATTGTCTTAGATCACTATTGCTGTTACTATATACAGTGTTCTGGTTCTGCTCATTTCACTTTGCATCATTCCTGTCTTTCCAGGTTTTTCTGAAAGGATCCTGCTCATCATTTCATGTAGCACAAGAGTATTCCATCACAACTTGTTCGGTCATCCCCAATCAATGGGCATCCCCTCAATTTCCAATTCTTAGCCACCAAAAAAAGAGTTGCTATACATATTTTTTTTACAGGTAAGTCCTTTTCCTTTTTAAAAAAAAATTCTCTTCGAGATGCATATCTACTAATGCTATTATTGGGTCAAAGGGTACACACAATTTTACAGCCTTTTGAGCATAGCTCCAAATTGCTCTCCAAAATGGTTGGATCAGTTCACAACTCCACCAGGAGTACTCCAGTTTTCCCACATCTTTCCAATATTTGACATTTTCTTATCTGAAATATTAGTCAATCTGAGAGGTATGGATTGATACCTCAGTGTTATTTTAATATGTACTTTTTTAATCAATAGTAATTTAGAGCATTTTTATATGATTATATATAGTTTTGATTTCTTCTTCTGAAAATTGGTTGTTCCATAGCCTTTCACCATTTATCAATTAGAGAATGACTTGTATTTTTATGTTGGAATCAATTCTCTATATATTTGAGAAATGAGGTCTTTTTCAGAGAAATCTGCTATAAAAAAATTTCTCCTAGTTTTCTGCTTTCCTTTTAATCTTAGCTGCATTGGTTTTATTTGTACAAAACCTTTTTAATTTAATGTAATCAAAATTATCCATATTACATACTTTAATGCTTTCTGTCCCTTGTTTGGTCATAATTTCTTCCCATTTCCTAACCTTACAGGTAAACTATTCCATATTCCCCTGATTTGCTTATGATATCACTCTTTGTGTTTAAATCATATACTCATTTTGACCTTATCTTGGTATATGGTGTGAGCTGTCAGTCTATACCTAGTTTCTGACAAACTGCTTTCTGATTTTCCCAGCAGTTTTTGTTGAATAATGAGCTCTTGTCCCCAAAACTAGGATCTTTTTGTTTATCCATTAGATTTTTATACAATTATCAATAAACTTCTAGTATGTGTAAAAACTCCCAAGAACTACCCCCAGCATCTATACCATAAAAATCAGTGGGCCTCAACATTTGAATACATCCTCAAACTAAGTATGAGTCTAAAATATTAAATAGGAGAAGACAGGGTTTGGAACCTACCCATCAGCAAAAGTATGGCTCTGCAAATAGAATATTCATAAAATATTAAAGGAATTATTTTCAACCAATTAAGTCTGTTTCAAACAATCTTCCTTTGGCTCTCTCCAATCATTAAGTTTGAACCTCAGAAGAAAAGAATCCTGGTAACCTAAAAGAAATCCATTTGCTTAAATTCTAGTTGGAGGGACAGCTAGGTAACTCAATGAATTGAGAACTGACCCTAGAGATGGGAGGATCTAGATTCGAATATGGCTTCAGACACTTCCCAGCTATAAAACCTTGGAAAAGTCACTTACTCTCATTGCTAAATCCTTACCACTCTTCTGCCTTAGAACCAATACATAATGTTGATTCTAAGATGGAAAGTTAGAGCTTTTTTTAATCCAGTTGGAGTGAGATTCCCAGAACCCAGATCAGACCCTCACTAAGATTCTGCCCTTATTCCATATGAATTTTTAGTCTTTTCTACATAATAGACCACACTCTTTTCCTTCAAATAAAAATTTGAAATATTCTATTCTCTTGTTTCATAATAAAAGACAAAAACAAGCCACACAAATTCTTCAGGCTCAAATGCTGCTCTCAGGCTTCTGCTATTGTCTGTCAACTTAGCCACAGCATTCTCCAAGGTGGCAAAATGTGATGTTAGCAGCAGTGTAAGAAATACACGCAAAGCCTTGTAATTAGAAGCTGCTTATGGGAGCTGGACTAAACACCCACTAATAAAATGCTATTAGTCCACTCATGAAGAAGCTTCCCTAGAACCTCCCTCCCCTCTCCCATCCTTCTACACAATATGGGAAGAGGCAGCCAGCCTTGAATGGGGACAGATGGAGGAATAGGAACAATCAAGAGATTAGTAAAAGCAGTTCACCATTCTCTGGAAAGAAGAGAGATTAAAAAGTGGACCGGTTAGACTGGGAGATAAGGCTGGAGAGCCAGAGGATCAAGATCGGTTACGAAACAGGACAACATGCCACTGTGGCTTTGTAAAGAGCTCTGCTCAGTTTCTCTCTTCCTCCTCATCTGTCTCCCATCCATTATCACTATTGCCTCTACTATGTCTTCTTCCATCGCTCAGGATTTCTCACATTGATGGCAGCATATTGAACATGTTGATCTCTCTCCAATTCATCACTTGTTCTCCTTTCATTCAATCACTAAACTCTGCAACTAGCAAGATGCTAGCCCATCAGCCTGTAATGAGATGCCTTCCCCTTCTGCCTCCCTCACAATTAAATAGTCCAGAACTTTTTCACATTTACTTCCTTTGGTCCTTCTGAAAAAGTGTCTCTCCCCTAATAATGTAGGAACTTGGCCTCAATGCTATAAGGCTTATGGTGTCTTTCATCATGAATGTTCTTTTTTAAAGTGACAAAAATGGGGGCAGCTAGGTGGCTCAGGGGATTGAGAGCCAGGTCTAGAGATGGGAGTTCCTGGGTTCAAATCCGGCCCCAGAAATTTCCTAGCTGTGTGATCCCTTAACCTCCATTGCCTGGCCTTTACCACTCTTCTGCCTTGGAACCAATACACAGTAATGATTCTAAGGCAGAAGGTAAGGGTTTTATTTTTTTTTTAAATACATAAAAATTAAAGGGACAATAACTTCTATACTTAGGAAAGAACTTAGTGAAAGAGCAGAATCAGTATAAAAAGATATCTATCTTAGCCAATATATAAAAGAATTGTGTTACTGAGGTTCAAAGGTATCTAAACCTAAAATAGTTCCTCAAAGATGATGATAGAGAATCTGAATATATGTTGCATTATTATAATACTATAGTACTGGTAACAATTTTGTTGTTGTTTAGTCATTTTAGTCATGCCTGACTCTTTGTGACTCCATTTGGGGTTTTCTTGCCAAAGATCCTGGAGTTGTTTGTCGTTTCCTTTTCCAGCTCATTTTACAGATGAGGAAACTGAAACACAGGCTAAGTGACTTGGCCAACGTCATATAGCTAGTAAGTATCTATGGCTGGATTTAAATTTAGGTCTCTCTTACTCCAGGTTCAGCACTCTATGGACTTCACCTTTTAGCTGTCTGGTTTGTCAAGATATTTGATTGAAAAGAAGGGAGAAAGACCTACTTGTGTAAAAATATTTATAGCAGCTCTTTTTGTGATGGCAAAGAATTGGAAACTGAAGGGATGTCCATTGATTGGGGACTGGCTGAACCAGTTGAGGTGTATGATGGTGGTGATGGAATACTATTGTGCTATAAGGAATGATAAGAGGGATGGTTTCAGAAAAAGCTGGAAAGATCTGCAGGAACTGATGCAGAGAGGAATAAGCAGAATTAAGAAAACATTGTACACAGTAACAGCAATATTGAACAATGATCAAATGTGAAAAGTAGGCTCCTCTCAGCAATGCACTGATCTGGGACAGTCCTGAGAGATGTCTGACAGGGAATGTTACCTACCTCCAGAGAAAGAACTGTTGGGTGGGTGGGGATCAAAGCATACAGCCTTTCATATCAATATATTTTTGGTTTTATTTTGGAGTTTGGGTTTTATAGGAGTGTGTTCTTACAACAATGACCATTATAGAAGTGATTTTTGCGTGAAAATATATGTATGGCTTAGATCAAATTGCAGACCATCTCCAAGTGGGGGGAAGGAAAGAGATGATTTGGATCTTATAATTTTAGAAAATGTATGTTGAAAATTATTATTACATATAACTAGGAAAATAAAATATCTTTGAATTAAAAAGATAATAAAAGATGAACAACAACAAACAATAAAGGGGGGAAAAGATATTCGTTTGATAAAAATAACAAAGTCAACAATTCCCACACCCACTATCACTCGCTCCTAATTCAGATCCAGTAGCACAGTCTATAGCTAATTTTGAAGGGTTATTTTTTTTTCTTTTAGATTCTCAATATCTTACTGGCTTCATCTTTTCCCAATGCCCATAGCTTATTTTCCTGAGAAGTGGGAGCACAAATTGATGAATTTCCCTCAATTCTGGTCCTCCCTTTGCCTCATAGCTTTTGCCCCTTTAGAGGGTGTAGGACTCTGAAATTCTTATCAAAACAGCTTTTGTATTATTCGTCTTGAGACTGGCAGGCCTGGAACATTAGGCAGAGAAGGGTGGAGTAGTTCCTTTCTGGCAGAAACCTAGGAACAATAGCAGCAGTAAGTGTGTGTGTCTTGTTTGTTGGAGTTAAATTAGCCAGCCTTGTTCTACTTATCAGTCAATGGCTAAAGAGCAGGCAAAAGAGAAAGGAGAAAAGAATTCATTTAAGGTTAATAATAGGTTCTATGTTCTTTCAAGCACCTTGTGTGAGAGGTCCTCATATACCTTAATTCCAAATTTCTCCAGACTTTGGATGGTGTCAGTGAAGAGTAAAAGACTAGACTCTAGACTACTCTATTTTTTTTTAACCTTTACCTTCTCTAAGGCCAGAGAGAGGTAAGAAAGGGTAAGGGCTAGGCAATGTGGGGTGTGACTTGCTCAGGGTCACCCAGCTAGAAAATATCTGAGGTCATATTTGAACCCAGGACCTCCCATCTTTATACTTATCTCAATCCACTGAGACACCTATTTCCCATTAGACCACAAGTAAGAAGAAATTGATGAAAAACCTTTAATCACCTGCAAATTATACTATTTTGAAGACAAGTCCTTCCTCTAAAAATATTTTAGCTTGAGAGAAAATGCCAGAAGTCACAAATCTATCAGTTTTTAATCTAATAACGTTTAAAGTAATTTTTTCTGCTTATCAATGGCTCACTCTGGTGACTTGCAAATACCAACAGAAATTCCAGTTCTTCTCTGTTTGTGGTTTTTTTATGAATTCAGAAGATAGCTAAAGTGGTTATGTTTCAGCATTTAAAGACTTAAGTCTCTCTTCAAAAATGATTTTTTTTTTTGGAAGGGGAAGGAGGAAGGGAGGGGGAATGGGGCACAATTCTGAACTCAAGCTGTATTTCCCATCCACCAATAAATCTCAGGGAGATGAAAGAAAACTCACTGGCTCCACACAATCCAAAGGTTAAAGAGGTAAGTACTTAGTATTCTCCATGCTGATAGGGAATGAAGTACAAGTGCTGACAATAGCATTTATGGTTAATGCAATTGCCAACCACAGCAGCTCAGAAAGCCCCAGGACAGATTATCCAGGAAGGATGAAAGTAGATGTTATTACTAACCTCACTGGTGTGCATCAGGAAAAGATTACTCAAGAAACCAAAGCTTTAAGGTTCTAGGATGTTGAGGAAAGAAAGTCTCTCTCTGCCAGACTGGGTAAAGATAGAACACAACCACAAGCACCCAACATTTTATCTGGTCTCTAGCCCACTAGCAGAATGCATCTTCTCCCTTCAAGGGAACTGAAAGCAAATTGAAAAGCCTTGCAAAAATCAATCATTCCCTTTACAGATGGAGGCTGTTTCTCTCTGCTCTCAAGTGACCCTTGGTACTTGGGAAATTTGTATTGGGTGGACAGAACAAGAGTGAAGGAAAATAAAGCATTTGGACAAATACAGAAACCAAGATGTAGATTGGGGGAAAAAATTGGCCCTTAAAGTATGAGAAGGTATTATCTATTATCTAATCTATTATCTAATACCTTAAGGTATTAGAAGAGAGGCAATAATAGTTGAAGCTAGTACTAAGGTAAGATCATGTATAGAAAAAAAAATACAAGCCAAAATTCTCTCCAAATCAGTCTCTCTCAATATTCAAATCAAATATGAATATTTACAGGGAAGAAGGAACAAATTGGGGGGGGGGATTATAAAATAATTAAATATTTTTTAAAAGCAGAGAGCAACCCCTGTAATGCCATATTCATTTCATTCCCTAGATGTTTGGAATGAATCTTAACACAGAAGAACCAGAAGAAAAATGCTTTCTTTGTACCAGGCCTGATTTAAGTTGAGTTTTTTGACTGAGAAGGAGAAATTGGGATTTCTATTTTTTTTTTAAACCCTCACCTTCCATTTGGAATCAATACTGTGTATTGGTTCCAAGGCAGAAGAGTGGTAAAATGGGGGTTAAGTGACTTGCCCAGGGTCACACAGCTGGGAAGTGTCTGAGGCCAGATTTGAATCTAGGACCTCCCATCTCTAGGCCTGGCTTTCAATCCACTGAGCTACCCAGTTGTCCCAAAAGTGGGATTTCTAAAGGCCATCTATGCACAAAGGACTCTGCCTCCCATCACTTAACCCTATATCTGGTAATTGTCTGGATCTGTAGTTGGCAACAATAAAAGGTGAAAAGACGGCAAGTAATCTAAAGCAACCAAGGGGAAAAAACCTTATTTATTACTTTTAGAAATGAATAAATACTTAAAGAATATATATAACAATTTGCTCTGATGAATATAGTTTTGAAGGTTCCCCAATAGAAGCTGAAACAGAAAAATGAAAGTAAAACCCTCCCAGTCTATAGTAAGAATTTTAAAAATATATATTAATAAAAAATTTTACAAAATAAAGATGATTCTTGGGTTTCTACTAGAACAGTTTCATTCTGTTCAACATCATTAGATTGTGTGTCCTTTTAAGATATTTCTTTAATTGTCAAATAGTAGCTCATCAAAAGGAGAAGGTGACATTAAAAGAGCATATACAGACACTGTTTCACCCTTGGTTTTTCTATTAGTTGACATTTTTATCATTAGACTGACATCACATTTCTGGCTGGATATTCTGACTGTGAGACAACAGACATCCTAGAAAAGCATAAAGGGATACTTCTGGTAGCAGGCGCCAACCTGTTTAATTCCAGAGGCATTTTAACGGTACAATGGCATGTACGATGAAGTGAGAAGCATACAGCTTCAGGGAATTTCAGAATGGCAGAAAGGTTTTTATTTTCAATATTAAAATGCTATTGTCAACTTCCCTGTGTGAAAAATATATCTGGTCATTTCAAATCAAGGCTGGAAAGCCAAGGTAGAGCCATATTAGTAATGCTTAGGGTGGATCTAGCTGTTTTAAACATTACTAACATAATTCAGTCTGGTTTTATTATTTCCAGTGAAGAAGTCAGAACTTAAACAGTTGAGGAAGGTTAAAAAGTTTAAGAAACATACTGACTTTGGATTCTGGAGATCTAGGTTCAAATTTTAGCTCTACCACTAACTGGACTGTGTGGCCTTGGGCAATGTGTTTGGTTCATTGGGTCTCAGGTTTCCTTTGGAAAATGAAAGAGCTGAAAAAGATGATATTTTTCATATTTGAACAAGGTATAGCTTTTAACTAAATAAAGATATACACATTTAATTCTATATAGAAATATGTGTGTATATATATGTATATATATAAATACATATTATATAAAATGTTTCTGAGAATGGTGGGTAATACATAAAACCCATGACCAAGCTTTATATTTATAGGGTAGAACTAAGGCTCTTCTGGAATATATGGAAATATACATTAAATGTAATAGAGAACTATTCTAGAAATTACTGGAAAATAAAAATAAGAATAAGAGTATAGTAATTACAATGATCCACTTGCTATTAGAAAAGAGTTGGAGTTGTAGACAGAAGGTCTAGATTTCAAACTCAGCTCTCAAATTACTACTTATACAACCTTGGACAATTAAGATTCACCTGTAAAATTGGTTTCCAAATATGTAAAATAAAGAGGTTGGACTAAGTGATTTCCAAAGTCTCTTCCAACTCTAGTGCTATAATCCTGTGAATCACTCAGTATTATTTATGGCCTTCTATGTGCAATGAACTGATTTAAGAATTGTTATTCTTCATTTACAGAAGAAGGAGATGGCCTGATTAGAGAGATGCAAATAAAAACAACTCTGAAGTACCACCTCACACCTAGCCGACTGGTCAATGTGGCAACAATGGAAAGTGGTGAATGCTGGAGGGGATGTGGCAAAATTGGGACACTAATATATTACTGATGGAGTTGTGAATTGGTCCAACCATTCAAGAGGGCAATTTGGAACTATGCCCAAACAGTGCTAAAGACTGCCCACCTGTTGACCCAGACATTACTGCTGGGTTTGGGTACCCCAAAGAGATAAATAAGGAAAAAGACATGTACAAGAATATTCATAGCTGTGTTCTTTGTGGTAGCAAAAAAAAAAAAAATTGGAACATGAGGGGATGCCCTTCAATTGGGGAATGGTTGAACAAATTAATCGTATATATTGGTGATGGAATACTATTGTGCTCAAAGGAATAATGAACTGGAGGAATTCCATGAGAACTGGAACAACCTCCAGGAAGTGATGCAGAGTGAGAGGAGCAGAACCAGGAGAACACTGTACACAGAGACTGATACACTGTAGAGCAATCAAATGTAATGGACTTCTCTACTAGCAGCAATGCAATGATCCAGAACAGTCTAGAGGAACTTATGAGAAAGAACACTATCCACATACAGAGAAAGAACTGTGGGAGCAGAAACACAGAAGAACTTGCTCAAGTGGTTCAATGGGGATGTGATTATGGTATTGCTATTAGAAATCACTATATTGCAAATATGAATAACATGGAAATAGGTTTTGAACAATGATACATATATAACCCAGTGGAATTGCTTGTCAGCTCCGGGAGGTGGTGCGGGGATCATGAATCATGTAACCACAGAAAAATATTCTAAATTAAAAAGGGGGGGGGGGGGAGAAGGAGGAAATGAAAGTCTAGGCCTATCCTATTAGAAAAATGGCTCTAAGGAAGTTAGTACAAATCACGGTGGCTATGTACAATCTAGAGCCATAAAATGGCATGGCAAATAATTACAAAGACATAAAAGGATGCTAAAAAGAACTGAGATCTTTCATTAATTAGTGCGAATGAACAAACAGCAATGGATATGGACTAAAGCAGGAAATTTATTTTTAGATTAAGCATTAGGCCACTTCATTACAAGCACAATTAAGGCAGTCAACAAGCCGCCAAAAAGATTGAGGAACTTTTATTGCTGGAGAGACTTGAGACTAAAACAAGGCAAGCCCTCTTCCAAGCTTAATGATAATTTAATTGTTGCTGTGGAGAAATTAATAGATCAGAGAAAGGAGGAAAAGAATTTGGAACTCAATTTTTTGAAGAGTGTGTTAAAAATTGTTTTTACACATGATTGAGGACAAAAATAAAATATTTTTAAAACTGGCAAATATAGCTCATTTGGAAACTTTCATCTGCCACCATTTTGCCTCAAGCTAATGAATTCTATAGCAAATCTATAACAGGGTACCAATTTTTGTCAGCTTAGTGACAAATTTCATCAAAATAAACCAACTCTTAAAAACTGTCACAAAATAAACAAGCAGACATGAAATACTCAAGTTCAAACAGATTTTACTTTGGTGAAAAATTAAATCAACATTCTTCTCTCTGTGCAAGTCAAATACCTATGCTCCTGTATTTGGAATTGGAATATTTGAGTTCATATCCTAGCTTTGAAATCTGTAAACTCTCTGACCTTATTCAAGCTTCAGTTTCCTCATATGGTAAAATGATGATGATAATAATACTTAAGTATCTCCCAGGGTTGTCGCGAGAAAAGTATTTTGCAAACTGTAAAGTGCTATAAAAATATATGCAATTATTTGGAAATGTGCCCCCAAAGTCACTAATCTGCCTCTACTATTGACCCAAATATACCACTATTAGATTTATATACCAAAGAGACTAAAGAAAAAAGGAGAGATTCTATATATATACAAAAATATTTATAGTAGCTCTTAAAAAAAAAAAACACCTTACCTTTTGACTTAGAATCTTACTAAGAATCTATTCTAATGCAGAAGAGCAGTAAGGAAGAGGCAATCTGGACTAAATGACTTGCCCAGGGGTCACACAGTTAAGAAGTGGCTGAGGTCATATTTGAACCCAGGACCTCCCATCTCTGGGCCTGGTGCTCTATCTGCTGTGCTACCAATGGGCCCCAGCAGCTCTTTTCATAGCAACAAAAAATAAAAACTGGAAAAGTAGGAGGGGTGCCCATTTATTGAAGAATGGCTAAATAATATGAATGAAATGGAATATTATTGAATTATAAGAAATCATTAAATTAACAGCTTCAGCATAAACTAGAAATAGCGGTATGAAATGAAAAATAGTGAAGTAAGAACTAGAAGAACAAGTTATACAATGGCATCATAAAGAAAAACAACTTTGAAAGGCCTCAGAACTCTGACCACTAGAATGACAAATTATGATTCCAGAGGACTAAAACTGAGGCATATTACCTCCATCTCCTATATGAGAGGATGGACTTAAAATATGGAATGATGTTTTTTGGACATAGTAAATGTGGTAATTTGGAAACAGGCAGCATAGTAGATAGAAAGGGGAGATCCTGGATCTGATTTCAGGCACTTCCTAGCTATGTGACCCTGGACAAGTCACTTAACCTCAGCTGCCTAGCCCTTAGCACTCTTCTATCTTAGAATTATTATCAATTCTAAGGCAAAAGGTAGGATTTTTTTTAATGTGGTAATTTGCTTTTCTGATCTGTTCATTTGTCATATTTTTTTTACTATTATTATTGTTGTTGTTGTTCAATGGGGGATGGAATAAGAAAAGAGAAAATAAATGCTTGTTAAATATTTTAAAAATAAAATCAGTTTTGTTTTTTCAAGAGCATGATATAATTTAAGTTTAATTATATTGCTATTGGTTTAAATTAATAATAAATATGTATTTTTAAAATAATAACAAATTTGGCCAGATATTCTGAAGCACACTTGCAATCTTTGCTCCTCAGGAACTGGGCCTGAGACTACTAGATTGATTGATTTCAGGAGTTTTGAGCTGCAGAAGGGTTAAAGCCAATAAACTGTCTGTAATATATTGATTACCACGTCTCCTAAAGAGAAACCAACCAGACTAGGTTGGAAACAGGTTAAGTGAGAGCTTCTGTAGTGATCAGAACCAGAACTGTGAGTAACTGTTATGCCTTCAGCCTAGGTGACATAGAGAGATCTTATCTCAAAAGAAAAAAAAAGGCATAAAGAGAGAAAAAGAAAAAAATAAAGAAAGTTGTCCCAGAAAGTGCTTATATGTGTCCCTGGATTTTCAGGAAAATGACATTTATTATGTATAATAATAATGTAGCAGCAAGAAATAACCCATGTTAATATGGCACTTTTAAAGCTTATAAAACACTTTCCTCATAATAGCCCTTTAAGGGAAAGCATTATTATCCCCATTTCACAGATAAGGAAGATTAAGTAACTTGGCCAGGATCACAAAGCTCATAAGGATGAGAAATAGGATTTGCTGAGTTTTACTAAGATTTAATGGATCCCACCAGTCTTTTTCCACACATATGTGATTAGGAATTGTAGGATGGAAAGCAGATCTAATAATTTTTTTAAATAAAAGGGGCTTCTGGATAGTGTGAAGATGGGATTAACTCTCCCCTATTTATTCTTTAGATTTTAGCCACCAGGAATGTATATACCCCAACTGAATCCTTAAGTGGGGGAAAGGGGGGAAGGTCTATGACCCACATGTGCCAGAAAATGACAAATCAAAAACAACTGACTGCCTCTTGGGCAGTCCAAAGCAAAGTAAAAGCCACCATTGGTCCACATAAAAGTGGACCAAAGGCACAGGAAGTAACGCAAATAACTATCTTTAAATATGGCAGTAACTTCCTGTGAGGAGTGTCTTCCCCTTTGAACTTGGCCTTGGAGGAACTTGGGCTTGAGACCTCAGACTGCTTCCCTCTGGACTGACATCTGGTTGAGTGGAAAAAAGCTGACTCTCTTTCCTTGGCTTTTCTGGAGGCACTAGCCTCCAGAGATGCCCCTCGTCTTGGAGGACACCTCATGGCTAGAAGCCTTCTTTAAGAGCCCCCTTTGCTAGGGCCTCTGAAGCCCTGCCTGGTTCAGACAAGGCTGGAGTAATTATCTCTCTCTCTCTCTCTCTCCTTACTTTCACTCTATCTGTAAATAAACTACCATAAAAGTCATTCTGATTTGATTAATTAATTTAGAATTAAGAAATTAACTCCTGGCGACCATACTCTTAAATATTCAGTCCAACCATAATTTTACCCATTACAATAGAGAGCTAGCCTTGGAGTCAGGAAATATTGGGTTCAAATCTGGCCTCAAATACATTCTAGCTATGTGACCCTCCCAGAAGTCACTTAACCCCAACTGCCTAGCCCTTACTGGTCTCTTGTCTTAGAACCAATATATAGGATTGATCCTATATATTATATATATATATATATAAGATCATATATATATGTGTGTATATATATATATATATATATATAAGATAGAAGGAAAGGCTTTTTTTAAAATAAAAGAATATCTTTTTTAAAATATCCTGATATCTAGAAATTAGGAAATTTAGTCTGAAACATAGCTCACCCAAAATTAAACTTACACAAATCAACATCATTGTTCAATGACTGGTGGTCCAGTTTATGAATTTGTCATCCCTCCCCCTTCTTTTGCTTTTTTTGCTACTGATCATTTTATTCTTAGCACTTCCAAGGTAACTCACACAAAAGAAGGGAGAGAAGGTCAATTTTCCTATTATAATAAAAACCACTCCACTAATGGAGTGTCTGGATATCAAGGTGACACTGGTTTCTCAAAGATTATATCAGTGGAGTATAAACTCTAAAAGGTTCTAACAACATAAAAAGTATTTTAATATAAATCTGGTGAAGGACTATGTCTCCACTGTAAAGGAACAGTCTAAATTTGGAAAGTCTCATCATCAGGTTAACCTCAGAGTGATGAACTTCTGGCCGCAGCAACTCTTCAGGACCAACTCCTAAGCTGTAAAGGTCCAAGGATTTGCATCAGTAGAGGAAGAGGCAGCAGGTAAAACTCACAGATTCTTAAGTATTTTTTTTTAAAACACGTTACATTTATTCTATCGTGAACTCCTTGAGGACAGATACTGCCTTTTGTCTCTTTTTATTTTTATTTTTTTAAACCCTTACCTTCTATCTTGGAGTCAATATTGGCTCCAAGGCTGAAGAGTGGTAAGGGCTAGGCAATGGGAATTAAGTGACTTGCCCAGGGTCACAGCTGGGAAGTGTCTGAGACCAGATTTGAACCCAGGACCTCCCATCTCTAGGCCTGACTCTCAATCCACTGAGCTACCCATGTCTCTTTTTTTAATCTCTACTGCCAGGCACAGAGTTGTTGTTCATCCTTCATTTTCAAAGAGGACTCATGACAGCATAGGCAATGTTTTAACTCTTGCATGAATTGGATTTAAGTGAGGTAGAGTTGCACAGTCATCAGCCTGACTCTCTCTTCCAGAGTCATCAAAGTCCTATGGCAGAATAAAAGTCAGGAAGACTGGCAATGGCCCATGATGAAGTGGATGACTTTGGCACAGAGTAGGCACCAAATAAATGTTTATTGACTGCCTCACTCACTTATGTAGCATTTCATAATTACAAAGAGTTTCACATATAATATCTTATTTGATCCTCCAACTAAGCTTGTGAAAGAAGTTTATGACTATTTCCCCCATTTTATAAATGAACCTAACACTCAGAGAGATTAGCAGATTGGACCAAGGTAACATGTTTAACATGGCAGACAGATTAGACTTCTGACTTCAAATCCAGAGCTTATTTTATGACACCACACTGTCTTTTTGGTTTAAGATGCCCTGTGGGCTAGAGGCAGGGTGGGTAGATGTAAAATGTCTATCTCTGTGTGTTTTGTTTACCCAGGTTTTTCCTCTCCACCTCTAGCAAATATCACAATTTAATATTCAAAACACAGATAACACAGCATATGGTGTTTTTTTATTTTTAGTGTTTTTCCCCTGATTGATGATGAGATGAGCTACTAAATGACATTATTCTCTAAAAATGTCTTTTGATATTTACCTCAAAAAAAAAAAGAATGAAAGAAAAATGTCTCTGAAAAACAAAAAACAGTGACTAAGAAACTTATAGGGACTGGTACTTACACGTTCCTGACCAGCTGTATCCCAGATGAGAAACTTATGAAGTTCATTTCCACAAGGCACAGTTTTAGTCATGAAAGAAGCACTGGAATTAAGAATCAACACCACTAGGTTAGTCCTGGAAATCACTGTTTCAAACAAACCCACTCTACTCCTCAGCAGGACTCTGGTTGCTAGAGGAAACCCCTGAGAAGAAAAAAGGACAATTGAGGTCAAGTGTTACTCTGAAAAAAAATCTTAGGCCTTCCACACAAATATACTGGCCTGTTTAAAAAAATTTAGCAACTTATTTTTATAATTTTTATGGATTGTACATCTATTCTGGGTATAATACAATACTTTTCAGCTCTTGAAAAAATAATAAAACCATGGATTTTATAAAAGAAAAAACTCCAATAACATAGTAAATTTGGTTCACAAGGAAGGTTGATTATATCAGATTATTTGTCATCTTGGGGAGTGGGGAAGGAAGGGAGAAAATTTGGATCACTAAATATCAGAAAACATTAAAATTTGTTTCTACAAGTAATTGGTAAGGAGGGGAATATAATAAAACATTACTGAGAAGTACACACACACACACACACACACACACACACACACACGAAAGGTTGATGTGTTGGTACTATTAAAATTTTGTCATGACAACAGCAAAAATGGCAAAATGACCTACCTAATGTGCTGTTATGAAAAAATTCAAAACTAATAACACCTGAAGAACGCTGTTATCTCTGTTCCCCAGCCTATGGATAATACTTCTGTACATGCTGAATTATGAATTAATAGCATAACATGTAGGATCCTCAAGAAATGATGACACTGGGCATTTTCTTTCTTCCTTCCTCATTTTTTCCTGGGTAATATCCATACATGACCACCTACTCTTTCTTGTTTCATAGGAAAGACTTCTCTATTCAAAGGTCCCCTCCCTGATGTGTGATTCTTTATTCTTGAAGAAAACGCCAAAGGAGCACAAGTTCTCTGAACATTTATTGAGGTTGTTATTGAAAGTCTACTAAGCTGACTCTGAGCACAGGTCCAGGGATAGACCCTGTGTCTATCATCTGAGGGCTAGATGAGTTTGGGGAAATTCACAGCAAGGTGATGCATGTTGGGGCCATTCTATAAAGTTCTGGAAGGCTTCACAAGAAGAATTGCCTCCACATCTTTTTTTTTACATTTTTTTTTTACATTTTCCCAATGATCAACAGATTCTCTCCTTGCTTTCCGCCCAGTTCTTTTTTTATTTTACCTTACTTCTCAAGTATTAGAATTTCAAGAACTTACCAGAGGCCTATCCCTTTGGCCCAGGCACTAATCTTTATAGGATCCTAACTCATGCTAGGAGCTGTTCTGTGAACCTACTTGCCCCCTCAAGATTTTGAAATGCTATTTCTAGTTCTCCTAGTTCAGATCCCATTCCCCACATGTTTCTTCATTTATTGGCTGAATTGGAATCCCATTAATCCATGCTTGTAGACCTTGTTGTTGCTTCATACCAGGCCTTACACCTCTAAATTCCATCTCTGACCTGCTTTCTTAGACTCTAAACCTCCCTGGTGTATGTCAGTTTGAGCCCCTCCCTCATGACTCATAACTATTGCATCCATCCAGCCCAGCCCTGCTCATGGCCCCAAATGGCATGCCCTGGCAGTGGATTCTCCTTCTCCACCTTCCATCTCCTTCCCCCACCAGCTCATCAGCACTTCCCCACACTGAGAGTGCCCTTCTTCCCCACGGACCAGTGAAACGTTAAAAGAAACTACCTACTTCTGTCACACTCTTCTGGCACTGACTACACTTCATGGGGCAGCTAGGTGGCACAGGGGATCGAGTGCCAGCCTGGCATGAGGAAGACTCATCTTCCCAAATTCAAATATGGCCTCAGATATTTTCTAAGGGGTAAGTCACTCGACCCTGGTTGCCTTGGACTCCTCCATGGTAAATGAGCTAGAAAAGGGCAGTATTTCTGCCAAGAAAACCCCAAATAGGGTCGTAAGGAATCAGACAGAATTAAAAACGACTAAAACAAGCTATTTTCTAACACGTACAGAATATCTCATACTGTTTCAATGTACCTGACGACAGGAAGCATACCCCTACCTTTCCATCTTAAGAGTTTCACTGGGCATAATTACTTGGTAATTATAAATTATAAACTATAAATCCCAAGAACGTGCACCTCTTTTGATTTACGCACACACACACAAAGGCTTTCTAAAATAGGAAAGTTGTGTTCCACAAAAGGGGACTCTGAAAAACTGATCAGATAGTCACTAATGAGGGAAGCATTTTAAAATGTTTTGTAAACCTCAAAGTACTATGTAAATGTGAACTACTATTATTAAATGGAAAGCTTCAGCTGCAATGCCTTCAGTTTAATTGCTTTTATAACACACACACACCCCATGTAGACTCTAAATGATCACCCTAGTGCAAATATCAATAATATGGAACTAGGTCTTGATCAATTGAGCACTGGCTATGGGAGGGGGGTGGGAGGAAGGGAAGGAAAGAAGATGAATCATGTATCCCTGGAAATTTTTTCTTAATTAATCAATTAAATAAAGTTTTTAAAAGTAAAATAAATTCACACACACACACACACACACACATTTTTTGGCCAAGAAAATATAAGTAATGTACATCTAATAAAAAAAATACACATACAAAGACAAAACTGCAGCTGGGAAAGTAAATCACAGGGATTCTTCTATCCAATCTATCCTTTCCATTGCTGCCAAAATTATCTTTTTAATGTCTAATCAGGTCATTTCTCTGCTCAAAAACTATCCATGACTCTATCACCCCTGAGAAAGGGCCCGACTGAAGGTCCTTCGTCATCTGGTTCCCACCTCCTGTTGCAATGTTATTCACATTACTCCCCTCTGTGCGCTTCACATTCTGGCCAAACTAGACCATTAGCCGTTCCTCAAATCAGACACTCTGTTTCCTGTCTCTGAGCTGTTTGGCCAGCTGCCCCATGGTGGGGAATGTCCTTTTCTTCCTTGAAGGCTCACCACCTCCACTCTAAGGCCTCCCGTCATCTTCGCAGGCAAAAAAGTCTTCTCTCCCTCCTCAAATTTTCTATAGCATTTTGTCTGGATTCCTCCTTTGGCTCCCTTTTACCTTCCTTGTATAACTCCTTACCTGGGTTCGTGTCAGATCCCCAGGAGAATGTAAATTCTTGGAAGGCAAGAAATATGCTATTTTTTAATCATTGTATCCCCAGGGACTTGTGTAGAGTAGGCACTTAGTTAATTTTATTGAATATGAATGAATTTCACAAATGATAGTTAATTCATACCTCATGGGTAGCCTGTTTAACAGCCATAGTTTTTATCATTAGACTAAACTTAGATATTCCAGGGGACTTCACTATCTAAAAGCACTTAGCCTGGCACAGAGTAGGAGAATAATAAACGTTTATTGAATCAAACGTAATTAACCTGGCCCAATGTGTGGTCCCCAGCTCTCTGTAGGTGGCTCTCAATAATGAAAGAACAAAACAAATTTATTTATAGGTCATGAAAACAAATCTGGTTCCCCCTTAAGATTAGAGCCATCCTTCTGATGTTATCTCCTGTTTATACTGATTATATCTTGCTCACCATGCTTTTTTGCATGTTGTCTCCACCATTTGACTGGGGACTATTTTTTGGCCTTTCTTGGCACCCCCCCCCCCCCCGCCACTTGGTATAATACCTGCCAAATGTCTTTTTATTTTTTATTATTTATTAGTTTGATATTTATATTATTAAATAATAAGATATTAAAGAATTAATATCTATTGACTGACTAATGTAAATATTATTAATAATGCTGCCTGCTCGTGGAGAATGCTTAATGAGAGGCCTATGTCATTCCTCAAGACCTCCCTCTTCCTGAGCCTTTTAGGAGCCTGAGCTGAATCCCCTTAGTGGTTCTTTATATTTCTGTCATTTACAGATGGGATTTATATTTCTTTTGTTCATCAACTCAGCATTTCTCTCCTTCAGTTCCCCAGCAGATGGTTTGGGTCCTCCTCTTTCTCCTACATGTATTGCTTGGCCTTTGGTCAGAGGTATGTTGGTAAATGTTTAACAACCAGATATGCAAACAACATACTTTGAGGTCTAATCTGCACGATTAACATTTTCTCCATTGCTTTTTGAAGTCTAGACAATCAACAAAACAATAAACAAATTCTTTATTTGTAATGTTTTCCTATTTCTAAGGTAAAAATGCTGACACTGAAATTTTATCAAGCTGGGGAGAGCTGACTCCAGCACATCCCAGCTCTGGCTGCTGAATCCCATTGCTGTTTCCTTCTTCTTTTTTTTAACTCTTACTTTCTGTCTTAATAACAATTCTAAGCCATAAGGGCCAGGGCTAAGAAATTAGGACTCAGTGACTTGCCCAGGGTCACACAGCTAAGAAATGTCTGAGGTCAGATTTGAACCCAGGTCCTCCTGACTCCAGGCTTGGCCCTCTGTCGACTGTGTGCCACCTCATTGCCCTGCTTCCCTCTATCTTTGAGCATTTTCTCTCCTGCAGATACCAGTGGATGGATTGTGATGTCTTCTCCAGAAGGTCCAGGATAGCAAAGTTACTACATAAAGTTATTCAGAGATCTTCTACTGTTATTCCCTTTTTTTGGGGTCTCTCAGAATCCAGTTTTTGATGTCAAATGATGTTTCCATTCTGCCCATCTCTGGCCTTTCGACAAAAGGAAGCTTAGTGGTTAGGAAGACAGTGTGCCCCTGATACTTCTTACTGGATACGTGATCAACAGCAAGAGTTGTAATGAGGGGGCAGCTGGGTAGCTCAGTGGATTGAGTGCCAGGCCTAGAGATGGGAGGTCCTAGGTTCAAATCTGGCCTCAGACACTTCCCCACTGTGTGACCCTGGGCAAGTCACTTGACCCCCATTGCCTAGCTCTCACCACTTTTCTGCCTTGGAGCCAATACACAGTATCAATTCCAAGGTGGAAGGTAAGGGTTTAAAAAAAAAAAAGAAGAAGAAGAGTTGTAATGAATCTGACATTGTCTACATTCCATCACTAGAGCGCTCTCTTCCCTGCCCTTGTTGGTACTACCCATGTGCTCAGGGGCTTGGCAAAATCCATGGTTTGCCCCCTTCCTCTAATTGTCCCTTCCACTCTGGCCCTTCCCAAATCTCTCTGGGTCAACCATGTGGGAGTGATTGAAACCCCACAGCATCGTTTCTTGCCTCAACTAGAGGGACCATTTGGGATGCATCCAATCGTTCGCCAAGCCAAGTACTCTCCAAGTGGCATTTTGGGAAGAGAAAATGTTGGAGTCCTGCCTATGCTGGAAATGATCCACTAAGAATAGGAAGATAAGAACAAAGAGGGCCTTGGCTGTTCAGGAAAGAATTCTAGATCTGGAACCAGAGATCTAGTTCAAAATCTCTGTTTTGATACTGGATTACTTGGATCACCAGGAGGAAGTCACAATCCCATTGATCTTGGATTTCCTAATGGGAATAATGGCATCTGTACACAGTGACTGACGGGGCTGGTGTCAGGAATGCTCTTTTTGAACCTTAAAATGCTTAGTAAACATAAGCTTTGAGTAGAGAAGCGTCCATATGAAGAGCCAGGAGGTCTGGGTTCTAGCCTTATAATTAATTCGTTGTGTGATCTTTAGCACACCTTTCTGGACTTCAGTTTATTCAGCAATAAAATTTTATGATCCTAAATTCAGCATCTTTGTTTCTCAGATCAAATAGCACTTGATTCTAAACATAGGTTTAGTCCCATAAACCTATGACTAATGAGTAGACTTCTTGTGAGGTGCTTATTGACAATCATTTCAACTCAATCAATTCAATAAACATCAGTGAAATGCATACTATAGATAAAGTCCTAAGGATACAAATATTTAAAATGACTATAAAAACTACCAATATCATTTATATCAACAACGAAAGTAACAAAAATCATGTGATTGTATTAAAAGTTGCAGAAAAAAAACTTTTGACAAAATACAACAATCATTCCTATTAAAAACACTTGAAAGCAGGTCCTAGGTTCAAATTTGATCTCAGACACTTCCTAGCTGGGTGACCCTGGGCAAGTCACTGAACCCCCATTGCCTAGCCCTTACCACTCTTCTTGGAAACAATACACAGTATTGATTCTAAGACACAAGGTAAGGCTTAAAAAAAAAAAAGCACATAACCTAAAATCGTAAGCAAACATAATCTGTAATGGGGATGTTACAAGCCTTATAATATATATTATGTATAATCAAGAGTGAAAAAGGATACCCATTGTCACCAATATTATTTAACATTGCATTAGAAATGCTAACAATAGCAATAAGAGAAGAAAGAAATTAAATCAGAATGGGCAAAGAGGTAATAAAACCATTTCTCTTCACAGACAGTGTGGTGGCATATATGGAATATCCTTGAGATTCCACTAAAAAAGGCTCTAGGAAATTTTGAGGAAGAAGAGAAGATTTTCACATGGGAAAATCAGAGAAGACATCAAGGATGAGGTAGTGCCTGAGTTGAGCCTTTAAGAAAGACATTCTCTAGAGACTCTCAGTAGCCAGCACAAATGTTTAATTAAAAAAAAGCACATAGGATTTATGGAACAGGTAGTCTTATGGAACCAGTAGACTTAATTCAAGTGTGTTCCCTCTTTTAATCATTTTCTATCTATTTATTCTATCACTTGCTTTGCAGATATTTATTTCCATGTTGTCTGTCCTTTTCGATTGTAAGCTCCATTGGGGCAAGGACTGCCTTTTTGCCTCTTTTGGTACACCTAACACTTAGTAGTCTGACAAATAGCAGGTGCTTAACATATGTTTATTTAATTAAATTTAATCAAATAGGCTGGCTGGGATGTAAAGCAGACAGAGGGAAGAATGAGCCAGAAAAGTACAAACTTTGTCAGAGTGTACCAGGATCCTTCCTATCATATGAACACCTCTGACACACAAAGGTTAGGACAACATTTGTAGTAAGAGCTATAAACTAAGGGTCATTTGGAGCATGGCTTGGGTTTTATCTTAAATATTCTCAGGCTTCTATCTCCTCTTTGAAGTACATCCCAAAGTGGTGAAAGGAGTGGGTGAGTGGTGGAGTGGGTAGGACTGGGGATTTAGCATTGTGTTAGAGCCTGTCAGGATTCCATTTTCTGCAGAAGCCAAAATCTGGCAGTCAAGTGACAGGACTTCCTTGTTACAACTGAGAAAGATCCGTACACATACACACATAGATGCAAAATGTCAAAGCAATCTGCTTCATTAGCATAGCCAAGATTTTTTTACTTTTAATCACAGTTGAAGAGGTGGCATTAACCCCTTATAGTGATGGAACAAGACTTGCTGGTCCTTAGGTTGGTCAGTTTCCTATATCAGCTGATGTCAATTTGCCTTATGCTTTGAGATTCTCTTTCTTTTATGATACTGGGATTGGATAACAAAACAAAAATATGGGCCAGGAGTAATAATGAAGAAACAAAGCTTTCTTTAAAAGACTTAAAATTTTGACCATTGGGCTATAATTTGAAAATTAGGAAGTCATGCATTCAGAAATACTGAGGAATAGAATGAAATGAAAAGTCTAAGAAGTTGAAAGGAAGCAGTAAGAAGATTAGAAAGAAGATAATCATAATAACTTTTACTAATGCAAAAAAGACTAATATTCAGTAGCACCTGGACACTTTTGTTATTTCCTTCACTAGCTCATTTTCTAGATGAGTAACTGAGGCAAACAGGGTTATCCAGAGTCACAGAGCTTTTGGCCATTAAGTAGGATGCTTTCTTTGGGGGGGGGGAGTTGAAGGGGAGAAATGTTTATATGGCACCTACTTTTATATAGCACCTATTACTCTCAGATATTTATGTTAAGCACTTTCTTAAAAGATTTTTTTTTTGAGACTTTCTACAAATATCTCATTTGATCTTTCTCTGGGAAGTTGGTCCTATGTTTACTCCCATTTAACATTTGAAGAAACTGAGGCACAGCAAGGTTAAGCAACTTGCTCAGGGTCACACAGTAAGTGTCTGAGAACATATTTGAATTCATATCTTCTGACTCTAGTCCCAGCATTACCTAGCTGCTTCCTTCACTCTGCCCCATGCAAATTTAGATTTCCTTATTTAATTGCTTTGGACTGAATTCATTTGCCAGGTCTATAGTTCTAGGCTCCTTTTCAACCAATTATAAATACTCTTCATTTGCCTGGAAAATTTTCACTGACATTCTAAGCTAATCACTGGCTCATAAGAACAAATTAGATAGACAAGTTCCCCAATAAGGAAATACTGCTTAAATAGTCCTGCTGTTATTTGAGAGATCATATTAACCCCAAAACTTTCCACAAGCCTCAGAAACAAGCTTGGGCACAAATGATTCATGAAATGATAGAAAGTCAAGGAGAAGAATGAGAGCCTGGATAATAGATACCAGATTGTATGATAATAAGCATGGTATAATGACTCTTTTATCACTTGTACTTTGAGATCAATAGTATAAAAAGCTCTTCTAGGGATCTTAGAAACATTTCTTCCTGAATTGCTCTGCTTTTGATGATTTAGCAACTCAGGTTGACCTTTGTTTAGATTGTCAAAAGAAGCATGTGATTGTAATGAAATGGAAAGGGTCCTGAATAATCAACCACTGCGTTTCTTGATTGCTGCATAGGAGACTTTGTGTTAATACCGGCATGGTGGGGATACAAAGATAAAGTGAAAACAGTTCCCTGCCCTCAAGAAGCTTACATTCTAGTAGTCAGCAGAGACCTCGATTAATTCTTGCTTCTGACATTGATAAGTTGAGTGACAATGGACAAGGGCTTTCTTTACACCTCTGAAGCTTTATTTGTAAAATGTGGATAATAATATCTTTAATGCCTACAAAATGGGTTTTTGATGATACATGTAAAATATTTTGCAAACTTTGGAGCCTTTTATTTTGCTGCTATTGTTATGATCTCTCTATCACTTTAAAAAAGCCCTTACTCTCTCTCCTAGCATCCATTCTAAGACAGAAGAGTGGCAAGGACTAAGCAATCAGGTTTAAGTGTCCCTCTCGCTTATCTTTAGGGAGGGACTCTTTTTTGTCTGTAGTGAGTTGTTCATCAAATTCTTTTGGGGAAATATTTGTTGAGTATTTATGTGTAAAGTTCCCTTTGGGCACTGAAGGAAATATAAAGTAAATACCACTTGAACTCTACTGTACAAAGCATAAAATACTTTGGATCAGGCAGAGCAAATAAGAAAGCTTCTTGGAAAAAAGGCTTCTTGAGGAGTAAGACTGGAAGGATATCAAGAATTTTCATAAATGAGATGATTTTCTATATCAGTTCTCAAAATTAACAGTGTGCTATAAGTGGAAAGGTAACCAGTCTTAGAGTCTAAAGCAAAGGAACGCTTATAAATGGTTATGTAAATTGATGTATATTAATTAGTCACATATACATCCTGAGATAGAAGATAAGACATATTTATAATGCCTCTTTTCTTCACCAATAAAGAAACAGATTGACATTTTCCTTTGCCCCCAACATATACACATACATACACAAGCTATTTTTACATTTATAGTTCTATGAACCTCCCAGATTTAGACTACCTTCTAATTTGATTCACCAGTTATTTATTGAGTATTTATCATGAATAGGGCACTGTGGTAGGCATTTATGTCACCTTCACATCTGCTATGGTTTGTTTGTTTTCTAATTAAATGTATTTGTTTGTTTTTTTGTTACATTAAAGTTCCTAGGTATCTTCTGCTCTTCCTCTTCTCCCTGCACTAGTGAAGGCATCATTTAATAAAAATATGTGTATATATACATATAAAAACTATGTTTTGCTTATTGTTGTTTCTATTTATCATTTCTTTCTCTGGACATGAGAAAGAATAGATACCACTGCCTTTAAAGCTGGTTTGTGTAATTGTCACTGGTCAGTACTAGTGATATAAAGTTCATGAATTAAATTTCCACTTAGATTTGTTCCATTCCATAAATGGAAAGTCCAGACGTCTTTTGGAGGCACAAACTACTATATATAAACAATAGCTGTTATTGTTATGGCTTATAAAATGCTTTTACTCATCTTAATAATAATAGTCAACATTTAAATAAATCACTTTAAAGTTTGTAAAATATTTTACATATATCATTGCATGTGATTCTTACACAACCTGTGAGGTTGGCAGTATTATTATCTCCTTTTTCCAGATGAGGAAACTGTGGCTGAGAAAAGTCATGCTTTGCTGTATAAGTTATGGACAGCTAGATGTCACAATGGATAGTGCTCCAGGGAATGAAGTCTGGAAGACTCATCTCCCCAAGTTCAAATCTGATCTCAGACACTAACTGTATGACCCTGGGCAAATCATTTAACTTAATTTCCTCAAACATAAAACGGAGAAACTAACAGGGACTTCCCAGAGTGGTTGTAAAGATTAGATGAGATATTTGTGAAGTGCTTTACCATAAATACCTGGAACATAGTAGGTACTATATAAACCTTTCACTATATAGTAGGTACTATATAAACTCTTTCCCCTTGAAAAAACTATCCTATTTGATGTCAAAAAGGAAACAGAATGTCTTGGGGCAGATTCTCTGTTGAGAGGATAATGAAAGGCAAGCAAAATGGAGGAAATTTCTATTAAAATTAGTTTAGAAAGTCTAATATTGGTCAGAAGTCTAAAATTGGTCAGGAATTTTTGCTAAGCTTTCATTTCAACCTCTTTCTGTCAGAGTTGGTAGAAACAGCAAAATTGAGTTTTATCTCTTCTTGCCTTCCTATGTTAAAATATCAAAGTAATGGGTGCCCCAGAGAAAAAGGAAGAATCTGAAAACTGGCACATTATCTCTTGAATACCATAAAACTAATATAATTGGGGGTACTTTTAATTACTCTGCTAAAGCAAACAAAACTGACTTACAGAAACTGATATAAAGTGAAATAAGCAAAAACAGGAAAATGTACACAGTAGTATTGTGAATAGATCAAATGTGATTGACATTGCTACTAACAGCAATACAATGATCCAGAACAATTCTGAGGGATTTATGCAAAAAGAATGCTATCCATCTCCAGAGAAAGAACTCTTGGAGTAGGAATGAAGATGAAAGCATATGGCTTATCACTTGTGTATTTTGATATATGATTTGGGGTTTTGCTTTTAGAAGATTATTCACTTATAAAGATGACTAACATAGAAATATGTTTTGCTTGATAATACACATATAACCCAGACTGAACTGCTTGTTAGCTCCAGCAGTGGGGAGGGGGACAATATGGATCATATAACTTCGGAAAACTTATGTAGAAATTTGTTAGTAAAATAAAGCAAACAAAATTTAGAAGTTAGAAATTTTTTCAGCATAACAGCTTTCAGTTATTTTTTTCTGTCTTACAAAACAAAGTAATTATACTAGACTTTATTAAGTAGTGTGAACAAGATTCTAAATGCAATTTAGAAGCTAGGATATTCACATTGTTTTCCACGAAAATTTGTTCTAATTCACTAAAAATTCATGCACATTACATTACAAAATAGAAAAGGAAGGAGGGAGGAAAGGGGAAGATGAAGGAAGGAACGAATGAAGGAAGGAGGAACGGAGGGACTTGAGCTTGAATTAGGACTTTCTCCTAGGAAAGTAAATCCACCTGAAAACAGATCAAAAGTCAACAGCAATGCCCATGGCCATTAGCAAAAGTTGAGTAGGAAAATTTAATCTAGCTAATTACTGGCATTTTTGATAGGGGAAGGAATCCAATAGTACTCTTTAAAACAGTATTATAAATATTTCCAAAGTCCCACATTCCTTCTGAAAAACAATTAATATAACTTAAGGTTGAGAAGTGGTATGACTTAATAAGGAGGGAGAAGGGCCAATCCTGGAAACAGGAAAATATGGAGTTAAGGCTTGCCTTTTGAGTCACCTGACTTTGGAATTAGACATTTAATCTCTCAGAGACCCTCTCAGCCCCCTTCCAAGCAACTCTAAAAGATTAGAAGACATAGAGGAGTTGTTGAACTATATCAGTTAGAGACAATTCTATACTAGGAATTCTTCATAGCAATGAAATCAGACATTCCGTAAAAAAGAATATAGAAGATAGGGTTTCCTATAATGAGAATTTTCCTGCATTGGCTAAAAGAAGTTTTGAAATAATATATATTTAGAGAAATCTCAGATTCACCCAGATTTCAGAAAAGAGAGAATACAATAGGACTGTAGACAGACTAAGCAAAAGAAACCAATAAGGACATATTGGGGTGAGATGATCAGGTAAATACAAGCAGAAAAAGAATCCAGGAGTAAGTGTAGTCAGGAGCAGCTCTTAAATTGTCACAGACAGCAGCCAATTGATTAGAAATTGTGACAGCAACAAACAAAGAGACGACAGTTGAAAAAAAGACTTTTAAAAGACAGCCAAATTACAAGTTTAAGTTCATGCTGTATAATCCCTCAGATGACTTGAACATCTCCAGAAAACATAGAAGAGGAGAGGGGCAGTGAGATGCACATAAGGAGATATTGGGGGGAAAAAAAGAATTCTATCTCAAGGGTCTTGAAAGTCTTGATTACCAGCCATGAAACCCGAAAATGGCTTTTGTGCCCATATAAGAGCAATCTAAATATGACAAGAATGGGGGGGGGGGGGGGGGAGAAAGGAAGTGAGAAAATGAAGGGAGGAAGAATATAAAAAACAAAGCAATTTTAAAATCATGATAATAACCAAGTTTTTATTGTCTCTTCCCAAAGCTAAACAATTATAAAAGCACTACATCAGCCCTCAAAGCAATAAACTACATAATTATATGACTATCAATTAGACAACAATGTGGAAAAAAGTTAACCTTATACAAATTGGGGAGGAAATTTTTAGACAAATGAATTCAATATTTAGTAAGCACTTACTATGTACAATCCATTGCTATATGCAATTTTCCTCTTTATTTTGTGTACATATCTATATGTTGTATATATATATATATATATATAATATGTATATATGTTATGTGATATATGATGATATATTATATGTATGTTGTATGTGTGTGTGTTAAATTATTGGTTTTGGGGGGTTTTTTCCTCTTATCCTCAAATTATTGTAATTTTTAAGTTGATTATGTTTTCATGATCCTTTTTGGGGAAACTTTTCCCAATAACAATCAAAGGGGGAATGTAAAAATGGAGATTTGAACCCCAGATTTCAATCCCTAGAAGTCCTTGGCACTTCCCAGAATGCCCTATAATCTCACCTGAGATCCCCACCTGGGCAGAGAACAAAATTTATTTAAACTGACTGTACCACCTACTTGGCTCTCTACTTCCGCTTCTAATCACACGCAGGCAAGATGTAAGTGGCTGTGAATGGGCGATGTGCCCTAGCCACTTGCTTTCTTATTTTGTATTTTTTTTATCCTTGATTTCTACTAATCTTTAATAAACCTCTAAAAATATAATACTTTTAGTAGAGAAACTAATTTAATTTTTACAGTGTTCACAAAATCACCTGCTTTGCTTGCCTAAAAATGTACTGAGAAGAAAAGAGAAGAAAGTAAGATCATCCTGAATTCAACGAACAGTATCTTGGGAGTTAAAATAAGTTTATCACCACCCTTCCGTATATGAGCACACCCAACTATAAGGAGAGAAGAATTCCTGGCATAGGATTAATCCAGAAAAGGGAGAGGAAATGGTTGAGTCAGTCTGTTCCACAGGATATCCAAAGAAATGTGAAGCATGCATGGATAACTTTGCCTATGTTTGCTCTTAGTACAGGACCTGTTAAGGAGCTAGGTTGGGTTTTTTTTGTTATTATTTTTTAATGACTATAAAATTCTGCCTGGAAAAAAAACAAGGATGTGCTATATGTAGTCATTCACTTGTAAATAAGGAAATCAACTTAAAAGTAGAACGTGGGGGATGCAGACTAGACAAAAAGATATTTGTGGCAGTGAAAATATTTAAGGGCTAAAGTATTTTTTACTAAATCTCTTTCAGGAACCCTAAAGAAGCAATTGATTCTCATTTGGTTCATTATCTTTCAAGTCATTTTAAAGGTTCCACTTTCTTGCATTCCAACCTTTACCTGCAATCCAAAACTCAAGTTACCACCCCAAGACCCAAGGCTTCTGATTGGTGAGCATTCATTATATCTAGCCCAGATCCAGTCCTACTGTGCTATACAACTTTTTTTTTAACCCTTACTTTTTGTCTTAGAATGGATTCTAAGTATTGGTTTCAAGGCAAAAGAGTGGTAAGGGCTAGACAATTGAGGTTAAGTGACTTGCCCAGGGTCACCTAGCTTGGAAGTGACTAAAAGTTGAATTTGAACCCAATATCTCCATATCCAAGTCTGGCTCTCTATCTACTAAGTCACTAACTGCCCCTATTTCCTATCTATCATCATGCCACTTGTATGGATCCTCTTCTTCCCACATATCCTTCCCTCACATTTCTTCGAACTCTAACAAGAATAATGAAATCAATACTAGTATTCCTGGAAAGGATGTGTTAATCAGTTGTTCTATGAGACCAATAACCAACCCCACCCCCACCCCCCACCTCCGTGACTTTCCTAGCCACTTGTACCCCTTTATGTATCATCTTTCTTTATTAGAATTTAAATTCCTTAAGGGAAGGAACTGGCTTCCTTGCTTGCATTTATATTCCCAGAATTCAGCACAGCGTTTGGCACAGTAATAGATGCACTTTAAAATTGCTTTTTTAACTCAATTAATTCAACTCATTATGACTGAGGGCCAGTTGAGAAGAAACAAGCTAGTTTATTTTATTTATTAAGAACCCATGTGCCTGGCATGTGCCTGAAGATTACAATTACAAAATAAGACAGTTTCTATCCTCAAAAAGCTTCCATTCTTCTAGAAGGGAAATGTTTTCAGGTAAGTAAATACAGGGTATTTATAAAATAAATGCACAATGATTTGAAGGAATGATAGCATGGGGGCACTAAGAACTGGGAGAATCTTAAATCAAGGAAATGAATGAGTCATCAAGATCCTTCTACTTCTGGTTCTAGCAAAGGAAAAATGTAATAGAGGATAATATCCTGGAATACTTACCCAATTGTAGGGCTGATGTTGTGGTCAAAGTGATCCTGTACAAATCGGCAAACAATGCTTGACTTTCCAACTCCAGTATCCTAGAAAGTAATGAGAGCACAGGTAAGTTCAAGGACTGCTGAACCTAACCTAGGACTAAGATGTTTGTGATCCAGATGTTCATAGTAAATGTGTTACCTTTTAGAGGGGCTTAAGAAGGAAATAAGCATTTACTAAGTGCCCATTAGCAGAGGGTTTGTGCTAAGTGGTTTTCCAATATTATCTCATTTGATCTTCATGAGACTGGAAGGTAAATGCTATTATTATTCCCATTTTATAGTGGAGGAAACTGAGAAAAGAAGAAGTTAAGTGGACTTGACCAGGGACAAAGAACTAGTTATCCTCTAAGGCAGGATTTGAACTTAAGTCTTCCCCCAAAAGAAAGCAATCTCAAGCTGGCTATTTTTCCAGGAATCATTTTCATATTTGGAGTCCATCAGTTCAGTTCAAATGTATGCCTTTCTAAAATTCTTCCCTTTAACACCTAAATGACCCCCCAATTATGCCTCAGTTCCATTTAATTACAAAGTTTCACATCAGATAAGTTTTCACTATTTTTTACTTTATTGGGCAACAACTTCAAAACTAAATTCTCTTTATGCTGCTTTGTTTGGGGCAACTCTTGGTAAGACAGGACCCTCACTGAGATGGAAGAGTTTTCAGGTGCTACCTAGACCTCACAGCTAAACAAAACTTATTATTATTATTTTTTTAATTTAAAACCCTTACCTTCCGTCTTGGAGTCAATACTGTGTATTGGCTCTAAGGCAGAAGAGTGGTAAGGGCTAGGCAATGGGGGTCAAGTGACTTGCCCAGGGTCACACAGCTAAACAAAACTTATTTCTAGAGCATACCCAACAAAAGATCATCTAGCTTTAGCTTAAAAGAACTCCAATAAGTAAAATGAAATGAAAGGTGTTTGCTTTGCTCTCATAATCAACAAATATTTGCAGCAAAGTCTTTGGCAACAAGATAAATTTAAAAGGGTTATGTTATAAATTTGAAATAGCTAATTCTGTACTCCTATGTTAAAAATACTGTTGGAGGCAGCTAGGTGACCCAGTGGATTGAGAACCAAGCCTTGAGATGGAAGGTTCAAATCTGACCTCTTCCTAGCTGTGTGGCCCTGGACAAGTCACTTAACCTTAATTGCCTAATCCTAATCACTCTTCTGCCTTGGAACCAATACACAGTATTGACTCTAAGAAAGAATATGAGGGTTTTTTTAAAAAGAAATAGGAAAAAAAAAGAAAATACTGTTCATTGCACTTTATTTTGTCTTAAAATAAAGGAAATATGGTATATACTCTGCAATCCAGTGACATCGACCTCTTTGCTGTTTCTTATACAAGAAACTCCATCTCCCACTGTAAGGCATTTTCACTGGATGTCCCATGATACCTATATTTATCTCCTTCTCCATTCCTACCCCAGATTTCTCTGGGTTCCTTCAAATCCTGGCTACAATTCCACCTTCTGCAGGAAACCTTTCATTCACTGTTGTTTGGTCATATCCCAACTTTTTGTGACCCCATTTGGAGTTTTATTGGCAAAGATCAGTATCTCTGGAGTGGTTTGTCATTTCTCTCATTTTACAGATGAGGAAACTGAGATTAAGTGACTTGCCCAGGGTCACACAGCTGGTAAGCATCTGAGGCTAGATTTGAACTCAAGAAGATGAATTCTCCCTGGCTCCAAGATCTTATCTATTGTGCCACCTAGATGCCCTTTAACAACCCTCTTCAATTCCAAAGCCTTTCCTCTCTAGTGATCATCTCTAATGTATCCTGCATATAGTTTGTTTGTCTACTATTGTAATTGTTTGAATGTTGTCTCCTTCTTAGCTCCTTGAGGGCAAGGACTGCCTTCTGCCTATTCCTTTCCTTGTGTTTCCAGTACTTAGCACAGTGATCAATAAATATCTGTGACTGAATAATGAAAAAGTGCTGGAGAAAAATAGATCTGGATTTTAATCTTAGCTTTGACACTTGCAATGTAACCCTGAGAAAGTTGCTTCATGTCATAATATGAAAAAAAATTATAACACAGGATCCCTTTAAGAATGGACAGTCTAGTAATATTAGCTTTATGAGAAAGATGGGAATAACTGACAATTTTTAAAAATTATATTCGTAGAGAAATCACAGAGAGAAGCTTTCCCAGGTATCTCCCCGCCTGGTTCTTTTCAAACACTTCCCCTTCTAAATCTTAAAATCCCTATCAGGGGTTCCTTTCCTTTAGCTCAGAAGCTATAATAAAACTCAATTAAAAAAAAAAGCTGTTTTTCTGCAGTGTACAAAAATCAATGCCCAGAGATCAGAGGTGGTGACATTTTTTAACAACAATTTGGAAGGTCCCGGAACAGTGCCGCAGCTATTTCTGAGCTCAGCCAGGCCAGATTCCAGCTAATGTCACTGTACAAAATCTTATACCATGGCTCAGCTCTCGTTCCTCTTCTTGGTGGTTGTTTTTAAAGTCATTTGCGGGTGAGCATATCCTTGCTATAGTTTCTTTGAAGCCAGTCCATAGAAACTGGAAACTGACTTTGTTCAGGTCAGAAGAATCATGTTACCTCATCTCTGTGAAACTGGCCCTTGCCAGCCATGGCTGTTTCCAAATGAGTCATGACACCAGTGATCTAATGTCACCCTGAACACCACACACAGGAGTTTCCATAGGACCATCCATCCCGGCTACCAGCAATGGTAACCAGCAATGGTAACCAGCTGGGAACAGGGCCAATCAGAGGGATGGTGGGATTTAAAACTACCACTGTGGGGGCAGCTGGTTCTAGGTTCAAATCTGGCCTCAGACACTTCCCACCTGTATGACCCTGGGCAAGTCACTTAACCCCCATTGCCTAACCCTTATCACTCTCCTACCTTGGAACCAATGCACAGTATTGATTCCAAGACAGAAGGTAAGAGTTAAAAAAAAAAAAAGAAATCATTTGTTAAAGTTTTAAAAATTCAAATTATATCCAATGGAATTGCAAGTTGACTGCGGGAAAGGTGGGTGGAGGGGAGGGAGGGAAATAATGTGATTATTGTAACCAAGGAATAATGTTCTAAATTGACTAAATAAACTAATTCAAATGGAAACACAAAAATAAATAAAAATAAAAATTCAAATTATAACTCAGTTATGAGACTATCCTATTTTAATTTTTTTTAAGGGCTAGGAGCCTTGAGTGATTTAATCCTTTCAGGACCTGAGTACCCATTGGATATCATCTCCCCTTCCTAGTCTGAAGAGGTAGTTTTTTTTTTTTATTACTGTTTTGTTTGGTTCAATTAGGTTTGGGAGCAGAAAGAAGGAAAGAAAAAAAAGAAGCCATTTATTAAGCAATTGCTATGTGCCAATTATAGTACTAAATACTAGGGATATAAATGCAAGCAAAAAGAAAGCTAATCCCTGCCTCTAGGGAGTTTACATTCTAATGGGGGTACAGATCACCCAAAGGAAAACTTAAAAGATGGAGGGGAGATGAGGAGAGAGTATCTGAAGTCCGGAAAGTCAAGAACAAATCTGGGAAAAGAATGAAAATAGACTATTGTGGGCTTTTTCATAAAATGGAAGCTCCAGTGGGAATTTACTAATAGTAAAAGGGGGGCAGGCCTTGTGGAAGAACATGCCAGGATGAGCAAACTACTGGGGTGGCAGGAAGTTGATGGGCTCTATATACTGAGGGAAGTGCCAGGAAAAGCTAGCAGTAGAGAAGGCAAGGTTCTTAAATGCAAACAGTCAGGGAGATGACAAAAAGGTAGGATAAGTTATTCTCAGGACAACCTCCTCCCTGGCTTCATATTTGCCAGTTGAAGACTGGAAGTTTGTGGAAGCTCCTCTTTCCTACCTCTACCCAACTATTTCCACTCTCCTCTCTGTCTCATGTTTCCCTTTTGTTATAAGTCAATTGAAGGGCTATTAGAGCTCTAGGATGCTGCAATTTAAGAATACTATATAGCTTTTTCAAGAAACTTAGGCCTATCTCCAACTTGGCAATCCTTTTCTTTTTCTGGCTGTCAAGTCAAGAACTCGAGAAAATCCAGCTTTGAAAAAAAGGATTATGTGAAAAACTAAATTCTCTCTGTATAACCCTGGGGAAGAATTATTTTCAGGATGACCCATGGCAGTAAACAATATTACTAAAAAATATGGGGTTTTGTTCCTTTTGCCATTTCTTTGTATTTGCATGTGTACCTTGGGCAATGTAAGAAAGAAGGTATGGAACCAAACCTATAGAGCTAGTCATCAGGAAATAGTACTTTTCAAGATTAAAAGAAAAGAGAAAAGGATCTATCTGTATGAAAATTTCTATGGCAGTTCTTTTTATGGTGGCAAAGAATTAGAAATTAAGAGGATACCTATCAATTGGCTGAACAAAAAGTATGGTGATTGCAGTGGAATATCATTGTGCTATAAAGAAATGATGAGAATGGTTTCAGAAAAACCTCAGAAGAATTATATGAATTCATGCAAAGAGAAGTCAGCAGAACCAGGAAAATACTGTACATATTAACAGCAATACTATAAGGAGGACCAACTGTGAACGACTTAACTACTCTAATAATGAAAGGGAGCCAAGACAATTCAAAGGACCCATGATGGAAAATGCTATCTACCTCCAAAGAGAAAACTACAGATACAGATTGAAGCATCCTTTTATCCCAGGGGCTTTTTTTTTCCCCTTTTAATTGTGTTTTCCTTCAAAAGGTGGCTAATATAGAAATATTTTGCATGCTTTTACATGTATATTCTCTATCAAATTGCCTTCTCCAGGAGGGAGTAGTGTGAGAGGAAGAAAGCGAATTTGGAATTCAAAATTTCCCTTAATGCAAAGTCTATGGAAAATGCACATAGTCTGAATTCCATTCCTACAACTGTGTGTCTTTGAGTCATTCACTCTCTCTGAACCTTAGGTTTATTACCTATAAAATTAGGGTGCAGGACTAAGATAATCTCTGAAGTTTCATTATATACCTACTCATTTTGACTAAGATATTATCTTAACAACTTCATCTATAATAAGAAAGCACTGCCTTGGAGCCAGTCAGATCAATTTGCTCTACCTCAAGGGCTTAGTGAAAACCACACATCAAATCCCAAAGGCTATATGCTACACACTGCAAGATCAACTCACAGAATACCATTTAATGGGGGCTGCAGGGAAGGGAAGGAGCAGAGTGTATGTTAAAAGAGGGAAGGAGAATGTCAATTAAAACCTTCTGCCGTTTCCCTTCTACTCTCTACCTCCCAAGTTCAAACACAAGATGCTATAAATATCTAGACAAGCTCTGCCAGACTTGATTTGGATTTAACAAGTTAATTGCCAGTCCAAATAAGCCAAAGCTTTCTTTCACAATTTAACTCCTAGTATTTGTATCTATTATATTTTTCACATGAAACAGAATAAAGTGACTTTAAAGGGAACTTTCAAGTCATTGAATATTGACGTTTATTTTTAAATGCTTTGGAGAAGAAAAAGGTTCTGCAATAGATCTGCACCAAATATCCTCCCCTATTCCCTCACCTTGGCTAGCTGCTTTGAGATATCACCAGGAACTACAGGCAGCTCACTGACTAAAGGCACTATCCTCCCTTTCCTGGCCACCAGGTAAAGACCCTACATGAGATCTAGTCATTGGTGGGTTCAAATGGATCTGCCTGGCCATCAATTTTGAAATCCCTTGGATGTCCTAGCTGTCCCCACTTCCCACTGCAATGTCATCTGAGCACTTCGGACAAATGCAAAAGGAAATCTACAGGGTGACTCATTCATGAATCTATTCTGCAGAAACCAGAAAAGGTTAAAAAAAGAAGAGTCACAGAATCTAGTAGGTGGAAGAGACCTTTTATTTATTTATTTTATTTTATTTATTATTATTTATTATATTTATTATTATATATATTATTTATTTATTTTAAAAAAAAGCAATAGGAAAGGAGAGTTACTGATTACTCCATTCTTTATTGAAACCTACTCAATTTTTGATGATCTCACCACTTATTTAAGAGCTTCTCTTCTCCCCTGCCCCTTTCCTAATTTTATATAAACACAGAACACTGAGAGGCAGCTCAAGTAATAAAGAGTTGGTCTGAGAGTCAGGAAGACTTTGGGTTAAGGTACAGGCCCTGAGATATACTAGATGTGTGACCTTGGGCAAGTCACCTAAACTATGATGCTAAGATGCATTTTAGGTAGTGATATGGAAAGATGCAAAGCCTAAAAATGCTGGTTTCTTCCTTTTGTACTTGGAAAGATTTACATTGGTTTTCATTGTATTTGAAGAGAAATTTAATATAGCAGAAAATCTAATTTATGTGCAAGTTCAGGCTGGCAGAGCTAAGTGAGCTATTCAGAACCTCTAAACTGGGATTCAAGAGACTTGCGAGACAATTCTCTAAGATCATGAGTAGAATAATTGCTTCCGTGTATTAGTAATAGGACTATGTAACACTTGTGAGTGTGTATGTGTGTGTGTATGTGTGTATAAAATGCTCTAGGGTTTATAAAGCCTTTTATAAACTTTATTTCATTTTTATCTTCACAATCACTCTGGAAAGCAGGTGCTATTATCAGTTGCAGAAACTGAGGCAGAGGGAGGATAAATGACTTACCTAGAATCACATAGCTTATAAGTATCTGAGGCTGAATTTGAACTTGGGACTTCCTAATTTCTAATCTAACTCCTTAATTGGGAGTTTCCCCACACCAGTGTAGTTCTAGGCTCAGACAACAATGGTAGGACAGCAAAGAACCTTGGGGATCATCTAGTTCTTTCCTCACCTCACTTTCACCTGTATAGAATCTAAGATGTCACAGTGAGAATCAAAACGAGAAGCCAACATTCTTAGCTCCCAGTTAAGAGGTTCTGAAAAGTTCAGTTCTGTCCGACTGAAACTTATGCATGAATTGGATTCTCTGTTAGATTAAATTTCTCTCCGAACACAGTAAAAACTCAATATAAATCTTTAAATGTGCAAAAAGGATAAATCTGCATTTTTAAGCTTACATCTTCATATAACACTGCCTAAAATGAATCATAGCATCATCAATTCACAAATTATCCAAGCTAGAAAGGACCTTGGAAATAGTGTAGCCCCAAATCCTGATTTTACAAATCAGGAAATTGAGATTTGAAATGCCACTAAGAAACAGAGTGGGAAATTAGGAGAACATAGAACGTTTACCTGTCAGACTTATGAATAAGGGAAGCATTTATTACCAAACAAGAAATAGAGAACCTTAAAAAATTAATGGGATAATTTTGATCACATTAAATTAAAAAAGGTTTGTACCAGCAAAACCAATGTAAAAAAGATTGGAAAGGAAACAACAAAATTGGAGGAAAAAATATTATAGCAAGTATTTCTGACAAAAACTTCATTTCTCAATATATAGGGAACTGAATTAAGTGTATATGAATACAAAGCATTTCCCAATTGATAAATAGTCAAAGGATATGAAGAAGAAATTAAAGCTATAGTTAAATGACAAAATGCTCCAAATCACTATTTTTTTTTAAACCTTTACCTTCCATCTTGGAATCAATACTATGTATTGGTTGTGAGGCAAAAGAGTGGCAAGGGCTAGGCAATGGGGGTCAAGTGACTTTCCCAGGGTCACACAGCTGGCAAGTGTCTGAGGCCAGATTGGAACCCAAGACCTCCCATTTCTGGGCCTGGCTCTCAATCCACTGAGCTACCCAGATGCCCCCTCCAAATCACTATTGAATAGAGAAATACAAATTAAGACAGCCCTAATTCTTCACACCTATTAAATTGGCTAACATGACCAAAAATGGAAAATGATAAATATTGGAGGGCATATGGGGAAATTGGGGACCTAATAAACTGTTGGTGGAACTGTGAACTTATACAACCATTCTGGAGAACACCATAAAATTATATGTACCCTCTGATCCAACAATACCACTACTGGGTCTGTATCTCAAAGAGATCAGAGAAAAAATACATGTACAAAAATATTTTTAGCAGCTCTTTTTGTACTGGCAAAGAACTGGAAACTGAGGAGTTATCCATCACTTGGGAAAATGAATGAACAAATTGTGATATATGGTTGTAATTATGTTTGGTTACACTATAAGAAATGATGAAAGGGATGAGTTCAGGAAAAACCTGAAAGACTTATATGAACTGATGCAAAGTGAAGTAAACAGAACCAGGAAAACAATGTATATAGTAACAGAAATATTTAATGATGATCAGCTCTGAAGGACTAAACTATTATCAGCAAACCAAGTTTCCAAGATATCCAAAAGAGACTCATGATGAAAAGTGCTATGCACAGCCAAAGAAAGAACTGTCAGAATCTGATTATAGATTAAAATATGTCATCTTCCACTTTATTTCCTTCATTAGTTTTTTATATCATATGTGTGATATGTATCTTCTATCCTGATATGAGCAATTTGGAAATATGTACTGCATGAAAGCTCTGGTATAACCTATATCAGACTACTTCCACAGGGTAAAGAGGAAGGAAGAGAGAAAATTTGAATTCTAAAACAGTTGTCAAAAATTGTTTCTATGTGTTAACTGAAAAAATATTTTCCTTTAAAAAGAAGCAGCAGAATGGGGACTGTTTGTCCCCAGTTCTCCACAGAACTTTGTGCACCACAGTACTGCATCCCAGTCACCCTAAAGTATGGTTTCTCTAATTAAACATACAAATCAGGGAAACACTGATTAAAATAAGATAATAATTGGTCACTGCCTCTTGGTTTGGGTTATGCAAACCATTAATTATATAGTAGTAGTAGCAGTGGTGGTAGTCTCTCGGTGACCAAGAATGACTATTGTCTTTGTGCAGTTTCATCTACGGTGTATCCTCATGTGGCTTTGGAGTCCAAAGGCTGAGGCGCACAGTTTCTGGCACACGGGGCACGGGACGCCAGTTGTTATGGGAGGTGCGGTTGTGGACTGGTGTCAGTGGCAAGACGTCGACGTCGCTCATCTTCAAAGGTGGCGGCGGCATGGTTAATGTGGGTTCACCAGCTGCTTCTGTCAGAGGCAGCGAGTTCTAGTTGCTTTGGTGTCATGCCAGCCCACTTCAAGTTGGACTTTAGCTAATCCTTGAATCTTTTCTTTGGTCGCCTTGTTTCCTGAGTCCAGCTGACAGTTCGCCATAGAATACCTGTCTTGGTATTCGCTGTGGGTCCATGCGGATGACGTGTCCAGACCATCGTAGCTGGGTTTGGAGGACCAGGACTTCGATGCTGGTGGAGTTGGCTCTGTCGAGGACTTCCTGGTTGGTGATGCTGTCCTGCCATCGGATCCTCATGATTGACCAGAGAGAGCGTTGGTGGAATTGCTCCAGCTGTTTCATGTGCTTCCGGTACAGTGTCCATGTCTCACAACCGTACAGGAGCGAGCGGAGGACCACTGCGTTATACACTTTGAGCTTCGTCGCAGTGCTTACACCTCTGTGTTGGAGGACTTTGGAGCGCAGCCGCCCGAGTGCCTGGCTGGCCTTTTGGATCCTGGCATTGATCTCACGGTCTAGGGACCCGTCGTTGGCGATGGTGCTGCCCAGGTACTTGAAAGTGTTGACGTTAGAAAGCTGCATGCCATCGATTGTAATGCAGCGCTGGTTAGTTGGCCTCCCTGGTGGGGGTTGGAACAGCACCTCTTTTGCTGAGGCTGATAGTCAGGCCAAACAGTTTTGTTGCTATAGAAAACGTGTCCACAATGTTTTGAAGATGATTTTCTTGGTGGGCCATGAGAGCACAGTCATCTGTGAAGAGAGCTTCCAGGATCAGTCTCTCTGTTGTCTTTGTTTTTGAAGTCAGGTGGCTAAGGTCGAATAGTGAGCCATCCAGTCGGTATTTGATGTAGATGCCCAGGTCTAGATCCATCACAGCATGTTGTAATACTTGGGTGAAGCATAGGTTGAATAGTACTGGAGCGAGGACACAGCCTTGTTTCATGCCATTGGAGATGTTGAAGCGATCAGAAGTCTCTCCACCAGATAGGGCTTCCCCTGTCATGTCAACATGAAAGAGCTGGATCAGTTTGACAAATTTTGCTGGGCAACTGAGCTTGCTAAGGATCACCCACAATGCGTCCCTGTTCACTGTGTCGAACGCCTTTGTCAGATTTATGAAGACAATGTAGAGACTCAGTTTCTGCTCAAGGCATTTTTCCTGCATTTGCCTCACCATGAAGACCATGTCAATGGTGCTGCGATCTGGTCGGAAGCCACATTGTGATTCAGGCAGGTTCTGCTCTGAAACAGATGAAGGAGTCTGTTGAGTATAACACAGGTGAGGATCTTTCCAGCAGTGGAGAGTAGTGAGATGCCTCTGTAGTTGTCACAGGCTGCTCGTGAGCCTTTGTTCTTGTATAGGGCTATGATGCAGACATCTCTGAGTTCTGGGGGCATGTCTTCCTCTTCCCATATGCTGATTAGCACTATGTGGAATGCCTGGAGCGCCTTTCCATTTAAGGCCTTGTACACCTCGGTTGGGATCCTGTCTTTACTGGGTGCCTTGCTTGCACTCATTTGCTTAATGGCTTTTTGGACTATTGAAGGAGGGATGTCAAGTTGTTCAATGATACAGTTTGGGGGGATCTAGTCAAGGGCGCTTTAGTCGACTGAAGAGGGTCGGTTGAGAAGCTGACTGAAGTGTTCTTTCCACCTGTTGCTGATGCCTTTTTTATCTTTTATGAGAGTGTCACCATCAGAGGATAGCAAGGGAGTGGTGGTGGGTTTTAATGGCCCATAGACAGTCTTGGGGGCACTGAAAAATTGTTTGTAGTTTTTCATATCAGCAAAGCACCGGATTTCTTCTGCCTTTTTTTCCCACCATCAGTCTTGCATCTTCCTGATCTCACACTGCGCTGTGGCTTGGAGAGACTTGAATCTGTCCTTTTTAGGAGCAGAGTTTGGGTTATTTTGCCACTCCATAAAGGCTTTGTACTTTTTGCTCAATAGGTCTTCAATAGCAGTGTTGTTCTCGTCAAACCAGTCCTGGTGGTTGGGTTGTTTGGGGCCTAGGACTGCCTTTGGTGTTTCCTTCACTGCATCTCTGAACTGGTTCCATTTCTCAGTTGAGCTTCCAGTGAGTGGTCCCTTGGCAGACAGCTTGTCGTCCAGGCAGGACTGGAATGTTTGCAAATAAGATGGATCTCTAAGACGACTCAAGTTGTAAAATGCACGAACTGTCTGGGCACGTTTTGGATGGCGAGGTGCAATGCGCATTTGAAGAGTCGCTCTAACCAATCGGTGGTCTGGGTAGCTCAGTGGACTGAGAGCCAAGCCTAGAGATGAGAGGTCCTAGGTTCAAATGTGACCTCAGACACTTCCCAGCTGTGTGATCCTGAACTCCATTGCCTAGCCCTTATTACTCTTCCACCTTAAAACCAATACATGATATCGGTTCTAAAATGGAAGGTAAAAGAGTTATACATTAATTATATAATTCAGGAAAAAAACCATTTTGGTGGAATAGTTAATTTTCCTTCTTTGTTTGCAAAACTAATAACTATGTCCTGAGGTCTAGTTATCCAAGTTCCTCTACTCATTCTGAAAAGATTACTATTCAATAATCTTCCCAGTACAAGTGACTATTCTTCACTGGCAAAACTAACCTGTAATCACTCAAGTACTCAGAGATTTGAAAGACTTTGCTTTTCGTCTGTTGCATTTATAAAAAAAATACAAATTTATAACCGTAGAAGCATATCAAAATTTTGGCAAAATGCTGGAAAAATGGCTAAAGTGAGCCAATAATGTTTTGGTTTGGGTTTTTTATGGTTAAAAAATGACAAAAGGTATAGGACCAAGCACCATTTCCCAAAAAATAAGAGGTAAAAGATATGAATAAATGACTATTAATGATATGAAGAAGTGCTCCAAATCACTAAAAAAATACAAATTAAAACAACCCTAAGGTTTCACCTCTCACCCGGCAAATTGGCAAAGATGATTAAAAATGGGAATAATCAACGTAGAGACTATGGTGAGGGGTCTATGAATTGGTCCCACTATTCTAAAAAGCGATTTTGAAGTATTCTTAAAAAGTGGCTAAAATATCAACACCCTTTTATTCAGAAGACCTACTGCTAGGGCATATAGATCAATGATAAAAAGTAAGTTCTCATATACCCCAAAATACTTATAGCTGCACTTTTTATAGTAACAGCTGGAAACAAAGTAGATGGCCATTGTCTAGAGAACCACTAAACAAATTGTCATATATGAATGTAATAAAATATTACCATGCTATAAAAAGTGAGCATGATGAAGTCAGAAAGGTATGGAAAAACTAATATGAACATCTGTTCAGATACAAAATGAAATAAGTAGAACTAGGAAAATAATATCTATCCAACTACAAATGTAAATGGGAAGAATACCAAAACAATTGAAAAATTGTGAAATTATAATGACCAAATTTGACCCTAAGAGATATGAAAAGACATCTCCTGTCTTCCTTCTTTCCAAAAGAAGGCACCAGTTTTTATATGTCTCTCCCCAATAGCTCCTTGAGAACTTCTTGAGCACAGGAACAGGTGTTTTTCCCTCTTTCTCAGTACTTAGCACAGAACCTGGCACACAAATGAAGCCTAATAAATGTTTATTGATTGACAACTCAACACAACTAAAACCAACTAAAACAGCAACTAAACACAATATAACATTAAACTTTTTTGATAGTTTTATAGAATATTTTGTTTTATTTTATTGTAGAACATTTTATTGTTAATTTTATTTTGTTCTACAAAACTAACATCTCAAAAAAGTTTAATGTTAAGAATATATTCTTTATAATGATAAAAGTAGTTTATTATAATAAAATAATATTCTTTATTATAAGGGTTAGAGTTTGAGAAGGGTAGGAAGATAAATTATAAAATGGTATAAAAACAGATTTCCATAAAAATTTATTTAAAAATTTTTGAGTTGTAAAAAGGCACCAACATAAAGGATGAATAAAGAGAACCAGGACATTTTATTACCAAGTAGTTCTGGGCACAAGTCTTTTTATAGCACCTATTAGGGTCACCTCTATCTACACTAACCCTTGTCTTTCTAGGTCACTGCCTAGTTACCTCATCCCAAAGGACTCCCTCAAATTTCAAAGCAGCACCAATTTGAAAAAAATTACTAAAAAATACTTGACTCATAACTGAACTACTGCCATGACCTCCTAAATACTTTGATTTTCTTCCCTAACTTTCTTGCTTTCTCCCCTAACCCTACCTTGAACCTATAGGGTACATTTCTAGGACCCTGGATCTAAAAGGAGGTGCTTCAGGTGCTAAAAATAAACACTGATTAGAAACCCCAAAATATAGATTTATGGGAAATTTTATAGAGGAAACATAGTCCTAAAATCTTCTGGAATTACAAAATCATGCTGTTTTTCCATTTTAATCTTTAAGTTAGAAACCTGAAAAACCTGAGCACCCTCCTTATTTCATTAAGGTTTTAAACATCAAAGAACATACAAAGGAGCTGCCCACAGAATACTGAAGTAAGCTCTATTAGATCCATGTGTCATTCTACCCCTATCACTGAATGAGACGTTTGTTCTATCAGACACCAGGGGGACAAGGAGTCCGGAGTCAATGACAGCTGCATTCTAAAGCACCCAAATGCTTCACAGCCAGAAACTCTAGGGGAGGAGCATATGGACAATAGAAATATCACTGGTGCTGGCACCAAAGCAACCCAACTCTTCAGAGATCCAAGTCCAGTTCTGATTTCAGCTTTAAAGCCACTATAATTTGGGGGAGGTGGAGACAAATGACCAACATTTCTGTTGTCCTTTTCTGTCATATGTATAACTTGGTTCTACCCTCTGTTGATTATTTTCTATTTATCCTGTATGTAGCTTACTTTGTATATATTTGTATGTCGTCTTTCCCATTAGCCTGTCAGTTCCTTGTAGGCAAGGATCGTCTTTTGTCTATTTGTGTAAATCCCAAAGTTTAGCATGATGCCTGGTACATAGTAGGTGCTTAATCAATGTTTATTGATTGATTGTGATTTTTGGCAGATCTGGGATTAGCTCTTATGGGTCATCTGATTCCAAATCCAGTGGTCTTCACTGGTATAACACTTGTATAAAAGTACTAAAAGTAGTTGAATGATGTGGTTTTCCTCTAGGGACATCATGTCTAGAGAATAGCCGCAAGATAAGTATCCTTTGGGAAAAACAAAGTTGCAGGGTGATTCCAGCATCATTACATGCCTCTTTTCAGCTAGGATTCTTAAACTTGGGCTCCATAAATTTTTTTCATTAAATATTTTGATAAGTGTAGTGCATGATAATTGGTTTCTTTTGCAATCCAGTGTATTTTGTTTTATGTATTTAAAAAAATTTTTCTGAGAAAGGATCCATAGGCTTCAACAGACTGCCAAAGGCATCCATGACACTAAAAAGAAGAACCCCTGCTCTAAACCCTAAATGCCACAATGGGGTGGGGTAGCAAGAGCGAGGGATATCAAAGCAGTTTCCATTAAGGCTCAGCTCCAAGTTGGGCTAGGAAATCGCACAATTTACACACCCTTCCCTTCTGCCACTGAAGAGCCTCAAAGTTTTTACTGACATAAACCAAAAGGCCTCGTTCTAGCCAACTTTTTCTGAGGGAGGAGGGACTCCTCCACGGAATTCTCCCTCTCAGTCACTTGTTCCTCTCTTCCATCACTAAGTTTATAACAAAGCCACCACTAGGGAGCCTCAGTTGAACACACAAGAATCTGAATGAGGTCAGGAGTAAGGTTCCCATCATATAATTAGTCCTCAGTGGTACCCTGGGTTGAGAATCTGGAAAACTGGTTAATATTTCTAGCTTTGTCAGTGGAACTCCTTGAGAACCTAGATCTAGTGAGATGCTTTCCTTCTTAATGCTCCTTTCCTGGGCCCACAATAAAACTAGTTAAAAGCAAAAACAAAACAAAACAAAAAAACTACAGACAAACCATTCCTTCCCCAGAGCCCAGTAATTCCTGGGACTTTCCTTCCCTCCTATCAATGGCCACTTGTCCCCACCACTCTGAACTCCTGAAAATGCCAGTCCTACCCAGCCCCACTTCTCAGCTGTTGCAGGGATGGTTCAGGGTGTGGGCTGAGGTGGCACGATGGTGGCAGGGGAGGAAAGCCTTAGAAGAAGGAAACTCCTGGGAAGTCCCATGCCCATCTCACCTCCCTCCAGTTATATCCCTCCAGGATACTTAAGTATCCCTTCTTCCCAGCAACCTCAGACTTTTCTTTCCCCACAGCCCTCAGACCCTTCCAAAAAGAGAAAATTCAGTACAGAACCTTTGTTTTTCCTTTGAAATATAACTGACTTTCCCTACAGGATTAAAGGAAAAATTATAAAGGAGGGGGAAAGGAGGTAGCCACAAAAAGAAGTTTTTGAATTGCCTACTTCTTATAATCATTAATGATTTTATAAAAAAAAAATCTTTTTTTTAAATACCTATAAAAAGCAGTGTGCTTGCTTGCCTGGGGATAGAGAACAGGGAGAAGCACTGTGAGACCGTGTCCTGCACCACAATGGGCTGTGAGCCTGACTGCGGTTCAGTTACATTTCTAATAATGGCAAAGGACAGAAGAAAGCCTGGTTGAAAACAACAGATGGTAGCAATGGTAAGGGAAACAGACCAGTAAATCCCTGAGGTCCAGTAAATAATGGGGGAGACAGGACAGTCAGTCAACCTAGAATTTGAGTTGCACCTTTCACAGGCAAGAACCCTACCAGGGTAGTTCCCACACACTCCCCTTCTCAGAGGTACAGTCCTCTTCTCTAATTCCCTTCTATACTCTTCTCCTGACTCTGCACCTTCTATCCTTTTCTGAACATCCATTTCTTGTCCTCCTTCCCAGTTCCGGTCTATGGACTAGACCTGGGAGAATCTCTGTCCCCATTAGGGAAGAGAAATGAGGGAAATGAGAGAAAAGAGGCAAGCTTTCCTATAGCAGCTGAAGAGTTGTAATTTTCACATTCAAGATTGAAACTCTAAATATGGTTTTTAAAACATTAATATACAAAATGGGTTGGGTTCCTTACTACTATTTCTATGATACTATCAACCAAGACTTTTTTTTATTTTTTTAACTAGGTACATTAAAATTCCCAGGTCTCTCCCTCTCTCCCCAGAGAAGGCATTATTTGACAGAAAGACATATGTATATATAAAACTATGTCTATATTTATTAGTTCTTTCTCTAAAGGTGGACAGATTTCTGTTGCTATATATGTAATGTTCTCTTGGTTCTTCTGTTTCACTCTTAATTTCATATAATTCTTTCCATATTTTATAAAAATTAATCTGCTTGTCATTTCTTGGAGCACAGCAGTATTTCATCATAATCATATGCCACAACTTGTCTAGCCATTCCCCAATTGATGGACATCCCTTCAATTTTCAGTCTCCATATAAACATCAGTGATCCCAAAAGCATTAAAAAAATTAAGGCCTTTGAAAAATAAAAAACACTTTAGGGGAAGACATGACGCAGGGGGTTAATCTAGGTGCCTGAGCCACAGGCCTCATGTCAGCTCTTCCCCATAATGAAAGAGAACTCAGAACCCCAATTCTGATTGATCCTGAGATCAGTCTGGTAAGTATTTATTCATTTTATTGGGCCAATCTTGGGTCCACTGTGCTACTTCCTGGCCATATCCAAGCCGTGGAATTCTCTTCCTTCTACTCCAGAATTTCCAACTCTCATTCTGAGAGGAGTAATAAAATTAACACCACCATTCCTGGAAAGAACATGCCAATAATCACTTGCCTATAGTTCCAATTCGCTCTGATTCCCTTATCCGAAATACTCCTTCCTGGTCATCATTCCCCTATATGTATTAACTTCCTCTATGAGAATGTAACCTCTCTGATGATAGGGATTATCTTGCTTGATTATATTCATTCGTCTGACTAATCTGAAATCTACACACCAATGGTGCCTCCATATTCTTCATATGCTAATTCCTCCACGTAGACTGAGGAATTTATTATAGCTCCTACCTATACAGAGAAACATGAAACATCAGAGTAATTCTTTTCCTTACCATCATACCACATTCATAAGGTGCATATGTTCATGAGGATGAATATCCTTCTGAGGAGCCACAGTAAATACTGAACTTTTAGACAGTGTCTAGATGGTATCTAGACAGGGACTAGGCAGTGTCAACATGGTGTCTAGATGGCTAGATAGTGTCTAGATAGATGGCTGCTAGATGGTGTCTAGATAGTGTCTAAAGAGGTAAACACCTAGATGGTGTCTAGATAGTACTTCTAGATGGCCAGACTGCTAGACATATAGGTGGCACCTAGAAACCAGTCTAGATGGCTAGAGGCTATTTGGCATCTACATCTAGGTGTCTATACAATTATTTTAAATATTTATTATACTTTTTATTTATTTTAACATTTTATTATATATATTACTATATTCAGCTTATATAGATATTTATTATATTAAAGTATTATAAATAAATTAAATTTATCATTAAATCTTTTTAAAATTATAGCCCATATCTATGTTGTGATACAATAGTGAAAGGCTAATGATCTACTAGTAATAATGAAGAGGCTGTTGGTTTAATTCATATTCAGGGATTTTTAGATTAGTGGAATTACATAGAAATTAGGATGGGGGGGCAGCTGGGTGGCTCAGTGGATTGAGAGCCAGGCCTAGAGATGGGAGGTCCTGGGTTCCAATCTGGCCTACACTTCCTATGTAATCCTGGGCAAGTCACTTAACCCCCATTGCCTAGCCTTTACTGCTCTTTGACCTTGGAACCAATATATTCAGTATTGATTCTAAGATGGAAGGTAAGGGTTTGAGAGAGAGAGACAGACAGACAGACAGAGCACATCTTTCTATGAAAAATAATTTGAGACATTCAGAACAAAGACAAGCTAATGGGAGAAGTATACAAAAATTAGAATAAAAAAGTGAGGCAGAGGATATGAAAATTTCTCATTAGGCTCACAAACTGATTTTTATTTTCTTGCTTTTCTTTGGGGTTCCATGAAGGGATGAAGGACTGGCCTATAGCCAGCCTGCAGAGATGGCATGGCTCAAGAAAAGAACAGTCCACTTGTGTGTCACATTTGAAAAGGATATGTGGAGAAACTGGAGAAAGTCCAAGGGAAGAGCAACAAAAATGATTAAATAGATGGGAAAATTGGCTCTATAAAGATGAATGGACTGAGATCTGTAGCAAAATAAATAAATAAATAAATAAGAATTTAAAAATGACTGCTTTGTTTGATTGAATAACTGTCTTCAAGTACATAAAGGCTTATTGACAGATTGCTAAATACTTCTCCATAGTAATAGTAATAGCTATACTTTATATAGCACTTTTAGATTTGCAAAATACTTTAGAAATATTAACTCATTTGATCCTCACAAGAACCCCAGGTACAATTTCTATTATTACTCTTATTTTATGTTATAAAACTGATGGAATGTGATTATAGGTATTTCAAATACCATCTATGCCACTGGACCTTCCCTAATCCAGAGTAGATGAGATAGCTAAGGAGAATATCACAGAGTTGGAGCTGGAAGAGACACAGAATGTGGTCTAATTTAATTTTAAAGGCAATTTTTATTTTATTTTATTTATTGTCTATTTTCAGTTTTCCTACCCTTACTATTTTCCTATCCTTCATCCCCTCCCCTACTCCTTTGGAAATCAAGAAAGATACCTTTTATACCTTGAAGTCATACAAAGACTATTAGTCATGGTCTGGGGATGGGTAGGAAGAAAAAAAAAGAAAAAAATGTGCTTCAATCTACACACTGAGCCCATCAGTTCTCCATCCAGAGATAGATAGGATTTTTCATCAAGAATTGTAGTGGATCATGCCATTCATTAGATACTAAGTTTGAAAGATGAATTAAACAAAAAAAAAGGTCAAGTAACTTTTATATTTCATACAGGGAATGAGTAATAGAGCTCAAACTCAGAATCACAAAATAATTTGCAGGGGGTGGTGGGGAACCTCAGAATCCACTTAATTACAAATATTCCTGAACCCTACTTGGGGATCTCACTAATTGTTAGGAACTTTCTTTTATATAAAAATATGCTTCGCTTTGATTAATACCATTTGCACATATTATGGTTTGGCACTTTGGGGTCAAGCAGAGCAACTGAATATTTTTTTTTAAGATAACTGTTCTTTAAATACTTCAAATATATGCAGATTGTGATCACATATCTCCTGTCTTGCTCCAGATTTCTATGACCCAAGTCTATTTGTTTTGTTTTCTTAATGCATCAGGATGCTAGTAACCCTGCTCAAGACGTCCTCCAAAAGATATAAGTTGCCCTTTTCCTTATTACTCCCCACTCCTATCTCAACAAGGCTATGATGATCAGTCAGATTTGGGCATCAAGAAGCTGAGTGAAAGAGGAAGGTTGCAGTAAATGATGTGATTTGAAATAATAATAACAATAACAACATTTAGATGGCACTTTCAACATACCAACTACTGTGCTAAATGCTTTACAATTATTATCTTATTCCTTACAACATCCCAGGGAGGAAGATGCTATTATGTTCATTTTACAGATGAAGAAATTGGAGTAAACAAAAGTGAAATAATGTGCTCAGGATCTCACAGCTAGCAAGTGTCTGAGGCCAGATTTGAACTCACATCTTGCTGACTCCAGATTCAGCACATTTTCCTGGACCTGGACCTGGCCCTGGCTCAGATGGAACGATAAAGGTACCACAGAAAAGAGTCACATTCCTAAGAGGGAATGAGATGTGACACCATTTTCTGTCAGTGTAAATGAGCCAAAGTTGAAAGGTCTGATAAAGATTCAGGCAGATTAAAGGTACTGCTCCTTTTTAAGGTCTACCATTGACTTCACTCAACTTGCTTGGTTATGGGCCAGCTAAGGAGATTTCTGCCATCAAGAGGACACTGAAGAGAATAGCCACAGAATTTAAGTGTCTAAATTCATGCAAAATTCTTAGTTTTAATATGTTCCACAGTCCATAAGACCCAAATTTAGACTCTTTACTCCTTAATTAAATAAATTTAGCCAGAGTATGGGAAAAGATAGCTCCACCAACAGAGAATAGTGTGAGATCACAACAGTGTAACAGACTGCACAATGGCTCAGGTCAGTGTGGGAATTGAGAGAAAATTGTTCTTTGGCTAGGGACCACAAGAAACATGAGAGAAAACTCAGTAGAAAGTATTATGGTGAGTTGGTATACAATATTGTGAAATTTTATATGAAATTTGACTATTTCAGAAAATATTTTCCACTTGGGGTTTTCTATTAATAAAAATTACAGATATTGGAATCCATATAGTTTTTTTTTTTTTTTATGTAGTTTTCAATTCTCTCTCCCCTTCTCTGGGGGAGAGATATCTGGGAAGGAAGGAAAGGGGAAATGATGTGAATATATCACATTCTAAATGAAAGTATAGCTCCAATAAGGCAAATTTAAACATATGGTACCATAGTGCTACAGACATATTTTACCCAAGAAATATAGAGAAATAAGGTAAATCAGTTTTCTTTATCTTCTGAGTCTTATTTAGCCTCCCATATTTGAATAAAAATATGGCCTCTGTCCAAGAGAAAATTCAGGGGATATTAAAAGTGTGGTGTTTTATTTTGGTTGTTCACAAATACATAAAATTATTCTGAAGCATATTATGGAAGCAAAGCCAACAGCAATGCCATTGAAATAAGTGAAGAGGAACAGAGCCTTGGTTAGAAGAGCCTGGCCATTTGATTTTGAAAATGTATGATCAGTTTGCCATATAATAGGTATAATTTCTAACTTCATTTTCATAGCTTATTGCAGGTAAAATTACAAGTAATCCAAAGGCTGATGGAAAGACTCACATTGCCTGCAGAATATAAAACAGTACTTGCCAAAGAGAAGTGGCAATAATCGGCAATTTGGAAATTTCATCTTACACTCATCAAATTGTCAAAGATGTTTTTAAAAAATAACTGTGTAAGTGCAGCTGTTGAAAATTGACACCCTAATAAACTGTTCCTGTAGTTTTGATTTAGTTTAGTCTTTTTAGAAAGCAGTGCAAATTTACCTAAGAATCAATACAAAAGATATTCATACAAACTATTATTCGGTAATAATAACAGCAATCTTATAAACTAATACTCTAATTGACAAGGAAAAGTGCATATCTACAGAAAAATATACTGGTCAACAATACTTGTGACAGTAGAAAATAGAAATAAAATATATATCCAATGATTGGGGTATGGACATATTATAATGCATATAAATAATGAAGCATTATTTACAATGAAGAAATAAACAAGAAGTTAATAAAATATGATCATAAGATTAAACAGTGAAGAAAGCAGAACCAAAAGAAAAAATATATACACAAAGTGATATATCTGAGGTAAACAGACTATAATAGAAGCAGCAAAAACCTGATAAATACACAGGACAAGATGTTTAGAAGGATCCAGATAACTTTTTTACAACCTTGTTAACATTAATAGGCATAAATTTTTAACAACTTAAAAAAAATATTTGTTAAATTAAAATACCCAATTAAATATCTCTCATCCTCCCCTACTCCCATTAGAAATAGATTAAAGGTTATACTAATGCATTCATGCAATACATATTTCCATATTGTTCATGCCACAAGACAGAAGATACATATCACATATAATAAAAACTCATGAAGGAAATAAAGTAGAAGATGAAATGTTTTGATCTATAATCAGACTCCAACAATTTCTTCTTTGGCTATGAGTAGCATTTTTTCATCGTGAATCCCTTGTGGAAATCTTGGAAATTTGCTTTGCTGATAATTGTTTAGTCATTCACAGTCAATCATCATATAATATTTCTATTACTATACACATTTTTCTGGTTCTGCTCACCTCACTTTGCATCAGTTTATATGTCTTTCCAGGGTTTGGGGGACTTAACTATTCACTTATGGTGTAATAGTATTCCATTACAACCTTATACCACAACTTGTTCATCCATTTCCCAAGGGACAGACATCCTCTCAGTTTCCAATTCTTTGCCAGTACAAACAAGAGTGGCTATAAACATTTTTGTGCAGATAGGTCCTTTCCCCTCTCTCTGATCTCTCTAGGATACAGAACCAGTAATGGTATTATTGGGTCAAAGGGTAGCCAAAGTTTTATGAACCTTTGAATGTGGTTCCATATTGCTTTCCAGAATAGTTGTAGCAGCTCACAGTTCCACTAACAGTGTATTAGTGTCCTAATTTTCCCATATCCCCTCTAACATTTATCACTTTCCTTCTTGGTCATGTTAACCAATCTGATAGGTATGAAATGGTATCTCAGAGTTGTTTTAATTTTGGGATCATTTTTTCATATATTTATAGTTTTAATTTCTTCCTATAAGTATTGCCTGTTCATCTCCTTTGATCATTTATCAATTGTGGAATACTTTGTATTCTAATAAATTTGACTCCGTTGTCTAAATATCTGAGAGATCAGGCTTTTATCAGAAACACTTCTCATAAAAAATTTTCCCCAATTTGTTGTTTCTCTTCTAATACATACACTTTGAATATGCTTAGTAGAGCACTAGGCTTTATGAGATAAATATGTATAGATGCATGTGTAAAAGTGAGAAATATATATATATATATATATATATGCATACATATATATGTGAAAGAGATCTATACATCTATAGCTAGATATAGACCCAGAATTCCTGGACCCCTGATCTCAGGAAGCTTACAAATTAGCTGGGATAAGGACATACATGTATGAATAAGTACTAAAAAAAATTAATGCTAAATTAAATTCTTAAGAATATAAATTATTTTGAAACCATAAGCATGCACCTGTGATTTCCATGGAATAGGGAACTCTTAGATGAAGCCTACCCCCACCCAACATCAGAATGCTGTGGATGAGCTTGGCTTCTTCAATGTCTGATCAAGCTCTAAGGACAAATTGTTCTCATCCATCCATTCCACCCACGGAAGTCTTGCCTAGAGTAGACACACACCCCCCAACTCACCGACCAGTCTGAGGCCTTTTGGTTACCCTAACCCTGGTTTAACCCATCTGCTAAGATAGCTTTACTAGGGCTACTAGACCAATGAGCTGGATGGCAGATGGACACCAAAGGTGGATGAGTAGCCCTGAAAATAGCTCAGCAAGCCCTCACACCAGAGGTACTAGGTCTTTGGCTGAACATCCCCCACTCCAAGGCAAATAGTAAGTGGTGATGATCTGGCCAGAGGCTAGATAGTAGATTTCGCATTATGATTCCTCCCCATTCTCCTTTTCAAAATGCCTGCCCTGACAGGCTTTCATTTTGTATACCAGCATATTCCCATCCTCTAGGATGGGTGGTTTCAAGTCTTCTAAATAAAGACTGTGCTTCCCCCAAATGCTGGCCTTTTTCCCCTATGTATTAAAAATTCTTCATTAAAATAAATTTTTATTGATCGATTTTGTTTTTACATCCAGGACATTTCCAATCAATTCTCTCTCTACCCCTATTTCCTTCCAGAAAGCCAGCTCTTATAATAAAGGATTTAAAAGGAGAAAGAAAACAAAAGTTCTACCTTTTAAAACCCTTACCTTCTACCTTAGAATAAATATTATGTATTTGTTCTAAGGCAGAAAAGTGGTAAGGGCTGGGCAATGCGGGTTAAGAGGCTTGTCCAGTCACAAAGCCAGGAAGTGTCTGAGGCCAAATTTGAACCTAGGACCTCCCATCTGTAGGCCTGGCTCTCAATCCACTGAGCCACCCAGCTGCTCCCTAAAACTAATTTTTTTAAAAAACTAACCAATATATCAAAAATGTCTGATGTTACATACAACATTCCACACTCATGATCCCATATGCCTACAAAGACATAGAAAGATGAGTTTTCTCATATTTCTTCGTTGGAATCAATTATAATTTCAAAGCATTTAGTTTCAACTGCTTGCTATTGTTTATATTGCTAATACAATGATTAAAATAATTCCATATTGTTTTCCAAAATAATTAGAGCAATACACAGGTTTTCCACCAATGCATTAGTGTACCAGTTTTTCCTCAAAGATAAGCAGATTCTTGAGAAGGCTTGTAGCAAGCATTCCTCTGGGCAGCTGGGTATAGCAGTTGATTGAGAACCAGGCCTAGAGTGAGAAAGACTCATCTTTAGGAGTTCAAATCCAGCCTTAATCATTTCCTAGTTGTGTGACCCTGAGCAATTCACTTAATCTTTTTTGTCTCAGTTTCCTTATCTGTAAAACAAGCTGGCAAAGGAAATGGCAAACTACTCTACTATCTTTGCCAATAAAACCCCCAAATGGGGTCATGAAGAGTCAGACATAAATGAATTGACCAAAGCAACATTAGAGAAAGTCATTAAGTGTTCTAACTCTGAAAGTTTCAAGCAAACCCAAACCCTGGCCAGTAACAAAAGAAGAGTAGTCAACACAGGTGTCAAAATTAATAGCCATTACAGTGAAGAAGTATAATGTGCTACAATGCCCTACAGAAAACTGAGTGTATTCATGAACAAAGGATGCTGGGAACCCAAGTTCTCAACTGTGCCCTTTATAGCAATGAGTCCTAAGAAAAGAAACTTCATTGTCTATTAGGATTCTGGATGCATAAGGATTCTTTGTGTCACTCACCTTTCCCCCTCCCCCCTTTCCATTTTAGGGCAGAAACCAAAGAAAGAGGAAAAAAGAGGTTTTTTTTTTTAAAAAGAGGAAGGAAAGCTCCAGAACTTCTTGTCTTTTCTTATTATAGCTCCTTGACATTTTCAAGAAAACAAGCTGCCCCAAAGTGCAAACTATCTGTGGTTAAGCAGAACATAGTTTATTTAATGACTTTGGAAGGGGCTGCCTCCTGACCAAAAAATGAGCATAGTTTTTTACTTAAGTAATACTTCCTGACAGGAAACACACATCCTTCCAGCATCTTTATTTCCTCATATGCAAAATATATATATACACATATATATATGCAAATTAATCTGTTAGGCAACTAGGGCAGGGCACTCAAATTATTAAGACACAGGATACTAACTCCCTAAGTGAAAATTTTGCTTATTGTTTTTAAAAAAATAGAACCACGGAGTATCAGACCCTTACATTTAGTCCATCCTCTTCCAGGATTGGTTTAAAATATGCTCATTTCCATTTCTCCTCAAACTGTTTGGAAAATCAAAGAAATGCTTATAAAGTTCCTCAGAGTTCCTTTTCTTGTATTATTTAAGGAAAAATGAACTACAAACAAACTTAATTTTGTTGCTGTTATCATTAAGTCATTTCAGTCATGTTCAGCAAAGATACTGGAGTGATCCATTTCCTTTTCCAGCTCATTTTTTACAGATGAAGAACTGAGAAAGTTAAATGACTTGCCCAAGGTCACACAGCTAAGTGTCTGAAGCCACATTTGAACTCATGAACCTCTTTTTAATTCTAGCTTTGGAGTGAAAACATTAACTCTAATTTCATTCCATGGTAACTTTTTTTTCTTCATCATTTCATATTTTATTTTTTGACAACAATTATATGTAAAAACAATATCCAACATTTTAAAAAATGTTTCAGTCTTGGATTTTTTGCCCCACTCCCAAGAGAGGTTAAGCAATTTTATATAGATTTTGCATGTGTAATCCTATAAAACATTTTTCCATATTTATCCCTCTATGGAACTAAACTCAAACAAACAAAATGAAAATGATAAAAGTGAAAAAAATGTTCAATGCTAACTTATTTGGATATTCTGCCTTGGAGTGAGTGGCTAGACTTGAAATGGATGGTCAGTATGGAATTTAATTATTAAAGAAAGGTGAATGATCCAAAGACAAGGACAGCACCCAAGATCACCAGGGACACTGAGCCCTTTAAATCCACATGGAGTCCTTAGGACTTGGCCTGTGAAAAACAATACAATGTTTTCAACACCATACTTTAATTGAAGAAAACTGCTTTTAATAGTTTGAGCACTGATAAGGAACTGGGAGTTAAAAACAATGATTCCCAGAAAAGAATGAACATTTAAAGATAGCACACAGCACCCAAGGTCATAACAGCATAAGGAAGAGAATTTTAAAATTTGCTTCCTGATCTTATTTTACACATTATAAGTTCCTTTGAAAAGCCATTAATTTGGCATCAGGTCATTTTATTAAAAGCCTTTTGATACTTCAATTAGAGCTTTCTGTCATTAGATATCATCAACATGTAAGTCCCCCTACAGGCTGACTCAATGGGATAAGAAAGAAGGTATAAACACAGGGACTGACAATTCCAGGCTCCCCTACACATATTTCATAGTTCACTATTTTTTTCAAATCTTTACCTTTCATCTCAGAATAAATTCTGTATATTGGTTCCAAGGCAGAAGAATGACAGTAAGTGTTAAGTAATGAGGGTTAAGTGACTTGCTCGGAGACACACTGCTAGGAAATATCTGAGGCTAAATTTGAACTCAGGACCTCTCATCTCCAGGCCTGGCTCTCTCAAGTCACTGAGCTACCTAGCTGCTGCCCCCTGATAATTCATTACTGTAGTCAAACATTTGATGTGCATTGACTCATTCAATACTCTCTCCCTTTAGAAATTCAAAGTAATACAAAGTATTACAAAATATTTATTTCCTCAAGTACATGTTGAACATCATCTGTTCTCTACTTCATTCCTGCCCTTAGAAAATAAGATTCCCAGGACAGGGACTGTTCTTGTGTGTGTGTGTGTGTGTGTGTGTGTGTGTGTGTGTGTGTGTGTGTGTGTCCCTAGAAACTAGCACTGTTCTCTGAAGATAGTAAGCATTAAATATTCTTATAGAATTAAACAACCCTTTGAATTCAGTGATACAAATATTATTACCCCTCAATTTCCAGATGAGAAGCCAAGTCACAAAGAAGCAAACAAATTTACTTAAAGGCAGCTAGCTCGGTGGCATGAGAAACAGAATGCTATGAAATTGCATCACCTTAGACCCAGCAATACCTCTACTAGGTCTCTATCCTAAAAGAACTAAAGAAAAATGAAAGAGACATATATACAAAAATATTTAGAGCAGCTCTTTTTATGTTGGCAAAGAATTGGAAATTGAAGGGATGCTCATCAACTTGGGAATGGCTAAACAAGTTGTAGCACATTATTATGGTGGAACATTGTTGTGCTATGAGCAGGATGCTTTCAGAGAAGCCTGGAAAGACTTACATGAACTGATGCAAAGGGAAGTGAGCTGAACCAGGAAAACAATGTTTTTTGTAATGACAATATTGTATAATGATCAGCTATGAATGGTTTAGCTATCTTGGTAATATAATGATCCGAGACAGTTCCAAAGGATTTTTGATGAAAAATGCTATCCACTTCCAGAGGAAGAACTGATGGAGATTAAGTATTGTGTTTTTACTTTATTTTTCTTGCTTTTTTTGTCTAACATATATAATATGAGGATATGTATTGCATGATTTCACATGAATAATTGATATCACATTTCTTACCTTCTCAATGCTTGGGAAGGCAGTAGAGAATTTGGAACTCAAATTTTATTTTACTTTTTCCTTTTAAACATTATTTTATTTGGTCATTTTCAAACATTATTCATTGGAAACAAAAATCATTTTCTTTTCCTCCCCCCCATTCATTAATACTAAAAGTAAATGAACAATAAAATTGTTTAAAAGAAAAGTGGCTTCTCTCTCCTTCCCAACCCCCATACCATATATATATATATATATATATATATATATATATATCAGAGGAACCTTTCATGGGACCTTAGAACCTCCCCTACTTTGTTTCAAACAATGATTCCCTGAATGTGGAAGGTCCAGGAATTGACCTGGTCCCTTTGAGAAGGGGAAGAACCTGTGGCATAAGGGTTACTCTTCTGACCTCAGTTCTCACAAAGAACAACTTATTAAAAACCAGGTCAGCAGAATGAGAATATAGACACTATGACTAATTTTGTTTTGGACAGTAAGTACAAAAACAGATTCAGAAGTAAGCTTTAATGTTGGTAAGAATGATATGTAGCCATCTTAACAACTTCTGATACCATCCCTAAGGGTTCCCAGAGAAAAAAATTAAGATGATTTGTTAAAAACAACAACAAAAAACACCTTTACTCTATCTGAGAAAACATGCAAAAAACTATGATAACTTGGGAGAAGAGAGAAAAAGAAGAGGGAGGAGAGTTGAGAAATGCATATATGAACAAAGATTCTAGTTTCATCAGGCCAGTGGAAAATAAGCATTCAGTCCTCAGAAAAAGATTCTTATTCTCAGAAAGCATCCTTATTTGTTCCTATTTTAACTAGCCAAGGTAAGCTAAAGAGAGTGGAGTGAGGACTTTTTTAGATATCCTCTCGTCACTTTGGATCACAGATCTAAAGTTAGAAGGGATTTCAGAGGTCATCTACTCTAATGTCTTTATTATACAGATGAGAAAACTGAAGACTGGGAAGATTAAATGAGGTCATACAAGGAGCATCAAAGATAGGATTTGAGCCATTACAGTATACTGCCACATCCTAAATGTTAAATAGTAAGTGACACGTCATTAATCCTAGGTTGCAGGCCCATCTTATATTTTAAAAACAACAACATAACTCTTATTTAAAAGATTATATCACTATAGGAAGTTCCTCCTAATCACGTTCAAGATCATTTAGATAAGTAGCCTTGGCCTATGCAGTAACTGGAACAATCCAATGAAGCTGGCACCAGAAAATAACTTTTCAAAAATGCACTAGAAAACAAATTTGAGGAATTCAGATGTACATAATAATCCAGATACTTTAGAAAGGTTACTTTCTTTTTATCATGAACTCTTTCATTCATTCGTTAGTTCACTTTGGGTTGGAGGGTGGAGTTACTTTTTTTTTTTTCAGATTACACATAGAAACAATTTTTGGCAATTGTTTTCTGACATTTTGGGATTTTGATCTATTCCTCCCATCCCACCCCCAGTGATAATGATGAAACTTTGGTTCCCTCTTTGGAATTTGCCTAATCATTCAAATCATAACAGGACTATTCCTAACTATACATTATACATCAGACACCCTCATGCCTTCTAACCCTAACCCTAACCCTTCAGTGGCCCACATCTGCCATGATATAAACTATGGCTGACTAATCTGAAATCTACACGTGAATGGCGCCTCCATATTCTTCATATGCCTATTCCTTCATATAGGATGAGGAATCTACTAGGGCTCCTACCTATACAAAGAAACATGAAACATGAGAGTAACTCTTCTCCTTACTGTCATAGCTACCGCAATTGTACGATATGTATTTCCACAGGGACAAATATTCTTCTGAGGAGCCACAGTAATTATGAGGAGCCGCAGTAATTACTAACCTTTTATCAGCCATCCCTTATATATTAGTACCAATTTAGTAGAATAAATCTGAAGAGGCTTCTCAATAAATAAAGCCACCCTAATCTGATTCTTTGCCTTCCACTTTATTCTACCCTTTATTATCCGAGCCTTGGTCATTGTTCATCTCCTATTCCTTCATGAAACAGGCTCTAATAACCCTTTCGATATTAACCCAGATGCAGATAAAATCCCATTTCACTCCTACTACACCATCAAAGACATCCTCCTCAGACTAATCCTAATAATCCTAGCACACGCAATATTTTCACTAAATATATTAGGTAACCCTGGCAACTTCACACCAACAAATCCCCTCAACACCCCATCCTGCATCAAAGAAGAATGATACTTCCTATGTGCTTTCCCAATAATTCTTTGATTCATCCCTCACAAACTAGAATGTGTCCTTGCCCTCCTAGCATCTATCCTAGTCCTACAAATCATCCTCTACTTCACACATCCACACAACAAAGGATCCAATGCAATCCTTATGGCTCACACAGAGTAAATGAGGATAATTAATGAATGATAATAAAACATATAAATATATAATACAAATAATACAGTTTTAAGATGAAGAATTAATTTATTACAGTCAATTCAATAAATAGTTGATATTAAATCAACAATCCAAAGACATAATACTTATATCACACACACACCCTGCCGAGAGAAGAGTACATGTGAGTAGTTTATAATAATTAGTGAATACAAATAGGATACAAATGTCTAAATGGTGGCTAGATGGTTAGATGGCAAGTCGGTGTCTAGACAGCAGCTAGACAGCAGTAGATGGTAACTAGATGGATAGACAAACAGATAGACAGACATATATACACATACACAAAGACATGTGTAAGGAAGAAGAGAAAGACTAGTGAGTCCCACATGCATGATCTATGTGTGGCAAGTTCTCCTTATGTGGCTCAAAGAGAGGAAGGATAAACATCTCCAGCCTCTTGCCCTCCAAACCTTTTCCAGGCGAGATTTTATTTCTTTCAGGGAAGGAAGCAGGAAGTTGGGACCTGAAACTACTCTCTTCTCAAAGACAGAGTACTGGTCTATAAATATATTTTTCTCCTCCCTCATATACAATCTGTCCAGGGGATATGATCAGTTTCCATCTAAATTCTGAATATTTCATCACTGGGGGGGACCCTAAGTTTTATAGCCAAAGCATGTTACTTTTGCTATCTAACACCAGTTATCCATAATGAACAAACAAATAAAAACTAATAAACAGAGAAGTCCAGTTGTCCAAATTGTAGCAAAACAAATCAGTAAAGGTATACATAGGAGAACATATACCAGATTGTAGAGAGTGAAACAGCTCTCCCCTTGTGAGATAACGCCGCTCAACAGGAAAGGGGTGCTCTTGATCTCAGTCAAGGGGAAACTCCTAAAAGTTTCTACTGTATCTAGTTGGGAATAGGGGCTGGTGGAGACTGCTGGTTCCTTTTATGTCTTCCCAAAGTTGTTTTTGGTTTTGTTTTTGTTTCCTTCAGCAACTTGAAGTGGGGCTGACCTCTTCCATCTTTTCTCTTGAAGCTGGAAACCAGAAAAACCTAAAGCAATCCATTGTTGAAAGAGTCCTGAAGATTTCATGCTTGATGAGTTCCCAAAGGGGACTGGCCCTGAGTTTCAAAGGGATGGTTGACTCTGCAGAGTCCCAAAAGAGATCTCTCTCGCCTCTCACTAACTCCAACCTCACACAGGGCAACGTTTTTATCCCTACCAGTAAGGAGATAATACCATAACAATGGACTTTTAGCACATGGGTTTATGTATATGTGCATACACACATGAATGTATGGATACATGTAATATGCATGTGAATCTATGTGAGTGTGCATATATATTCATGTTAAAAATTTCTACACTGAATGTCCCTGAACAATCTGCAGGGATCTAGGAGAAAAAACACTATTCATAAGCAGAGGACAAACTGTGGGAGTAGAAACACCGAGGAAAAGCAACTGCCTGACTACAGCGGTTGAGGGGACATGACAGAGGAGAGACTCTAAACGAACACTCTAATGCAAATATTAACAATATGGCAATGGGTTCAAATCAAAAATTTCTACACTGGATGACTAGAATTAAAGAAGATAATCTTGATTCACGCACATACCAGGATGATATTGCCGCCGACATTCTAAATGTTAAATAGTACATGGTCATGTCATTAGTCCTAGGGTGCTTATCTTTATAATTTTAAAACAACATAATTCTTATTTAAAAGATGACATCACCACTGGAGTTCCTCCTAATCAAGCTCAAAATCATTTAGATAAGTAGCCTTGCCCTATGCAGTCACTAGAACAAGCCAATGAAGCCAGCACCAGAATACAACTATTCAAAAATGTCCTGGAAAACAGATTTGAGATAGTAAAATATGGGAAGATGTACATAAAGTCTTCCGGTCACTGTATCCCTATTGCTTAGGCCTAATCACTCTTTGGATTTGGAACCAATATATAGAATTGATTCTAAGATGGAAGGGAAAGGTTTTTTAGAAATAAAGTGATGCAGAATCAAAACAATAACACACAATGACTACAATTATGCAAATAAAAACCATACTAAAAAGCAGCCTGATTCCATTTAATTTCAATGACTGGTCTTGAGCCCTGAGAACAGATGTAAAAACATGCTTCCTTTTCTTGGTAAAGAAGGAGATGGGGGATTGGGGAGCAGGAAGACTGCTGGATGGGTTTGCTGTGTCAGCTGGTTTAGCTCACAGTAGAGGGGAAATACACCAGGAAATGGCTGTAACATGAAATACAAAAGATATCAATAAAATATGTTATAAAGAAGATACACACCATTTGCAGAAAATGGAAAAATCAAGAAAAGGGAATTGAGGTCTATTGGAACACTTCTATTATGTTGTAGTCCCCTTCTATGGAATTTCTTGTTTCTGAATCAGCTAGAGAACATTCTGTGGCTATATATAACATTGTGATGCTAGAAACAATACAAACAAATAAAATTATCCCTAGGGTCTTCCTTAGAGGACAAAAGGTACAGAATGACCAAGTGTCACTGAATGTCATCTTGACTCACATGTAAGGCAACCTACTTATGATAAGAAGTTCCTAAGCATTTTAGAGTTGCCAAAAAAAATAATTCTATATAATTGCTTCAAGGAATTATATATACTAAGGCAGCTAGGTAGCACGCTGGATAAAGAGCCAGGCCTGGAATTAGGAGGATCTGGGTTCAAATCTGATTTCAGACATTTCCTAGCAAGACAAGGAAGACTAGGCAAGTCAGTTAATCCCATTTGCCTAACCTTGGCCTTCTCTCTAGAGTTGTTACTAAGGCAGAAGGTAAAGAGAAAGAAGGAAAAGAAGGAGACAAAGGGACGGAAGGAGAGAGAGGAAGGGAGGAACAAAGGAGCAAAGAAGGAAATTATATATGCCACACAAAAAATACTATAAGTGCTTATGAACAACTTTATTTTGTAGCTAAGGATAAATTCAATAAATTAATTGCTTGATTTACAACTTGTTTGTTTCTCCAATGATAAAAGACACATTATTTAAATACTTTCTTCAATTTGGTCATACCCAACAAATGTTGGACTTCCAAATTAATTTTCCTGATCAAATACCATTTATTCAGCCACCCAGCAAAGATTTATTAAGAGCCCTCTACAAGGTCATGCCCTACAGGCCCAGAGTCAAAGTAGTCCTTAAGAAGCATAAATCCTGGAGGCAGCTAGGTAGCTCAGTGGATTGAGAGCCAGGCCTAGAGACAGGAGGTCCTAGGTTCAAATATGACCTCAGACACTACCCAGCTGTGTGACCCTGGGCAAGTCACTTGACCCCCATTGCCTAGCCTTTACTCCTCTTCTGCCTTGGACCCAAAACACAGTATTCAGTCTTAAGGTGGAAGGGAAGGGTTTTTTAGAAAAGAAAAGAAAAAAGACAAGAGCTGACTGACATACAGAGAAGATAAAAGAACTAGGGGAGTGAGAGGGGTTCTGTTCCTTAAAATAAAGTCATCTGCTTTGGTATATTTCACTATTACATCAGTGATCATACAAATTTTATGTAAACTATTGCTAGGTGTTTTTATTCCGCAGCACTTTCTCCTCAATAAGCAGACACTTAGTATTACTACATATTTCTTTTCTATCCACCTTGTGAAACCACATTTACTGTGAGATATTGTAAAAAAAATACAGATAAAAGAATATTTCTTTTAGTAACAAGTACATTACTAGGGAAAAAAAAAAGGAAGAAACTGCCTGGTTTTTCCCCCAATCAATAGGACAGCTACTCTTTGTGTATTAGTAGCTGCCCAAAGAGAATGAATTATCAGAACAGAAATTCTTAATCTTTTTTGTATCTAGTGACAAGCTCTGGCAGTCTGATCAATCATAAAGACCCCTTTTCAGAATTAATTTGTTTTTTCCTGAAAGATACGGCTTCCTTTAATTTTTTTTTTTGGTAAATTTGTGTTCCAAGCTGTTTCCCTCCCTCCCTTACAACCCCACACTTGAGAAGGCCTACATTTGCCAAAAATTAGATATAGATATAGATATGTAAAACTATAGAATACATAGTTCTTTTCAATTCTTTCTCTGGGAGTTATCGTCCTTCATAGGTCCTTTATAGTTAATTTGAATATTCACATAATGGCTTAGTCATTCATATTTATTCTTCATATTGCTGTTACTTTATGTAATATTCTATTGGTTCTGCTCATTTCACTTTTTATTATTCATGCAAGTCTTTCCATGTTATTCTAAAGCAACCTGTTCAGCATTTCTTATAGCACAGTAGTATTCTGTCACAATCATATACCATAACTTATTCAGACATTCCCTAATTGATGGGCATTCCCTCAATTTCTAGTTCTTTGCCACCACAGAGAGCTGCTACAAATATTTTAGAACATATAGGTCCTTTTCCTTTTTACATGATCATTTTGGGAAATGGGGCTAATAGTGATATTGTTGGGTCAAAGGGTTTTAAAACTCTTTGAGAGTTATTCCAGATTGTTCTTCAAAATGGTTGGATCATTTCACAAGTCCATTAACAGTGTAGTGTCTCAATTTTTCCATATCCCTTCCAACATCTGTCATTTTCCCCTTCTATCATTCTAGCCCATTTGATATGAGTTGTGAGATGGTACCTCAAAGTTGTTTTAATTTGTATTTTTCTAACTAATAATGATATAGAACATTTTTTCATGACTATAAATAGCTTTTATTTATTCCTCCAAAATTTGCCTATTCAGATCCTTTGACCATTTTTCAGTTGGAGAATGACTCATTCTCATACATTTGACAGTTATCTATATATTTGAGATATGAGTCCCTTATCAAAAGGCTATCTAAAAAACATTTTTCTCAGTTTTCTGATTTACTTCCAATCTTGGTCAAACTGGTTTTATTTGTATGAAGTCCATTTAATTTAATGTCATCAAAATTATTCATTTTCTATCTCACAATGCTCTATTTTCTGTTTATACATAAATTATTCTCCTATCTTTAAATCTGATTGGCAATAGATTCCATATTCCTCTAATTTACTTATGATCCATTTCTTTACATTTAAGTCATATATCCATTTTGATCTTTTCTTGATAAGTAGTATAAAAAAAGACATTAGTCAATACCTAGTTTCTCTCAGACTGTTTTCTAGTTTTCCCAACAATTTTTACCAAAGGGAATTCTTATGCAGAAAATCTAAATCTTGGTTTATCAAGCACAAAGTTATTTTATTTGCTACTGTATATCTATTCTATTTCACTGACCCACCATTCTATTTCTTAGCCAGTAACATATTGTTTTTCTTAAACTCTTACCTTCTATTTTAGTAACAGTTCTAAGATGGAAAAACTGGCAAGGGCTAGGCAATTGGGGTTAAGTGGCTTACCCAGGGACACACAAATATCTGAGATCAAATTTGAACCCAGGTTCTACCGACTCCAGGTCTGGTGTTCTATCTACTGTGCTACCTAGTTGCCCTTCAGATAGTTTTGATAATTAGCATCTTATAATACATTTTTGAAACCTGGCACTGCTAGATCTACTTTACAATTTTTTTTCCCATTAATTCCTTTGATTTTTTTACCTTTTGCTCTTTTAGTTGAATTTTGTTATTATTTTTTCTAGCTCTCCAAAATAATTTTTGATAATTTAATTGGGATGGCACTGAAGAAGTAGATTAATGTAATTAAATTTGTCATTTTTATTATATTTGCTCAGCCCATCCATGAACAATTAATATTTCTTCAATCTTTAAAATATGACTTTATTTAGGGGGCAGCTAGGCAGATCAATGGATTGAGAGCCAGGTCTAGAGATGGGAGGTCCTGGTTTTAAATCTGGCCTCAGACACTTCCCAGATGTGTGACCCTGGGCAAGTCACCTAATCCCCCATTGCCTATCCCTTGCTACTCTTCTGCCTTGGAACTAATACACAGTATTGATTCCAAGACAGAAGTTAAGGGTTTAAAAAAAAATATATATATATATATGACTTTATTTCCATAAAAAGTGTTTAGTAATTATGTTCATATACCTCCTGGATTTATCTTGGCAGATATGTTCCCATATATTTTATAATGCCAATGGTTATTTTAAATGAACTATTTCTTTACTATATCTTCTTGCAAAGCTTTGTTAGTACTGATGATTTATGTGGGAATAATTTTTATCCTGCTACTTTGCTAAAACTATTATTTCAACTAGCTTTTTTGGTTGAATTTCTAGGATTTTCCTGAACATTTTTTAATGAATAAGATAAAGTATCTAGGATTACAAAAAAAACAAATTATGTTGAAAGTTTTCAAAATGTTTAAAAAAAAGTTATGGATCCTAGGTTAAGAACTTTTGATTTAAAGTTAATGTACTTTATCATTTGTAGTTTTAAGGCTACATATTATAAAACAATATTAGGATAATACTTATGTCTTAAGTTCTTGGTTCCACTTAACTAAGAAAACTTTATCAAATATTCTGTTAACTATCAATTCTGAAACAATGTTCTTTCACTGACATCATTAATTATCATTCTTATGGAAGGAATGTCTAGCCCAGGAAGATCTCCTGAAGTGATCACAGCAATGACCGACTAAGAGAAAGAAGTTTTTTTAAATTAATTTGATTAATAGAAATATTTCTTGATATTACCTTTGACCAGGGTGAAGGAAGAATCCTTGTAAAGAGTGACAAAAGAATTCAATGCTTTTAGGAAAATTATACTCCATGGTAGGCTAAAAGTCAGATGACTATGTTCTGTTCAATGAATTAAAATTAAGTTACCTGAGCTTTTGTCTGAACTCTGTAATGTGTTATGTCTTACTGTGGAATTTGTCTTTTGGTGTACTACATGCTGTACTACAAATTATGACTAGGAATGAATGAGACAGAGAGTGAGACAAAGGCATGATGAATTTCTTTCTAGGCAAAGATGCTTAGAATTAGAATAATTTAATTAATAAAATTGTTTCTGGAAGGCCTGTGCTCAAAACAGAGAGAACAGAATATTTTTCTTCAACATCAGTATCTGTTCAAGACATTTACACCATTCTAACAATATGACATCATTTGGATTATAGACATTCTTCCTCACTTGTGGTGTAGTAGAAAGAGGCTGGTCTTGGAGTCAGGACTGAGATCAAATCTGGTCTTGGACACTTATTACATAGATGTCTGACCCTGGGCTAGTCACTTAATTTCTGCTTACCTCAGTTTCTTTATCTTTAAAATGGGGATAATAATAGTATCCTTCTTACAGGGTTGTTATGAGGATCAAGTGATAAATAATTGTAAAGTACCAAATTAACATTCTTTTTCCCCCCTCATGGATGGTTAGGTCAAACTCTATTGAATAGTTATTGAGGTTGTCCAAAAGGCTTGGCAATATTCCACAGCTTGATGCCACTAGCACAATGTCACTCACAAAGAAGGACATAAAGGACTGCACCATCTACTGGGAATTCTTTCTATTTGGACTGGACCTTCTCCATGACAGTGGCAAACACCTTTGGTAAGCATACCTTGCCTTGCTTTCTGCCTTGATTAAAGGGCTCTCAAACAATATTATCTTAAGTGTATTTTTCAAGGAATATTGTATATTTTGGTAAAGACATGACAAACAATTTGATGAAAGAGAGCACTTAAGGTGGCATTTTGCTGTGCTGGGTCAAAAAAAGACACTACAAATGAACAACAAATTGATCCCAGAATTAAAAAGGAGGAAAAGAAAACAAGGATTTATTAAAAAATACTTATTATGTGCTAATGAGCTAATGAACAATGAGCTAAGTGCTTTATAAATATTATCTCATTTCATTCTTACCACAGGTGTGGAAAGTGAGTGCTATTCTTTACATTTTGCAGATGAAGAAACTCAGGCAGATAGAAGTTAAGTGACTGATCCAGGATTACAAAGCTAGAAAGTTTCTGAGACCAGATTTGAACTTAAGCCTTACTGACACTAGGACCAATACTCTGTCTATCCATTACACCATCAAGCTGCCTTTAGATGGAGGAGAAGAGTAAACTAGATTACCTTTGGGAAATTAAAAGCTCCTTTAATGATCTCATGCTCTTCCCTAAACCAAAGGCCCATCCTTTTAGTAGCAATATAAAACCATCATTGTTGTATGGCTGGCTATGTGTCATGGAGCACTACAGTCTCTTAATAATTAAACATAAGTATCATTCAGAGGGCAATGGAAGGCTCCATCATGGGTATGAGCAGGCTGAAACCATAATAAATAAGGTAACAGAATAAAATATGCCATCTTTTTAAAAAAATCATTCCATCAAAGGTGATGGAATAGAGAGCCACTAAGCAGCACAGTAGTGACTGGCCCAGAATCGGGAGGTCCTGGGTTCAAATGTGACCTTAGACCCTTCCTAGCTATGTAACCCTGGGCAAGTCACTCAACCCTCTTAGCCAGCCCTTACTACTCACTGTTGAGAAGCTCTGTATAAACCTACATAGCATAAGAAGGCATGAATTAGTTTCCATCTACACTGTAGAAGGAAATGGATATATTTATTTTTATATATATATATATACATATATGTAGTATAGTACAGTATAGTATGCTATACAAATGCCCTTAGAGAAATTATCTGTAATTAAAACTTACAGAATTTTAGAGCTAGAATGGACTTTAGTAATCATCTTGTTCAACTTAAACTTTAAAAAAACTGTATCTCCAGTCAATATACCTGATAAGCAGTCATTCTGGCCTCTGCTTAAAGTTCTCCAATCAGGAGGCCTCCTATAGCAGCCTATTTTGGATAGCTCTAGGTAGCATAGTAGGTAAAGTGCCAGACCTGGAATCAAATCTGGTCTTAGACACTCAATGACTATGTGACCCCAAAAAAAATGTTTGCCTCAGTTTCCTCAATCTGTAAAATGAGCTGGAGAAGGAAATGGCAAACCATTCCAGTATCTCTTTTTCAAGAAAACCCCAAATGAATAATGAACTGGAGGAATTCCATGGGAACTGGAATGACCTCCAGGAATTGATGCAGAGTGTGAGGAGCAGAACCAGGAGAACATTATACACAGAGACTGATACACTGTGGTACAATAAAATGTAACGGACTTCTCCATTGGTGGCAATGCAGTGATCCTGAACAACTTGGAGGGGTCTAGGAGAAAGAATACTATCCACAAGCAGAGGAAAACTGTGGGAGTAAAAACACCAAAGAAAAAACAGCTCCTTGATTATATGAATTGAGGGGATATGGTTGGGGATGTAGACTCTAAATGATCGTCCTAGTGCAAACATCAACAACATGGAAATAGGTTTTGATCAAGGACACATGTAATACCAAGTGAATTGTGTGTTGGTTACAGGAAGGGTTGGGTTTGGGGAGGGGAGGTATGAATTTTAAAACTACTCCACCCTACTCAGACAGTACTTTAGAAGGTCTGATTTAGCTATTTCCTGATTAGTAACAATGGAGATACTTGGTCTAACAGAATCAAGTCTTGGAAACTCTAAATTTCTCCACCCTACTTAGTTTAACAAGGTCAGGAATGTCTGCACCATATTCGAGGATTAAGTATCTGATAAGATGGCCTTCAATAGACATGTGCAGAAACAGCAGACAGACCCCTGGGCTGTCCTAAGTCAAGCTAAGCTATCATTGGTACAGATGAGATGCAGAAAAGTGACATAAACCCATCTATATAGGGCACATCACTTTCTCTCTTCACCCTCTTTTCCCAGGGAAGTGTCTCTGGCTGGCAGCATGCTAAGCATTCCGACATCTTGGCATGGTGGCAGCTATTTGTCTGGGTTATGATGGTGAATTTTCCCTTAAGCTAATTCAGGTTCAGACATCTTGGCTGAGCCCCCTTGGAGTTCAGGCTGATTCCTTCCTCTTTTACTCTCTAAAACCTTACCTTATAGAGCCTCTAATCTTTCTGCCTGGCACAAGCCAGGCGCAAGAAATTCTACACCCTTTCCTTCTCCCTTCTTCTTAAATTTCTTTCTACTATATTAATTAAATCACCATAAATTTCCAGACTGAGTTGGGTAAATTTTTTTTTATTATTTGGGATATCCATGGTGACCAATAATTAATATAGTTTAGGTCACAATGCTAAAATTATCCTTTACAGAGGGAAAGAATATGATTCTTGTAACCAAGGAATAATGTTCTAAATTGACTAAATAAAATTTTCTGGAAAAAAAAAAGAAGAAAGAAAACCCCAAATGGAATTACAAGGTGTAAGACATGACTGAAAGTATTGTTAGGAAGCTTTTTCTGCCATTAAGCCTAAATTTGCCTCTTTGTATTGTCAACCCATTGTTCATAATTCTGCCTCTGGGACCAAATCCAATGCCATTTTAATATGGCTTCATTTAAGATATTTGGAAAGCAGTTATCAAGTCCTCCTCACTGTCACCCTCCACCTCTGACTTTCTCTTTTGCAGTTCTAGTTCTTTCAACAAATCTACATGTGATGTGGTCTCCAAATCTTCACCAATTTGCTTACCATCTTCTGTATGCTCAAAACTAAACACAAGACACATATATAAAAGTCAGCTTCCCTTATTACTTGGAAAGTAGACCAAAAAACAAAATCTAGAAGGGGTACAGTCCTTCTCTGTTGAGAACTTCCCCAGACATAAATAGTCTGTCTGATTATAACCAAAAAAAAAAAGGGAATACTCAAATGTATCTAATCTGCACAATGGGTCACAGAGTCCATAAATTCACCCCAAAAAGCAACAGACATTAGTACCAACAGTGGTTCTGTTCACACTTGATATTTTTTGACAATGTCTTCAATGTTACACTCTAACATCTGAAAAATTACAATTGATTTGCTCTCTATTAAGCACATGAATTTTGAGTTCTCTGTGTGTGTGTGTGTGTTTTAATATACAGTAAGATTTGTTCCATGAGTGAAATCATCCTTCTGGATTCAATTTGGATACTTTCCCTTAATTGTACTTTGACTCTGGGGAGCAGTACTTGTTCCCCAGAAGCAGACAGCAGCTTTGGGGTTGCTGTAAACAGACCAGAAGTTTACAGATAATTATTTAGTCAGATGAATATAATGGAAACATGTTTCTTTACTTAGTGACTTGTATGAACTCTAAGCACAAGGAAGATGAGCTGGACTTTCTTGAAACATAACCCATGGTTGCCTTTGTTAAGAAACACAACTCAACTGTTCATCCCCCACTTCTCACTAACATAAAGTTAAGCTCTTCTGATTTTGCCCTATAATAAGAATAGTTGACATTTCAAATTACTTTCAAGAGAACAATGTACTTTATACCCATTATCTGATTTGAACTGCACAAAATACTATAATGTAGGTACTACAGTTATTACTAATTGTCCTTATTTTATAGAAAAGTGGACTGAATTTCCAGAGTTACAGTATAACCACAGAATTAAACTATTTGTCCATAGCCAATATAGTGTTGATTATGGAATCCAGATTCAGGTCTTTTTAGACTCAAACACCAGCAGGTTTTCTAGTATGTTACACTACCTCTCCCTATGACCTTGGAGGCCAATTCCTGGCATTGATTTCCAGCTCAAAATCTGTCCCCCACATGAAATTGTAACAATACCATTTCCAAAACAGCTTTGTTGAAGGGAATTTCCAGAGTGATAAGCCAGAGTACAGGTTGGTATAGGAAAGGCAGTAACAAACAATACAAGCATCTTGCCACAAGTCTATGAAACAACCTAGTTTGTGTACCTTGAGATTCTCTGAATCTTAGTGCAGCTGTTTGGACAAAGAAAAAGGGGGAAGGAGGCTAAAATGCATTAAAGCATATTTAGAGAAGATATTGTTGGAGTTCCTAGAGTTGCCAAACCTGAATTTGCACCACAAGGCAAGATGCTTCTGCATAAGAACAATTTCCTGTTCAATCAATCTGAATAGCAAAACATGTAGGCAAAGGGCCAGGAACATCAAGGTCAACCAGAATGTGGAACTACCATCAGCAGTATGCTACCATGCTGCTGACCAATGAAAAATCTCTGGAGCAGGACTGTTTGAAATAATATTAATAATAATAACTAGCATTCACAATATATAGTTTGTAAAGGGTTCTACAGATATCTCATTTCATCCCAACAATTCTGAGAGGTAGGCACTACCATTATCCGCATTTTACAAATAAGGAAACTGAGGTAAACTAAGGTTAAGTAGTAGTCTCTCGGAAGCCGAGAATGACGACTGTCTTCGTGCATTATCATCTATTGATGTACTCTCATGTGGCTTTGGAGTCCAAAGGCTGAGGCGCACAGTTTGTGGCACATGGGGCCTGGGACGCCAGTTGTTACGGGAGGTGCGGTTGTGGCCTGGTGTCGGCGTTCACGCGCAGCGGCAAGATGTCGACGTCGCTCATCTTCAAAGGTGGTGGCGGCATGGTTAATGTGGGCTCGCCAGCTGCTTCTGACAGAGGCAGCGAGTTCTAGTTGCTTTGGTGTCATGCCAGCCCACTTCAAGTTTGACTTTAGCTGATCCTTGAATCTTTTCTTTGGTCGGCCTTGTTTCCTGAGTCCAGCGGACAGTTCACCATAGAATACCTGTCTTGGTATTCACTGTGGGTCCACGCGGATGACGTGTCCAGACCATCGTAGCTGGGCTTTGAGGACCAGGACTTCGATGCTGGTGGAGTTGGCTCTGTCGAGGACTTCCTGATTGGTGATTCATTCCTGCCATCGGAACCTCATGACTGAGGATTGGTTAAGTAAGAAGAAGAAGAAGAACTAACATTTACATAGCACTTGTCATGTGCCAGGGACTAGCACTAAGACTTTATAACAATTATTGTCTCTTTTGATCCTCACAACAACCCTAAGAGATAGATGCTATTATTAGTCTTATTTTAAAGATGAGAAAAGCAGGTAAGTAGAAGTTAGGTGGCATGCCCTCTGGGTCACATAGCTGGACTGGATTTAGACTCGGGTCTTCCTAACCAGTCCTTCTGCTCTGACCACTGCACCATCTAACAGTTTTCTAGAGAACTATTTGACATGACATTTAATCCTGACTTGTCTTTGACAAGTCAAGTTTGGTTTTGAGTAGCAGCAACTCACAACTGTATCCCCATTGCTCTTTATTTTCCCTTTTTTGACAATGATCAGAACACAAACTCCAAATATACAACTATTCACATTTAAATAACCTCTCTAAAACATGTGTTCATATTGTTAATGAGCTTTAAATTCATGGAACAGTCTGCAGCCTGACAGCAAACCCTGAAACTGTTGAATAGTGAGTGGTACCTTACATTATTCTCTTTTAATATATTCGCTTGCTAGCCAAAGCCATAAAATTGTTTTTACCAAATTGAATTAAGGAGAAAATGACTTAGTAAGGAAAAATACTGACCAGAAAGAAATGACTCCTTAGTTTCTATTCCCTACTTTTCTATATCTGGCACCGATACTTATTAGTTATGTGATGCTGGGCAAGTCACTTAACCCTATTTGCCTCAATTTCTTCATCTATAAAATGAGTAGGAGAAGGAAATAGAAAACCACTCCAGTATCTTTGCCAGAAAAACCTCAAACGGGGTCACAAAGAGTCCGACATGACTGAAATGATTGAACAATAAGAAAAGTTTTTCTATATAGACCTCATTCTATTCTATATATGTGATCTGGAAGAGGAATGAAGAGTATGGAGACATAGAATCAAACAAATATTTTGATTTTATGATTTCATCTAAAAATTGAAGATTTTACTTGATTGCTTGACAACAAAGAAAAATAGCCTGTGAAGATGAACAAAATAACATATGTAATATGCTTTGAGTTCTTATTTTTTTAACTAGACCCATGATTTCATGTGTATAAGGAGATACTGGTGAACAACTTTCTCCTACATACCCATTGGTATCTAGTAAGCAACTTATAGTTTTAGAGAATTGCCTGAAGCACTGAATGGCTTACCCAGGGTCATATAACCAGTGTGTGGCAAAGACAGGTGAATTAATGTCTTCCAAAACTCTTTAGAAATTTTTTATCTATACAATACCATGATTTTTCATGTAATATAAATATGATCTATATTTTACTGGATATTTTATATAGCAATTTAAGAACTGATAGCAATATGTGTAGAATATAAGCCACTTAACTTGGAAGGGTTTTTTGTTTTGTCTTACTTTCTGTCTTAGTAACAACTCAAAGATAAAAGGGCAAGGGCTGGGCAAATGGGATTAAGTGGTTTGTAACCTTGTAAGGTTCATCTGATTCTTTCTTCCATATTTGAATATGGCTTCTTTTGAGCATGCCAATAAAGAATAATAGCACATTCACCCCTTCTTCCTCCCTTCTATATAATGAACTCCTTTTATACTCCATTTTCTTCTGCCTCTTAAAAATACTAGAACCAGTTCATCCTTCTGGCCTTCACGTTCTCTCTCTTAACATATTCTTTGAAGACATTAGGGTTCTTAAGGGACACTTATTTCTTCTCCTGAATCAAAATGTTAGTAGTATATCATGTGAAAATTTAACACTAGCCTGTATCCTTTTCTTTGGCACCACAAGACCCTAAGATTAACTCTATTTTTAAAGTTATACATATATATATATACATATATATCTTTTGCCCTTTAGGAATACTGCATTCTAAGATGTCCTCTCATTTACAATAGAATCTGCCACATATATAATCCTGTTTATAATTCCATGGCAATTTTGAACTTTTTTCCCAGTTGCTTCCAACTTTTCTTTAGCCAGGATGCTCTGATTTTGTGCTATGACCTTCTCAGGACATTTCCTTTATGGAATTTTTTTCAGAAAGTAACTGGTGGATTCTTTACATTTTCCCTTTACTCTCAAATTCCAATAGATATGGGTGACTATCTGTTATGATTTCTTAAAATAAAATGTCCAGACTTTTTTGGTTCTTTATAGTTTACAGGGAGTCCAGTAATTTTTTAATTATCTCTCTTTGACCTGTTTTCAAGGTCAGTTGTTTTTGTTGCTAGATCCTAAGATCTGAATGTAGAGCCAAGATATTTTCTTCTATTTTTTCAATATTTTTATTTTGGTCTACTATTTCTTATCTCATCAAAACACTGGTTTCTGTTTATTCTATTTTAATTTACAGAGAATGCATAACTTGGATAAAATTTTGCCACTTTCTGTTCTAAGCTATTTATTAATCTTTAAATTCCTTCCTCTAGAACTCTGTTGGTGAACTTATGGCATGCGTGCCAGAGGGAGGTGCTCCCTTTCCCCTCTCCACACACACACCTGAGGTCATCTCTCACATGACCCTCTCATCTTCCCAGCAGCCCAATGGGAGCACTTCTTCCCTTCCCTGTCTGGGGTAAGGCAGGGGTTCACACATGTGGCATAAGGTTTGCACACAGTCTCTAAAAGGTTCACCATCACTGCTCTAGAGCTTTTATTCTATTTTTTTTTATCTTTTGCAACATTTCATCTAGATACTCATTTAATCCTTAGACATAATCTACTTTTTCCTTTGAGTCTTTAAAATTGTTAAGGAGATAGTATCTTCCTCTTGTATAATTAGAAATCTGTTTCCCTAAAAACTACATTTCCTGGGAGCCCACTGACTTCCTGTCATTACGTACTTCCTGTAAGCAGGGGATATTATGCAGTGGGGTTCTTGGTCCTGCTCTCTTTACTTCCTGTTGGTGACTAGGTGGTAAGTGGAAATTTTGAACAGGCTGATTAGCCATGGGTGCGTGGTTTTTATTTTGTTACCTTTTTATTCCTTTACTTCTAATAATCATTAATAAATCTCTTAAAATAATATTTTAATTATTATACATAAATTTTTATTTTTTACACTCTACATTGAGTTTTTATAGATTTTTAGATCAGATCTATGATAAATCATTATAGTAGTCAATGTCTTCTTTTGTTTACTCATATCTTCAACCTTCCCTGAACTGAGGCTTTGTGCTAGATTCAGGCTTTTCCCCTTATTGTACATTGGATATAAAGGGAGATAGTTGGCTCTACTTGGTCTCAATTTAGGTCACCTAAGTTTCTGTGGCAGAAGCTTCCAGGCAGGTAGGTGGCACAGTGGATAGAATGTTGAGAGTTAGGAAGACCTGAATTAAAATCCATCTTCAGGCAGTTATTAGCTGTGTAATCCTGATCAAGTCATTTAAGATCTGTCTGCCTCACTTTCCTCAACTATAAAATGGGGATAATAATAGTACTTCCTCTTTCGGTTGCTGTAAGAATCAAATGAGATTATAATCCCATTTATAAAGTCCTTATGGTAGTAGCTGGTACATAGTGGATACTTAATAATTGTTTATTTCCCTAATTTTCCTGTATTGACTTTCACCTCCCAGAATAAAACTATGCTAATTGTATTGGGAAGTTTTAGGCTCTTTTGTATACAGACAGATGTATCTGATGAGCTCTATAGCATCTCAGAGTAGAATTCTATAGACCTTGCAGTTTCTGAGTCTGTATTGCCCTGGTCTAAGTGTAGCTACACCAACTTCCCAGTTCTTCCAAGAACCCCACTAAATTTTTCAAGGTCCACTGAAAACTTTCAATAACCTTAGGGCTTTCTCTGCTTTTGTTCTTTCACGATACAGAGTTTTGCTAGCTAGAGTTGTCTCTGGCTCATCTCTCATTGTACTGGAAGGCTTCTGCCATATATTCTTGCCCCTTTTGTATTGAGTGTTGGCTTCTAACTGATGTTTTGGCCAGTTCTAGAGTAGATAAAGGCACTGAACTTTCTCATTGGATTTCTTGATTATTATCATTTCATAGATCATTATCAATCTGAAGTTATTTTTAGATATATGTAGGAGCTGGACTGCCTGCCTCCATTCAAGTAGCAATTTTAGCTATAAGAACAATGAGACATTTCAATAGGACTTTAATAGAAATGCCTACTTTCTTCCAAACCTTAAAATGAAGTTCATTCTATCAAGAACTGGAAATAAAAGTAGGTGTATATGGAATGGGAAACAGCTAAATAAATTGTGATGTATGCATATGGTAGAATATTACTGTGCCATAAGAAAGGATTCATATAAAGAATTCAAAGAATATGGGAAGACAGAGAAGTATAGGAAGAACTAAAATAGAATGAAGGAAGCAGAACCAGGAAAACTACATATACAGGGTCTACAAGAATAAATGGGAACAATAATAATAACTTAACTAAATTGAATACAATGTAATTATAATGCCCAATGTTGGCCCTAGGAAAGAGATGAGAAGAGGTATCTTGTCCTCTTCTTTGTAGAAATAGAGGACTATAAACCTGCCAGATTTATCTGATGTCTTGGTTAATTTTACTGAACTACTATTCTCTATTTTATTGTTATTCTTTATTCTTCAGTTAGAGGTTAGAGGTTAACTGGTTAGAGGATGGTTGAAGGATGCATTTGGAAATGATTGTGACTCCAAATTTTAAACTATCAATAAAGATATGTCACAAATTAAGTTCATGCTTATATCTCACCCAAATTCCTATAATTATTGTTTAAATCTAATACTTGACCTTTATATGTAGATAGACAGCCCTAAAACATGTGGTTAAGTAGGAAATGAAGTAAAGTAAAATCAAACAAAAATAATAACAATTCTATAAAAGGTGAAATAAAAAGTTAAAATATCAGTTCATAAAATGTTGTTATTGCTTATCAAGGTACAATATTAGATGTTTAATTTTATTCAAGAGTATAAATTTGAAGTCAATAAATAGTAGGGGCAGCTAGGCAGCACAGTGGACAGAGTGCCATAAAAAGTTGGGAGGAACTGGGTTCAAATTTGGCCTCAGACACTTCCTAACTATGTGACCCTGGGCAAGTCATTTAATTCCTTACCACTTTTCTGTCTTATAAATGATAACAAAATAAAAGGTAGGATCTAAAAACAAACAAAAAACAAATAAAACAATGTGACTTGGGAGACATATAGTATAGTTCAGGAATTAAATAGGCCTGCTAACACACCCCAGGAGCTCTGAATGGCACCAGTGCAGACCCTATTCCACCTAATCTGTTGGATGCTAACTCAGGGATAACATTAAAGCAAAGACTCAGGATGCAAGAGAGAGGCAAGTCAAAATGACCCACAAGAAAGGAAAGTGAGGAAGTCTAGAGAACAAGAAAACAAAATTTGCTGCTACTCCAGCAGCTGGCGCTGCTGTCAGAGTCACTGCCAAAGCTTCCTCTGCCATTCCCCAAACTTGAAATATGTCAGGGAATGAGTCATAAAGCTGTTGTTGCATGTGGGCTGACTAAGCAGTTTTTCTCAGAGCCCAATGACTAGGGAGAGAGGAAAGGGTTCTAACTCCAGAGGCTTCCCACACCCACTCAGCCTATGCCCTAACCTTTTTATCTACCTCCCAACTCAACATGAATAGGTAGGGAGAAAAGTGAGAATCTGGGGCCTTCTAATTGATTTGGGTACCCAAAAAGAGTCCCTTTCCCAGCACCTACTTCATCATTCTTCAACTCAATGGATGCCTCAGTTGGAGATCTAAGAAATTACACTCTCAACTAATTAAGAGATGTATAAACACTTGATATTAATTTACTGTGAAAAGGAGAGTTTAATCTATTTTTAAATGATTGGGACATGAAATAGAGACATTGAATTTATCATCTTTATTCTGTATTGATTTAAAATCTTGAACCCTAGAGATTATAAGGAGACTATAATCCCCTTTTCCTTTTCCTGTTTGCGCGTCTCTGTACATGGGGGGAGTTTTGAGTTTCTGTTTTCCGTCCACATGTGGCTCTCTAGTTTCATGGTGGAAGAGGGAGAAGTGGCTTTTGGTTTTTGCTAGCCTTACTTCCTTATATTTCAAGCTAAATATTTAATAAATATTATTAAATATAATGCTTTTAGTACTGGATATTAATTTTAATCTATACAATTCTTTCTTAAAAAGCATTATTTGTTATATGAGTCTTAACTATAATAAAACTAGTGCATTTATAAAGTTACTTATTACTGCTGATATTATATGATTATATCTATATTTGAAAAGTCAAGTGAAGAGCTGAAACAAATTCACAAAATTAAGGAAAACACTTCAAATTTGATCATCTGCATGAAAACTTACAGGTAAATAAGGCTCAGATAAACCTAGAAGGACTTGTGTGAAAATAGTGTAGAATAAAGTGAGAAGAACCAGGAGAAAATTTTATATGATTACCACATTATGAAAACAAACAACTTTGAAAGACACAATAAGTCCAATAATGAAATGATCAACCATGATTCCAATGGACCACTGATGAATTATACTTTGGATCTCTTGACAGAGAGTACAGAATTTTAAATACATTTCTGAACATAGCCAATGTATGGGTTTGGTTTTACTCAACTATACTTCCTAATTATAAAACGTGGTGTGTTTGGTTTTTTGATGGGAGGCAGATTTGTTGGGGAAGAAGGGATAGTGAGAGCAGGGCAAAAAACAAAATGATAGGATAAAAACGAAGCATTAATTATACACAGAAAAGAACAGAAGGAAGTTCAGAGAGAAACCTAGACAAGCAAGACAACTTTGAAACCAAAGTGCCAAATGTTCTGAATACTTCTAAAAATAACAAGCTATAAATAATTTAAATTTGTGATTTTGTTTATAGTACAAGTCTCTTTTTCTACTCTTTGTAAATGAAAATGTTAGCATTTATCACATTCAGAATAAAACCAAAAAAGTTTACTTAAATTTTTAAAAGATAGTTTAAGGGTCAATATCTGTCGAAGAGTACAAGGAAATGGATAATTCCATGAAGAACTCAAGACTCTCCCCCTCCCCCTTCCCAATTAAATGGACAGAGATGGAGAGAATTTCAAGCAAAGACTGATATGGGGAAAAGAGAAAAACAGATTTTAAGAGTGAAATAACATCTCTTTTTTTTTCTTTAAACAATATAAAGATTCCAATGGACAAGGAAAAATAACAATAAAATGTCCCTTCCTCTGCCTCTAGACAAAGCAGCAGTAAAATTGTCCCCAGACTAGACTTTTGGTAGACCCTGAATGATTTATGCTCTGGAAATAAATCAAAGCATTAAGAAATGAAGTTCAGTAAAAAAAACATAGGGTATACATCTGGGCCAAACTAAATGGGCACTCATCTAGAGGAAATAGATCTATTGATATTTCTTCCTCATGGTATTAAAAATAGAAGGAAAGATCTGACAGGGAGGAAACCTTAGTATGACTGATGTTTATGAAACACCTACTACATTGCAAAATGCTTTGTGTTATGTTGGTAGGTTGAGGATACAAAAGGAAAGGTAAACACACATGTTAAGACAGTCAGCTTGATGTCATTCAGAAGTGTCAAACATATGCAATATTCCAGGGAGCTTCTGGAACCAAATTAAATTTAAATTGGAACTTCCTTATTGTGTGATCCTAGGCTCGCCACTTAACCCCAGGTACCTAGGTCTTAGTGTTCCTCTACCTTAGAATCAATATCAAATCTAAGATAGTTCATCATCTTGGTTCAAAGTATTATTTTTACAAATATGGAAACTAAAACGCAGAGATGTTTTGTCAAATGAGATAATGTCTGTAAAGTGCTCAGCATGGTGCCTGGCATATAGTAGGCACTTAATAAATATGCCTTCTTTTCCCTTCCTTTTGTTCAAAGCCATGTGATAACAAGGAGAAGAACAAGGAATTCTTTCAACCCAGGTTGTATAACAACTAATCTAATGTTCTTTCCATTGTCCCAGTGGGGTCAAACTCAAGGAGAAATAATAGCCTCTAATTGAGGATTCCAGTAGTGGCATATTGGCTTAATTTTTAAATGTAGCATACTTATGTTCTTTTATGCTTTTAATTATTTTATTAAAACTTTCCCAATTACATTAAAAAGGTTTATCCTTGTCTAGCTCTATGATCCAAAAATAGCTCAAATTTCCATAGGGTTTTATGCTTTACAACATAATTTCCTCACAACTTAGTAAGGCAAATAGTACAAGTTCTATTACTAATCTTTTTTTTTTAATAAGAAAATTGAAGTTAGGGGAAGTTAATGGACTTGTAAGGAAATGTGAGAGAAAGAACTGAAACCTAAGACCTCATCACTACAAGTTCAATCAGAAATATTAAATCAGTGCAATTTATAGAGTTTATGATAATCTGGATAAAAGTTGACTTGAAATTTACTTTCTTTTATGAATTAACATTGAAATTGTAAGCAAGTGTTCAGGGGGAAGAAAAACAATTAAAAATTTAAGAGAGGCAGTAAGGTGGCTCTGCGGATTGAGAGCCAGGCCTAGAGATGGGAAGTTCTGGGTTCCAATTTGACCACCAACACTTCCTAGCTGGGTGACTCTGGACAAGTCACTTAATTCACATTGTCTCACCCTTACTGCTCTTCTGCCTTGGAACCTTAGGGTATTCCTAAGAATTTGAGGTGACCCAATATAAAATAAATGCCTCATAGAGTGAATTCCCTATTGTGGAAGATTTCAGGAGAGGATTGCTGTATAAGAGGGGTCCCTTATAACCCTAAGATGCTATGCTTCCATTTACATAGAAATGTAACAAGGCAATATTTCCGTGGTTTTGGGATCTCATCAATATGGTTACTCCAACCATCCTATGCAAATATGCAAAGTAATAACAATTAACAAGAACAATGTAACAAAGGATACTCATTGGATTACACTTACTAAGGTGGAGAATGGGCAAAGTGGACCTAAAGAAGGAAGGAGTTATCAAAACAGTGAGGTGGACGAAATTTTTCTTGATCCCTATTCTTTCTTGAGCACACCTTTCCTTTCTCTTCTCAGTGCATTCAGTCTATTACAGAAGAAAATATGGTTTGAGAAATCATCTGCCATCACTCAGTCTGGAAGTGAGAAATTCTGCCCTATATTTATTATTTATATGTAATTCTAAAACCCCTATGTGAAAAATGTCATATTGCAATGTACATTACTTGCCAAGATTCTGTCTTGGTCTCTTTCTTAGTAATTCTTAAAGATCTACCACAAGACAACTTAAATATTTCACAAATTCAAAGAATTTCAGAGTTGGAAAGCACTTCAATAACCATCCATTCCAATAGATATGGGGGTGCAAATCCCTACTTTGTTACCACCCAACAAATAACCATTCAGTTTTTGCTTGAAAAGCTATGTTAGTTTATCAGACTATTTACTGCCTCAAGAAGGTGGAGAAGAAGCAGGTAGGGAGAGAATCTGAATTACAGAATGTCAGATAACAATTGTGGAAAACAGTTTCTACATGTAATAGAAAAAAAATTTTTTTAAGGAAAAGCTATGATAGGGGGAACCTACCAGTTTCTATGACAGTCCATTCCACTTTTTAAAGTCTGACTTTTAAAAAGTTTCTCCTTCACCCCATATGAGAAATCTAAGACATTTGTAAGTACAGGCATCCCTTCCACATTGTGAGTGTTAGGTGTGTTAATGGCCCTGTGCCTTTGCAATCTGGAAAACCCAAGTAAAATGTTTTGGCCCTCCCTTCATACCAGAGAAGTCTGAATTTTTTCTTTTTCTTCTATGAAGTAGTTACAGTACTTTATTGCAAAATTTCGATTAAGTATTTGGTCATAGGCTATATGTAGGTCAAAGTTAACATTTCTAGCCTTTAGGTATCATCTGCTGGCTTTCTCATTCTTTTCACAAACTTTAACTTCTTACTTTAACTTTAAAAAAATTAATTATGTGCATTTGTGGTATTACAAAACAAAATGTTGACATTCTACAATACTATACATATATCTTTTTTATGCATTTCTGAATTCCTTTTTCTGTGTCATCTGCTAGCCTTCACCTATTATCTGAAACTTCCACAAAACTTCCCATTTAATTTTTTGTGCTGACTCAGAATATATTGAAACTGTGATGGGAAAAGTTGCGATGTGGGAGGGATACCTGTATTTCTACATCATGATCCTTCTCTAGACAGTGTAATCTAAAGGAGGTTGCTTCAGAGAAAAATTAGTCTTCTGCTTTCCAACCACTCTGGGAAAATAAAGGAAATATTTTGTACTTGGGAAATGATGAGAAATTTACTATAAGACAGTTTCATTGTGGTCTGATGATGAAAACTGGGCACCTTCCTTCTGAAATCACTTAACCTGAAAAGAAGTAAGAACTCAAGAAGTCCTTAGGCACTAGCATGTAAAGGACTCAGAAATACACCAACATTATCCATGGAAAGGTATACTTGAGATAGGCAAGGAATTACCTGAGATAGGTAAGTGTTGGAAAGATGCTATAGAAAAGGCAGGCTCATTAAGCATGAGAAGGAATCTTAGCAGAGAACTCTTGAATAGAGCTGTCCACTCTACTTGGGATGCTATCCATTTCCATAATAATTCCCCATGTACTTAATGGTTCCAAGAGGCATCCACCATATGCAAAGATGGCAGCTTCCAAGATGTAATTTGCAACACCAAAAGATAATCCCAAGATATCTCCCCTAAAATAAGAATGCCCAATGGTCCTGGATTCAAGTGTAGAGGTGGTGCTTGACTGATAATTACTCACTGAGTGACCCTGCGAAGTCACAAAAAGAGGGATTTTAAAGCTGAAAGGGTCCTCAGGAGCTATTTAATTAAAGTGATATCTGAAAGGAATCCACACTAAAACATACAAGTAAGTAAGGCATTCAGCCTCTGCTTGAAAATGACATATACAAAGAAGAAACAAAAATAGCTCTTGTCCTCAAGGAACTTATATTCTAAAGAAGATGACATGAATGAATATAAATTAGTATATACACAATATAGAGTAGATGAAAGGAAACAGAGGGAAAGCTATTGTAGCTGTGTAGACCTTAAAGGCCTCCTTTAGAAGGTGACATTTTTGCAAAGACTTGAAAGAAATCAGAAAAAATGGGGGAGAGTATTCTAGGAATAGAGGAGCTGCCAAATGATTTTCATAGGTCTCAATAAACCCTTGTAGTTCCCTATTGTTTCCAAAATTTTGATAAAGCACATAGTTGACAAATACTCCTAAATATTTGTAGGAAGAAATAAAATTTATTTACACAAGTTAATATACAGAAGGAAAGAGAAAAATTATTCAAGGGTATTATGAAAAGGAAGGATGAAATCTTTCAGAAAGAAAGAAAACTAAGCCTGCGGATATCTCACTCTGTGTCCTGGCCGAAATCTAGAGCTCCTATTCAGCTTTCCAAAGGTACACTAACCAGTGAACTGGAAAAAAGCTCTCCTGTTCAACTTAGGCAACATTCCCATAGTACCAGCTGCCATTAAAAAATTGTGGACTATATTCTGTGTCCCTTAAATTATATCAGGCAGAGATTCAAGAGTAATAAAATCAAAGAAAATCTGAAACACAATCTCAAATAAAAATAAACATTCAAGTTGATCAAGGAAGCTTAATAATAAACTAAAAGGAAGCAGAAATACAATCATCAAGGATCTTGAATCTATCAGGGAGACAACATGCATCTGAATGAGTAAAAGGTAAGAATATGAGTGAATATGAGAGACTAAATATGAGTGAAATATACAATAACTGTCAGAGAAAGGACACTTTCCCTAGGGGTTAAGGAGAGATATGTGGTGAAGTTGTGATTTTAGCCTTGTGATTCATTTGGCTAAGAAATAGGGAATAGGGAAAAGAATGGAGCAGTTGTGGTTGTTATTTTTTTAAATCTTACCCTCTCTTAGTACCAATTCTAAGACATAAGAGTGGCAAGGACCAGGCAACTGGGGTTAAGTGACTTGTCCAGGGTCACAAAGCCAGTAAATGTCTTGAGGCCACATTTGAACTCAGGCTTTCCTGACTCTAGCCACAGCACCAATAATTTCAAGCCAGCATTTCAAAAAATGCAGCATCATAGTTTATATACAAATTGTTGTTCCTAAAAGGCTTGAAAACAGTATATCACCTACTTAGAAGAAAAAATAATAATTTCATTATCTTGTTTACTTTTCATTTGTTCAGCAAATCATCTTTCCAGGACAAGACAGAGAGCAATCTTAGCCTAGGTCCTGTCTGAATTAGCATAAACTCTGAACAAGTGAGATTCAAAGTCTGGGTATCACTACTCAGTTTCTTCAAATTCCCATTCTCCTCAACAAGTTTATTCTGAAAGAACTGCCCCAATTTGGGGTTTCACCCTGGGCTGGCCTAGCCACCAATTTCTCAGCAATCCAAAGCTTCAGTACATCATTTGAACTCAAGCTTTCTTAGGTTGCTTCTCCCCCTATGCTATTTGCAGCTGCCCTGGTTTCAATGGCCAAAGAGCAGCTGGTTAGATGTCCTGGTGTCACCCATTCTTCACATATGGAAAACCCAGTAGAGTTGCCCTAGCAGCAAGCAACACTTAAATGCTGGTGGACTGGCTGCATGCCAGGACCTAGTTGTTGGTAATCCTGTCTTGCTGTTTAGAGTGTTCAGGAAGACAAAACACCACTTATGACCATTCAATTAAACAGCCAAAAAAAAAAAAAGGAAAGCCAGATCTCCTGGTTCCTCTGACCTATTTAGTGATACCTACTTGTTTATGTAGTATTTTCAGCCACTCACTGTAAAAACAACAATCATCCCTTAAATTGCATAATCACTATAGAACAACATGTTCTTGCCTCCATTTTTTGCTGCCAAATTGCTACTGATAGAAGATTCATTTCCTGTGACACCTGGTAGTGTCTCATGACCAGAATGACAAAGTAAACACCTCTCCAATATCGACTACATTTGGGTGGAATAGAAGTGCCAGAGGGTGATTTGCTTAGGAAGTCATGAGGAACTACAACATTCTTCAGCACTGCCTACCTTAGACGGAAATGGATATCAGATGGCAAATTGTTTCCCAGAGAGAAATCAGCATTGCACCATATCTACTGAGCTGAGAATACATTTCTGTCTTACCCATTCATCCTACTGCTCTGGTCTCTCAACTCTCCCCCCAAAACAAGCCACAAACTATCATCTGTGTTGCCTTTAGGGAAAAAAAAAATATTGGGTTTTTTTAAATCAGTTATGAAGGGATGATTGGAGTGAATCTTAAATTGAAACAGATGGAGTCAGCAGCTATGCTGGCAAAAAGCAGTTGTACGATTAAATTGACATATGGAACTGCACTTTTCACAGGATTATGTTTGAATTTTAATGTTCTTGACCTTGTTACATTCCATAATCTATCATTAGTGGAAAGTCATAATAATGAGAGTCACCTTGACCTGATATTTAAAACCAACTAACAAGCTTATATTCTGGACATGTGAATCCATTGATTAATTCTTTATGTAAAATATTTCTATATACACACATACATAATATATATTAAATGTGAGAGACAGTGTAGCATAGTACATAAAAAGCTGGACTTGAACCTATAAGTCTTGAATTCAAGTTCTACCTCCAATACTAATACATAAAGGCTGGATGACCCTAGGTAAGCAAGGCATTTAAACTTTTAGGGACCCAGACAATTCTGTGACTATATATTGGAGAGAAGATGCTAACTGGCACTCATCTTAAGAGTTCCATATGCCAATGAAATCACAAGTCATTTCCCTTTCCCTATGTAAAAATGGAGATTTGAACCCCAGACTTCAATCCCCAGAAGTCCTTGGCCACTTCCCAGAATGCTTTGTAACCTCACCTGAATTCCTACCTGGGCCGAGAACAAATTATTATTTAAAGGGTCTCCGCCTGTGGCTCACTTTCTTCCTACTTCCACTTCTAAGCAGACGCGTCTCTCATGATGTAAGTGAAATTAATGGGCCTTTCGGGCCTCCTAGGCATATGCTTTCTTACTTGTATTTTCTTAAATTCTTAATCTTTAATAAACCTCATAAAATATAATACTTCTAGCAGAGAAACTAATTTTACCTGCAACAGTTTTGGCGTAACCACTTTGGGAAAAACGAAATACCCTCAATCTTCTGATCTACTTTAACTAAGTTCAGCCTTTAACAGCTAGTGCCTAGTTTGTTTTTTAAGCCATGTTTCTCTGGCCAAGGTTTTTTACCCTTGCAAAGCTGTTGCTGATTCAGCTTGTTCCAGCCATTAGATAGATCGCGGGCACCCGGCCCTGCCTGCCTGCATTCCTGCCTCTGCTCCAGACCTGTTTGCTGTTTGTCGCTCACCTGGCCCCAGCCCCAGCTCGTTCTGTCTGCCTGCAACCCGGACCTGTTTGACCCAAATCTCGATCACCTGGTGAGCCCCAGCAAACTCTAGTCTCAGAGCAGACTGCTCATTGCCCCAGGCCCAGGACTCATTTCTACCAGCTGGTAAAGACAGGGAAGGTAATTTTCCCTTAGGCTATGATTAGCCTCCACATGGACTGGGGGCAGGGGATCACAGGAGGGGAGAAAGAAAGGGAAAGAAGGAAAAGACTTTTGCATGGAATATTTAAAAGGATATCTTTTAACTATATTGATCATTTCATTTACTTCACATGAGATTCAGGAAAAAAATTCAGCTCTATGCAACTCTTTAGCTAACTTTGGGGAGGCAGCTGGGTGGCTCAGTGGACTGAGAGCCAGGCCTAGAGACGGGAGGTCCTTAGTTGAAATCTGGCCTCAGATACTTCCCAGCTGTGTGGCCCTGGATGGGTCATTTAAACCCCATTGCCTAACCATTCTTCTGCCTTCCAACAAAAGGCATCTAAATGGATAAAAAACCAAGGAACTTTAAAAAGACTGGAGGTTATATTTTTAAGGCATTTCAGACTCCAATGTTTTATAAAAATCTCTGTATTTCTATTGCATTTTACTGATTGCTTTGTTTAAGATTTAACTTTGTGATTTTAAATTCATATATTACTGCATTCAATGTTATTCTGTTATACTGTTCGTTTTAATGTACTGAGTTTTAACTACTGTTATGTTGTTGCTTTTCCCCTATAACCACACTGAACAAACATTATTAAGCCCATATAAAAACAGCTTTTCTATTTTTGACTTTATAAATTGTCACAAAGAGGATAGATGAACTCCTTCAGAACATTGCTACAATTGTAACCGTTGGAAAATTAAATGAGCTAAATATCTCAAGTCAATTTTAAGGGTTCTTTAGACATGGTTTTTAGAATTTTTCTTAACAATCTCTGGTCATTTTTGCCTGTCCCTAACACGAGGTGTAAGGCCCATTCTAGTAGCTTAAGTGAAATACAATTATAACCCCCAACCTTCCTGCATTTCTAAAAATGTGAATGGAAGTTAGGCAGTTAATCTCAGGGCATTTGTACCCCTAAAAAGCCTCAAAAAAAGGAGCTTCTCTCATTTATACTCTTCAGCTCATTTTACTTCCACCAGAATGATCTCTAGATTTCTTGATGATGTTCTAAACCCAAAATGAGTTTTACTTTATTTAAAAATGTATTTGCCAAGGTTGAAAGATTTGCTACATTTGTAAAAAATTGTGACAAATATCCATCAGTTCATAGGCTTTAAAAATGCCATATAGCAACTTATGTAAAAAATTATACTGTGTTTGTTTGCTATTGTAATTAACTGGGCTATTGAGAATTTTGGTGATATTGATACCACATATTTGTACTACTGCTCAATTCATTTGCTTTCACTCACAGTGGATCATGGCCAGATATGAAGAGGAAATGGATCTCATTTTTGGTGAAAAAGCCTTGTATTATATATTTTCCTAGCTGACACAGTGTGTCAATGATTATAAGCTACTTTTTTGAATTTTTAACTCTTTTATTATATTTTTCTTGCATGTGCAATATACTATTTCAGTTTTTTTTATTTTTTCTCTCCTTTTTATATTTGAAGCACATGTCACCAGCATTAAGGTTTTCTTTAATTTTTTTGATTTAGCAGTAATATAAGTTTCAAATACATTTGCTAATGCATGCCCTAAAAGCTTGAGACTATAAAAATGATGCCACTAATTGTTTAAAAAAAATTCATGGGACTTTACTTAATAATTCTGTCTGATTCCAGGACAAGATATATACAAAAGAGCCATTGCACAGGGCCAAAGATAAACCAATCCAGGTCGAATTGATGCACTTCCAAGCCAATACAAAGGACTTGAACCTAGTGTGAAGACTCAAGACTGTGATGTTTAACATATGTTAAGACATAGGCCTTCCTTGTGTCCACACTCACTCTGAAAATACAAATGAGTATTCCCAAACTTCGCTCCTACTTGGCTCCTATAATCTGGTCCCTTTTCTATCTTTCATTGTGTGGTAACTTTCTGTAGTTCTTGCTACTAGATTGGGTAAATGCTTACTTGCTTAGATCATCTAATTGGGCCCTGATTCAAGGACCTGTTATAGATTTATTTTTCCTTTACTTAGAATTTTTACACATAAGACTTTGATAGTCTATATTTTCATCCAGTAATTTTCTTTTTTATTTGGATTTTTCTGATGTCTTTTTAATTCCTCTTGCCAATAGATTCATATACCTCATAACTCAGCCATGCATCCTTAAGTGATCCTGTGTTTTTTAATCACCCTTTTAATGGGGAAATGTAAAAAATATTATTATTTTAAATTGCAAAGTTAAAATTCCTCTTGAGAAGAATTTTAGGTAAAAAAACATACTACCTCTCCGAATCCAGAAACTGAACTGCTTGGAGAAGGCACTTCGAAGATGCCTCCAGACCACAAGCTGCACAAGAAGATCAAAATGAACTTTGGGTGTGGTTGATTGAACATTTATTTGTATGTATACTTTCATGCCAAAGGGGACTGTCCCCTAACTGGCTTTTTGTCAATGCGCCCAGCAATTATTGGTTTTGTTCTTTTTTCCTCTTCCTCAAATTATTGTGATCTTTAAGTTGATTGTGTTTTCACGATCCTTTGGGAAAAACCATTTTCCCAGAGGATCATATGCGTAATTGTAAAAAGGGAGATTTGAACCCCAGACTTCAATCCCCAGAAGTCCTCGGCCACTTCCCAGAATGCTTTGTAACCTCACCTGAATTCCCACCTGGGCCAAGAACAAATTATTATTTAAAGGGTCTCTGCCTATGGCTCGCTCTCTTCCTACTTCCGCTTCCAAGCGTCTCTCATGATGTAAGTGAAATTGAATGGGCCTTTCAGCCCTCCTAGGCACGTGCTTTCTTACTTGTATTTTCTTAAATTCTTAATCTTTAATAAACCTCATAAAACATAATACTTCTAGCAGAGAAACTAATTTTACCTGCAACACCTACACACCTTAAAGAGAAGGAGGAGAAGGAGAGGGAGAGGGAAAGAGGAAGAGGGAAAGACAGAGACAGACAGAAGAGAGAAGAAAAATAGAGAGGAGACATAGAGGGACAGAAAGGTGACAGAACACTATTAGTACATTATATATAATATATGAGCATATCTATACACAAATGTATAACAAATAAGCAAAAAGTCCAGATGACCCAATAAATAAATGAATGGTAAGGATGAGATGCATAACTAAGTGGCAAAGCGGATGGAGTACCAGGTGCCTGGAGTCAGAAAAGACTCCTCTTCCTGAATTCAAGTCTGGTCTTAGACATTTGCTAGATGTGTGACCCCAGGCAAGTCACTTAACCCTATTTGCCTCCGTTTCCTCATCTCTCAACTGAACTAGAGAAGGAAATGGCAAACCACTCCAGTCTCTGACCAAAAAAACCCAAATAGGGTCATGGAGAGTTGGACTTGACTGAAAAAAGACTGAACCAAAAGGGATGAAAACAATCGCAACACTGACTAACATGTAATCTACTAATGTGAGCTCCTTCTTGGTCTTTGACTTCCTCCCCAAGTCTACAGATCCATAATCTGTTTCTGCCCCACTCCTAACTGAGGATATCCTTCTTGCCAAATGTAAAAATTCTTTGTGATCACTTTGTCTGCTAGAGAACACCTCACAGCTTTATATGGTTGCATCAAATATCACTTTTCATATTTCAACATTCAGGTATTTCCAAATCCACCTAACTGTACTGCTTTCCAATTTTCTTGATCTTGTCCACAAAGATATAATGACTTTCTAAAATGCCTTGCTAAAATTTAGATACACTGTAGCATTCTACTGATTTAATAACCTGCCAAAAAAGGAAAGTATGCTAATCTGGCAAAATTTGTTGTTAATGAACCCACAGTGGTTCCTGGTGATCCTCATATTTCCCTTCATAAATACTTATAAAAACATCCAGTTAACAAAACTATTTTAAATTTTAAAAGAAAAATCATTAATTTTCAATTTGAAAGAAACAAATGGCCAACAATTATTTGGAACAAAACTGGCCATTTTTTTTTTCAGGATAAATTCACCACTACACTTAAAAAGTAGTCTAGGAATTTAGTAAATAGAGCACCTTTATTAACATTCCTATGTTCCTCAAAATTATCATTATTAATTAATAATAATTAACATTTGTTTTGTGCCTATAAGATATAATATTGGCAAATAAATATTAACTAAGCACCTTTTAGGAGAATGACACTATATAGTTATTCTAATGATATACTAAATCCTCATAAAACTTAAAAATGGATAAAATGAGATTTAAATAGTTTTGAAATGGACAGATCAAAGTAGCTCAAAGTGTTGGGAGTACCTGTAGTCAAGAGAGAATTTTTTTTTTAATCATCTATCAGTCTGTCCATTCATCCATCAACAGATATTGAATATATACTGAAATATAAAGGTTGGCAACTGCTTCTTACAGGTACCAAAGTCACATCAACTATATATCCAGAAAAGAAAGTTCAGGCCACCAAAGTCCTTGGCACTGTCAAATGAATTCACTGACTGTATCCATGGAAGACACAAAAAAGATACATTACCATTACCATCTATTTTGCTATTGCACCCTAAAGACCACAAAACTTTTTTAGTTGGTTTGAAGCTGAAATTTTCTATATTTCTGATCTCCTTCAGAACAATGATCACCTTACTTTTCTATTTGTTATCTCCATTGCTTACTAGCACAATGTTTTTTCATTCACTCATTCATCAATATAGCTGTATACTTCAGGCTTCAGATGTCAGCAAGTCCTAGATTGATGAAAAATATCATACACAAAACTATTTTTTTAACTTATCCAAAGAAAAGAATTTATATAGCAAAAGTAGCATTGTTCTGTGGAATAGGACTCCCTTTCATCTCTCCACTGCCTGGATTTCTTGACTTCCTTCAAGTCTCAGCTAAAATCTCACCTTCTACAAAATATCCCAGCCCCACGTAATGTTAGTGCTTAGCCTCTGAGGTTGCTTCTAATTTGTACTGTATATGTATTACCTCTAATTTATCCTTCTACATACAGAACTTCATGTTGTTTCCTCAATTAGAATGAGTTTCTTGAGTTTTTCCCCTTATTTTGCATCTCTAGCTTTAACCCAGAGTCTGGGACATAATAAAAGCCTAATAATTGTTTGCTGGTGCCTAAAGAGCTATAAAGCTGTGCATGCCCTTTTACTGAATACCACTTGCTCTATATGCCAAAAAGATCAAGATAGGGGAAAAGAGTCTATCTTAACAAAAATATTTATAGCAGCTCTTTTTGTGATGGCAAAGAATTAGAAACTGAAGGGAAGACCATCAACTGGGGAATGGCAAAACAAGTTGTGGTATATGTTTATAATGGAATGCTATTGTGTTCTAAGAAATGATGAACAGGACGATTGAAAGATTTAAATGGAGTGCTGCAAAGTGAAGTGAACAGAACAGGAGAACATTGTACACAGTAGTAACAATAGCGTATGAGGATTAGCTGTGAATGACTTAAACGATTATCAGTTATACAAGAGTCCAGGACAACTCCAAAGGACTCATGATGAAAAAAACTATCCATGGCCATCGAAGGAAATGATGGAGTCGGATGTAGATTGAAGCACACCATTTTTCACTTCATTTCCTTCATGAGTTTTCTTTTTGTCTAAGTGATATGTGTCTTTTTTCACAACATGATGAACATGGAAGTATGCCCTGTATCATATTATCTATCTTCTCAAGGAAAGGAGAATAGGGGGGAAAGGAGAGGACATAGATCACAAAATGTCAGAAAATTATTATTAAAAATTAAATAAACAAGTAAAAAATAAATTTTTTAAAAAGGAAAAAATGCTTGTTGACTGACTAATCTCACCCTCAATATTCCTTGCTCCTCAAATTATACCCTAGACTAGAAACCAATAAAGGGCAAAAACTAGCTGACCATATACCAAGCAATAGAGTAAGCTCTGTCAATGTTTTCATGTTTCTGGGCCATTCATGATCAGAAGAGCTAGGTTGTTCAATGGTTAAAGTGCTAGACTTGGAGTCTAGAAAACTTAAGTTTGAGTTGTGCCTCATATATTTATTGGCTGTTTCTTGTACTTGGGCAAATCACTTAACCTCTATCTGCCTCCATTTCCTAATCTGTAAAATGGGGAGCTAAGTGGCACAACACAGGTGCTGGACCTGGATTCGGGGAGACTCATCATTCTGAGTTCAAATCTGGCCTCCAACACTTACTGGCTATGAGACCTCATTTTGCCTCAGTTTCTCATCTGTAAAATGAGCTAGAGAAGGAAGTGGTAAATTACTCCAGTATGTCTGTCAAGAATCACCAAGAGTCTGAAATGACTGAACAACAACAAAGAAGGATCAAATGAGCTAATTAATGTATGCAAACTTCTTTGCTATAAAACTCTTATACTGGGCAGCTATATCCCAGTACCATGTAATGTTAGTACTTAACCTCTGGGATTACTTCTTTTTTTAATCTTTATTTTATTTTAATAACAAATTTAAACCTAAGTTTTCCAAAGTTATAGGATTCATGTTGTTGCCCTCCCTTCCTCTCTCCACCCCTTACGGAGTTGACAAGCAATTCAATCTGTATTATACATGTATTATCACTCTGAGATTTCTTCTAAATTTATCCTGTGTATACCTCCTACATAGAGTGGATAAAGTGCTGGGTCTGGAGTGAGGAAGACTCATGTTCAGAGTTCAAATAGAGCCTCAGACATTTACTAGCTATGTGACCCTAAACAAGTAACTTAATCTGTTTGCCTCAGTTTCCTCATCTGTAAAATGAGCTGGAGAAGAAATGGCAAACCACTCAAATTTCTTTGCCTAGAAAACCCCAAATGGGGTCACAGAGAGAGTCAGATATGAACAGCAACAATAACAAAATGAGGATAATAGCAACACTTACAGGGTTGTTGTAAGAATCAAATGTGAATATTTGTAAAGCATGTAGCATAACACTGTATAAATGTAACAATTATTAAGTGGAGATTGGGTCATAGTCCATGCTTCTGATCCTCATGCTTTTCATGGTCCTCTAATACATCAGCAGTGGCCAGGGTATCAGCGGCTAGATGAAGGAGGGAAAAGCAGGGCAATACTCTCATATAAGGATGACTGATTCACAGCCAGAGGCTGATGTGCTAAACCCCACAGGTTGCCCTAGCAAACTCCCCTTCAGTCCATGTGATCAACGTAGTTCATTTTTGTCTTAAATAAATGGATCGTCAAAGAGATCACTAAAACCAAGTCATATTATGGGTTCTCCTTCCTCCTTCTGTCCCTTCAAAATAGGGCAATCACTTGGCTGAATGATTTCCATTTGGTTACATGAAGTTTGCCTCAAGAATGTAAACCTAACTGACCTCTCACGATCACTTCTGGTTTCAGGATTGCCATCTTCACCTATTCAAATCCTTCTCTTTCTTCAAGGCACAGCTCTAGCCCCATTTCCCCATGAAGGATCCCCTAATTCCCCCCAAGCTTTACTTGATCTCTCTCTTCACCCTAATATCTCTCCTCATTCTCTGTTGAACCTTTCCTAGATCTAGAACTGAAAGAGACCTCAGAGGTCATTTAATCCAAGAATCTACTGTTTTATCAACCTTTCTGAAATACTGTTTTCTTATTGGGAAAAATGTTTGTTGAATTCTGTGATTTTTAAGTTTGACCTCTCATCTGTTTTTAGCTATAAAGTCTGATACAGTGGCATACCTAATGAGGTTCATTAGGAATATACCCTGCAATTTCCCCCCCTTTATTGGGAACCTGCTACCTAATAGAAAGGCAAGGCACATAGACTAACCCACAAGCCAGGTAGAAAAAGTAAAAAGATGAAAAGATGAAAAGATGAAAACTGTCCAAGATAGAGACAAGTATAAAAAGTCCTCTTGGCTCTTTTCTTTCTACTGTTAATCAATCCTGTGATCCCTCACAGTAAATAGTACTTTCTCTAATCACTTTGGATTCATCTCCAGCATTCTGTTGTGTCTACTTCACTCTACATCTTCATCTCCAAATTTCCCATGCCAGCCTCCTAACTAAGCATGGTGCTTACCTGCTGTTTTTGTTGGATGGCCTAATTTTGGCATTGATAACCCTGAATTGTCCTCTAACTTCAAGAATTCCAGCTATAATGGAAGAGATGAAAACCTGATGCCCTTTAACTAACCAGAATAGCTTTCTCTCGTTAAAAAAGTTTTAGTTTGAGTTGGTAACCTTCCTAGGGGAGCCTTCCTTCCATCCAATGACATCTGTGGCTTAATAAGCAGCAACAATATTTATACACCATCTGGAGGGAACTTTGTCAATTTAAAGCAAAGGAAATGTAACTCAGATATATGCAGGCCACTAAGCTTTAAAACTTGTTCTGAAAAGCAGCCAAAGTGAACAATATTTATGTTGCCAGCATAAGCCCAAGTATTGGGGTTTTTTAAATCTTCTAAGGACCTGTCATTTTGGAAAAACAGTAAACAGATTACAAATAGCCTATTTCTAAACCTTTTGTATAAGGTCAGTTGTGTCAGAAAGTAATTATCTCATTTTACTAAATAATTCCACCTCAAATTTCTAAGGGAAAAAAGGAATAATGGAAAGGGATTGGAAACAGTTCAAGAAAACACTAAAGCCAAGAGTGAAAGAAAATTCTTAAGCCAAATCTCCAATTCTACCATTTCCTGGCCTCACAAGCTCATTGTTTAAAATAAGCATTTGGGCCAACTATCTTTCCCATCCGCACCTCAGAAGTTGCTACACAAAGTGTTCCTTGTGGATTTCTTGAATAGACTTTCTCAAAAGACACACCAGGGTTTCCAAATACCAAAAGAAAAAAAAAGTTTATTTTACTTTAAGCTCTCAGGGTATTCACACAGGCAACATATTTTTCTCTAATTATTAACCCAAATGCTTATTCTTTTCTACCATCACTAATCATCTAGCTCCTCTAAGAGGTTAAAAAGGAGAGGGAAGAAATAACTCACTTTTCTCCTTGGAGCTGGGGAGAGTAATACTACATGCTCTGTTTGAGAAACATACCTCAACCCTCAGTCAAGGGCGCCCTGCCCTCTGCTTTCCTACCCCTCCAGCAAAAAAAAAAAGCTTGCCAGGACAAAACATTCCATAGACTGAAATACCAGACAAGTATACTCAACAAGTCCTCCCCTGCCTTTATTCCAGCCTCACAACCTACTTCCATTTTCAAGGTCAGGTATCCAAGGTAGCTGAGAGTATAGAGCTATTCTGCTAAGGATTCTGCCCCTGGAGGGAAAAAATACATTCTTTCCTTTTACTCCTTTCTTTGGCTTTCCAAAACTCATTTTCCCATCCTTAGCACCGAGAAACCTGAAAGGGAGTACAGCAAATCTCCAAAGCTAGGATTTCAGGCTTCCTGACTCCTATACCTTATTGCCATTCACCCTAACAGTAGCAACTGACAGCACTGAGGAAAGTAAGATACCTAAAATTATAATCTCACATTATAAACTTTTTTTTTAATTGCTACCTTATTTTTCTTCACTCAAAACATTATCTAAGAACAGCTAAGTAGCACAGTGGATAAGATTACCAGACTTGGAGTCAGAAGAACCTGGTTTCAAATCTGGTCTAGCTGTGTGACCCTGGACAAGTCACTTAACACAAATTGCCTAGCCCTTGCAGCTCTTCTGTCTTAGAACTGATACCAAGATGGAGGGTAAAGGTTTAAAAAAAATCACCTGTTATTCTCTTCCCTATTCCCTATTTCTTAGCCAAACCATCTCATAGGGCTTAACTCAAATCATAGTTCCACCACACAATTTTTCTTGATCCCCAAAAAGAGTGCCCTTTCTCTAATAGCTTATAGCTACTTTTATATTTCATTTATATTTAGTTATATATTCTTACACTTAATTCTTTCAGATGCATTTGGTCTCCCTGAGAGATTGGAGATTGGAGATCATTAAGGGCAAGAATAATGCCCTACATCATCTTTAAATAGCCCATATTCTCTAATAATATCTCTGGCACAGAAGCATTGAATGTAAAATTAATATTCAAAGACCAAATGATGCACAAATGCCACAATTTGTTTTGTCACTTTTGTAGTGGGTTTTCAACTTCTCAGGTATCTCTACCGTAGTTCTTACCACCAGAGAAAGAAATGTTTATATTTTCTCACTCATTTTCTTCTTTTGTTTTCTTGGCTCATATATTCTTGGCATATTCAGTAGGTATTTCAAACCACTCTATAACATGATCAGTATGTATCAGATCTCCTGAATTACTGAAGAGGAAAATGATGTCTTTTTAAGAAGACTAGCTGTATCTGGGGCTCAATTCATCTGTCACTTTTATACTCCATTGACTTAGTATTTTCTGGATAGTATCCAATGCAAGTGATCACATTCACACAGCAGTGGAAAAAATGAAGAAAGATTTACAACATGGAAAATACACAAGTCCTGTAGATGTTGGAAAAGTGATTTGTCATCCCTTGCTTGTTTTTCCAGCAGCTAATGCAAACTCATAAACCTATCATATCTTAAAGACTAGGCACCATGAAGGTCCCTATCCATCCATGGCTTAGTTCATCTAATCTTTTCTTCTTTTCTCTTCAATCTCTATTACAAAGCCTTCTCACATTGGCATATCTCATAAATATCAATGGGGGAGTACAGTCCATCCTTTATGCTTATTATGCTCAATGAGAAAGGAGAGCATTAACCCAGAGAATGGAAAATAGTTAATAATCCATTCAATTAGCTTAGCCCTATGTGTAATGACATCTACCATTAATATCCTTCCTAAATCAAGGGAAATAGGCAACCTGTCAATGCAAAGTTCAGGAGTTCAAGGTTATCTCCTACTGCCTATAATAAAGATAACACATATTGTGCAGGAAAAAAACTATATAGTGGGTCACGCAAATGTGAAGATGAAATTGACTCTCCCCTTGCCTTTTTTTGAATTAATCAACCAAAACTTGAACACCCCTACTTGGCACTAGGTGGGAGAGTTCACAAGCCACTTAGAGAGCTCCACCCTTTCAACTCAATCAGTCAGAAATGTATGAATCCTTTGATAAGAGTTTAGACCCTCATAGGATGAGAAGTGGAACCTATAAACACTGCCCTCTGGGCAGTGCTAAGCAAATTAAAAGACTGAAATTGGTCCCCATAAAATGGAGGAAGGAAGTGATGTAAAAAAGGCCTGTAAAAGATGATGGAATTTCCTGTGCAAGAGGTCTTCATCCTGAATTTTTGGGTTGAAGGAACTTGAACTGGGACTGTGGCTCTTGAACTGCTTCTGGTAAGACTGCTCCTGGATCTTCTTCCTTTGGATCTTCTCCTGGTGAGTGAAAAGCTGACCTTCTATTCCTGGCTTCTGGAGAGATTAGTTCCTCCCCTTCTTGGAGGAGGCCATGTGGGTTGAAACCTTGCTTAATTCAACACCAAGTCCTCTAGCTGAGGAATTAACAAGCCCTGTATGGGTTGAACCAAGGACTGGAGCAACATTTAGGTTGGTAAGTTAGACTTCTTACTCTACACTCTTTCACATTTCTCTACTTTCACTCTCTCTGCCTTTTTTATAAATGAAGGCTGCTAAAAGTCATTTTAATTTGAGCTGTACTAATTTTAAAATCAGAGACCACAATATTATCCTAAAATTCTCACATATTTAGTCAAATCCCTAAATTAAATTCTTTACACAAGAGAAGGGCAGAAAGCTCCCTGAGGGAACATACAATGTGCCACAATTGTGTTGAACCCAAAGAATAATACTATGAGAACTGTTGGACCCAAAGAAGCTTCATCTAAAAGTTTTTAGCTGAGAACAAGAGAGCAATACAAAGGCACTGAAGTGTGGGTGAAGAGATAGATTTATGGTAGTTATGGCCATGGTCTGATTATCTCCCATCTGATTATCTCCCTAAGGAAATAATCTAGCAACAACTTGGGGGAGGGAGGGAGAAGAAGAGGATGGGGGAAGGGTGATGAAGAAAAACTTTAGCTATTTAGCTTCACTTAAGGTTAGTTTTGTTGGTATACATTCATGTAGTGCAACATTCTCTTTTTTTCCTCCATAGTACAGCCAATTCCAAATTATCTACTTGGTAGCAAGGTACAAAGGAAAGGAGATCTGAATTTAACTTGAAGTCAAGAAGATCTAATTGAAGTCCTAGCTCTACCATTTACTGAATATGTAACCTTGGACAAGTCATCTCACCCCAGAGCCTTTTTTTCCACATTTGTAAATGGGGCTAATCCTCCTTGAATTAACTATCAAAAAGCAGGTAGAAGGGGAAAGCTTTGTGTCAATTATGAAATGTGAGTCTATTATAAACAATCATTTATATCTTGATTTGACTTTGTGAGTAGAAGATCCTAATTCTCATCTCATTTGGTTGTTCCGACACAATGTTCCCTGTACAGAATTTGCCATGTGAAAGCACCAAGAACTGAGTCAAGAAATACACTAAGTACAGGTACATAACCAATGTTGATTAAGGCAGACTCACTTTGACAAAAGTTAGCCCAGCAATCAGGCTCTTCTTAACAAACTGCTATTCAACATCTCAGGGGCAGCCAAGTGTTACAATGGATAGAGCACTGGGCTAGGAGTCAGGAAGATATGATCCAATCAAATCCAGTCTCAGATACTTACTAATTGTGTTACCCTGAGCAAGTCACAATCCCTATTTGCCTTAGTTCCTCACTTGTAAAATGGGGGCATACTAGAGAAAGAAATGACAAACCTCTCCAGTATCTTTGTCAAGAAAACCCCATGGACAAAAAGTTGATGGGTCATATAGAGTCACACATGACTGAATAACAACAATTAACATCTCAAATCAATCAGCACAATCCTATAGTCTCAATTTTGGCCTTTCCAGATTCCCATCAAAGCCAACATTATTTCTCTCATCTTCATTGGACATGTAGTTAAGCAGCTGTTTTTTGTTGGGACTTTTTCTGGGCTCTAAAGTCATCTCTGCTTTAGGTTGAAATGGCTCCCCTTTATACCCTAACTCTAGTTTGACAGCTTCCCAGATACTACCCAGTGCTTCGTTATCAAGATTTAGTCTGGGGCTTTTTTTCTACCTTAGACCGATTCCACTAGTGGTTTCTTCCTAATTTCAAGACTTTTAAAACCTGCCTTTGGACAGTTACTATATTTGTTTTCCTGGCTCTGTCAAATAGTTCTATTATCTTTCATTTAACTAATCACAGTAGCTCATGAGATCATAGATTTAGTGGATGAGCAAACTGAATGCTGAGAGATTGTGACTTTGCCCCAGAACACACACATAGTAGCTGAGTTGGGATTTGAAGCCAGGTCCTCTAACTTCATTCAAATCCAGTACTCTTTCCACAAGGACACACTGCCTCCTCATGAAAAACATATGCTATGTGTCAAGGCACTGTTCTAAGAACCAGAGAGGGGGAAAAAAAAAAGAAATGGTCTCTACCCTCAGGGTATTTACATTCAACCATTTAGTAGTGACATAAGTTTACATCAGGCAAGGAAACACCTGGCATCACAGCTCAGTATCCTCATTAACACAATAAATGTTTATAGCTACACCTTATAACTTTATATATAAATTATTATTAGCATATAATATGCATACTTTGGAGAGGAACTTTTCATCACAAAACTCACTTACAATTCACGATAATTTACTATTTGGGGGATTGGCACATAGGTCACAGTTTATGCATTTCCATAAGAAAGGATGGATTCTATTGCTTATTGATTATTTTTAAATTAATTAAAAGCATTCCATTGCTTATTAATTATTAAAACTAGTGGAGGGAGAGAAAATCATGGATGAATAAAATTCAAAAATAAAAATTCCAATTTCTTGTTATTTACAAAAATGGTAATAAGTAGAAAAAGTTACTAATATGAATATTCTATCTGGTGTTACTATCCTTTGTGGCTTTCTGCTCTCCGCTTCCTCCCTACTTCCCTATTTTGTGGAGAAATAAATGATTCCTTGAGTGGCCAGAAAGGCAGAAGTAGCAGAAGAAAAAAAATGGAAAAAGCAGGAGTCATGGACAATCTCAATGGCATGATTGGCCTCTTAATAAACATTGCTCTTGTTTGTCCTTCATTTTCAAAAAGGACCCATGACATCACTTGATACACTCATGAATTGTATTTAACTTCAGTAAAAGGACTGGCAATGGGCCAGAATGCAGTGGATGTCTTTAGTTTTCTTCAGTATCTGACCAAACTCTAGGCCCTCTACAGTGCTTGCTTCAACCACCTTCATGGTCATTAGAACAAATTGTTCTTATCTGCTCAATCTGAATGGAGAAGTTTTCTCTTGGGGCAGATATCTCCCTAAGTCACAGAAGGATTTGAGGCTTGTCAATTGTCATTAACTTGGTTTAGTCCATCTGCTGAGATGTTTTACTAAAGTGTGGCTACTGCCCATGCTACAGCTTCTTGGAATCACAGATGAGAGCTGAATGACAGGTGGACACCAAAGGAGGAAAGCAATGCTGAAAAGGGTTCAGCAAGTCCTCATACCAGAGGTGCTAGTCCTCTCTGAATACCATATATAACCCTAACTCCAGTAAATACCAGCTCTACACTTAAATGTGGGAAATAGTATTGCTATGTAAACCAGTCAAAAAATTCCAAGTCACTGAGGGAAAAAGCAACCATTCATTCATATGACCATAGATCTAGGACTCAAAGAGAAGGTCATCTAGTCCAACCCCCCCCCCCTTATAGACGAAGTAACTAAGGGCTAAACAGGATAAATGACTTGCCCAAGGTAGTTTTCCTGTTACAATTTCTAATAAAGAACTAATACAAGGGGGCAGCTGGGTAGCTCAGTGGATTAAGAGTCAGCCCTAGAGACAGGAAGTCCTAGGTTCAAATCTGGCCTCAGCCACTTCCTAGCTGTGTGACCCTGGGCAAGTCACTTAACCCCCATTACCTAGCCCTTACCACTCTTCTGCCTTGGAGCCAATACACAGTATTGTATTGGCTCCAAGACGGAAGATAAGGGTTTTATTTAAAAAAAAAAAAAAAGAACTAATACAAAACTGAAAGCCTGGAGCTTGATATTTCAGCTTTCAATTCTGTGAACTGAACTCTTGAGAACTCTCAAGAGTTCCATCTTGTTTCTAACTTAGCTCAGAGTGCAAAAGAATTTATTTTTCATTTAACTCATATGATCGACTATGCCTCAATAAGAGAGAGCAGTGAAAAGTAATTAAGCAACAAATATTAAATGACTACTATATGCCAAGAACAGTGCTGCTCAATGATGATACAAAATACAAAGGAAAAAATCATCATGTTCTGATGCACTAAGGATAGAGGACTTTGACAGAGTCTCTTAAAAGAATGAAACTACTGGGACTTACTTTGGTAGAGAGGATAATTAATTAGGAACAGGGATAGTTAAAAAAGGAACACAAAATAGTATCTTAATATTTCAGGGTTTGCAAATTATCCAGATGCCATTAAAGTGTAGTTGGGCAAAAATGGAAACGGTTTTAGGATGATTTTATTCATCTAAGGCCCCTTGCTAGGGACAGAGTGCCAGACCTAGAATCATGAAGACTAATCTTCTTGACTTCAAACTGATACAGGCAAGGGCAAGTAGGTAGTTTAGTGGATAGAGCTCAAGGCTTGGAGTCCACAGGACCTAGGTTCAAATATGGCCTGAGACTCTTCCTTGTTATTTAACCCTCTGCAAGTCACAACCTCAATTACCTAACTCTTACTGCTCTTCAACCTTAAAACTGATAGATTCTAAGACAAAAGGTAAGAGTTTAAAAAAATTTTTTTAATTGAAATAGGGATAAGTGATGAATTAGTAGGGAGTAGTAAAGGTGAAAAAAGAAGAAAAGCATCATTGTCATTTTTTGAATACAAAGAAAAAATAAAAAGCCAAAGAAAATAAATATTTATATTTACATAAGGCCAACTATGGATCAGGAACTGTGCTAAGTGCTTTTTAAAGTTTTTGTATCATTTGATCCTCACAATCCTGAGAAGTAGGTGCTGTTACAATTGAGGAAACTGAAGCAAACAGAGGTTAAGTGACTTGTCCTCGGTCACATAGCTACAAATTGCCTGGGATCAAATTTTAATTTAGGTTATCAGGACTCCAGGTCCAGATCTCAATACACTGCACAACTTTAAGTGAGCCTTTAAGTGAGCACAAATAGAATAATTTTGTTACCATCCTACTTAATTCCAATGGAAAAGGGAAAAAACCTGTGATCTCACTAATAGAAAATATTCCTGGATTAGGAAATTTACTCCTTCAATGTAGATTTTCAACCTCTCTATAATTTATAATCTCTGAGAGTTGCCTTCCTGGTTTGTTGGACAGTTTTCTATCAGATATATATCATGCTGCTGCTCTATCAATTTTATGGACACATTTTAAAAAAAACCTACTTATAACAAAAGTTCCTAGTTTCCTAATTTACCATTGTTCTTGTTTTAAAATTTTCTTCTTAGAAGGATCTTGGAATCTAATCCAACCTTTTCATTTTACAAGAAAAGAAACAGAGACCCATGTAGGATACAGTCTTGACAACTAGTAAATTGTTGGGATAAAATTTCAATCTAGGTCTTCTAACTCAGTGATCATTCCTTTATACATCATGCTTCAACATTCTGTAATTCAAACGAGCTTTTTCTCAATTAGTCTCATCAATTAGTCTCAAATGAGAAGGTTTTACAGCATTTCTTTAAATTTGGGAGCAGCTAGGTGGTTCAGTGGATTGAGAACCAGGACTAGAGATGGGAGGTCCTGGGTTCAAATCTGACCTCAGGCACTTACTAGCTGTGTGACCCTGGGCAAGTTACTTAACCTTCATTGTCTAGCCCTTACCACTCTTCTGCCTTGGAACCAAAACACAGTATTCAGTCTTAAGATGGAAGGGAAGGGTTTAAAAAAAAATTCATCCAAGTGTGATTTTGTTTTTTGCTTTGGGGAAAGAGGAAGAAGTCTGCTACCTGGCCAGTAGTTTTGGTAACAGCTACCACCCCACAATCAACCAGGTAAAGCTTTATAATTGACCACAAAAAATATATATGAGAGAAAAGTGAAAAGACTCTCCTGCCTGAATTGATCATTTAATCCTATGAAGTCTATGAAAGGGGGAAGGGGTGCAACTTGGTGGAACTCTAGTCTGCAGTTGTCAGAAGTCAGGAGGACTTGAGTTCAAATCTGTCCTCAGATACTTTCAAGCTATGTGACTCTGGGCAAGTCAATTAATCTAAATTGCCTAGCCCTTATTGTTCTCCTGTCTTGGAACAGATACTCAGTATAGATTCTAAGACAGAAATAAGGGTTTGTTGTTGTTTTTTTAAGTTTATGGAAGATGCAGGTAGAAACAGCACTGGACCTAGAACCATGAAATTAGAATTCTAGTTCACAGGTTTGTAGAATTTTGAACTAGAAGGCACTTTGGAGATCATCTAAGTATCCACATTTCATAGATAATGAAACTGTGATCTCATCTACAAGATGAGGAAAATAAATTTATTAATATATTAACTACCTCATAAGATTTATGTAAGGATTTGATGAACTAAGGCATAAAAGCCCTGTGTAACCCCAAAGTACTAAATAAACTTAAGCTATAATTTTTTTTTAATTATTCAATACACATCAGGTTGAGGCTTCCCTGACATTGATCGTTTGTTCTGTAGTCTGCAGTTTCCATTATTCTTGTACTTTGAGCCATGGTTGATTAATTGACTACTTTACAAAGGTCCTTTAAATGTTATGCAAATCATTTAATAACTGTTTCGAGTTGGGTTTTATTGTTCAAGCAAATTATACCTTCCCCAAGTCCTCTAAAAAATCCCCAAATCTTAAAAGAACTGTAGAATCTTTTCTACATATAGAATCCCCATCTGCAGAAAGCAACCATTATAATCCACCTGATGGTGCCCAGGGACTGACTGACCTTTGGAATGTAAGCACTGAATATGAAGTCAGGAGAAAAGGGTTGGAATTTCAGCTCTATTATTTACTACCTCTGGGATCTTGAGTAACTCATTTCACCTCTTTAGGCTTGAGTTCATCATTTATAAAATGAGATGGTAGCATTATAGTCTCTAAGGATACTTTCTAGCATGAAATTCTGTTACACTAAAAAGTCATACAATGTGTATCAGTCAGTGGGTTCTTGAAAGGATAGTCAGTATTAGATTATATTAGTTTATAGCCAGCTCTTTTGTTTGGACTATTTTTATTAACCCTTAAGAAACAAAATTTCAGCTCTTGGATAGGCTAGAAATTCTAGCCCTAACAACTCTGCTGGAAATATATGTCATCTGTCATAATGGCACTGAGTCAATCAGAATAAACCTCTACTGGGGCTTACGTTCTACTCTAAATGGTGGATCAGCAGCATCATTCTTGATAGGATAAAGTATAAACTCCTAGTACTCAAAATCTTCTACATCCTTCACTACAGCTTCACTTTTCATTGCTTCCTATGCATAGTAGCCAGCCTATTCACTGCCCCCATTATCTACTCTCTTTAACCTTTTCCTTTTTGTGGATGATCTTCCTTCTCCTAGCTACCTATTCAAATCCTAAATATCTTTCAAGAATCATTCCAAATTCTTTCTACACAAGGAAGAAACTAGCTATATACCTGAAATCCTTACACCACTTGTCTGTACCATTCATTTGGTGTTTAATTATGTCTTTCCTTGTGACATTTCTTATAATGTCATTAAACTTTTCATGTTATCTCTCCAAAATAGATTTGAATCTTAAGGGCAGGAAATGAATCTTATAATATAGTCCCAGTGCACTCCTTTGCCCCTCACCCCACCCCACCCCACCCCCGCCTGCACTAGCACAGTGCCTGAAGGGCACTTAATTAATCAATGAAAGAGGAAAAAATTGATCAAAATCAATAAAGGACCTATAATATGCTGGGAACTAAGCTAAGCTCTGGGGATACAAAGGCAAAAGCAAGAAGTCTCTGACTTCAAGGAATTTATAGTCTGGTATTTTAGAAATATTTATGGCAACAAAGTGGCAAGGTGGATAGAACTCTGGATTGAAAGTCAAGAGGACCTGAATTCAAATCCTGACTCAAATACCTCCCAGCTGTGTAACCCTGAGGAAGTCAATCATCCTTTCTTTGTATATCTATAAAATAGAGATAACAAGAGTGCCTTCCTCCCAAGGATCTGGTGAAGACCAAAAGAGAGATTTGTAAAGAACTTTGAAAATCTTAAAGCACTATATAAAATATTTTGTGAAATTTGAAAATAATCATGTATACAAATAACACTGAAAAATGTATTTTGTAAGCTAACAGTTTGTCCTTCCTGTGTAAAAATGGTAATATCAAAATATAGGTCCTTCTGTAAGAGTAGCAGGAAAAGTCTGACATTGGCAATCTCTTAAGCTCTCTGGGCCTTGGTTTCTACATCTCTAAAATGAGAGAGTTCTACTTTGAGTTCACTTCTCCCTCTTAATTGTTCATTTGCCTATAAGAATCAAGTCTTGGGGATTGGGGGAGGCAGGTGCAGCTAGGTGGCTTAGTGAATAGAAAAAACAGACCTGGAGTCTGGAGTAGCTGGGTTTAAATCTGGCCTCAAATACTTCCTAGCTATTCTTAAAATTCTCAGACTCTACCTTGGAACATTTGGTTAAGTGATTCCCCATTTAAACAATGGAGGTACTTGATCAGGAATGTATTGAGAACTTTAACATTACTCCACCCATACTTAGGCATACTTTAGGGGAAGATAAAGTTGTAAACTCCTGATAGAACAATGAGAAAAAGTCCCCAACCCATACTTATAGTGAGGCAAAAGCCCTTAAGCTAGGTCTATTTTTAGATCTAATACAAAAGGGTGCTAAGTACCTATGAAGATCAAATTAATCACTAAAAGGTCAAGCAATTTACAAAAGGTAGGCTTAGCAAGGAGGTGTGAAGTACTCAGAAGATATAATCTACCCAGAGAAGGTAAGAATTAAAGAGTGGTGAAAACTAAGAATGGGCAGTCCTAGGAAAAGTGTCTACTGTGATTGGTAGATGTGAAAATTTAGGGGAGGTGACACAAGAGAAAATTTTCTTTAAAAGGAAGGAGTTTAGGCCTCTGAGGTGAGTTCTGCTTTGGAAACTGAATTGGAGGTCAGGAGTCAGAGCTCTCTCTGATCTCAGTTCAGGTATTGAGGATTTCAGTGAAGAATTGGAGTTTTGTTTGGGACAAAATCTTGTGGTGAGTGGATTAAAGACTGACTATTTCCTCTTACTCTCTTTCCCTTTCCTTAATTCCTTCATTTGTATTAATTAAAACCCAGCTGACTTGGGTATTTCATATTTGGGAATTTTTCCCATGGTGACCACTTATTTTTGATAAAGAAGCAAGACACTAAAAATTATCCTTACAGTTTTGGCAATTCAAAGTCTTGAAACCCACATTTTCACAGTCACACTATATAATCCTGGGTAAGTCACTTAGTCCCAAGAGTTTGAGATGTTACTAAGACAGAAAATAGAGGTTTAAAAAAGAAGAATCAAGCCTTGGATTTAAGTTCTCAAAGAAAGAATGGGGATTCCACAGACAAAAGTGGGAAGCTTGAGAAAATGGACCATTATATATAACTGAATAATGTATACTTAAATGGAGAGAACAAAGACAATAGGAAAAATAATATTGAGTAGAGTAGTAGTTAAGCAATGACTTCTCATTTCTATTTAAAACAGGACAAAGTGAAAAAATGAAAATAGAGTAGGATTTGTGAAGGGATCTGAAGAGATGAAGGAGAAAGGTAAGGAGGAAAACAAGGAATTATCATTACTTTTTCTTTTCCAACAGATATAAATATAGACACAGACAAATTTACAAACATATAACATGTAAAACTATAGACACATATATACACATGTACATAGGTATATATGTATTTGAATATATATTTTTTAGATTTTTTTTTCTTTTTTTAATTAGAGAGCACTGAGGGGTTAGTAATTATATTATTGAGAAAGAAGAATGGAAGGGCATAGAATAATTTTTTTTAATCCACAAAATTGAACAGAAGTTCAAAAGAAAACACAGAAAAGGGGAAGGGTAGGTGGCTCAGTAGATTGAGAGGCAGATCTTGAAAAGGAAGGTCCTAGATTCAAATCTGACTTCAGACACTTCCTAGCTGTGTGACCTTGAGTGTCGCCTAGTCCTTTCTTCTCTTCTGCCTTAGAACCAATACACAGTGTTGGTTCTAAGATGGAAGATAAGAAGATATGGGTTTAAAAAAAAACCACACAGACAAGCAGAAAAGCTTTGACAGTAATAGATTAAATTCACTATATACTTAACATAAAAAGCAAATACTGATCTGCATTAGTGAAGGAGTTTCTTCCCTCCTGGAGTATTATCTGCATGAAATCAGAGGTCTAGTCTTGTGATATTCATCTGGGAATCTTTCATGTCTCTATCCTCTAACTCAAAGTCCCTCTCTTTGTATTGGAATCATTGCACTTTTTAAAGAAAGGGACCAATAGTTGAAGGTTTGCTCACTCCACCATCCAGGGAAGACAGAAGCATTCAGTATTCCATTCCATACCTTCAATTTTTGGTACAACAAATACCCAGAGTTATTAACTCTTAACCATAGGGGTTCATAATATTCACCTGAATCCAGGAAAAGATGTGATCAATCACAAGCAAATACTGCTACTGAAGAGCTTCTGAGTGGGTCTTAATAAAACAGCTAGATGTTTGAGCATAAGATGGGTTCAGATGTAGAAAAACTCCTGGAAGCATACCAAGATTCTGACTCCTTTGTGAGGCACCACAAAATTTCAACAAAAGCACAAAGGTCTATGTTTCTGCATGCTCCTGACAAAGAGAAGAGGAGAGAAGAGAAAAGGAAGAGCACTTTGGCTTTATTTGGATCTGTCAGCCTGGAAGTTGTAGAAATGCCTATATTAAGTAGTTGTCAAGACAACTCAAAGGCCAAATATAAAGCTCTTTGGGATTCCATCTGCAAGGAGCTTTTAAACACATCCATAACCACATAGTACAGAAGAAATAGTAGACCAGGAGAAAATCTCTTTTACCTCCCTTCTCCTTCTCTATGTCATGTGGTGTTGAGTGTTAGAAACTGTTTACTGGGAAACCTTTGAGATTTGAAAGGCTGCTGACTGAATCTCTCCCTTTGTAGGACTTTAAAAAAAAATCATAATAAAATGTTAGCAATAACTGTGATCCTCACAACAATCCGAGGAGGTAAATGCTATTATTATTCTCATTACACAGATTAGGAAATTGAAGGAAACAGAGGTGACTTGCCCAGGCTCAGTCAGATTTTAATTCACATCTTTCTGATTCTAGGCTCTATCCACTATCACTTTTTTCTAACTCATTATATTTAAGGTTATAATCCAAACTATTTCCTAATACTAGTACAAATTAACCCATGTGCTTAACACTTTACTTTTTTTCCTTTTATTTCTTTATTTTTTTCCCCCTCACCTGGCTTTCCCTAAGCATGGAAGTGCAATAGCTTTAACATACTCTATTTATACTCTTTTCCTGTTTGTCCTTCCTTGGGCAAACTAGTGGCCCTCCTTCCTCCTTCTGATTACCCAGATTGGTGCTGAACACCCTCTGCAGCTCAGTACCTCCAAGCTAAAGAGATCTACCAGCCCAAGCCCCCTCAGTTGCAGGGACTACAGATAACACCACCACATGCAACAACACTTTACTTTCTATGGAAAAGGCAAAAATGACAGTCCTGTGGCAATAGATGACAGACAAAGGGACAGCTATGTGGCTCAGTGGATAGAGATCCAGATCTGGAGTTGGGAGGACTTGGATTCAAATCTGACTTCAGATACTTTCTAACTCTATAACTGTGAGCAAATCACTTAACTCCAATTGCCTAGCTCTTACCACTCTTCTACCTTCAATCTGATTCTTGTATCAATTTTAAGACAGAAGGTAAGAGTTTAAAAAGAAATAGATATCTGATGAAGACACTTCATCTAAGTTTTGCTCACCTTATCAACTGTATCCTTCTGAATGATCATGTCAGGAAAAAGCACCTCTCACAAGTTTACCAAACCTTCAGCCACTTTAACTTATTTTCAAAACAACTTCAGAGATAAAAAAAAAATAGAAGTTGAATATTTTCAACAGATAATAAACCCAAATAATGCTCTTGAATCGCTAGATTTCCAAGACTACTAAGCAGCTATTCTAGGATAGTTTTAAGGCTATTCATGTTCCATATCAATTCTATTGCAGTGGTCACTATGAAATACCAGGAACTAAGGCAATCCAATTCACTGCAAGATCCTGGAAACAAAAGGAAATCAAGGGCCTGGGCAGTCAAGTTATCCCAGGATTCATTCAGGCAAATAAAGGTAGCTCAACCAGTGCCAATATGCCTCATTATTACCTCAGGCAGCAGCATACATCACCAATTTAAAAAATAAAGATTCCTAGGGATAGCATTGTGGGAAAACACAAGAGGAGGGCATGAAGTTTTCTTACTCTTCTAACAGCTCCCCAAAACAATGAAAAATAATTCCACAACATCAACACTAAAAGTGGCAAAATACAGGAGTATGGAGATAAGCTGAAGAGCCAAAGGACAACTAGGGAGGAAGATTCCTGACTTCCCTGGCTTTAGTTCTACCACCTTAAGGCCCTGGGAGCAGGTAGAATCCACGAAATAGCCCTGGATGGCAGGATTACCATCCTTACCTTGTTTGCTGAGCTCTGGAGCCTGTATCACTAAGATGCCACTGCAATCCATGGGCCAAGGGCCCAGGGAGCAGCTATGTATGCTACAGCCTAGCTCTGGAGACCCCACTGGAATACAGCTGGGGAATGAAAGAGTGAACACTGCAGAGTCAGCGGATACCAGGTCTTGAGAACAGGAGCTGGGGCAACTGCTAGTAAGTGAACAAAGGACTTTGGGAGAAGAGGGGTGAAGAGGAAGCATGCTCCCAGGAGTGTGCAGGCTAAAGGATGGGGGCCTTGTCAGCTCTGGTCACTCCCAGGCGAGTGAAGTCCCTAGGTTTTCCACAAGGGGAAGTAGACTGGCTAGTTGTAGTGGCAGTAGCAGAACCACTAAAAAACCTGAGGTCAATCATAGATTGGGGCTAGAGCAAGGGACCTGGGATTACATAAGACCCTGGACTATGAAAACATGAATAACTAAATAGGACCTAGGTAAAAGCAAACACAAAAAGAGTTGTGAAACCTGAGGTAACTATGCTAGTGCAATAGGAACAGAGAGAGTCCAGTAAAAAAACAACAATAATTAAATCTATTGGCCTGGCCACTAACATTTTTTAAATAAAATATATAAAAATGAATAAGTATAGGAGAAAGAAGGTAACTATTGATAGCTCTTAGAGACAGAAAAGACCTTGGCTCAAAGTCAGAGGACAATGAAGTAAAAAAACCTACTTCAAAAATAGCAAAGAAATACAATAAATGGCCACAAGCTGAAAAAGAGCTTTTGGAAGAGCTTTAAAAAGACCTGAAAGATCCAGCCATAGCACTTCTGGGTTTGTACCCCAAAGAGATAATAAGAAAAAAGACTTGTACAAGAATATTCATAGCTGTGCTCTTTGTGGTGGCAAAAAAATGGAAAATGAGGGGATGCCCATCAATTGGGGAATGGCTGAACAAATTGTGGTATATGTTGGTGATGGAATACTATTGTGCTCAAAGGAATAATAAAGTAGAGGAATTCCACGGAGACTGGAACAACCTCCAGGAAGTGATGCAGAGCGAAAGGAGCAGAACCAGGAGAACATTGTACACAGAGACTGATACACTGTGGTACAATCGAATGTAATGGACTTCTCCATTAGTGGCAATGAGTGATCCTGAACAACCTGGAGGAATCTATGAGAAAAGCCACTATCCACATCCAGAGGAAACACTGTAGGAGTAAAAACACCAAAGAAAAACAACTGCTTGAATACATGGGTTGAAGGCATATTGTTGGGGATGCAGACTCTAAATGAACACCCTAGTGTAAACAACAACATGGAAATGGGTTCCGATCAAGGACACATGTAATATCCAATCAAATTGGCTGCGGGAAGAGTGGGTGGAGGAGAAGGAAGGAAATAATGTGATTAATGTAACCAAGGAATAATGTTCTAAATTGACTAAATAAACTTATTCAAATGGAAAAAAAATAAAAAATAAAAAAATAAAAAGACCTGAAAAACCAAATGAGAAAGGTGGAGGAAAAATTAGACAAAAAATAATAGTAATACAAGAAAATCAAGAATATAATGAAAGAAAGATCACTCAAATGAAAAGATATCTAGAAACTCACAGAAGAAAATAATGCATTAAGAACTAGAATTGGACATGGGGAAGCTTATTATTTCCTAAGACAACAAGAAATAATAAAGCAAAATTGAAAAGAATGAAATAATAGATGAGAATATGAGATGTCTTGTCACAAAAAAAAAAACCAACAACTTGGAAAATGGATCAATGAGAGACAATTTAAGAATAGTTGGATTCCTAAAATATTACAATCAAAAAAAGTATTTAGACACCATTCTCCAAAATGAATCAACAAGGAAAACTACACAGAAATTCTAGAATCAGAGGGTAAAATAGAAATTGAAGGAATCCACTGATCTCTATCTCAAAGAGATCCAAAGATGAAAATATTCAGGAACATCATTGCTAACTTCTGTAGTTCCCAGGCTAAGGAGAAAACACTACAAGCAACAAGAAAAAAATTTTAATATTGTGAAATTGCAGTCAGAATTACATAAAACCTAGCAGCTACAACATTAAAAAAATGGGGGAGGGGAGAGACAAGCTGGGTGGCTCAGTGTATTAAGAGCCAGGCCCAGAGACGGGAGGTCCTAGGTTCAAATGTGACCTCAGACACTTCCTAGCCGTGTGACCCTGGGAAAGTCATTTAACCCTCTATTGCCTCACTCTTACCACTCTTCTGCCTTGGAACCAATACATAGATTCCAAGATGGAAGGTAGGTAAGGGTTTAAAAAAGAAAAAGAAACTAAATGAAAATGATGCAAGAAAATCATAAGAGTCAACCACTTTGTAAAGAAACCACAAAAAAGTGGGAAAAGATGTACAAAAATTTGCTGATTAAAAAAACTCCTTAAAAAGTAGAATTGGCCAAATGGAAAAGGAGATACAAAAGTGCGCTGAAGAAAAATTTCCTTAAAAATTAGAACTGGTAAAGAGCGAGCTAATGACTCCATGAGATATCAAGAAGCAATACAATCAAATCCAAAGGATGAAAAAAAAGATTTGAAATATTTCATTGCAAAATATACTCACTTGGAAAATTTATTGGGGATCCATAATCTGATAATTATTGGATTACCTGAAAACCATGATAAAAAACAAACAAACTAGAATTCCTATTTCAAAACATTATTAAGGAAAACTGCCCAAACTCCTAGGACTAGAGGGCAAAATAAAAATTGAAAGAATCCACCAATCATCCCCCTGAAAGAGATTTCAAAATGAAAATTCCCAGCAATGTTATAACCAAATTCCAAAGAAAGGCTTATTGGGAAAGAGATATAGATTAAAGGGCATAGGTTTAGAGATTATTGACATATAGACTAAGTAGAAGATAAGGCTATTGAAGGGGACATGGTATAATGGAATGTACACTGGAAGAAGCAGCTAGAGAGCATAGTAGATAGAGTGCCAGACCTGAAATTGGAAAGACCTGGATTAATATCTGGCTTCAGATACTTTCTAGCTATGTCACTTAACTCCAATTCCCTAGCCCTTGCCCCTCCTTTGACTTGGAATTGATATTAAAACAGAAGGTGGGGGAAGCTGGGTGTCTCAGTGGATTAAGAGCCAGGATGGGAGGTCCTAGATTAAACTCTGGTCTCAGACACTTCCTAGTTGTGTGATCCTGGGCAAGTCATTTAACCCCCATTGCCTACCTCTTACCACTCTTCCACCTTAGAACCACTATGTAATTGGTTCTAAGGCAGAAAATAAGGAATTTTAAAAAATAGAAAAAGAAAGTGCCCTGGATTTGCAGTAGGAATTAGGTTCTAATCCTGGCTATGCCACTTAATACCAATATGACCCTGGCCAAGTTCTCTGAGCTAAAGTGGATCAATTTCTCTCAGCTTCTCCTTCTTTAGCTGTAAAAAATGAGTTAGTATTGGACTTCAGTTTGGAATGATTCAAGGAAAGTGATTAAAATGGAAGATGATCACCTGAATAGGAGGTAGACAATCCAGATTCCAAATATTCCAACAAAACCCTAAGGTCTACCAGATAACATAATGATCAAGAATCAAAATGAGAAACTAATAGCTTCTACAGGAGAATGACAGATCAGTCAAAATCCCAAAGGTATTAGGAAAAGGGGCTGCTAACAAACAATAGAGGATAATCTTTCAGTTCAACCAAAGACTGGTCAGAGAAGAAGGTGGCAAAACTCTGTCTTGAGGCAAGAATAAGGAAAGAAGGAAACAAGTATTTGTTAAATACCTACTATCTGCCAGGAACTATGAATAGGAGAAGAAGGGAATAAACATTTTCAATAGTGCTTACTATATGTCAGGCATTGTGTTAAGCACTCTTAAAATAATCTTTCATTTGACCTTCCAGTCAAACCTAGGAGGTAGATGCTATAATTAATCCCCATTTTACATTTTAGGAAATTAAGACAGAAGTTAAGTGATTTACCTAGGATCACATAGCTAAGTCAGCACTGAGGTAACATTTGAACTCAGATCTTTGTGCCTAATACCCTATTCACTAGGCCACCTAACTGTATAGCTGCAAGAATAGAGGTCTCCACCAAGATAAACACAGAATGGGTGAATGACCTAAATATAAAGAAGGAAACTATAAGCAAATTAGGCCAACACAGAATAGTATACTTGTCAGATCTTTGGGAAACGAAAGACTTTAAAACCAAGCAAGAGCTAGAAAAAAAAATCACAAAATGTAAAATCAATAATTTATATTACATCAAATCTAAAAGTTTTTATACAAACAAAACAAATGCATCCAAAATTAGAAGGGAAGCAACAAATTGGGAAATAATCTTCATTACAAAAACCTCTGACAAAGGTCTAATTATTCAAATTTATAAAGAGCTAAACCACAAAAAACCAAGCCATTCTCCAATTGATAAATGGGCAAGGGACATGAATAGGCAATTTTCAGTTAACAACATCAAAACATTAATAAGCACATGAAAAAGTGTTTTCAATCTCTTATAATCATAGAAATGCAAATCAAAACCACTCTGAGGCAGATTGGCTAACATGACAGCAGAGGAAAGTAATGAATGTTGGAAGGGGTGTGGCAAAGTCTGGACATTAATGCATTGCTGGTGTTGTGAATTGATCCAACCATTCTGGAGGACAATTTGGAACTATGCCCAAAGGGCCATAAAAGACTGTCTGCCCTTTGATACAGCCATAGCACTGCTGGGTTTGTACCCCAAAGAGATAATAAGGAAAAAGACTTGTACAAGAATATTCATAGCTGCGCTCTTTGTGGTGGCAAAACTGGAAAATGAGGGGATGCCCTTCAATTGGGAAATGGTTGAACAAATTGTGGTATATGTTGGTGATGGAATACTATTGTGCTCAAAGGAATAATAAAGTGGAGGAATTCCATGGGGACTGAAACAACCTCCAGGAATTGATACAGAGGGAAAGGAGCAGAACCAGGAAAACATTGTACACAGAGACTGATACACTGTGGTACAATCAAATGTAAAGGACTTCTCCATTAGTGGCAATGCAGTGATCCTGAACAACTTGGAGGAATCCATGAGAAAAACCACTATCCACATTCAGAGGAAAAACTGTGGGAGTAAAAACACCGAAGAAAAACAACTGCTTGAATACATGGGTTGAAGGAATATGATTGGGGATGTAGACTCTAAATGAATATCCTAGTGCAAATATCAATAATATAGAAATAGGTCTTGATCAATGACACATGTAAAACCCAGTGGAATTGCATGTTGGTTACAGGAAGGGTTGGGGGAGGGAATGAAGGGAAATAATGTGATTATTGTAACCAAGGAATAATGTTCTAAATTGACTAAATAAACTAATTCAAATGGGAAAAAAAGAATAGAGGTCTCCCCTGGAAAAGTCCAGGGATGTCAAAAAGTCTTAGGGTTAGAGAACTTAGAAGTGGCAGCAACTTGCAGTGAAAAGCAGAATATAGGGAAGCAGGACTCAAACCAAGTCACTCTAGTCCCAGGGATGCTGATATCCCTAATACTCTGTCCTGAAAATCTAGAAAGGACACCAAAGGTCTAGTACTTTGAACCTCAAAGATTTAGCTGGGGTTAATGTTGGGAAGTAGAAGTCAATGCAGGAACCAAGATGACTGATGGTGAAACCAAGTAAGGCTGGAATTCCCCACCTAATATCACTACCACCATCAAAAACAAAATCAAAGCAAGAGAGAGTATGACTGGCACAAAGTCCCAATTTAGGAACTAAAGCTGAAGAGATAAACAAGTTAAAGAAAACACCAATTAATATAAAAAATAATTGCAAATCTTAAGATCCCCAAAGGAAACAGTAACTTCATAACAATTACATGAATTCAAAAAATTTTAATGGACTTTCCACAAAAACAGTATGAAAATACCAAGGAAAAAATGAAGCAAAATCTAAAAAAGAAAAAAGAAAAAGAAAAGGAAAAAAGTGCTTGAGGAAAGAATTGGAAGAAAAATAAACAATTTAGAAGAGAAGATGGCAAACTATTCAAGGAATGGCAACCCACAGAAAACCAGAATAATTCAAACTGTCATGTCTCATGAAACTGCATGAAATATTAGAACAAAATCAAAAGACTAAAAAATAGTTGAAAATGTGAAATATATGATATAAAAAACCAAATGACTTAGAAAAGAGATCAAGAAGAAATAATATAAGAATCATTAGACTCTCTAAAAAGTTATTTTAAAAATAGCCTGTGTATTATTATAGGTCAGAAAATCATCAGTGATAACTGACTAGATCTGTTCAAACAAAAGGGCAAAATAAAAATAGGTAGAATCCATCAAGGATTCCCAAAAGGAAAAGTACTAGGATGGTCAAATTTGACAGTATTCATGTCAAACAAAAAATACTGCAAGTAGCTCAATGGAAGCAGTTCAAGTACCGAGACTATTGTAAGTAGCCCACAAACCCTAGAAGCTTCTACTATAATATTAGGCAATTAAAAAGGCAAAAGATATAGATTTACAATCAGATTAATTAATCCTACAAAGTCAAGCATAATCCTACCTTGGCGGAAAAAAAAGTCTTTAATGGAAGACAACTTTCAAGCACTCCTGATGAAAAGACCAGAGCTGGGTAACAATTATAAATACAAACACAAAAATCCTGAAAATCTTAAAAGATAAACTTATTTGAGTAATTGAAACTAAACTAAACTAAACTAAAAAATAATGAGTGCTAACATTCTAATATAAGTTTTTTCAGAACTTCAGTGTTGTTAAGTGCATTGAAAAAATTAAGGGGAAGAAAAAGAAGTCCTGAAGGAGAAATGATTTTGTTTCAAGATTCTAAAGAGGAGAAATTGGAGGAAGTCTAAAGTAGGAGGTTGAAAATGGGAAACAGGAAGATGCTATAGTATCAAGGAAGAAGAAGAGAGTAGAATTTACTCATTCTCATGGTAGGAATATGTGAGAAAAGTATTATAAGTATGGAAGGAAGGGTGGGAGGAATGGGTATTAGATATGAATCAATGCAGAGCAAAATAAGTAGAACCAAAAAAAATGCACAATGACTATAATAATGTGAATTAAACTATCACTAAAAAGGAAATTGAATTATGAATTATGGAAAAACCACTGAAATTTCCAGAGAAAAGAAAATGAAACATACCTTCTTTCTCATGGCAGAGAGGTAAAGCAGAGAGAAAAGAGAGAAGTAATCTGTCTTCCTTTGGGATGTTTTGCTTAATTGTTTGTGGGCTTTATTTATTTAGACTGAGCACAAATATTTGTTGAGCACCATTCTGTAGTCTTGCAGTCTTTAAGCCTTTTCCAGATATCTATTCTCAAGTTCAGATATTTAGAACTCAAAGGCCATTTAGTCCAGCTCTTTATTTTTTATTTTTAAAGTACATTTTCTTGATGCTTTTAGTCTTTACATTACAATCATTTCCTGTTATCTCTTCAGATTCAATTTGTGTTCAGTCTAAATAAGGTAGAAAGGTATTATCATATTTAAGGTCTGCCCAATCTGGGAGTAGATAGCCACAAAAAAAGGATGATTAAGAGGGTGTTACAAGGCTCCGCCTTACAAAAATTATCTTAGATACTGCCCTTCACCTCCTACCTGAAACTCCTTCTACTAGAATTCCTCCAACAAGTAACAAGGTAAGACATTGTCTCCAAAAGGCCATAAAAACACATTTGGAAATCTCCATTAATTCTCTTTTCTTTATTTCTTCAATGAATTTATGATCTCTTCAGAGTGGATAATCTCTTCAACAGTAGATATTGCAATCCATCTGTAAATCCAACAGGTAGGCTCTAACCAATGTTCAGGGGGCCTCCCTCTTGAGTTTCCTACTATTGTACTCTCTTCCTCTCTTTCCTCCTTTTTCAGAATTTATAATTTCTTTTCTATTTCTTTCTGCGCGAACTTAATAGAGATATACTATAGAGGCACAGCATGCTACAGTGTAAAGAATTTTGGATATGAGGTCAAGAAGACCTGGGCTTATATCCTGCCTTTGCCACTCATAGAGGTATGCCAATGGACAAGTCATTTAACCTTTCTGAGCCCAAGTTTTCTTATATGAAAAATGGAGGGGGGGGGGGGGGATATCTATAATATCTATCTTATGGATTTGTAATAAAATGCTTTGCAAATTTTTTAAAAAGCTTTATTGGTATTTTGTTTTTACATTACAAACATTTATAGATTTACTAAGATAGGTCTCTTGTAGTAAAATAAAATTGAGCAAAATTAACAATAATAACTTCATCTGGAAATGCTTGCAACTTTCCATACCTGTAACACTAACTTCTCTATTTTAAAATGCTTTTTCCCTTAATCAACCACAATCTATTTTCTCTCCTTCCCAAACCCAATTCTTTTGTGATGGGGGGGGGGGGGGGGGAAAGGGAGGGGCAGGGTGGAAGGGAAGGCAGAAAAGTCAACTTCTTTTAAAAGAAATATGCATAGTCAAGTAAAACTAACTCTCTCATTTACTGTATACAAATGTATGTATGTAACACACACATTAGTATGTATCTCATTGTGCCTAAATCTGTTATCTTTCTGGCAAAAAATAGATAGTACTTCATTGATCCTTTGGAATAATGGATGGACACTGTTTTGATTGTCAGTTCTTACATCTTTCAAAGTCCTTTGTGAGGCAACTAGGTGGCTCTGTGGATGGAGGTCCTGGGTTCAAAGAATTCAAATAGTCCTCAGACATTTCCTTGCTATGGGACCCTGGGCAAGTCACTTAATTCTGACTGTCTAGCCATTACCACTCTTTTGCTTTGGAACCAAGACTTAATTCTAACCAAGTCCAATTCTAAGATAGAAAGTAAGTCTTTTTTTTTAAGTTGTTTGTCTTTACAGTGTTATTACAATAAATAGTTCTCCTGATCCTGCTAGTTTCATCCTTCTTCAGTTTATTTTGATGTTACAAAAGTCAAAACAGAAAAAGGAAAACAGAGACTAATATCTGTAATGAACATTGATAAAAATCTTAAAGTGCTCCATAAATGTCAGCTATTATAATTATTGTTAGATCATAATATAGCCTCTCTATCCCTACCTTGTATCTTTTCCATCTTTCTTTGTGTGACCCATAATTTTGATACCTCAGAGACTGTGGGTCTGAGCCATTTTTTCCTCCACCATTTCTTGATATTTTTGGAAGCAATGCATCTCAAAATCTTCTACCATCCAGTTACATAAAAACTTTGCAAATGAATTTGTATTCTAAACTAGAGTTACCCTTAGAACTACTACATCTCTACCTGGCAAAGAGTTTGCTGGCTAAAGTAGTTTCAAGTTCTTTTAACCTAAGAGCAGCAATTTCTTCACATCATTTAATAGTGATGGTTCCTGTCAAAGCCTATCCCTTTATCTGTTTTCCATTTTTCATCAGTAAGAGCCTATTTAAATAACTGTTTAAACCATTTTAATGTCTACTTTCTTCTAAGTATTGATTTTGAGCTTTGTTCTAACAAGTAGGTGACCAGAAAGTGAATTTAGGATGACTCCCAACTTAGTAACCAGTTGTTTACAATCTGTTAAGACATAAGCCATTTCATTCTTTGTGATATCATTTGGTGTTTACCATATCCAGTGACTCCTGACTGCCTTCTCCAAGAAAGCTTTCAAAGAAATAGGCATGAGGGCTTCCAAGTGGTCAAAAATAGTTTTCTTTAATTTCCTGATCTGAAATCAGATTTTCCAATATATTTTCCATTTTTCTTCCCCCCAGTTTTGTACTGATACCACAAAGTATCAGAGTGTATGATTTATTTTGGGGGTCTTATAAAATTCTTTATCAGATTTGGATACCTTCTTATCCTCTGCAACAAATGTTGGCATATAACCCACATTTTTTTTTCATCTTAGTCTTTTTGCTTATGTTTATTATGAGCTCTGGAATGGGAAAGGACAAAAATGAATTATGAATTGATGTTCCTTGTTGACTTTGCGAATGAGAAAATACCAAAATCAACTCTTTTATTTGACTCTACAAGGACAGATTGTGGACCATCCTTACATTCAGCAACTTCCTTGTGTCTTCAGGTTTCATTTAAAGAAAAAATATATCAATATTGATATAATTCAGTTTCTTAAGCAATCTATTGGTTGAGGTCTTAGAGAGAGGATCTCATATTTAAAGGATCACTAATTAATTTAAGGTTTAGAAAAAGTCTGTAAACTATATGAACCTTAGTACCTTGGCTCCCTATTACCCTGCCATTTTCACTACAGAAACTGTAGGACTGAGAGAGGGGCACTTTGAACTTTTCTTTTGCTTCTTGGGATTCAAAAAAATCTATCATCTAATAGCCACCATACTGGAGTTGAGTGTCTCCATCCTCATCTCAGTTTGTCCATAGAAAGCTAACTCAATTGCATTAGAAGCCAGCCTTTTCAGTACCATAAAACTCACAAAAATTTGCCCTTCTCTGACATATCCTTCAAGAACTCGGGATTATCTCCACACCATGAGGAGACATCAAAGTAGATTTTCTATTACACAAATTAATTTCTCAGATTAACTAAAAGCCATATTAGCAAGTAATAGAATTATGGATTATAATACTGGAAAGGCTCTCAAAATAATATTATTATCCTCGCTTTATAGATGAAGTGAATATCACACAACTAGTTAAGTAGAAGAATAGTACCTAGGTCTTCAAGTCATTAATAGAAGATGTATAGAGGTATTTGGGGAGATAAAAATGTTAACCTCCAAAAGATCTATAATTCTGTGAATACTATGTACACAATTCTAGGCAACATACTTTAAGGGAAACATTATCTAACTAAAGCAGGAGTTTTTTTACTTTTTTTGTTCATCACGGATCCCTTTGGTAGTCAACTAAAAATATAGACTCTTCAAATTAATGAAATTTTAAAATTCATAATTGAAAGAAATGCTATTTCAGTTAAAATTTAACAAAAATAAATATATTTTTCTTCTAAGTTCATAGACACCCCTGAAATCTATACACACCCCCTTTGGGAATCTGCATAGACAAGTTAAAAAAACCCTTGACCTAAAAAATTATCTAGAAGGGGGTGACTAAGATAGAAGTGGTTTGGAAATCATGTTATATGAGGAACAATTAAGATATATGGAGATGTTTATTCTGGAGAATAAATAGAAGCATGATGTATATAACATACTTGAATGGTTTTCTGTGAATGTAAAAGAGGGGAAAAGATTTATTCGAGGCTTCCTTAAAAGGGCAGGGACACCTAGTATATTTTTTTAAAAGCATTAGATTTAAATCAGAAGACCTGGTTTCAAATCTAGAGGACTCCTTCACTACTTATTTGATTAAATACAAGTCATTTTATCTTGAGGCCTCAATTTCCCTCTCTGAAAATTAAAGGATTGGCTTAAACTATATCTAAGATATCTTCCTATTCTAAAATTCTACAATCCTTTGTCTAGACTTGAAAGTGGGAAACAACCAGACTGGTACAAACTTGGCCAACTTCATAGTTTTCCCTCTGGCCAGCCCTAGCAACACAACCTAAGTATGCTTCCAATACTTTCAGCTACTTAAAGTACCACATTCCTTCTAGGTCCTTGATAGCCTTTCTGAAACTGAAATGATCCCTCAAAAGGAGACATGAAATTCCTGGAATTTATGTTTGGACAATATTAGAATCTCAGGCTAAGGAGAAGGAAAAAAGAACCTACCAATGTGCACTCTGATAAAAGCCACCAGAGATAAATTAGCAGAGTGTGCAAACATAGAACTATTTGCAAGGTTGGGTGAAAGAGGCTGAGGTTGTTTTTGCTGAGGATGTGGAAAAGGTAATGGGAGAAGAAGAAGCTAAAGTAAGGCCTAAAATAATCTAGCCAAATATTCCTGAATCCTCCTCAAAACACAGTCCAGAGAGTGCTACAATTTTGTAAACACAGTCCATCCTGATGTTCTCCCTACAAAAGTGGATGGTGACTTAAAAGATCATTTCCTCTTATTCACTTCTTGGAAATCCACTGACAGCTCATAGTTAACATTTCTTTGAGGCTAACAAGAATGAGTGTTCCCTTTTGCTGCTATACGTTGGTGGGGGGGAAGCAGTTTTCTTGGAGACAAGATTAATTGTAGGCAAGATTAGTTGAACCCAGCCAGCAGGAGTGCACAGATGTCAAAAAACTGCTGCAACTTTGTCAAGAAAAGGATAGGGGGAGGGAGGAGGCACCAAGACACCACTTTTTCAAGAACCATTTTTGAGGTGGAAGGGTGGGGTGGGGATATGGATTCCAAGGTGGGGTGAAATCAAGCGGAAAAGCCCCTAGAGCCAACCCTGGGTGAATGTCCTGTTGGAACTTTCAGAGTGGCCCTTCTTGTGAATGGCACAGGCCAGCCACTCGGCTGGCTTTTCCATCATTGGCAGCTTAAACAGAGTTCTTCTTTATGCTAAGAAAAAAGAGATTTGAGAAAGAAGGGAAGTAGTAGTTGTAGGGGAGGGAGGGGGGAAAAGGAGGGTTGGACGAAGACTTTCTTAGCCTGCTGTTTTATCCACAACACAAAAGGTTTCCAGACCAACCACATACTTTCTTTAGCCACCCTCCCTACCACTGTAATACTGAGTTTAAAAAAAAAACAAAAACTTGATGGCTATCTTAACCTCGGTTTAAAAAAAAGTTAATAAATTAATAAACGAAATCATTCCCACGAGGGTGAAAGAGGATATCAGGGTGCTCTGAAAACTAAATTACTTTCAGCGGAAGGAAATTATCAAAGGCAATGGAGAAAGCCCCTCTAACAAGATTAGGGGTAAAGCGGGGGTGAGCACTCCAAAGATGGAAACGGGACTCCCCGGCACCCTCGCGGGCAAACCGAGAACAGCTACGGGGGTATCATCCCCGAGGAGACCCTCCACTTCCAAGCCAGCCCAGTCAGAGGAAGCCGGTCTAGGGAAAGTAGCCAAAAGGAGCAGGCAGCGAGCCAAGAAAGCTCCCTGGGCCCGCTTAGTCCGGGGACCCCAGGGTGGGCCGAGGACGGAGTGGGAGGGGGCGAGGGGAAATGAAGGCCAGAAGGGAGTCTAGGCCCCCAAGGCTTGCAGGGGGCTAAAGGGGTACCCTGGGAAGTCTGCCTGCCAGGACATCCCCCCTCCAAGACAGGGGCGGGGGTCCCGAGTCCACGGCCGCCCCCTCTCGGCTAGAAAAAGCCGGTCTCCTTTGCTTCTCTCGCCTCCCTGGGCAGGAGCCGCAGGCGCCAGAACTCACCCCGAGAAGACACACTTTCAGCTCTCGTATTGCCATCATCTGATTTGGGCTGAGGCAGGGCAGGGGGCTTGCATCCTCCGGGAGGAGTCCCCCGGGTGTCCCGCGCAGGCAACGCCGCCGCTGCTGGCTCCTCTCTGCTGGTCAGGCTCACGCTCTCTCTCTTTCTCTCTCTCTGTCTCTGTCTTTCTCTCTTAGCCAACCAGGGAACGGAAACCAGCTGCTGCTATTTCTGGGCAGCCCCAGCCCCAGCGCCGCCACCACCACCACCACAGCCACCACAGCAGCCGCCGACGATCACATGTCTATAGTACTAATCTCTGAGAGGCTTCGGGGCTACAACCTCTCGGACCCTAAACTCCAACTAGCTCAGAAAGCTCAGAAACCAGCCAGAACCCAGCGTGTTTTGTGGGAACGCCTTCTGGGATCTGCTTCGCAGCCAAAACTGAGACACCTCGGCTGCTACACGGAATACCCCTAATTGAAAACAAGACTGCATTCCAAACCTGCAGCCTCTGTGTCCTCCACTCCCCCAAATCTCGGTAACCTAACCCAACCCCAGCGGGGCTGAACCTCTTTCTAGGTTCTCAACGCAGTCCGAGCCAGCCTAGTGTGTGCCTTACTAGTATTATCTCTGAAATGAGCATGGTGAGAGTCTGGGAACTAGCTCTTTTCTAAAGGCTCGATCTCCACGTTTCGCCACCCCTACACCAGGCACCCCACTGTAGCCTGCAGCAGCAAGACAACTGTGAACTCGTTTCCCTATGCACTATTGAAATGAACTTTAAAAGCCTCTTTGGAATCCAAGGAAATCCTTCTCCCACGTGGAAATGCAAAAAAGAAAACAAGTAGCATCTTGGAAAGTTTGGGGACAGGGAAGATATCTCTGTTTCACGAAAAAAGAAAAAAATAAAAAACACCCTACAGTCCACAGTAGCTTAATTAGTCATTTTGGTCTTCAAAGCAGTGTTTTAAGATTATCATCGCCTGTTGTTAACTACAATTAAAAAATTTTTTCTTTAATCTCCTTGAAGAAATGCTACTTCCTCTTCTATATACAAGTTGCCTGGGTAATTTCACAAGTTTCTACTATTAACAGAGGAGAGAAGTCAGGCAGGAGGAAATGAGCATAGAAGTTACCTTGTCATTTAGTGAGAATTGGAAGTCAGATAGTTACCATCACTGCCATTTTTCCATCTGTATATATGACTCTGGAGCCAGCAATCTAAATCATATTTTAAAATCAGGTAATTCCAGATGAGCTGCTTTAACTCACTTAAGTCAAATTGTCTATCATGAAACCACAAGGAGCAGCTAAGTGACTCAGGGGTAGAGAGCCAGGCCTGAAGACACTAGGTCCTTTTGCATAGCCCTTACCATTTTTCTGCCTTGGAACCAATACTTAGTATTGATTCTAAGGTAAGGGTTTAAAAAAACACACAACAGTAAAAACAAAAACAGAAAGATAATATTCCCTATGATATGGTGCTCTACCAAAAGGGATTTGACATATTGAGGGTTCAGTGAAAAAGGTTAGTTCCTTTACCAAATAGTAAAGGATTGTCTTCTTATCCATTCCAAGAACCAATTTGATGTTGAGGGAGCCTATCTTTCTGGTTGATTAGCCTAGTATTGACTGGAAGGGAAGGAAGAAGCCGGACTATTTGCCAAACATCAGAGGAATCAGGGTAACTCACTTCAGACAGCATCTCAGAAGAAGATTCTCTGATTAGTGTGCATCCATACAACATTCCTGGCCGTTAGTTTCCTTTGTGTTTTCTCATCTGTTTTCTAAGGATCATTACATTTAATAGATCAATTACTTTTTGTCTTTTCCTTCATTGTAGTCATTGAATAAATTATTTTCCTAGTTCCTCTTTATTTTCTCCTTCAATCAAAAAAAGCCTTCATAGGCAATTTGGAACTATGCCCAAAGGGCCATAAAAGACTGTCTGCCCTTTGATCCAGCCATAGCACTGCTGGGTTTGTACCCCAAAGAAATGATAATAAGGAAAAAGACATGTACAAGAATATTCATAGCTGCGCTCTTTGTGGTGGCAAGAAATTGGGAAATGAGGGGATGCCCTTCAATTGGGGAATGGCTGAACAAATTATGGTATATGTTGGTGATGGAATACTATTGTGCTCAAAGAAATAATGAACTGGAGGAAAACCATGTGAACTGGAAGGAACTCCAAGAACTGATGCAGAGTGAAAGGAGCAGAACCAGGAGAACATTGTACACAGAATTGATACACTGTGCTACAACTGAATGTAATGGACTTCTCTACTGGAAACAATGCAATTATCCAGAACAATTCTGAAGGACTTATGAGAAAGAATGCTATCCACATCCAGAGGAAGAACTGTGGGAGTAGAAACACAGAAGAAAAACAACTGCTTTATCACATGGGTCGAAGGAATACGGTTGGGGATGTAGACTCTAAATGATCACCCTAGTGGAAATATCAATAATAAGGTCTTAATCAATGACACATATAAGACTCAGTGGAATTGCATGTCAGATACAGGAGGGTGTTGGGGGGAGGGAAGGGAAAGAACATGAATCTTGTAACCATGGGAAAATATTCTAAATTAATTAATTAAATAAAATTTCCTCCCCCCCAAAAAAGCCCTCATAGTTTCTTATAAATGAATTTTAAAATAAAGAAGCATTTACTAATTTACTAAGTGTTTATTATAAAGCAATACTTTGTTCAGAAAACACAAATAGAAAAAAACAAAGATAATCCCTGCCCTCAAAAAGATTACATTTTAATAGAAGGAGACAACAAATGGAATGGTAGTCAGGAAGACTAATTTAGTTTGTAAAGTTACAGGAATGATAATTGAGGCTACAGAGCAGTAGATTGACACATTTTTACCAAAAGAGGGAATCATTTGTTTATTCATTATTCTTGAACTGGAGAGAAATGTGAAGAGAAGCAAGATTAGGATCTATTAAATGAAGCATCAGGACAGTAGCTCCAGAGATGAAACAGATAAAGTCTTCTAGGAATGATTTTGGGAAGCTAAGTTATCAAAAAGATGATCAGGGACTAGGAAGTTGGAGAAAATACATCTGGAATCTGCCAGAAATAATGACCCAGGCAAGGCAAGTGGAACAATTATATTCATATAACACAAATTGTTCAGCTTTTCTCTAAACTATGGACTCCTATTTTACTTCTAAGTCTTTACTAACACAAAAAAGTGACACTACTCATTTGACTCTTCTTTATTTTTCTTTGTATTCTTAGTGCTAAGCATAGTATCCAATATATAAAAGATGCTTAGTAAATGTTATTTGACTAATTGACTGAGTTGACAGGATTTGTGAACACAAGAGGGTTCCTTGGGTCAAAGGGAATGAATAATTTCATAACTTTTCTTCAAGAATTCCAGAGTTTTCCAGAATAATCAGACCAATTCACAATTCCACCTATAATGTATCAATCTTTGTGTACAATGTTCTCCTGGTTCTGCTCCTTTCACTCTGCATCAACTCCTGGAGGTTGTTCCAGTTCCCATGGAATTCCTCCAGTTCATTATTCCTTTTAGCACAATAGTATTCCATCATCAACATATACCACAATTTGTTCAGACATTCCTCAATTGTTAGATATCCCCTCAATTTCCAATTCTTTGCCACCACAAAAAAGAGCTGTTATAAATATTTTTGTACAGGTAAGTCCTTTCTTTCCCCTTTTTTAAATTATCTTTTTGGTATACAGACCAGTAATGGTATTACTGGAGCAAAGGATATGGATAGCTTTTTAGCTCTTTGATCATAGTTCCAAATTGCCTTCCAGAATCCTTGGATCTCACAACCCTATCAACAATGTATTAGTGTCTTAATTTTGCCACATCCACTCCAACAGGAAATAGTTACTTTTAAAGGGTCTATGGTAGCGATGGAGTCCTGGCCACTCTATACACTCTCTCTCTCTCTCTCTCTCTCTCTCTCTCTCTCTCTCTCTCTCTCTCTCTCTCTCTCTCTCTCTCTCTCATGACTCTTACTGAGCCATAAGAAATGAGAGGCAGGGTGATTTCAGAAAAAGCTATAAAGATCTACATGAACCTATGCAGAGAAAAATAGTGGAACCAGGAGAACATTATAAAGAGTAGGCAATATTGTATGATAATCAATTGTGAAAGACTTAGCTGCTCTCAGCAATGTAATGATCCAGGGCAATTCTGATGGATTTAAAACAAAAAATGCTCTCCACCTCCAAAGAAAGAACTGTTGGAGTCAGATGCAGATCAAAACATACTATCTTTAACAGTTTGTTTCCATTTTTATTTTGAGGTTTTGTTTTTATATGATATGGAAATATGTTTTGCATAAATGTATAACTCAGAGAGGATTTGGATCTTGTAATTTTTGAAAGCATGTTGAAAATGTTATTACATGTAATTGGGAAAATAAAATATCTCTGAGCAAAAAATGATATGGAACTTAGAGAAAAGGTAACTTTTCCTATTTGAATGAATAAAGGAATGAAGCATTATTAAAGCACCTATTATATATAACTCATACTACTAAGTACTAGGGATAGAAATAGAAAACAGTCCCTTTTCTTAAAGATTTCACATTCTAATTGGGAAGACAACCTATGGGAGATCTGAGTTTCAAGTGAAATTGAAAAATCCCACCATTCTTAGGGTTAAGCAGCATAACAGATGGTAATGCCTCTTATTTAAATCATGTTCACTGATAAAATCTTATCAGTTTCTGATGTCAAACTATTTGGGCTCTGATCTAAGCCTTTTTTTTTTTCTTTCTTTTCTCCCTCTATACATTTTACTTGGTAATCTCATCAAGTCCAATGGATTCAATTATTATCTATGCTGATGATTCTCAAATGTACTTATATAGCCCATATCTCTCTGATTTCCAGTCTCACATCTCTGCCTGCCTTTTGGACATCTCAGATTGGATATCCTTAGATATCTTAATGCTTTCCCTCAAATACTTCCACCTTCCAAACTTCCCAACTGATGTCAAGGGTACCATCATTGTCCCTCACAACCTGGATATCTTCAACTCCTCATCCTCTCTCACTTCCTATATCTACATTTTATGCCTGCCAAATTTAACTTTATAACATCTCTCACATATGCCACCTTCTCTTCCATGATACTGCTATTAGCCTTGGCTAACACAATATCCTCTGGTTGGTCTGCCCACCCTAATCTATCCTCCATTTAGCTGTCAAAGTGATTCTATGTAAGCACAGGTATGATTACATTGTACCTTCTCCGTGTTCCTTTCAATAAACGTCAATGGCTCCCAATCACCTCCAAGATAAAATATAAAATCCTCTGATGTTCAAAATCCTTCACAACTTACCCCCTTCACCTTATAAGTCTTACACTTTATGCCCCTTCTCTTCAACCCATTAACACTGGCCACTTTTTTATGCTTCAAAAAGACACTCTATCTCTCTATATTTTGCATTTTCACCAGTTTTCCTCCATACTTGGAATATCCTCCTTCCTTATCTTTGCCTACTGGCCTCCCTGGCTTCATTCAAATCTTAGCTAAATTTTACCTTCTACAGGAAGTCTTTTCTCAGTTCTTCTTAATTGTAATACTTTCCCTCTGTTGATTTCCAATGTATTCCATATATTATTTGTATATATTTGTTTACATGTTGTCTTCTCCATAAGACCATGAGCTCTTTGAGAGCAGTAACGCTTTTGCCTTTCTTTGTAGCCATCATGCCTAATACACCATAGATGTTTAATTAATGTTTATACTGATTTGACAGTGCTAGACACCATCGAGAAAATAATTTTTTTTTCCTGAGTCTTCAATAACTATTGCTAGCAATTGGTCATCCACTATTGCTGGTGGTGATATGATTCTCCATGATGATTTCTTCACTCAGTGATGCCTCTATAGGTTGGGCTGGCAGCAGGTTTGGTGGTTTGGAGGACACTGTTATTCCCAAAGCTCTTGAATTTAGGGTCTTTGAATGTCTCCATTAGTCTCAGAGGAAAAATAATGGTCAAGGTGGTGGTGGTTTGACTTGCTTGGTACATGTTGCCTCTTCTCTCTCAGGCTGCCTTGCCATTTCAGCTAAACTGGCTTGCTTTCCCTCCCAGCTTGTTCCTTTACAAGTTGTCTCTCAGATTCTTGAGGAAGGGAATTGCAATGAAGATACTGGTTGCTGCTCTTATGACCATCCCCCTCCCTCTATCCCTATCTTTTTTACTCCTTGTTCTCCTAATAATTCTATTATCCTTAATCATCAGTAGGTGTGAAGTAGTACCTCAGAGTGTTTAGGAGTATTTTTCTTCATAATGTTGATAGTTTGCATTTGTTCTTGTGAAAATGATTTCTATTCTTTGACCATATCTATTGGGGAATGGCTTATAGTTATATTTGTATCCATTTCCTATTTGTTTTTTAAACTAGATTTTAAATTTAAATTAATACTTTTTCCTTACAGGGCACCTATATTTCTCCCTAGTTTCCCTTCTCATAACCTTTCCTAATGACCTTATAACAAATAATGTTTTTTAGAAAAAGGAGTAAGGGGGTGGTTGTGAAATTTCAGCAAAATCAGTAAATCACAAAAAAATCTGTCATATTAAATGATTCCCTTCTGTACACACACACACACACACACACACACATACACCCTACAAACTAGTTTGTGAAAGTGTCTTTCTAGCTCTTCTTTGGACCAAGCTTGATCTGTTTAAATTTTGTAATATTTATTTCTGCTGGTTTTGTAGTTGCTTTTCTTTCAATCTACAGGGTTATATCCTTTCTAAATATATCATACATGCTTTTTACTGAATATATCAATGCATGAAAAGAAAATACCAAGATTAGTTTCTTTAGCAAGTTGTTTTGGTGTTTGTTTTTTTGTCTGTACCTTAACAAATGGCTTCACAAATGGGAGAGTAGTGGCATTTACTACTTATCTAGGGTGACTTGGAAAGATGTTTAGACTTGATTATAAGATAAATAAGGGCAACTAAGTGGCACCATGGGTGGAGTATCAGGCCTAGAGTCAGGAAGACTCCTCTTCCTGAGTTGAAATCTGGCCTCAGATGCTTATTAGCTATATGATCCTGGGTAGATCAATTAACCCTTTTTTTGCCTTAGTTTTTCTCATCTTAAAATGAGTTGGAGAAGAAAATGGCAAACCACTCTAGTATCTTTGTCAAGAAAATTCCAAATGGGGGTCATAAAGAGTTGGATGTGACAAATCAACAATACCATAAAATTACATACTCTTATTATTCTTTTTCTGAAGAGTGAATCAAACTCTCTTTGTCTATCAACCAGTACCTTACCAGCCACTAAGTATGAGAGTTTACAAATCACTTCCTAGAGAGGGTGACAATTCCAAAGGGACCACTGCTCCCATGCCACCCCACCCCCTCCAACCCCCCACCCTCAAAGTGCTAGGCAAATCAAAAGACTTTGATTGGTTCTCATGAAGTGGGGAAGGGACAGGAAGTGACATGGAAAAGGACTCTAAGCTGACTGACCTTCACAGGAAAACTCAGTTCTGATTTCTACTTTCCCCAGGGAAAAACAGGTTTTCTGGTCAGTGACTTAGTTTACCTCACTTCACACTATTCCTCAGGCTTCCCAAGATATTTCAGGTGTTTAATTTGGTGTTGCCAGTTGTTTTAAGTGTAGTACTTGGTGGCTAACTCCCAATTTACACCATGTTGTAGAATCATTTTGGTATTTTTTCAATTATTTTATGAATGAAGTTTAGTATAACAGTGGATAGAGTGCCACAGATATAGAATCAGGAAGATTTGGAATAAAGTTATATCTCTAACATGTGTCTCTGGCTTTTTAACCCAGGGAAATGCCTTGAGATTAATTATAGACTTTTATTGGTGCTGGGAGTCTGCTCAAAGAGTTACTACCTTGATGAAATTATGGATGTAGACCATTAGGCTATATTAATGTGCTGATGTTTATTTCCTCAATCCCCTGGCATTGGATATTTTGGTTGTTTCCAGTTCTGACTATCATAATGCTCTGAGAAAGTCCTTTAACAACTACTATTTTTGTTAGTATTTTTAGAATGTATTACCCAAAATGAAATTATTGGGTCAAAATTATGTGCCATTTTTGTGGGTTTTTTTTCAATGTATGGTGAGATTGTTCTTTAAAAAATTAAATAAATTTTCAATTCCATCAGCAATGAATGAGTAGCAGTTTCTCCATAACTTTCACTTGAGTTTTGTTGCTTTTATTTTTACATATTTGATGGTTATGAAGCAATACTCTAAAATTGTTTTGATTTTCATTTCTTTGATTGTTACTGAGCATTTAAAAGAATGATTATTGACAGTGTTCATGTTTTTGAGAATTACCTCTATCCATCCTTTGACCATTTATTGATTGCATACTAAGAATTCCATTGTGACTTCCTTATGTATTTTAAATGCCAGTTCTTAATCTTCCATATTTGCTGTACTATTTTCTCAACATGTTATTCTAATTTTTTACTGTTTGAAAATATTTTCAGTTATTATTGTATATATTATTATATATTAATTTGGTTATTAAAAAAAAAAAGAAAAGTAACTCTAAAAAGTCTTGAACCTCCTGTCCAAGGGATTTTCTCCTTGAGTCTTCTCCTTTGGAGTTCTTCTTTGGAGTCTCTGCTCCTTGGATCTTCTCCTTTGGACTTCTTTGGAGCTCCTTGGGGCTCTTGGACTTCAACTTGGAGTCTGGGACTTTCTTGTTGGGTTCATAGCTGCCTCAGTGAGCTTAACTCACAAGGGTTTTTCTGCACTGGGACCTTGCCTGGATTCTGCCTGACTTGCTGGTGAATGACTAGGATTCCTACATGGAGACTGGAACTCTGTTGGGAGTGAGCTTCATTTCACCGGATTAGCAATTAAGGTAGGCTAGGCAGTTTCCTTAGCTCTTTCCCTTCCATGTTTCCTTCTTTTTCTAAAATTCAAATTAAACAAAATTGCTAAAAGCTGCTAATAGTTTTCCTGACTTAAGGGATAATAATTGGCAACCACTTTTTAATATCTCTTATGTAGTCAAAATCCCAATTTAATCATTATATTTTTTATGTAAGGAATATGTTAGCCTGATTTTGGTTCATATAAAAATTAAGTCAAACATGAAAGTTTGTCCTATTTGTCTATATACTTATTCTGTATCAAATAAAAAGAAATGAAGGAAGCCAGGGATTAGGTGAAAATACTAGAATTTAAATGGGATAGAGATCCAAATTTCTGACTTTTCCTAATTGGGGACTCTGAGCTGTGATGATTATTAATTTTTATTAAGACTTTTTCTCTAATATAAACTTAATGAAAAAGCAAAAAAGTAGAATTAGGCCTGATGGTCATTATAATGCTTCTAGGTTAAAAGAAGGCAAGTCATAATGAGAGATGGGGTACAATGCAGGGAAAAAAGCTGTGACCAAAGAGAAGATTGTGCCCTAACAGTCTTATGGGAAAAGGTAGGTGCTTCTTGGGAGGATCAACTCTGCCCCTTTTTGAAGGGAGGAGGAAGTAGAAAAGAATGAGTAATCATTAAATATCTTAACCTTTCACAGAAACACCTGCTAGTTACTTTGGAAAGAAAGCAATACTATTAAAGAATTAATGATAACACAGCAATCTACAATTACCTATAAAATAGCTGTATTTCTTTCACCCATCCCAGGCCACAATTTTAAGAACAAGTTTAATAGCAGGCAAATAAATCTATATCTATTTAGAAGTGACCCTTCTTCCTTTGTATAGGAACTGAAAACTTCACAATAGTTAATAGAGAAGTTAGGGGGAAGTGAGCTCCCCATCTACCCACTCTTTCTTGAGAATAAACTGGGATAATATTGTGTGGTCAACTGGGAGGAAACTAACCTAAGTAGTTTAGGTTCAATCTTGGAACAAAATGAGACACTTATAAGTCATTCAGCAGTAAATAAAATGGAGATTTGCTTACTCATAGTAGGAGAATGTCCAACAAAGAAAATCACTAAGGACATCTCAAGCTGATCCAGCTGAGTGAGCACATCTCCCTTTCCTCTGTTACCCATGGTGATCCACCAGCCAAACCTTGTAGAATCCCCTCCCCAATGTTCCCAGCTGAGGCTTTGTACTCATGTGATGTTAATTATATGAGCCCTTAGTACCCTGAACCAACCAAATTGGCAGAAATGTCTCAATTTTTTTTTTAATCTTGCCTAAAAATTGGAAAATATGGGGATGTTCCTTGATTGGGAGAATGGCTGAACAAATTGTGGTATATGGTGGTAATGGAATACTATTGTGATATAAGGAATGATGCATTGATGAATTTCTATAAGAATTGGAAATACCTCCATGACCCAGGAGAACATTTTACACAGTAACTGAAACATCGTGGGACAATTCAATGTGATTATCTTTGCTACTAAAAGCAATGCAATGATCCAGGACAATTTTGAGAGACTGATGAGAAAGAATGCTACCCACAGCTAGAGAAAGAACCGTGGGAGGAGAAATCCAGAAGAAAACATGTGATTTATCACTTGTTTATATGAGTACATGATTTGGGGTTTTGGTTTTAAAAGATTACTTTATTGCAAAAATGAATAACATGGAAATAGTTTTTGAGTGATAATATATGTATAACCCAGTGGAATTGCTTATCAGCTCCAGGATGGGGGAGGAAAGAGGGGAGGAAGACAGGAATCATGTAACCATGGAAAATTTTTAAAAATAAAATAAAAACCTTGCCTAAAGGGCATGAGGGGGAGGGGTTAATATATTGCTCCTACCAAAGTCCTTGAGATCTTCCAGAGGACTTTCCACCACTTAAATAACTTTGGTCTATTACTAATCTACTCTGACTTCTGATATTCAAGAAGCCCCAGTAGAGAAGCACTAAAGGACAAAGAGAAAAACAAAAGCAAAGCAAAAAATTTAATAGTTCCCAGGAAGAACCAATCTAAATGATCAAGTCCATAGAGTGAATGTAAGAAAGAAGTTACAAAAGGAGAGAAAAAATCAGATCCAGCAATGCAAAGCAACAGCTCAAGCAGGGGAAGGGCAAGGAAGACTCAAGATTCCAGGAAGGAACAGATGAGCTGGGAAAAAAACTGCCAGCTTATGTCTGGCCAGCTCTGTCCTGGAGTGGACAGTCTGAGAGGAGGACCTCTGAGATGGAGGATCCCTCTGGATACTGACTACCTTCCAGTGAACCCCTAAATCTCTCTGGTTCTAGCTGAGGACAAAAGTAGACTGGTACTTTATAGAAAGCTATCTACTGAGAAGATCTCTCTTTCCCCAAATTGTCCTGAACTTCAACTCATAGCCAGATTAGTTTAGGAGGAAAGATAAACCCAACAATTGACCAAAAAGAAGGCTCAAGAAGACAGACTGAACCCCTCAGGATTTGGGGGGAGGTCAGTTGCTAATTTATAGGGATTCCTATCTCCCACCTTCCTCACCCAACACCCTCACTCTCCCTGCCCTATGTGTTCTCAAGAATAAAGTGTCACCATTTAGATCAGGTCTGACTGCTTGTTGATATCAAAGAAGGAGACTGAAGATTTGGGGAGAATCATATCGCTCCCCAAAAGGGAGAACTAGTTCAATATCAGGGCTGAGGAGTGAACTAAGTCTCAAGGGGAAAGGTGGTATTTGAGATATTGGGAGGATCCAGAGGCAGGAAATTTACCTGCCTCTCAGCACCAGCTAAGATCAAGAAGGGAAGCAGTGGGTCATTTCTCTCCAGACTTTAACCTCTATCTCCCAAACCCAATCTCTGAGGAGACATATTCTGTCCCTCTGGAAGACAAATTGTGCAAGGGGAAGAGAGGGGAGGATCAATCTCTTCTCTCTTTTCATTTCTTCAGTTCTCTCACCCTCTCTCTCCAGTTCCCCTGTGTGTGTGTGACCTCCTTCTGCTGATACATTACATGGGTGATGCCAAACCTGTGCAGTTCATGGTGGGTTTCTCAATATAAAAAGGTGATCATTTAGCAGGTACAATGACAAAGCTACTGCAGATGATGGCACTTCCTTCTTAATTACTGATGTGCATCACAAGTTTTACTATGATCACTGGATGTGTACTGGCAGCATCAATGGATGGGCTACAACACTTTTGCCACTGGGCTGCTCCTGCTCCTGGGATTCATGTCTCTCTGCCTGTTGCAGTCTAGGATCTACATCTCTTTCCACAGCCCCTTAGCCAGGACTCTGTGAGGATGTAGTCTCTGACTTGTAAACCTCAAAATTTCTTAGACTTATAAATGTTGGAAATTTCACCATTGGGAAATTTCATACTTGGAAAATTTCTTAGTGATAGTCTATTGGAATGTGAACCCAATTGACAAGGGAGGTTCCCCCTCCTCCCTTCTTAAGATTACTTTAGGACAGAAATCTTTTGCTGAACAATGGAAAGGGCTTTGACCTATGCTTAAGCACAGAACAGGAATTTCTTTGAGTCATGATTGATTTTAGAATTGATACAATAGAGATACTTGGAATGACAGAACCAGGTCTTGGAAAATACAATTTCCACCCCACTCAGTCCTAACAGGATTTAGGAAGGGCTGCAGCATAGATCAAAATTTAATTATTCCAATCTCTACCCTACTCAGGGTAACAGGATTTAGGAAGGGCTGTAGCAAAAGATCAAGATTTAATTATTTGAGAATATGACCTTCAACAGACATGTGCAAAGCCACAAACCTCTGGGTGGTCCTGGGTTAAGCTAGAGCCACCATTGGCACAGGGAAAATGATGGACAGTGATTGGTAGATGTGAGAACTGAGGGGAGGGAACTTGGATGGGGTCCTTAAAGATAGAGGGGTCTGAGGACTGAGAGGAGGTGGTTGGAGAGTTTTGGCTCTGAGTGGTTGGAGAGGTGCTCTGAGAAACTTGCTCTGAAGGAAGCTGGAGGTGGAGGCCCTTGAGACTGTTTCTCCATTTTGGTCACGTGAGTAACAGGAACTAATCTCCTTTCTTTGCCCCAGCTATCTAAGGGCTTGGGCCTTTTGGCCCAGCCTAAACAGAAGGGGTATTTAAGCCCTATTCCCTTCTTTCCCCTTTCTCTCTCCCTCTCTCTCTCTATCTCTAATTCCTTTCTTCCTCCTGTTTGTAATTAAACTCTATAAAAGGTTGATGGCTGACTTTAGTTTTCATTTAGGAATTACATAGCTGAATTCCTTGGCGACCTTAAATTAATATATATCAGTCTTTTAAAGTGATTTCCTTGTCACAGACTGAAGCTCACATTGCCAGAGTCTACAACACTACTAAAGTCCAAGGTCTTCTACTCTATACTGGTGTGTGGCTGTAAGCCTGAGCACTCTAACCCAGTCCCTGCCGAGTCTGATTCTACTCCAGAGCAGAATTGACTTGGCAGGGCAGAATCTACAAAGAAGGTGATGGCTGGGGGCCTAAGCTGCCACTGCCTTCCTCTAGGCCAGTATATCTACTCTATTTTCCATACACAAGCAGTATCCCTTTCTGCTAAGACAGAGGAAATACTTCTGGGGCCTGAGTTCTACACTCTATAGATGTCCCTCAATAGAAGCTCAATAAAGAAAAAAAAGACAGTTCATAGTTCAGGGGTGAGTGGAAGTATTTGGCATAATTACAGTACCCTGCCTGACCCCAGCTAATTAGATGGGGTGCAATTCACACATTTATCTTTTTAAACATTTCCCCAATGGCTAGCACCAAATAATCAGAACAAAAAATCCTTGTAGCAAAATTGGGGTTGGTCTCTCAAATTCCAAATTTACTTTTTTTTTTTTAAACCTTATCTTCCATATTAGAATTAATACTGTGTATTGGTTCCAAGGCAGAAGAGTGGTAAAGGCTAGGCAATGGGGGTTAAGTGACTTGCCCAGGATCACATAGCTGGGAAGTTCTGAGGCCCAATTCGAACCTAGGACCTCCTTTTCAATCTACTGAGCCACCCAGCTGCTCCTTCAAATTCTAAAATGTTTTCTTTAAAAAAAAAAAATTTACTTATTTAGAATATTTTTCCATGGTTACATGATTCATGTTCTTTCCCTCCCTCTTTCCTCCCCCCTTCCATAGCCAATGAGCAATTCCACTGGGTTTTACATATACCATTAATCAAGACCTATTTCCATATTATTAATATTTGCAATAAAGTGATCATTTGAAGTCTACATCCTCAATCATATCCCCATTGAACCATGTGATCAAGCAAATGTTTTTCTTCTGTGTTTCTGTTCCCACAGTTCTTTCTCATAAGTCTCTTAATTAATTAATAAGAATTGTTCTGGATCATGGAATTGCTGCTAGTAGAGAAGTCCATTATGTTCGATTGTGCCACAGTGTATCAGTCTCTGTGTACAATGTTCTCCTGGTTTTGCTCCTCTCACTCTGCATCAGTTCCTAGAGGTCATTCCAGGCTCCATGGAATTCCTCCAGTTCATTATTCCTTTGAGCACAATAGTATTCCATCATCAACATAAACCACAATTTGTTCAGCCATTCCTCAATCAATGGACACCCCATCATTTTCCAATTTTTTGCCACTACAAAGAGCGCGGCTATAAATATTTTTGTAAATATAGTTTTCCTTATCTCTTTGGGGTATAAACTCAGCACTGGTATGGCTGGATCAAAGGGCAGGCAGTCATTAAAAGCCCTTTGGGCATAATTCCAAATGGCCTTCCAGAATGGTTGGATCAATTCACAATTCCAGCAATACATTAGTGTCCCAGTTGCTGACTGGGAAAAAAAAAAACACAGAACTATTAAATAGTTAGAAAAACCACTCTTTAATTAAGGAAAGGAGTACAGTGCTAAATTAGGACTCCACAAAGAGCTGCAGGCCACATACCCACACAGAGTTCAAGAATAGAACTCTGGTTGTTCTGGTCACTGACCTCTACAAACACCAACCCACTAGATTGGACAATTCCAAGGAGACATTAAAGTTAGGGAATTTAAATGCCTTTCTAGGGGAACATGGGGACTAAGATTGAGACAGAGAGTTGATTGACTTTACAATGGTAACAAAGGAAAAAAGGAGGAGTCCCAGACAGGAATAACAGTGAGGGGCTGATGCTTTACAATGGATACAAAAGGGAAAGACCCAGCCAATGGCAGGGCTATCCCTTAAAGGACTTTGGCCTAAAGGGAGAAACCATTGGGACAAAAGAGATACTTAAACACCTGATGGGATTAGCCATCCCTACTTAAACTACCTTAAGGTCTATTGTCAGTCTGAGACTAGTGAAGTTGGATTTTCCCTCAGGGAGGTACTCTCATGTGACAAGGTCAAACCTGGGGCTTTTACCTTTAAGCTAAGTAAACTGGGGGTCTTTAAATCTTTCTAGGCTACAGTTCTGGGAACTTCTAGATTCCACATTGACAAGCTCAATAAAACTTGGATGAAAGGGTAAAATTTCTTCTTTCCTTTATTCGAGGGGTAGGAAAGTTGTATCCTTAGCCCACTCATTTTAAATTTTTAAAAATTTCTTTATTTTGTTTTTATGTCATCTATATTTCTGTGTAATTACAATTTGAACCCCAGAACTACAATTCCCAGCAGCCTATGTTCCTTATCATGTTACCTGCTAATATAGAAAGGGTAAAAATTTTGGGTAGCCCTGCCTTTCTCTCTCTCCTTGTGATCACAGCTGGCTGAAATGGGCTTTTTGGGAGAGGTGAACTACAAAACACTCTCCACACAATTAAAACTAGATCTAAATACTTGGGAAAACATTGATTTGCTCATGGGTGGGACTAGCTAACATAATAAAAATGACAATCCTACCCAAATTAATTTACTTATTTAGCGCCATACCCATTGAACTACCAAAAAACATTTTTTACTGAATTAGAAAAAAACATAACAAAGTTCATTTGGAAGAACAAAAGGTCAAGGATATCCAGGGAAATCATGAAAAAAAAAAAGCAAAGGAAGGAGGACTTGCAGTTCCAGATCTCAAACTATACTATAAAGCAGTGGTTATCAAAAAAATTTGGTACTGGCTAAGAGACAGAAAGGAGGATCAGTGGAATAGACTTGGGGTAAAAGACCTCAGCAAGACAGTCTATAATAAGACCAAATATCCCTGTTTTGGGGACCAAAACCCACTATTTGATAAAAAACTGTTGGGAAAATTGGAAGACAGTATGGGAGAGATTAGGTTTGGATCAACATCTCACACCCAACACCAAGATAAACTCAGAATGGGTGAATGACCTGAATATAAAGAAGGAAACTATAAGCAAATTAGGTGAATACAGAATAGTATTCTTGTCAGATCTTTGGGAAAGGAAAGACTTTAAAACCAAGCAAGAGCTAGAAAAAAATCACAAAATGTAAAATCAATAATTGTGATTACATCAAATTAAAAAGTATTTGTACAAACAAAACGAATGCATCCACAATTAGAAGGGAAGCAATAAATTGGGAAACAATCTTCAATACAAAAATCTCTGACAAAGGTCTAATTACTCAAATTTATAAAGAGCTAAACCAATTGTACAAAAAATCAAGCCATTCTCCAATTGATCAATGGGCAAGGGGCATGAATAGGCAATTTTCAGTTAAAGAAATTAAAACTATTAATAAGCACATGAAAAAGTGTTCTAAATCTCTTATAATCTGAGAAATGCAAATCAAAACAACTCTGAGGTATTACCTCACACCTAGCAGATTGGCTAACATGACAGCAAAGGAAAGTAATGAATGTTGGAGGGGGTGTGGCAAAGTCTAGACATTAATTCATTGCTGGTGGAGTTGTGAATTAATCTAATCATTCTGGAGGGCAATTTGGAACTATGCCCAAAGGGCTATAAAAAACTGTCTGCCCTTTGATCCAGCCATATCACTGCTGGGTTTGTACCCCAAAGAGATGATAATAAGGAAAAAGACATGTACAAGAATATTCATAGCTGCGCTCTTTGTGGTGGCAAAAAAAATTGGGAGAGGTGAACTATTCACAAGGTCTTTTTTTGTTAGAATACAATAGAAATAGAAATACTTCTATTTCCTTTTTACTCCTTTACTTCAAGTGATTATTAATAAACTTTATAAAATATAATACTTGGAGTATTGGACATTAATTTAAATCCTATATTTCTCAATAAGTTTCTCATATATTATTTCTCAATGTCTTTTTACCTACCCTTTCCCAGAAACATTATTGATTTAAAAAGAGAGAGAAACTAAACAGTTCCCCAAAACTACCATCTAAAAAGTCTAATTGGGAGAGCTAGGTGGCTCAGTGGACTGAGAATCAGACCCAGAGCCATGAGGTCCTGGGTTCAAATGGACCTCAGACACTTCCTACTTGTGTGACCCTGGGCAAGTCACTGAGCCCCCCATTGCCTAGCCTTTACCACTCTCCTTACTTGGAACCAATACACAGTATTGATTCCAAGACAGAAGGTAGAGGTTTAAAATAATAATAATATTAATAAATAAAATTAAAAGTCTGATATGTACAGTCTTCGACACCTATAGTTTTCCTTCTCATATATCTTTTGGGGACTACTATCAGTTATTAAGTTATTATAATTATACGACATTCAGTTTCCATTATTTTGTTGTTATTCTTTCAATTCACATCACTGTCATCATTTTGTATTTTTTATCTATTTTTACTTCACTTGGCATCATTTTATTTCTTCTCATACTTCTCTACGGTCTTCATGTTCATAGTTTCATACATAACAATAGTATTCCATTATCCTCATACACTATGGTTTGCTTAGCCATCCTCTAATATGCAGATACTTTGTTTACAGTTCTTTGCTTCTTCAAAAAGTGCTGCTATAAATCTGATGGTATATTTGGAACCTACTTTTCTCCTCTTTTTTAAAAATCAATGATCTTAAAGTATGTGCCAATCAGTGGCTCCTTTGAATAAAAGATTATGGCTGTTTTAGTTTTGTAGATAATTCCAAATTATTTTCTAGAATGGTGAGACCAAACTACAACTCTATGAATAGTGTATTAGTCTGCCTGCCTTTCCACAACTTCTAAAATATTGATAATTTCCATCTTTCTTCCATCATCTTTACCAGTTTGCTGAGCTTTGAGCATGCCCCAGATCACTTAAGATGGAGGGATCAGCTTTTTGGGAGAAGATATTCTTTGTTCTCCTTCTACATAAGTAGAAGTAGATTTTATTTTTTAATTCAATTTTTAAAATTTTCATTTCCAAATTCTCTCCTTAAATTCTCTTCCTTTCTACCCCCACTGAGAAGCGAAGCAAAATAGCACCTATTACAAACATATATATATAGTATTCATGCAAAACAAATTTCCACATTAAAGTTTTTTTAAAATCAAGAAAAAGAAAGAAAATAAAATATACTTCCATCTGAACTCTAAGTCTATCAGTTCCCTATTTAGATGTGGAAAGCATGTTTTTATCATAAATCTTTAGAATTATGTTGCTCAGAGTTAATAAGTCTTTCAAAGTAGATTATCTTTATAATGCTGTTACTAGATAAATTGTTCTGGTTCTGTTCCCTTCATTCTGCAGCAGTTCATACAAGTTTTCCAAGGCTTTTCTGAAAACATCCCTCATTATTTCTTATAGCACAATAGAATTCATTGAATTCATATGTCATAATTGTTCAGCCATTTCCCAAATGATAGGCATCCCCTTTGTTTCTAATTCTTTGCCACCACAAAAATTGCTGCTATATATTTTTTTTGTACATGCAGTCCATTTTCCTCTTTTTTTTAATCTCTATAGAATATAAACCTAATAGCAATATCTCTGGGTTAAAGGGTAAAAATAGTTCCAAATTACTTTTCAGAATGGTTAGACTAATTACAGCTCCACTTATAATGCATTAGTGTACCTATCATCTCACATCCTTCCCAGGATTTGTCATTTTGCTTTTTTTTTATTTTAGCCAACCTGACAGTATAAGGTCTTACCTCAGAGTTTCTTTAAATTTCATATCTCTAATTATTAATGATTTAGAGCATTTTTTCTTATGGCTATTGATTTCTTCCTCTGAAAAACTATCTAATCACATCCTTTGATTATTTATCAATTAAAGAATCGCTTTTATTGTCATAAACTTGAATCATTTCCCTATATGTTTAAGAAGTGAGACCATTTTCAAGGATATTTGCTGCAAAGACTTTGTATGAGCGTGTGCACACACACACACACACGTACACCAGTTTCTTGTTTTTCCTCTTAGCTGCATTGGTTTTGTTTGTACAAATCATTTTCATCTTATATAATCAAAATTATCCACTTAATTTCCAGAACTCTATTATTTGGTCATAAACTTTTCTCCTATTATTGATCTGACAGATAATTTCTTCTACTTTCCACTAATTTGTATATTACCCTTTATGTCTAAATTTTGTATGTACCCATTTTGAGCATATCTTGGTATGTTCCGTGAGATTCTATGCCTTGTATCTGCTAGACTACTTTCCAGTTTTCCCAACAGTCTTTGTTAAATAATAAAGACTCTAATAGCCGTGATCTTTGGATTTAACCAAGCTGTATTACTGTAGCAGTAGATATTCTACTGGCTGATTTTAAATCTGCTGGGCACTTTATCTCTTTCTTGCAACAGCCAGAGATGATGAAAATCATGTTCACCCATAGCCTGGTGTCATGAACTGACTGAGTAGGAAAAGGGCTACCTTCCCCTCTTCTCTCCCTTTATTCTATGGCCCCTCAGAAACAGACTTGAAACTGTGTTTTAGATCTATTTAATTTGTCCTTTTAAGTTCTAGATGCAGGCTGTAAAATCCACACTGGGTTTGGGAGTTCACTATAGCAACTCTGGAGGCATGATACTTGGCTGAATGTTGCTGTCAGCCTAGCAATGAAGCCCTGAGGAGTCAGAGTACCTGGGATTTGAGCTCAACTCAGGGTTTGGACTTGGAACATGGGACTCTGTAGGAACTGAGCTAAACTGTAAACCTAATCCTTTTCCCCTCCCCAGAAGAAGAGGTAGAAGATGGGGATTATTCCCCTAAGGGTGGAGGGAATATTTTGTATTTTTCTTGCTATTCCCTTAAAGTAAATATTCCTCGGTAAAAATCAATCTAGATGTTAAGTCATTAAATGGAAGTAGGGTACCAGGTACTTTCCTAAAGTTTGAGGAAGATTTTGGATGGGGGCTAGAGCCCAATAGCAGAGGACCTAGATACCTTCAGTGCCCCTAAATGGTACCTAATGGTATCTACCCTTGGGGAGAGTGAAATGTAACACATCTGGCCTTTAGGCAGTAAGAGCCAGAGTAATTGCTGTTATGCCAGTAAGAATCTCCATTAAGATGACCATTAGAGGGAACATTGTGCAAATGGTTTAAATTGTAGGGTGGTTTTGCTCAAACTATCTGGTAGTTAAAATTCCTCACTGGATAACAAGTATTCTAATTGTAAAGAGAAGAAATGCTTTAGCTAAAAGGCCCTTCAACCATCTTTGAGTACTCTGTCCCATTCCTGATCTGAACAATAAATACAAATGGGAGTTTTTGGAGAGCTTTCATCTTCGGTATTAATGGCCACTGTAGTGATGACACTTCTCAACATTGTTAGCATAGAGAACACTATCCTTTCTATATGAAAATGACAGTACAGGATGTTTTGGGAGTTATCTTTCTAATAGCAGTAATGGAATTTCCTTAAATATTTGTTCATTTAAAAGTAAACACCAAATTATAAGGAAAATTAAAGATGATAAAATACGATAAAGTAACAGTAGCTCCAATCTCATCTGTTTCAAAGTAAATCAGGGACTCCAAAAAATGAGAAATGTCCAAAAGAAAATATATCAAATGTCACCATTTCTTAGAGAAGTATAAACAGGTTGGAACATTTCCTGGGCCAAAAGAATCTTACCTGACCAATAAACATTGTCTCCTAGATGAAGGAAGAAACATGGCAACTAAAGCCTACAATTGCTGAGGGTCCATACTCATAGTCAGAACATCACTGAGGGGAATACTAGGTACTTACAAGAAATATGACCTTGCCAAATGACATGTAGTCCTATGTGGGGGCTATTGGAAAAAGTTGTCTGAGCTAGGAGAAGCAGAAGGTCTCTGAGAGATAGAAGACATATAAAAGAGATGAAACCAGAATTTTGAAGCCAGGAGGAAAGGGACACAAGGTGACAGGTGAGCATACCAGCAATGGAAGCTAATTGCCAGTGAAGGGCACCATTACCCAAAATGGACTATAGCAATGATGGTGAACCTATGGCACGGGTGCCAAAGATGGCACTCAGAGCCCTCTCTGTGAGCATATGGTCCCCCCGCCCCCAGTTCATTTCTAGAAAGGCAGAGGGACTCAGGTGGAGCTGCTCCCTTCCCCCTCTCCACCATGCCTGAAGACATTTTTTCACATCCCCACCCCTCTGCCCAGCAGTCAATGGGAGCACACAGGGGATGAAGTGGGCAGCTCACAGGCATCAGAGCTGGAGGGGAGCCCATCACTGGTCTAGAAGAATAAGGACTGAGAAATAGATAGCATAACTATCTATGCTAGGACCCTAAAATTCTGGTATAAAGTTAATCTTTGGAGCCTATCACATTTTAGTTTTGTAAACTCTCCCAAGAATAACCTGAACTCAGAGCTAATAGAGTTCTACTAAAATAATTAACTAACTGGAGCCAAGGTGCCTCTTTAGGAACAAACAGTAGCCTAGAAGGGAAAAAAAAAATCTACTCTCAGAGAGCCTCAAGGTTGAACCAGGTTTGGGGGATTAGGGGGGGGTGGCCCTGTTGGCGGAGTTGTATTTTACTGGGCCCCATGCTGGGTGCCATTTGTCAGTCCAACCCTGAGACAAATGAGGCAAGAGTGAAATAATATAGCAAAGCTTTATTTAGCAGAAAAGAGGGGACCAAGGGGAATGGGAAGTTGATGGCAGTAGAGGTGGCAGTGAATGTGGGGGGGGCTAGAACAAGGGGGGAGACCAAAAACCACTGGATGGCTAGGGATTTCCACCAGAGTGGAAAAGGGGGCAATCTCTTATGGGGTAGTTTTCTGGGATGAGGTAATCTGTGTTGCCTCTATTGGTCAAAGTGGGGTTACTTGCTTGGATGGAGTTCATTGGATGGTCCTAAGAGGGTTCCCACCTTTGGGGGTGGGAAGTTCTTGGGCCTGATGGTCATTGATGTAGGAGATCATTTGTCTAGGCCTGACAGGAAAATTTTGATGTCCTGCCAGGTTTTACTGGGGCTTTGTCTCATGGTTTGGACAGGTACTGGAGGAAAGGGGGGCTATTGATTTCAATAGGGATCAGGGAAAGGTGGGGCTTTGGTCTCATGGTCTATCATTAACCATCCCTTCTCCTTTCTGGGTTTTGATGGCAATGCTCTCTCCTGGTTCTTCTCCTTTCTATCTAACCATTCTCAATCTCCTCTACTGAATCTTTATCCATTCATACCCACTATCTATGGGTGACTCCCAAGCAGTGGTGTGCTAGAGCTCATATTAGCATTATTAAAATTTTACTGTAAGGATTTGCTCCTCAGAAATGGACAAAACCCTCTAAATCGGGGTTTCATTTGCTATTTTTATTGATTGCCTAGAGAGTGAAAAAAAGGAGACAAATGCAAATTATAAGAGGAAAAATTATGAGACTAGCCATAAATTAATAATTTTATTAATCAAAAGTAGTAAGGGAAAAAGGTGAAAAAATAGGAGAGAAATATAACTTTCCTCATGCTCTATTAAGCTTACTATTCTGTGGCCACTATTAGGGTCCCCTAGCCATGCTCACTGAAAAGTATAGCCAGCCACAAAACTGGAAGAGAAGAGAGCAAAATCCACTCTTGTCTCAGTATATCAAACCTTTTCTTCACCCATTAACTCTCATGCATCATGTCTTGGGAGCCAATTGTGGCTTTCTGTTTTTCCTGGGTCACCTAGGGGGGAAGTCCAGGGGGCAGTATAGGGGACATCACCCTGCCTCCTTCTCCTGATCTCTTGACTCTGTTGTTGCATTCTATCCTTCCTTCTAAGTCAAGTAGTCAAAAGGAAATGAGGTCACCCTCTCGACCCCAGGAAAGAGGGCTCACCTCTTTTATTTCTACACTCTTTCACTTGATAGTCTAATTAACTCTCATAGATTCAATTGCTATCTCTTTTTAGATTATTCCCGAATCTCAATAATTTTCCAGAATTTATTTTCTGAGCTCCAATTCTACACCATAAATTTATGAACATTTAGAAAATATATCAAACTCAATATGTCCAAAGCAGATCTCATTATTCCCCTACATACCTTGTTCATCTTCCTTATTGCTGTTAATGGCATCATCATCCTTCTAGTAACTTACATTCTGAACCTTGAGCTGAGGAAAAATAGGTTTCCTTGGAAGGTAGAAGGTTGCCTCACCCTGGAGATCTTTAAAGGGAAGCTGGATGAGCTCCTTTCTTGATCAAGTATGAATGGACTTTAGAGGGTCCCTCTTAACTGTTAGATACCCTGCAGAGAATTTCAGGCTATAGTGAGAACATAGTAATACCATAGTTGGAAAAACAGAAATTTAAATCACAACTTCTGATCCCTAATCTTGAACTGTCAAGCTAGCTAGACCAGATTTTCTCAAAGGTCAAAGACAGAGGACAAATCAATCTATGGCTTTCAGAGTTAAGTGCTGCTCTCAACCTTTTCTTTTTCCAGGAACTGACATGAACTCTATTTGTCTGCCTGCAAACATCACAGTGGTTAGAAAAACATACTTTGGGAATTTGTCATGTTGCAGTATTTTTTTTTCATGTCTAGTAGAAACAGAAAGTCACAAGTTTAGTGCCTAAAAGTTTTTTGTCTTGGTTTTAAGGACATTTATTTTCAAGAACTTTATTTAAAGTCCAGAACATTTTGAAATACTGAATGTCTTGTTCTTTTTTTATCTGTTATTTCATTTGGGAGCTAATCTCTTAAGTAAATAACCTAGATTTTCAGAGGCACCAACTAACCTCAAGAATACTGGATTCTTTCCCTTCTCTCTTAATAACATTAATTACAAACACTGGGCTCCAGAGAAGACACTTGTAGGAATGGAAAAAGGAAAATCAAGGTAATGATCCCATTTTCTCTCTGAATGTTATGAATAATCAGTCCATCCATCCATCAACCAGCACTTATGAAGCACTTACTGTGTGCTAGGCATTGTGCTTTTAAATTCTGGTGATACAAAGAAAAAGCAAAAACATTACCAAAATTCCCCTACTTGGCTTTGGTTATAGAGCCTTTGCTAGAGAAAACAACCTCCTAAGAGAGTTAAATTTATTAGCCTCAACTTACTGGTTGAAATAATCTGGAAATAAACAGTTTATAATTGTGATGATTTACATTTATGTAATAAATGAAGTCACCAGAGTATAACTACTATTCTTCTTGGGGTTCTATATATTGAACAAGGGTTCAATACCCTTGAGGTGTTGAAGATTATCTTTATTATACTATTGCTTGTGAGCTTCCATTAGTGTGCAGAAATTCCCCCCATGATTCTCAGTTCATAACCATTAGTCAGCCAGACTTTAGCTTTTAGAAAGAGATATTTACCATGGCTGTATAGCAAGAACAGTCTGTACAAAGCATTCCCCTTACCTCCACCCAAAGTCTATGACACACTTTCCTACCTCTAAATACATTGTCTGGGAAAAGTGGGCTCAAGTTCAAGTTTAGAGAGTACATTTGGCAAAGGGATTACTCTCAACTCCTGTATGCTAGAAATTCTTTTCTCCCCTCTCCTGAGTACTCTTGTTGTTACTGCTTTCAAGTGCAGATGTTGCTTTATCTGCTCTAATCAACTGATTAATCAATCCAGGGGCACTGTTAGGACTAGTGTGTTAATGGAAACACATAGAGGGAAAATAATAGATTCGAATAAGAGTAAAACATTCAAAATCCTATGGTCTTCCAAAGTTCATAAGGTCCTCCTCTAGTCAATGTGGAAAAGGGGAAGGAAGGATAAAAGGACTACACTAAAAGAATTATAACTCCCAGGAAAATGGAGGTGAGAGTCTTATGTGTACTCTGACCTGGTCATCTCACATCTGAACTACTATGTTCAGTTCATAGAACCACATTTTTAAAAGGACATTAATAAACTATTGTATCCAGAGGAGAGCCATAAGAAAGATAAAAGGCTTTAATTCCATGACTTATGAAAATCAGTTGAAAGAATTGGAAATATTTAGCTTAAAGTGGAGTGGTGGAAGAGGGCATAATAGTTGTCCTTAAGTATTAGAAGGTCTGTCCTGTGAAAGACGACTTCTTCATTTTGACCATACAAGAGAGAAGTAGGAGTAATGGGTAGGGGTCAAGAGAAAGAAAGATTTAGGCTTGTCAAGAAAAACTTCCTAATTTCTTTTTTTTAACAGTCATGCATTTGGGGTTTTTTTCCTCCTATTCCCTCCCCAACTAGAAAAGAGAAACAAAACCTTTTTGATAGATATTCCCTCCCCAAGTAGAAAAGAGAAAAACCAAACTTTCATAATAGATATGCATAGGTATGCAAAATGTATAGTTAGAAATACTTGAACCCTTAAAAAAAACCAACTACCTTACCCAAAATTCATTTCTATATTACCTAGAATCCTTTTCTCTCCCCTGCATCTCCACTTTGCATGATTAAGTGATTGTATTTAAGTGGTTGTAACTCCTCCCACTCGCTCTTTGACCTGAGACCAGGCTAAGTTCAGGCAGTTCTTTTGCTTTAGTTATTATTAATAAAACTTTATAAAATATAATAGTTATTGTATATTAAATTTAATCTTTACAAAAACAAATTCCCATATTGGCCATGTCCAAAAATGTGTCTCGTTTTCCATTTTTAGTCCATCACCTCTGTCAAGGAGGTGGGTAGCAGTCTTCCTCTTGGGATCAGAGTTTTAAAGTTTTTCAGAGTAGTCAATTTCTTATAATTGTTATAGTAAAATTGTAATCTTGGTTCTACTCGTTTCACTTTGCATCAGTTTGGACAAGTTTGCCCAGATTTCTCTGAAACTATCTCATTCATAATTTCTTATAGCTCAGTAAAATTCAATTACATTTACATATCAAAATTTATTCAGTCCTCCCCCAATTGCTGGACACCCCAAATTTTTGTATTTCTAGCTAGAATGTGGTTTCCTCCATTTCCCATTGCTCAATATGAACTAAGTGTGCAGTCATGCAATACAAGCCCTTGTGATCTACTATGGATTTTCATATGAAACAAATTTAGAATAAAGAAAAAGTATAGATAAAAAGAAACAAGAGTATACAGTGTATTCCAAAAGTCAGGGTGCATTTTTTTTTACTGCCTCACAACTTTTGGGACACTCTGAATGAATAATAATGTCTGGTATCATACCAGCAAATGGAAGGGAAGTTGGGGAAAGAACAAATCTTTCAAAACGTCTGTCAGTCCTTATACATAACAACTGTCAACTTTAGACTTTAGTCCAAGACCTTTGTTTCAAAATCCTGCAACACCATTTAATGGTCTACCACCTCTGTCTTTCCCTACTTGATCACCTTTTGTGGCTACTCTCCACCTCAGTTCATTAATTTCCAGGTCCAGGAATACCCCCTTTCAGCACAGCTGCTATTGCTGTTCAGGTTTCACAGTCTCCAAGTCTTTCTTCTTGATTTGTCCTCCTCTGGACTGTGTGTCCTTTTCCCAAAACTCTCAGGTATAATCCGACACTAAATCCACCCTCAAAGATTACAATAGTCCAGATCTCCTGGTGCTGGGAGGGGAACCTTGTCTCCCAACTGTAAATCCCAGAATTCCAGTTGGTTATCAGACCCCCATTATATTAACAATTATTGTTTGTTCAGTAATAGGAATCTCATTCAACTCTTTGTGATCTCTTTTGGGGTTTTCTTGACAAAGATTTTGGGTTGATTTGCCATTTCCATCTTCAGTTCATTTTACAAATGAGGAAACTGAGGCAAACAGGGTTAGGTGATTTTCCCAGGGTCACATAGCTAGTGAGAATCTGAGACTGGATTTGAACTCAGTAAAAGGATATTAATAATTAGAGTTGTCCAAAAATAGAATATATTTCCTTGTAAGCCATGGATTCCCCCTTACTAGAAGTCTTCAAGTATAGGCTGGATGTCGACGTGTAGCACATGTTGGAGAAAGAATTCTTCCACTTACATAGGTTGTACTGGGTGATCTCTAAAGTACATTCCAAATCGTATATCTTATGACTCTACTTTTTTTTTTTTTACCAAACTTGTCTATTAAAACTATTCCTAGGAAATAGAAAAAACTATTCAGTGACACGCTATTGCTAACTAGAATAGCCTTATATGTCTAAAATAATCAACAATATGTGGGAAGAAATAGAAGGATGGGATAGAGGAGAAGGGAAGGGTATATCTTGGGACTTTTCAACCCCTACAAATTACACATCACTTAATATCATTAGCATTCTAATGATTTAACATAGACTCAAATGTGCATTAGACACTTAGAGTAAATAAACTACTGAGACAGAAGTTGTCTAGGCATGCCTTTATTTCTCCTTTAAAAAAAAATTGTGTGGTCCAATAGGGCTCTAGAAAGAAAATCAGGAGATAAGCATTCTAACATCACCACTGCTGCTGACTTTCTGTGCCTTTGAACTTGGCCAACTGTATCTGAGACTTATCCAGGAATATGATGCCTTTTAGCACAACCCTTCCCATAGCATTAGTGGCAGTGAAAAGGGAATTTTTTTTTTGTCTACCAATTTTAATTGGACTGAATATAATCCAATTAGCTTTGTTTTTTATTAAACCCTTAACTTCCCTCTTAGAATCAATACTGTGTATTGGTTCCAAGGCAGAAGAGTGGTAAGGGCCAGGCAATGGGGGTCAAATGACTTGCCCAGGGTCACACAACTGGGAAATGTCTGAGCTTATATTTGAACCCAGGACTTCCAATCTCTAGGCCTGGCTCTCAAGCCACTGAACCACCCAGCTGCCCCCAAATCCAATTAACTTTGCAAAAAAAGATGAAAGAGGTTGGAAATGGAGATGGCTTAGAAGGGAAGGAATTTCAACCAACCAAATTTTGGGCACAGAAGAAAATTTTTGTTTCTTAAATATATATGTGTTTATATGTGTCTGCATACATATGTATATATACATGCATACATACATACATGAATATATACATATATGTTACATTTTATTACTTTGATTCAGCAGTACCATTATTAGGACTGTATCTCAAAAGAGACCAAAAAAGAGAAAAAGGATCTATAAGTATAAAAATATTTATAGAGACTTCTTTTGGTAATGCAAATAAGTGGAAAGTAAGGGAGTGTTCATCAACTGGAGAATGGCTGAACAAATTATGGTATACAAATGTAGAGGAATATCAGTTGCTTCTTTTCTGAGTCATTCAAGTCCAAGGGCAAGACAAAAATCAGGATGACTGGTGATGGCTTGGGATACAGTGGATGACCTTGACATCTTACATATCTGATGAAGCTCAAGGTATTTATTTCCACAGTACCTCCTTCAGCCACCTCCATGGCTGTTGGAACAAATTACTCTCATCTGACCATCCCACAGGGGAAAGTCTACACATGCTTAGGGTAAACATCTCCCTAACTCACCCCTCAGCCTTGTCTGCTGAGACAGTTTTACCAGGTGTGGCCACTGGATATGCTACAGGTTCTTGGAGCCACAGGTGAGAGTTGGATAACAGGTAAGCACCAAAGGTGGATAAGCAGCACTGAAAGAGGCCCTTACTAGAGGTACTAGTCCTCCCTGCACACCCCACATATCCCACCCAATGAAATAACAATGGAAATGAAAAGAACTGAATACTGTGCAAACATAATGACCAAACTTGACCTTAGAGAAGAACTGGTAAAATGTACCTCACTCTCTCCCTTCTTTCCAGAGATGGGAAACAATTTCATAGTGTTTGCCTCTCAGAAAGAAGCCTTTCAGACTAACACATTCATTTTACAGATGAAGAAACTGAGACAGAGAACCTACTGAGTGATGGAATAAGGAGGGAAATCTAGAAGTAGAAATGGAGAGCAGGGAGCATTTCAGCTTCCCAACCTCAAACAGAGAGCAGAAGAGAATGGATGAAGGTTTAGCCAAGTACTGGAAAGAGTGGAGAAGGAAGCTGTATGACCCCTGGGGGGGGAAGCCAGGTTTTAGTAAAAAGCTAATGGATGGGATTGAGGACAGTTATCATGCCTACCCAAAGTCTCTTGCCCAGCCTAAACCTGCCCAACTAATCCTTACTCCTCAGATGAGAAGGCTTCAGACTGTGCTAGCACCTGAGCCTTCCATCTCCTGCTGGGTACAGCAGGCTCCCCAAGGAAAGGCTTTTAGGGACCAGACTGGGTATCTTCTATCTGCCTCAAAGCAGTTGTTTCCATATGTATTGGTTCAAGGCATTTTCTACCTCCTATTGCCAGCCCAATATCCCAACTGGGATGAAGAGAACTTCCAGTGCAGAATTTCCTGCTATACCTGTCATTTGAGGTACGAGAGTGGTGCCCTCCACTCAATGATGACCATTCTCACTCCCAATCATACTCTTCATATCTCAATGACTCCTATAGATCATAATCCAAACCCCATTCTGTCACCTCCTTCAATCCTTTCACCCCAAAGTTTTATCCTAATTCCATCCAGTCTCTTCCACTGTGCCTTCTAGAATGTCTGTTTCATAGACAATAAAATTCCCTTCATTTTAAATCTTTTTCTCTTCTATTTCTTCTATATAGTATCTGAGGCAGAATTTCTTAACCCAAGTCCAGCACTCTATCCCAGTGTTACCTAGCTCCTCTTGGGATAGTTGAAGAAGGAAGGATATATTTGTAAGTGAAAGTGTTTGTTTTTCTTTAAGAATAAACATAAGAGGGAAAAAGAAAATTTCAATATCCTTTACTCTTTGTGTACATTTAAGTATGTCTGAATATGTGTGAAAGTGTGCTTCAAAGACAGACCAGACTCAAAGTATGTTCTAGCATATTAAAATTTCTTAAATTGGCTAAGTATACTTGGAAATAGTTTCAGACATTATTGACAATTTCCTTCCCATGGAAAGGGTTTTGAAGTGTACTCACTTGCCAAGGTCAGTGTAGGCTTTTGGCAACGAGACAGAATGATAACTTGCCTTTTCCCCCCTCTCTGCTCCCTTGGAGGATGGCCATGATTCCCACTTAAGAAAGCCTCTATCATAGCCCTGGCTTTTTAGTACGAAACTGCCTATACATTTATGAATTGTTAACTTTACACCTAATACCAAATGGGAGCTTTATAGTCACTACAGATGTCCTTGTTTATCACCATTTGCAAAGGCAACAATCACTCTTCTTAATTCAGTGGACGGCTGAGAAAGGAGCCTTAAATGAAGGTTGAGGTTTTATTGTCCAGGAAGCCCACTTCTTTTGTATACATTGCCAAGTAAGGATAACATATCCTTTTTATGAGTAGCCAGTATATGTGTATTGCCAAACAGGAATGAGACTCATTTCAAAAACACCCAGTGTGCTTGGTGCCAACCAAGTGGAGATTTTGATTCTGATCTGTCTAGGGAGGCCCAGCTGGTGGAAGTGGTTTTTTGGTGTGGTTTTTCCTCACAAGGGTATGTGTCTGAGAAACCTATTTAAAATCACTTCACAAAACAGGACTAACAGACACATTTTAGCACAACAGGATAGGAACACAATGGTTGCATTCTAATTCCTACCGAAGGACAACCACAGGTTGAGGGCAAAACCATTGCTGAAAGCCAGATGTGGAATGATAAATTTCAGTCTTGGTTTTTGTGAGATAGTGCTGAGGCTTTAATTGCCAAAAAGCTTAAGGCTTGGTGTGCACATATCTGGCTTTACTGGTGTTGGAGCTAAGGTGAATCAGGTTGTCTGAGTTTCATAGTCTTGGTCCTCTACTCATATGCTAAGCTATCCTCTAAATGATGTAACTCCCCCAAGAGACTGTGTGTCATATTCTATAGGCAAAGTGAGGGTGCCAGTATAGGGGACAAGGGTGGGGATAGGAATTCACCAGTACTGTCAACGAAAGGGTGCAATGAATAGTTCTTCGTATTTATTTGGTTTTCTCAATTGTTCGCTCATTTATGATGCCTCAAATTAGCAAATGACTTTTTTTTTTGTTTTTTAATAAACCTTGCCCTTAGAATGGAATCTATGAATTGTTTCCAAGGCAGAAGAGCAGGAAGGACTAGGCTATTGGGGGTAAATGACTTGCCCAGAGTCATATAACTAGGAAGTGTCTGAGGTCAAATTTGAACCCAGAATTTCCCATCTCAAAGCCTGGTTCTCAATCTACTGAGCCACCTAGCTGCCCCTCTTTTGTTTCTTACTTATCCTTTGGACAATTCGTTTAGTACCTCTGTGCTTCAAGCAACCCCTAAAATGTATCTATACAATGAGATCCTCGCTCTGAGATCAAAGATCTTTCTTTCATGTGAATTTGTGGAATACAGGGATGAGAAAGACCATCCCATGGAGAACACCAGCTGTTGGTGGCACAGGTGTTCTGGCTGGGGCACTGCCTATAGAGGGCAGAGCTATCAACCTCAGCTGCTTCCAGTGAGGCATGTGCTTTGGCATCTCAATAAAGAACATGTGCCACCAGAGAGGCTTCTGGTTAGTCTTTGGCTGGTTCTCTTGTATAAATTCCTCTCCCTGCCTGGGTGTGAAGGGAAAGTTTGAGTTTGAGCAGGATAAAGGATTCCTCTGGAGCTGCAAGAATTATCTATGCAGTGGAATTTAAAAGTAGAAACAACTTCTGTTTTGTCTCTCTTCTGAATGTTGGCTTGGTTTTAGGCAGCTTTCCCTTTCATCTCCTATAAATGCAGGGAGGGACTTCCCACCCTCTGGCAATTATGGACTGTAGCAATAGCATGTGCTTATCCAAGGGAGCCAACAATTAGATTTTAAACTCCTAGATGCCTCTTTTGTTTTGTGTCTCTTCTTCTGAGCATGGGTGATAGAACTGAGATTCAGAGATGGGTGTAGTCTAGACAAATTTTTATGAGTTAGAAAAATGAGGAACTCTGGGGCTTGGGTGCTGATTGTTTTGGGAGAAATGTTACCTGTAAGTATTTCTTAGAGGAGAAAATGACTACTTCAGGAATATCATCCCTTTGCTCAACAGAAGATATGCGTGATTTACTCAGTCAGTAGAGTTATGATAAAGATGAAAAGCTTGCTCAGCAGTTCCACAAAGAGTATCATTGTTTTACTGTTTTAATTATCAATATCTTAAGTGAGTATAATGTGTAATGTTAATAGTATCATGCTTTAAGTATTTGTCAATGTGCACTTATAAATCTTTTTGTTTTAAGCATTTCTTTTGTAGTAGAGGACATAACAGATGTCCTATGCCCAATATAATCTTTTTTTAAAAATTCTTACCTTCTGTCTTAGAATCAATACTAAGTATCAGTTCCAAGGTAGAAGAGCAGTAAGGGCTAGGTAATTGAGGTTAAGTGACTTGCCCAGAATCACACAGCTAGGAAGTTTCTAAGGCTATATTTGAACCCAGGCCTGGCTCTCTATCCACTGAACTATCCACTAGCTGCATCAATGATATACTCTTTATATTGGGTACTCTATTAATATTTTGGGGGTGACCCTAAACATAAGTTTTAAGGGGAAAAGGGGGTTTATTTACATAAAAAGGTTGAACTGGGTTATATTTAAAATAGGGTCACCAGAAATTTATATTAATTCCAAAGAGATTTATTTACAATTTATTTACAAAATATTGAAAGAGTGAAGTTAGAAAATCAGAGAGAGGATAGGGTAAGATATCTAGCTTAAGCACTAAGTAATTTACTCCTGGCCCCTGGCTCAACCCAGGCAGGGAGAGTTAGTTTTAGCTGGCCTCAGCAAAGCTGAGGACCTGGGGAAAACTCTCTCAAGAGGTAGGTCTCTCCTAAGTCTAGTTTCTTCAGAAAATATCCAGGAAAGGAGTCAGTCTTTTTACTCACCATGTGTCAGTCCAAAGGGAGAGATTTAAGAACAGCTTCATCAGGAATAGGGTCTCAGGTACAGTCAGCAGATTCTTCTTCAGTCTGAAGATCTCAGATGATTCTCTCTCCACAGGAAGTTGTAATTCCCTTTTAAAGACACTTTCTTTTGTGTCATTATCCTGTGCCTTACTCTAATTTTATATCTATCAATCACAGTTGAAGCTTTGCTTTAGGACTGCCCAGAAGCAGCCAGTTTAATTCTGATTCATCACCCACTATTGCACACATAGGTCACAGATCTCCCCCACTCAGGTGTGAATAGGGTATTTACACCTTTGGTGATTAAATCTAAAAATGGGCAGATCTCCCCAGTCAACTTTTAAGTAGCATGTCTGCACTTTAGATGATTAAATCTAAAAAATGGGCAGGAGAATTAATTTAATTTTCACAATCAAGAGAGTTAATTAATTTCATTTTCATAATCAGGGGAAAGTTAAATTTAATTTTCACAAAGTCAAAGTGAAGACTGTTTAAATGACTGTCCCAAAAGGTATATTCTGGGTTAAGTATGTAATGGACCAGAGAAGAAAAAATTTTAAATCTGTTTTGGCTCTGTAAAGGCCAGGTTCCACTATAAATGAACTCTTATCTCTGTGAATGCACATCTGAGTCCCCTTTAGTGGAAGAGGATACTCCAGGCCTTTGGACCAGCAGCTCTGGAATATAATCAGGAATTAAATTTTTTATTTCATTAGAATTTGAAATTCTTCCCTGAGAACAATGGTTTATAACTCAATAGGTAAGTATAAGGAGTTGCCTGGGATGCATAAAGGTAAATAGATTTGCCTAGGGAAGAGGTCCCAAATGCAGCACAAAAGAGTTTAGATGAAGTGCAGACTAGCATATCTGGCACTCACTACACAATTTGAGTTCATAAATCCTTAGCAAACTATGCAGGGGACCTGCACCTAGAGGTGTACTTATGGGCCCTAGTCTGTGTACTGAATAAGCTGTAAATTCCAAAGTAAGCAGCAGCTCTTTAACTCAGATGCCAGAAACAGAGTAGGGTCTCAGTTATAGATCCAGTACAGTCAAAAGGCTCCAGAAGAATAACCATGGCAGAAATCCCAGACCAAAAGGAAGCTTATAGTTCTGTCACTCACCAACAGAGTCCATCAGCAGTCTACTGAAACTACAAATGAGGCAAGGCCACAAGCCTGGTGCTTAGACTCAAATCTAAGAAACTTACAGAGTTCAAACTGAGATAGGGTTAGGGTTGTGGGGAACACAGCGATTAGACTTTGTCCTGGATCAGAGTATTTTGAGAGCACTGAAAGTTTGAAGGTTTCCAGTCTGAGCTGTGGAATAGTACAAGACTCAATAGCCCAAGAAAGCATCAGAATAGCCCAGACATTCCCCCTCAGAAGTGTGCAGAACTCAGCTGTAATATGAAGTCCAGAATCAGGCAGGGAAGTAGAAGAATAAGCAAACAAAAAAGAATGCCACCATAAACAGCTATTATAATAACAAGGATGATGAAGACAAACCCATAAGAAGAGAATGACTAAAACATCTACAATAAAGCCTCAAAGGAAAATATAGCTTGGATACAAATTTGATTAGAATTCTAGAACATAAGAAGCAAGGGTTTTTTTTGTTTTATTTTATAAAAATTTTTAAATAAATTAAATGAGAGCACTTGAAGAAAAATTATAAAAGAATTAGAGAATAGCTTGGCACTAGAGGGACAAAACTTTGCCCAAGCAACAAACTCTCAGAAAATTAGAATGGATCAAATAAAAACCAATTACTCTGTGAGACAAGAAATATTAAAGCAAAGCTAAAAGACCAAAAATAGATGAAAATGTAAAGCATCTCATAGCAAAAACAACTGACCCAGAAAATAGATTGAAGAATGAAGAACTAAAAATATGATATATTACATTGGACTAAGTGCCACAATCAAAACAAGAGCTTAAATATTTTATTTCAAGAAATATTAAAATTGCCCAGGATCTCTTAGAATCAGAAGGCAAAGTATAAATAGGATGAATGTCCCAGTAATCCCCTGAAAGAAACTCCAAAATGGGGGGGGGAACTTCCTAAATTTGTTATGCCCCCAAAATATTGTTGTTCAGTCATTTTCTAGTGGTATCAGACTCTTCATAACCCCATTTGGGGATTTCTGGGCAAAGATACCAAAATGGGTTGCCATTTCCTTCTCTAGCTCATTTTTTATATAAGGAAACAATAATATTCCATTATATTTTTATGCCATACGTTTTTTAGCCTTTCTACGTGAATACGTGAATTCCATTCTTTGCTATCTCAAAAAGAGCTATAAATACTTTTGTACCTCTTTAGTTATGGTTTATTTTACTTAGGATTATGCCTCTCTTATTCTGTTTTCCTCTAATTCTTTCCCCTCCTAACTGTCTGTTGAATAAAATGTATTCCTGTATCCAATTCTCTCTCCCTGTATTCTTTCCTTTTTTGACCGACCACTCATCAGCTATAGCCCAGCACCTCTTCTTTGTGTATATAGATATCCATTGTACACTCTGAATATATGAATTTCCTCTCCTTTCTCTCCAGTATATTCTTCTTCCTCTCTCTTTCTGTTCTTAAGATTAAGACATAACAAAACCACTCTTAAGCTTATCTAATTAGACTCTCTTTATCTCCCACCAAGATGTAGTTTGAAATGGATCTATGTATCTTCTCCTTATATCTTAAAATGAGCTTTTAATTCCTTGGTATCTTTTAATTGTTGATCCTGTTTACTGTTTTTAATGTTTCTTTTAACTCCTATGTTTTAATTTGTTTCTCTGCAGATCTGATCTTTTCATCAGAAATACTTGAAGTTCTACATTTCTTTAAAAGCTCATTTTTCTCCATCTTGCATTATATTAAGTTTGCTTGGTAAGTTATTCTTTTTTTTTTTCCTGGAGGACAGTGGTATAAATTATTTTTGGCTATAAGCCTACGTCCTTTGCTGGAATATCATATTCCAAGTTCTCCATTCCTTTATGGCTTCTCTATAATGGTATCTGCTAAATCACATATGATTCTAGGACTCCTTGGTGGATAGAGTACTGGACCTGGAATCAGAGAGATTTGTTTTCCTGAGTTCAAACAGGGCCTTAGACACTCACTAGGTGTATGATGCTGGGCAAGTCACATAACTATTAACTCAGTATCCTCATATGTAAAATGAGCTGGATAAGGAAATGACAATCATTTTAGTATTTTTGCCCTGAAATCTCCAAATGGGGTTGTAAAGAGTCTGAAACCACAAGTAAATGACTGGGCAGATAGACAGAACTCCACTGCCTAGCCTCTATCACTGTTCTGAGAAAAAAGAAAGAAAGAAAGAAAGAAAGAAAGAAAGAAAGAAAGAGAGAGAGAGAGAGAGAGAGAGAGAGAGAGAGAGAGAGAGAGAGAGAGAGAGAGAGGGAGGGAGGGAGGGAGGGAGGGAGGAAGGAAGGAAGGAAGGAAGGAAGGAAGGAAGGAAGGAAGGAAGGAAGGAAGGAAGGAAGGAAGTAAAGAAGGATCTTGCTATAGAGTATGGTTGATAAATAGGGCAGTTATTTCCAAAGATAACCTCCAAAACAAAATTAATTGTCTCTCCCAGGGATGGGGGGTAGGGGGTGGGGTTGGAGTGTTTCTGCTCCTGGTATTGAGGGGCATGTATAGGATTGTCACCTCTAGGTTTCCAATCAAGTAACAATTTGTGGAAGCTTCCTGTGAATTGAAACTATGCTTTGTTATCAGAAGACTATGGGAGGGACAGCTGAGTGGTTCAGTGGCTCAGTGGATTGAGTGCCAGGCCCAGAGACAGGAGGTCCTGGGTTCAAACCTGGCCTCAGACACTTCCCAAGTGACCCTGGGCAAGTCACTTAACTCCCATTGTCTAGCTCTCACCACTCTTCTGCCTTGGAACTAATACACAGTATTAATTCTAAAACAGAAGGTAAGGGTTTAAAAAAAAAAAGACTATGGGAAGTGGTCATTCCCATCAACTGGCTTTCCATTCTATGACTGGCAAATTCCCACCTCTTTCTCTCTATATCCCTATTCAGTTGATATATCTATTGAAACAAAAAGCTCTTTCCTGCAAATATGTGCCAAATATTCTAATCTATCTCAGACATGTCCCATTCATAGTCCATATGCTCCTCTGTCCTCCCATTCCAATATGCCCTCTAAAGCTCCTGCTTAAAAAAAAAAAACAATAAAGACTCCTTTCTCCTATATCTCATCATCTCAACATCTCTCTCTCCATTTTCTAGTGATCAAAAGAAAACTGGCTCTTTCCTGGTCTCGTCCTGCCTGTAGGGGACAGAGATGCCATTGCTTCCTGATCTCTCTGCCTATCTCCTAACCTGGCCTGCCCCCAAAGGGGAGAAACTCCATTCCATGAACTCCCCCTCTAGTCCCCTGTCTGAGTTGCCTAACACCCTAAGGACTTCATCAGGAGGCCAACCCTCTAGTGATGTTGGTAACCCACCTGCACCCATTTGTCAGTAATTAACTCCCATCAAGTCATATTCTCCCCATCCCAATGTTTCTAAACTCCTGGTTGTCATTTTTTAAGCCCCATTCTATGTCTCCCTTATACATTTCCTTATTTATATCCCTCCATCCCTCCAAACTTCCCACTCTCAAAGCTAGTGAACCTTTATCAGGAATGCTTGCTCCAAAGATAACAAAATTGCTTTTATAATAAATATTTTCCTTTTCTACTCCTTCTATCTTCTTGGCTTCCTCCTGTTGGCACAGCCTCCCTGGTCACCATTTCCAGCACTTGTACTTTTCGATATTTCCCCCTAAGTCCTTGATTGAGGTGGGAGAGTTGGAATACTTCTTGTTTTGAAGTTCATTATCACCAACACTCAGTATACTTCTCATTTGAGGTTCACTCAGCTGATAACAGTCACCCAATGAAAATTCCGGTAGTTTTTCTCTGGCAACTCCAGGAGTCTCCTCTCTTTAATCTTTTCTTTTCTATTGGTGGCTTCCCTATTGCCACCACCAACAAAAAAAAAAAAAGCCCATGTGGCCACATCCTCAAAAAAATTATGCTTGATCCATCCATCCCAGTTAGCCATTGTCCCATGTATCACTTCCATTTTGTGTCTAAACTCCTTGAAGAGGCCATATGTAATTGATGCCTCTACTTCCTTTTTTCCTCTCTCTTCTTAACTTTCTGCAATCTAGTTTCTAACCTCATAATTCTATCTGAACTGCTCCCTCCAAAGTTGCCAATGATGTCTCTCTTTTTTTAGTTCAATTTTATTTTTAGTTCTGAATTACCTTCCTCTTCCCTCTCCCTCCTCTTAAGAAGGCAAGAAAAACAAAACCCATTACAAATATGTAATGTAGTCATGCCCATATTAGCTGTGTCTTAAAAAAAAAAGAAACAGAAGAAAATATACTTCAACCTTCATCTAAGTCTATCAGCTCTCTATCTGAGATGGATGGTATAGTTCATCATGAATATGAAATTGTGATTGGTCATTGTATTAATCAGTTACTGAGTCTTTAAAGTTGATTACCTTTATAATATTGCTATTATTGTATAAATTGTTCTCCTGGTTCTGTTCATTTCACTTGTATCACGTCATTCAAGGCATTCCCAGGTTTTTCTCAATCTAGTTCTTTTTTTTTTCTTTTTAAAAAAATATTTTTTTTAAAAATATATTTTATTTGATCATTTCCAAGCATTATTCGTTAAAGACATAGATCATTTTCTTTTCCTCCCCCCTACCCCCCATAGCCGACGCGTAAGTCCACTGGGCATTAGATGTTTTCTTGATTTGAACCCGTTGCTTTGTTGATAGTATTTGCATTAGAGTGTTCATTTAGAGTCTCTCCTCTGTCATGTCCCCTCAACCTCTGTATTCAGGCAGTTGCTTTTCCTAGGTGTTTCCACTCTCAATCTAGTTCTTTAATCATTTCTTATATCTTGTAAAAATAGACTCGAATTCAGGACTCCAATCCCCAGAATCCTTTGGTCCACTTCCCCAGAGTGCTTTGTAATCACACTGAATTCTCCCCTGGGCGAGAACACAAATGATTACTTAAAGGAATTCTCCACCTACTGAGGGCCTTTTGGACTTCCGTTTTGGAGCAGAGGTGGCTCTTTTCATAATGTAGATGAGGTGTCTAGGCCAGAGGCCTAGATACATGTTTTCTTTTTTTTTTTTTAAACCCTTACCTTCCGTCTTGGAGTCAATACTGTGTATTGGCTCCAAGGCAGAAGAGTGGTAAGGGCTAGGCAATGGGGGTCAAGTGACTTGCCCAGGGTCACACAGCTGGGAAGTGGCTGAAGCCAGATTTGAACCTAGGACCTCCCGTCTCTAGGACTGGTTCTCAATCCACTGTGCTACCCAGCTGCCCCCTAGACACATGTTTTCTTATCCTGTATTTTCTTTAATCCTTAATCTTTAATAAACCTCATAAAAAATATAATACTCCTTGCAGAGAGAAACTAATTTCTACCTGCCTCAGTCTCCCCTAAATTTTAACTGTTACAATCTCCAATGGTGTGAAACAAGGCTGTGTCCTTGCTCTGGTGCTATTCAACCTATTCTTCACCCAACTATTACAACATGCTGTGATGGATTTAGACATGGGTGTCTACATCAAATACAGACTGGATGGCTCACTATTCGACCTTCGCCGCCTGACTACAAAAACAAAGACAACAGAGAGACTCATCCTGGAAGCTCTCTTCGCAGATGACTGTGCTCTCATGGCCCACCAAGAAAATCATCTTCAAACCACTGTGGACAGGTTCTCTACTGCAACAAAACTGTTTGGCCTGACTATCAGCCTTAGCAAAACAGAGGTGCTGTTCCAACCTGCACCAGGGAAGCCACCTAACCAGCCGTGCATCACAATCGACGGCATGCAGCTTTCCAATGTCAACACTTTCAAGTACCTGGGCAGCACCATCGCCAACGACGGGTCCCTAGACCATGAGATCAATGCCAGGATCCAAAAGGCTAGCCAGGCACTCGGGCGGCTGCGCTCCAAAGTCCTCCAACACAGAGGTGTAAGCATTGCGACAAAGCTCAAAGTGTATATCGCAGTGGTCCTCAGCTTGCTCCTGTATGGTTGCGAGACATGGACACTGTACCGGAAGCACATGGTGAACTGTCAGCTGGACTCAGGAAACAAGGCTGACCAAAGAAAAGATTCAAGGATCAGCTAAAGTCAAACTTGAAGTGGGCTGGCATTACACCAAAGTAACTAGAACTCACTGCCTCTGACAGAAGCAGCTGGAGAACCCACAGTAACCGTGCCGCCACCACCTTTGAAGATGAACGACGTCGACATCTTGCCGCTGCGCGTGAACGCCAGGCCACACCCGCACCTCCCGTAACAACTGGCGTCCCATGCCCCATGTGCCACAAACTTTGCGCCTCAGCCTTTGGACTTCTAAGCCATATGAGGGTACACCATAGATGAAAATGCACAAAGACAATAGTCATTCTTGGTCTCTGAAAGACTACTACTATAGCACAATAGTGTTTCATCTTATTCATATTCAAAGGCTCCTTTAGTCACTGCCCAATTCATAGGCATCTGCCTAATCTCCAATTCTTTGCCACTACAAAAAGAGTTACAAAAGTTATTTTTGTACCTATGGGTTCTTTCCCTTTTTCTTTGATCTTTTTGGGTTTATAGACCTAGTAGCAAAATTGCTAGGGCAAAGAGTATGCAGAGTTAATAGCTTTTTGACAACTCAACCAACAACACATTAGCATATTTTCCCACACTTTCTCCAGCATTTGCCATTTACCAATGATCTTTTAAGTGCTAAATCTAATAGCTTTTTCCTCCTCCTTTCTTGTCATTCTTGGCCTTTCTGCAGTTTTTGACACTGTCAGTCATCCTCTTCTCTTTGATAATCTCTTCTCTACTTTCAATACTCTATACTGGTTTTGCCTATCTGACCATTTATTCTGTCTCTTTTGCTGCCAGGTCTATAGGCTAACCATATCTGTCTCTTAGGGTTCTGTCTTAGGCCCTCTTCACTTTTCCATCTACATTATTTCACTTGGTGATATCGTTAGTTCTCATAGATTCAATGATCATCTTTATAGTGATGATTTTACTTCTGTAGTCCTAACCTTTTCTTTTACTTCCAGTCTTTCTCCTTGTTACCACTAGGATCACATATAAACTGTTTGCAATAAATTGCTCTTTTTAGTTCCATACTACCTTTCAAACAGTTCTTTTAAACATTATTGCTCCCTACATCCCACCTCTTCAGCTATACACACATTTTATGTTTTAACCTTACTGGTCTACATGCTGTAAACTCTCACATAATGTACCATTTCTTGTTTCTGTGCCTAGAATACTCTCCCTTCTAACTTCTGCCTCTTAGAATCTGTTTTGCTTTAAAGACTTAGCTTGATGTGTCACCTCATACAAACTTCTTTAGTCATTAAAGTCAACAAACATTTATTAAGTACTTATTATGTACCAAATACTGTGCTAAGTGCTGAGCTTCCTTATCCTCAAGGAGCTTGCATTCCAATGGGGAAAAATAACACCCAATAGGAAGCTGGAAATGGGATGGGTGGGAGATGAAAATAAAGATGCCAGATGTGGGCACATTATAGAGAAAATCCAGGTAGAGTAAGAAGAGTATTCCTTTTTTTTTATCATGAAAAAATACACATTCATAATGATCATTGTTGTAAGAGTACACTCATACATAACCAAAACTACAAAATTAAGCCATAAATTCACTGATGTTAAAGATAGTATGCTTTGATAAGCACCCATGGATTCCAACAGTTCTTTCTCAGGAGGTGGATAGCATTCCATTCCCCATCATAAACCTTTTAGGACTGTCCTAGATCACTGCATTGCTGAGAGCAGTCAAGTTTTCATTGTTGATCATTATACCATATTGCTATTACTGTTTACAATGTTCTCCCAGTTATGCTTATTTCATCAGTTCCTATAGATCTTTCCAGCCTTTTTCTGAAATCATTTTGCTTATCATTTCTTATAGCACAGTAGTATTCCATCACCAACATGTACAGTTTGTTCAGTCATTCCCCAATCAATGGACATCTCCTTAATTTCCAGTTCTTTGCCACTTTACAAAAAGAGCTGCTATAAATACTTTTATGCAAGTAGGTCCCTTCCCTTTTTTATTATTTCTTTGGGATACAGACCTAGTAGTGGTATTACTGAATCAAAGGGTATACACAGTTTTATAGCCCTGTTGCCATGGTTCCAAATTGCCCTCTAAAATGTTTGGATCAATTTACAACTCCACAACAATGCATCAGTGTCCCAATTTTGGCATATCCCCTCCAATATTTATCACTTTCCTTTACTGCCCTATCGTCCAATCTGATAGCTGTCAAGTGGTATCTCAGCACTGTTTTAATTTGCATTTCTCTAATCAAGAGTGGTTTAGAACATTTTTTCATTTGATTATTGACAGCTTTGATTTCTTCAACTAAAAATTTCTTATTCATATCCTTTGACCATTTGTCAATTGGGGAATGACTTTTATTCTTTTTTTTTTTAAACCCTTACCTTCTGTCTTGGAATCAATACTGGATATTGGTTGCAAGGCAGAAGTGTGGTAAGGGATAGGCAATGGGAGTCAAGTGACTTGCCCAGGGTCATACTGCTAGGAAGTAGCTGAGGCCAGATTTGATAGGACCTTCCATCTCTAGGCCTGGCTTTCAATACACTGAGTCACCCAGCTGCCCCCATGACTTTTATTCTTATAAATTTGACTTCCTTCTCTATTAACTTGAGATATTAAGCCTTTATTAGAGAAATTTGAGAGAGAGATATCAGAAAAATTTTCTCCCACTTTGTTTTCCTTCTGATCTTGTTTACATTAGTTTTGTTTGTGCAAAAGCTTTTAAATTTAGTATTATCAAATTTAGTATCAAAATTAGTATTATCAAAATTATTCACTTAAAATCTTATAATCCTCTCTTACCTCTTGTTTGGGCATAAATTCTTCCCTTCTCCAAAGATCTGCCAGGTAAACAATTCTGTATTCCCCTAATTTAGTTATGATATCACTCTTTATATCTAAATCATATACCCATTTATCCTTATCTTGGTATAGGGTGTGAGATATTGGTCTATTCCCAGCAATTTTGTTAAACAGTAAATTGTTATTCCAAAAGCTAGCATCTTTTGGTTTATCAAACACTGGTTTTCTGCCTGAGTATTGTTAAGGGTGTGAATTTCAAAACTATTCAACCCTATTCAGACCATTCTTTAGAAGATAGGATTTAGGTGTTTCCTGATCAATAACAATAGAGATACTGGGAATAACAGAATCAGGTCTTGGAAACTACAATCTCCACCCACTCAGGGTAACAAGATTAGGAAGGGCTGCAGTAAAACTGAAGATTTAATTATTTGAGAATATGGCCTTCAACAGACATGTGCAAAAAGGACAGACCTCTGGGTGATCCTAGGTCAAGCTAGAGCCACCATTGGTACATGTGAGACGCAGGAAGTGAGGTAGAGGACAGCCTCAGGAGTTCTCGTGACTTCCTGGGAGGAGGGCGAGAGGCAGTTGGAGGCTGGTGCTTGGAGGAGCCCACGGACTGTTTTCTCCAGTTTGGTCACGTGAGTGATAGGGACTGATCTCTTTCCTTGCTTTGGCTACCCAGGGCCTTGGGCCTGCTTTGGCTCAGCCTGAGCAGAGTGGGTATTTAAGCCCTCTTTCCTTCTCTCCCCATTCTCTCTCTCTCTCTCCCTCTAATACTTTCTTCCTCCTGTCTGTAATTAAAACACCATAAAAAAAAGTTGGCAGCTGACTTGAGTGTTTCATTTAGGAATTACATAGGTGAATTCCTTGGCAACCTTAAATTAATATATATCAGTCTTTTAAAGTGATTTCAATATCACAAGGGTAAAAATTAGGGGTTATTGACTGAATATATTATACTAGAGGTCACCAGGGATTAATTCAATCCCAATAAAATACTCAAGTAAGTTTGGGATTTTTATGGTGGTTTAATTACAATAGAGGGAAGACATTAAGAAGAGAGAGAGAAGAAAGAGAATTTAAACTATTCCAGTCTGGGCTGAGCCAGGCAGGTGTTCAGAGGCCTAGGCCAAGGGGCCTTATCAATCTAGCTCGGCTACCAGCCACGAGGCCTCCTCGGAGATGAGAGGCCTCCTAGGAGGATAGTATATTAGGAAGTAAAGGAAAAAAGGAATCAGCCTAAACCACTCACCAAGCACGCTAAGGATGCTACCAAAAACTCCACACAAGGCAGAGAGAGGAAGTGATGTGAAATATATAGACTGTTCTTTATATCACTTCCTGTGTCTCACATGTACCGATGGTAGTTTAAGCTTGTCTTAGGACACAGCCCAGGGGGTCTGTCAGTTGTTTCTTATTTGTCACTTGCTGGCACATGTCTGTCAGGTCATCCTCCTCAACACTTAATCCTTAAGTAGGAGTGTATACATTCCTGGCTGCTAGGATTTTAAAGACTAATCAGGGTGGAGAAAAGCTAAAATTCACAGTATGTTCCTTAAAAGTGAGATACTGGGAGGAACTAGCCAATCATAGAGACCACAGTGGTGACAGTATTTTATTCAATGCATAAAATTCAGGATAAATTTGAGGGAGCAGCTGAGTGACTCAGTGGATTGAGAGTCAGGCCTAGAGCCAGGAGGTCCAAGGTTCAAATCTGGCCTCATACACTTCCCAGCTGTGTGACCCTGGGTATGTCACTTAACCCCCATTGCCTAGCCCTTACCACTCCTCTGTCTTGGAGTAAATACAAGACAGAAGGTAAGGGTCTAAAAAAGAAAAGAAAAGAATAAATTTGAACTTCTAGGATAAAAAGGTTTCTGGGACATTGTAGAGAAAGCCTGAAAGGAAAGGCAGGCATGGAGAGGAATGCAACCATTATTCTTATATATCCTCCCTTATATTAATGCCTAGTACCTTAATATAATTTTGTGAATTAACATAAATTAGCTTTTTTTTTATTAGGGAGATATAGAAAGAATACTACTAGTACAAACATATTTCCTAATACCTGGAAGCATACTCTGCCTTATGTTATCTCTTAGTCCTTGAGGAGATTGGGCTCAAGTTAAATGTAGTATTTACAAAGCAGTTCACTCTTAAAAAAAAACAACAACAACTTTAAATTATAATCATTTTCCTCTAAGGAAGATTTACCTATGTCTAAAGATGTTTTGTTTGTATCCCAAATATTTGGTAGATTATCTTAGTATTATTATTATCTTTACTATACTATGAAGATATAAGATATTGGTATTTGGTCTCCATTTATATTTATTGCTTTTCTTCATGTTTCTTTTAATGATTACTACTTATATTATGTGTTATGGTCCATAGTCTTTCTGCCCTTCTACATTTATTTAGGCATTCTTTACACTCTAGCCCATGATCAATTTTCTTACAACTTTGCCACCCTTATTTGTTGAAATGGATTAAATAATACTAGAAATAAAAATAACTCTGTTATGCATAAATTGTTATTCTGGGTTAGCCAATCTTTTGAATTATTTGTGCTAGTCTATTACCTAATCTTTTATTAAATAAGATGACATTTAAAGTACTTTCCAAACCTTAATGCATTATATAAATGTTATTATTATTATTATCTGTATGAATACCTGTTTTATGTTACAAAAATGCAGAGGCAAATGTACTTTTAAAGAAGAATCTAGTATTAAGAATGCCAGCCTTTTAACATTCTAAAAACATAGCATTGTGAAATTGCCTAGGTAACCACCAATAAGTATGGAGTTCCAACAATGTTGGCATTTAGTTCTAGAAAGGAAGACTAGGTGGCAATGACGAAATAGAAACAATGATCAGTTGCTGAGAAAGATTGTTTCAAACTCACAACTTGACATTTTGACAATAGAAAATGAGGTTTGAAATTACTTTTTGGTAAAATGATTGGATAGGAATGAAAGCAGGCTTGTAGTAAGTTGTAAAGCAGTGGAGTTGTACTACGGCCAAAAAATAAAGGCATATCAAAAAGGATAAGAAGACTTAAGTTGGAAAGTTCAAATCAACCAAGATACCTGTGGCATTGTGTAAATGTGAACATGACACAGAGGGTATGTTATTCCATTCTTAATTACTTTGTTATTTAAGACAGTTTTATACCTTTTGGTCTAAAGACTCAAAAATAATTTTTTTATTTGTAAGCAATTTATTATGGTTTAAAATAAATAATTCCCCGAAGATGAATATCTCTTCATAATGAGAAAATGTTCTGTAAGCATTCCTTCCCATTAAGGATCATTGTGCAAATTATAGAAATCTCTTATTACTAATATACCTCTGGGCCAACAGATAATTTTCACTTTTTTTTTCATTTTTTAAAATCAAAGGACAAATCTTGACCTCTGAAATAGATGCTAAAACATATCTTCCTCTTCTCAGTAATGTGAGGAGAGAAATATGTATATTGAATGAGAAAGATACATATGGTCTGATATTGTTGGTTGATTTTTATTCTTTTTTTTCCTTTTTCCTTTTTTTTTTCTAACAAGGGAGGGATCAGTGTTGGGTCAGGGGAAATGACTGGTATAAGACAGAAGACATCAGTAAAACTTTCTGAAAAAAAGAAAAATGATGGGCAACTTTATATATATATATATATGTGTGTGTGTATGTGTGTGTGTGAGAGATCATTAAGTTAATATATGTAAAGTCCTTTGTAAACCATAAAGTGATATATAAATACCAGCTATTCTTTTTTGTGTATTATTTATATTCTTTATAATTCCTTAAGAATTATATTCTTTGGGCGCAGCTGGGTAGCTCAGTGGATTGAGACCCAGGCCTAGAGATGGGAGGTCCTAGATTCAAATCTGACCTCAGACACTTTCCACCTGTGTGACCCTGGACAAGTCACTTGACTCCCATTGCCTAGCCCTTACCACTCTTCTGCCTTGGAACTAATACAGTATTGATTCCAAGACAGAAGGTAAGGGTTAAAAAAAAAAGAATTATATTCTTTAAGAAATTTATATAAATACATTTTTAAAGAAAGAAATATGTGTACTCTTTAAAAAATACACTTTAAGATTGGATTGTACTTTCTGAGGTACGCTGAACACAGCCTCTGAGGCTGAGATACAACAGAATACTAGATTGATATTCTGCCTCTTGTGCTAATTTTGGCTTGACAATTAACTCCAATTCTCTACCAGCCAGCAGTGTACTATTCATATGTGAAATCACAGTTTATAGCAATGGAGACAATCTGAATGATATAGATAAATTTACTTTCTTTGGCAATAGACTTCAGAGGTATATACAGAGATGATCAGCTTGAGGCATGCATTGCCAGAGCTAGCTTATTGTTTGGGAGACTGAAGGAAAGTGTGAGAGAGAAGAGATATGAGGCTGCCTACCAAATTGAAGGTATACAGAGTTGTTGTACTGGCCTCATTTTGGATATCTTTGAAACCTGAACTGTCTACCAGCACCATGACAGCAAATTGGATTGCTTCAATTTGAATTCTTAGAAAGATTTTGAAGATTACTTGGTAAGATAAGGTACAAGACACTCAACCTGAATGGCCAAAAATTCAAACTCCATGGCAGAATATGCAACTCTTGTTATAAATAAAAATTAATCATGGAGACTTTATACTAAACTTATATGTATTTATTAGTGATGAGAAAGAAAGGAAGGAAGGAAGGAAGGAAGGAAGGAAGGAAGGAAGGAAGGAAGGAAGGAAGGAAGGAAGGAAGGAAGGAAGGAAGGAAGGAAGGAAGGAAGGAAGGAAGGAAGGAAGGGGGAGAGAGAGACATTCTAACTTAAATTTCCTGGCAGAGGTTGCATATCGTAGTTTCTGAATTTGGTGGCTGGATCCAATGACCTGCTGTCCCTCTTTCCAGAGATGGCTTACATAGATAATTACTGAATGCCTTCAAGAGTCCATTCCTTTCACAAGCTCCAAAAATGGCAGAGAAAGAGCCAGCCCACTTCACTCACTGGCACTCAGTTTAAACCCTTTCCTTAAGATTTTCTAATTGGCCAGCATTTCCCTTCAGTCCTCATGTGTCACATTCCTTGACTGCCTTGGTCAGGAAGGTCACCTGCCATGCTGGCAAATTAAGACATATGACTCTGTGAACCCTATTACATGAGACTTCCCAGATCTGGTTTGGGGTCCCCACCAAACATTCAATCCACACACTCCAACGGGCTGTCCATGTTTTTTGAATGCCAAACATACATTTTGTCTAAAAGACTATTTTATAGAGAACTGACACAAGGCAAGTACTCACACAGAGGTCAAATACAAGGACTCCCTGAAGAACTCTGGTATTGATTATGAGCCATGGAAGACATTGGTACAGCACAGCCTGGCATGGTGTGCCAGCAGAAAAAAAGGCACTGTGTTCTGCGAACAAATCAGAATTAGGGTAGCTCAAAAGAAATGTGAGATGAACAAATTTAGATACATCTTCATCCCAAATATTCATATCAGTTATTTGTACCTAACCCATGGGAGCACCTACCTAGGATGAATTAGTCTGATCATTCAGTCAGTAGACACACTGTTTATTGACCCCAACAAAGTGATGCTATTTTGGTCTTCTCTGAGAATGAAGGACAAAAACCAACCAAAGTTCTAGGCACTAGCATAGCTAAGTTACAGAAAGGCTCATTATTATTAAGCTGGCCATTAGGAAAGTAATTCATTGGCCATGGCAATCCCGTTAAGCACAGAAAAATAAAACATGGCCCCCATTCCTATGTGATCTTCCTTTTCTTCTGCAGAGATAGTAGAAAAATGACTGAAATGGAGGCAGAGGGTGCTAATCACAGTTTTCATACTATCTAAAAACAATAATTTACTTCACCACATCATTTCATACAAATCTTCACATTTTTCTCTGAAACGGATCTTTTCACAATTTCTTGGAGCATGATAACTTTCTATTTCATTCATATGCCATCTTTGTTTATACATTTCCCAACTGATAAAAAGCCTGAACCTTAAATAATACAGTAAGGTTTCTTTATTTTTAAAGAGCTATCATAATTGTTTTTGTTTAGAAGACTTTAGAAGAGATTTTTAAAAAGATGTAAATGTATTGATGGTACTCTAATCCTAAAATCCTTGTTTAACATCTTATGGGTTAATATATTACTATATTACAATAATAATTAACATTCTCACTGTAAATGAAATCAAAAGTCAAAAGGAAATTTAAGAGAAATGGACGGGTTGTTTTTGGAGAGTCCAGTAAAGGAAATGACTGAATTAAAAAAAAAACAACCCTAAAGGCAGTGTGGCCTAGTGGATAAAGTATTGGATTAAGAGTTAGAAAAAACAAGGTTTAAACATGCCTCTTGTACTAGGGAGATGTAAGACAAATTGCTTAAGCTTTCTAAGCCTAAATTTCTTCATCTGTAAAAATGAATAGGTTTAGTTAGATAGTCTCTAAAGTATATGCTAGCTACAAATCTACAACATAATAAGAGAAAAAGAAAGCATCATCCTATTGGACACTGCATCATCTTACCTTATAGAGCAGAGTAGAATAAATAGAAGCCAAAATCCTATAGACTCCTTAAAAACCTCATACATGTATATACTTTCTGAAAGTACCAAAAGAGGCATCAGAAGATACTAGGTATAATGACCACTAAATGACTATACTAAAAATGAAAATGACTATATCTTAATAGACAGGAAATGACTGGTTATCAATGTAAGAGTCATTTCCAAATCAGCAGTTTATGTGGAATCTTACCATTGAATTATTAGAGGAAAAATAAAATATAATCTGTGATATTTAAAATAGTTGGTTTCATAAACTGTTACAGATAAAAGAGTGGTTGGCTTAAATTGTGACCTCAGAAAATATGGTTTCAAGACAGTGTCTTGTTTTAAATCAAATATAAGGTGGTCGCCAGGGGGAAATTCCCAAATATTAAATGAACCCAAGTCAGCTGGGTTTTATAGAGATTTCAATTAATAAAAATGAGGAATTAATGAAAGAGAGAGAGAGAGAGAGAGATAGAGAGAGAGAGAGAGAGAGAGAGAGAGAGAGAGAGAGAGAGAGAGAGAGAGAGAGAAGAAATAATGAGAAAAAGGGCAAGACCAGCCTAGGCCAGCATGAGCCAGCCTAGGCTGAAAACCCTAAGAGAGAGATCAGTCAGTCTTTTATCCACTCACCACAAGATTTGTCCAAGCAAGATTCTAGTGTTCAGAGAGATACCAGCTGCCTCCTCCAATTCAGCTTTTCCCACCTGAATCTCCCAAGACCTCCTTTTTGACCTCCTTTTAAAGGGAATTTTCTCCTATGTCACCTCCCCTAAGTTCTCACATCTACCAATCACAGGAGATGTTTTCCAAAGGACAGACCATTCTTAATTCATACCTGAGTAGACTTGAACTTTTGATTAAGTTCACACCTGAAAAAACATCTGAGTAAGTTCTCACCTCTTTACTCCTTGTAACTTCACAAGTTGCCTGACCTTTATAGGTACTTAGCACCCTTTTGTATTAAATCTAAAAATAGGCACAGCTTAAGAACTTTTGCCTTACTATAAGTATGGGTTTAAGTATTTTTCATTGTTCAACAAGGAGTTTCTTCCCCTAAAGCATGCTTAAGTAGGGGTGGAGTAGAGGTCTCACATTCCTGATCTAAGTTCTTTCATTGTTTAAAATGGGGAATGGTCTTAACCAAATCTTATGAAGTAGGGTCTGAGAATTTTTAAGATTCACAAATCCCAACTCAGAAGCAAAGATAATGATGAAACAAAGATTTGGCATGCAATTGAGACAGTTCCAACTTGATCTATTCAAACAAATGTAGTAAGGACATGAGTTTTTACAGGGCTATTACTTACAATCACCTCCTTTCAAGGAGTATTTATGTGAGTGAAAGATAAAAATAAACATAACAATGATAGTAATATGGATGGAGACTATGAAATGATTAAGATCCAAGAAAAGAATCACAGATTTTTTGTGAGCGATTTGACCAACAATACATCAGCAAATAAACAATAAGTAAATGGTAGAGTCCTATATATTTGCTTGTGGAAACAGAAGGATTTTTGATGCTAATTTTTATATGTCATTGACAAAAGAAATCACTACAAATTTTTCTTAAGGTCCCCAACATATATCATTCAAGACAGTGGTAGAAATTGTATCAAGTATCACTTTGGCCTATAAAAGTTTAGCATCTATGAAATATCCAGAAAAATATAACCTATATATAATTATGTAATTATATATTTTATATAATTATACATAGATATGGAATTCTATATCAGAAGCTTACCATCTTCACAGATTAATAGATGATAAATCCTTGTTCTACAATTTCACTCAAAATATCCTGGAGAACTCAATCAATAGTATACTAGAACTAGATAATTATCATAGAGCAAATATTGATCTATAAAAATTTAAGAATTACATTTTAAATAAATGTCTCAATTCCAAATATATATGCAATCTAAGCTACATAAAACAACAACAAAAAAAACTCTCAAAATATAGAGACCAGAGATGATCAAAATCATGTGGAAACAGGATGAGGTACATATTTTTCCTATTGTTCTGTCTCTTACTGCTACTGCTGTAAACAGATAATGCTTTTAGTGAGCCTACAGAAGATGAGCCTACTCCCTTTTTCTCTTTTTTTTTAAGTGTTTTCAACATTTTTTCAATTAACAATATTTATTTTGTTTCTCCCTATCCCCAAGAAAGGAAAAAGAAAAGAAAACCCTTGTAACAAATATACAAAGTCAAGCAAAAAAGTTCGACACTGGCTGCATCCAAAAACGTAGGTCTCCTTCTATATCTCAAGTCCATCATCTCTCTATTAGGAGGCTGACACTTTGAGGCCAAGACCTATGTCTGCTTTCCTTTATATCTCATACTTAGCACAGAACTTGACAGATGCAATAAATCCTTAAATAATGCTTTTTGACTGTTTTCAAGGGGGTAAGGAGTGAGAAGGGGATCAGTCTTAGATTCTCCTCTAAGATCTCTCCTTCATGGTGCCAAGAAGAGTCTCTTCTACAAGATTCAGAGAAATAAACCACTACTCAGATCCCTTGAAGCATCAAGGGAATTCTCTAGTCTCAATATCCCTTTAATATCAGGAATACCAAACACAGTGCCTGACACAGAGTAGGCACTTCATAAATACATGTTTATTAACAATGCTTTGTGCCCAAGAAATATTGTATTGCTTTCTAGACACTGCTTGCCAGTGCCCTTCCAAACTTCTTGTAAGGTTGTTTCATTTATTTTATTTGTATCCCCAGTGCCTAGTGTAGTGTCTAGGATATAGTGGATCTCAATACTTGGGATTCTTGTTTGTTTTTTAAACCCTTACTTTCTGTCTTAGGAACAACTCTAAGACAGAAATGCAAGGCTAAGGAAATGAGGTAAAGGAATTTTCTCAGGGCCACACAGCTTGGAAGTGTCTGAGGTCAGATTTGTATCCAGGTCCTTCCAATTCCAGGCCTGATAGTCTATCCACTGTGCCCCCTAGCTAACTGGCAAAATCCTTGTTAATTGAACATAACTCATGCCCAAGAAATTTTGCAAAAGTTATTCAAGAAAAAAATAAAATTACAAAAGGAAGTTGGCCAAACATATGAGTTAAAAACAAACAAACAAACAAACATGAACATCCCTGTACTAGCATCCATGGAATATTAAAAAACAAATAAAAAACTTACAACTGTAGAGCAATACCTATATCATGTTATACAGATCCTCAGTGGAGAATTAATTCAAGTTTGATGAGATAAGATTTACAGCTGGAGGAACCTAGAGGTCAACTAATTTACCCCTCTCATTTTATAGATGAAAATAACTAAAATATAGTTATCCAACTATATAACCAGATAAGTTAGGTGACTTCCCCAAGGCTGCCCAGGGACATGGATAAAAACTGCATAGGTTCAGCAGGTGCAGTATACCAAAGGAGAAAATATCAACACTGATAAAAATAAGAACCAATTGAAGTAAATGCCTTATAATAAAGTCCAGGAATTCAATAAGTATATCTTTTCAGCATATCTACATGGGAAACCTACCAATAGATTCCTTAATTTTGCTTGAAATATAATAGATTAAAATAATTTCATTTGAACCATCATAATGGGATTGGTTCTGAATTATCACTTTAATTTGTATGAATATTTCAAATTTTAAATTTCCATAAAGACAAATGTAAAATTCTTTAAGAGGCAAGCTCTATAATCAGAACTAGCTAGTTCTATTACTCATGTTTTCATAAAAGAAAAAGGTCTAACTTTTAGGTATTTATTTTAATAGAGCCTATTATAATTATGGAAATGTAAATTATTTACTTTGGGGATGCATTATGTAATCATTAAACTATTTGCATGATTTTTAGACTAATGTGATCTTGGAATTGATTTTTTTCTCTTTCCAATGCTATTTATAGAACTGCTCTCAGGACAAAAACATGACAGTAAGCCAAAAATGTACATCAGGAATCTTTTAGTTATTTTCATTAAGTTGGATTCTTCTTATAAAGACATATAAACACAAATGTTTCCTAATAACATAAGAATGGCTTAGTAGTGTCATAAAATATTAACATTTTAATATAGACTGCACTGTAATCTTCTGAGTTACTTCATAAATAAAAGAAAAATGTTGGACTTTTTAGTGTAATGTTATGTGATATATTTGTCTTTTATATTTTGTAATGAAAAAAAAGATTTTTTAAAAATTTTATAGTATTTTATTTGATCATTTCAATGCATTATTCATTAAAAACAAAGATCATTTTCTTTTCCTCCCCTCCACCCCCTGTAGCTGACACGTGATTCCACTGGGTATCACATATGTTCTTGATTCGAACCCATTGCCATGTTGTTAATATTTGCATTAGAGTGTTTGTTTAGAGTCTCTCCTCTGTCATGTCCCCTCAACCGCTGTAGTCAGGCAGTTGCTTTTCCTTGGTGTTTCTACTCCCACAGTTTGTCCTCTGCTTATGGATAGTGTTTTTTCTCCTAGATCCCTGTAGATTGTTCAGGGACATTACACCGCCACTAATGAAGAAGTCCATTACGTTCGATTATACCACAGTGTATTAGTCTCTGTGCACAATGTTCTCCTGGTTCTGCTCCTCTCGCTCTGCATCACTTCCTGGAGGTTGTTCCAGTCTCCATGGAACTCCTCCACTTTATTATTCCTTTTAGCACAATAGTATTCCATCACCAACATATACCACAATTTGCTCAGCCATTCCCCAATTGATGGGCATCCCCTTGTTTTCCAGTTTTTGGCCACCACAAAGAGCGCAGCTATGAATATTTTTGTACAAGTCTTTTTGTCCATTATCTCTTTGGGGTTCAGACCCAGCAGTGCTATGGCTGGATCAAAGGGTAGACATTCTTTTGTCGTACTTTGGGCATAGTTCCAAATTGCCCTCCAGAATGGTTGGATCAATTCACAGCTCCACCAGCAATGAATTAATGTCCCTACTTTGCCACATCCCCTCCAGCATTCATTACTTTCCTTTGCTGTCATGTTAGTCAATCTGCTAGGTGTGAGTTGTTTTGATTTGCATCTCTCTGATTATAAGAGATTTAGAACACTTCTTCATGTGCTTATTTATAGTTTTGATTTCTTTATCTGAGAACTGCCTATCCATGTCCCTTGCCCATTTATCAATTGGGGAAGAAAAAAAAAAGATCTTTAAAACTTTGTTTCTTTTGGAGAAATAGCTCTTTAATATTCAGTACTTAAAGGAGGATCTACGGTTTAATCACTATGCATGCACCCTTCACTTTGTGTTGTGTGATGGTCAGGCTAGTGAGAACTTTGCTATGTTGGTCCACAGTTAATCCATATACACTTGAAATGCCTGTCATTCTTTAGTGGATTTGTACTCGCATCTTGTTCAATTTGGTGGCATTTGTTGGTTTCCACTCCACTGGATAGCCCTCAAGAAATCTCCACATTGTGAAGAGACATCAGATGTGGACTGTGGTGAAGAAATTGTCATTTAGTCACCGTTTTCATTATTACCAGCTTTTCCCTAAGGAGAATCATCATCCAAGTGAATTGTACCATTATAGAATGTATCCAAGGGCTCTTTATCATTCTGGGGGTAATGGACTTTCTCTGGCAATCAATGCCATAGATAATGAATTACAAAGGAAACCAATTATATTAAAATCCAAGTATCAAAATACATTTTTAAAACAGCTTCACATACCCCATATTAAGAATTCCTAATATACATGACCCAAGGTCATGTAATAAATTGGTGAAAGATTTAGAACAAAACCCAAGATTTCTTGATTTCCAATCCTGAGCTCCTGGTTCATCTTGAGAAGATTTTCTATATCATAAATAGAAAAATGATTTGCTAATTTCTTTTTTTCCATTTTCCATTTTATTTTCATTTTCATATAAAACACACTTCCATATTGCTCACTGCTGTAAAAGCAAACTCATACATAACCAAAACCCCAAAATACATTGATGTGAAAGACAATTCCAACAGTTCTTTCTCTAGAAGTGGATAGCTTTTTCTGTTACATCTTTCAGGATTGTCCCAGATCATTGCATTGCTGAGAGTATCACAAGTTTTCACAGATAATCATTGTATGATATTGCTGTTATTGTGTACAATGTTTTCCCAGTTCTGCTTATTTTGCTCTGCATCAGTTCCTGCAGACCTTTCCAGTTTTTTTCTGAAATCATCTCACTTATTTCTTATATAGCACAATAGTATTCTATCACCAACATGTAACACAATTTGTTCAGCCATTCCCCAACTGACAGACATTCCCTCAATTTCCAATTCTTTGCCACCACAAAAAGAACTGCTATAAATATTTTTGTACAAGTAGGTCCCTTCCCCTTTTTTATTATCTATTTGGGATACAGACTTAGTAGTGGTATTACCAGATCAAAGGGTATGAATAATTTTGGGCATAGTTCCAAAGTGCCCTCCAGAATCATTGGATCAGTTCACAACTCCACCAACAATGCATTAGGGTCCCAATTTTGCCACATCCCCTCCAATATTTACCACTTTCTTTTACTACCATACTGGCCAATCTGATAGGTGTGAGGTGGTACTTCAGAGTTGTTTTCATTTGTATTCCTCTAATCAAGAGGGATTTCAAACATTTTTTGATTATTTATGGTTTTGATCTCTTCATCTAAAAATTGCTCGTCCATATTGACCATTTGTCAATTGAGGAATGACTTGGATTCTTATATATTTAACTTAATTCTCTATCAATTTGAGAAATTAGACCTTTATCAGGGAAATTTGTTATATCATTTTTTCCCTAGTTTGCATTCCTGGTTGCATTAGTTTTGTCTGTACAAAAGCTTTTTCATTTAATATAATTGAAATTATTCATTACATCTTAAAATACTTTCTATCTCTCTTGTTCATAATTTCTTCCCTTCTCCAAAGATCTGCCAAGTAAACTATTCAATGTTCCCCTAATTTAGTTATGGTATCACTCTTTATATCTAAATCATATATCCATTTTGACTTTATCTTGGTATAGGGTGTAAGATATTGGTCTATACCTAGCTTCTGCCATATCATTTCCAATTTTCCCAGTAATTTTTGTTAACAAGTAAGGTCTAACTCCAAAAGCTGGGATCTTTGGGGTTATCAAACATTAGATTGCTAAGGTCATTTACCCGTATATATTGTGTATTTAATCTATTCCACTGATCTACGATTTTATTTCTTAGCCAATACAAGCTTGTTTTGATGATTGATGTATTATAGTAAGTTTGAGATCTGGTAGTGTTAGGTCACCTTCCTCACATTTTTTTTCATTAGTTCTCTTGATATTTTTGACTTTTTGTTCTTCCAGATAAATTTTGTTATTATTTTTTCTAGTTTTAGAAAATAATTATTTGGTATTTTGACTGGTATGGCACTGAATAAATAAAGTAGAATTGTCATTGTTATTGTATTAGCTCAGTGCAATTAATATTTTTCCAATTGTTTAGATCTGACTTCATTTGCATGAAAAGTATTTTGTAATTATGTTTATAAAATTCCTGTGTTTGTCTTGGCAGATAGATTCCCAAATATTTTATATTGTCTAGAGTAATTTTAAATAGAATTTCTCTTTCTAACCCTTGCTGGTAGACTTTTTTTGTTGGTAATATATAGAATGTTTTGATTTATGTGGATTTATTTTGTATCCTGCAACTATACTAAAATCATTAATTATTTCAACTATTTTTTAGTTGGTTCTTTAGGATTCTCTAAGTATATCATCAGATCATCTACAAAGAGTGATAGTTTAATTTCCTCATTACCTACTTTAATTCCTTCAATTTCTTTTTCCCCCCTTATTGCTAAAGCTAGCATTTGTAATACAATTTTAAATAATAGTGGTGATAATGGGTATCTTTGCTTCATGTCTGATCTTATTGGGAAGGCTTCCATCTTTTCCCAAATGCAGAAGATACTTGCTGAGGGTTTTAGGTAGATACTACTTAGTCATTTTAAGGAATGATCTATTTATTCCTATACTTCCTAGTGTTTTTAAAAGGAATGGGTGTTGTATTTCATCAAAGGCTTTTTCTGCACCTAGTGAGATAATCATGTGTTTTGTTAGTTTGGTTATTGATATGGTCAATTATGCTGACAGTTTTCTTAATGTTAAACAGCCCTGCATTCTTGGTATAAATCCCCCCTGGTCATAGTGAATTATTGTTACAAGGGAATCACTTTAAAAGACTGATATATATTAATTTAAGGTCGCCCAGGAATCAGCTATGTAATTTCTAAATGAAAAACTCAAGTCAGCCGTCAGCCTTTTTTGGAGTTTAATTACAATAGGAGCAAGAAAGGAATTAGAGATAGAGAGAGAGAGAGAAAGGGGAGAGAAGGGAATAGGGCTTAAATACCCCTTCTGTTTAGGCTGGGCCAAAAGGCCCAAGCCCTTAGATAGCTGGGGCAAAGAAAAGAGATCAGTCCCTATTACTCACGTGACCAAAATGGAGAAACAGTCTCAGAGGCCCCCACCTTCAGCTTCCTCCAGAGCAAGCTTCCTCCGACCCCAGGAACCACCCCAACCAAAAACTCAACTCCCTCCAGTCTCCAGACCCTCCTATCTTTAAGGACACCATCCAAGTTGCCTCCCCTCAGTCCTCACATCTACCAATCACTCTTCATCAATTTCCCTGTCAATGGAGGCTCTCCCTTAACCCAGGACCGCCCAGAGATTTCTGGCTTTTGCACATGTCTGTTGAAGGTCATATTTTCAAATGATTAAATCTATACTCCTTTGTTACAGCCCTTTCTAAATCCTGTTAACTTGTGTATGGTAGAGATTGGAATAATTAAATTTTGATCTAGGCTGCAGCCCTTACTCAATCCTATTAGGACTGAATAGGGTGGAGATTTATTCCAAGTATCTCCATTGTATCAATTCTAAAATCAATCAAGACTCAAAGAAATTCCTGTTCTATGCTTAAGCATAGGTCAAAGTCCTTTCCATTGTTCAGCAAAGGGTTTCTGTCCTAAAGTAATCTTAAGAAGGGAAGAGAAGGAACCTCCCATGCCAATGGAGTTCCCATTCCAATAGACTATCAGTAAGAAATTTTCCAAGTATGAAATATCCCAATGGTGAAATTTCCAACATTTATAAGTCTAAGGAAATTTGAGGTTTACATTATCCTTGTGTATATTGCTATAGTCTCCTTGGTAGTTTCTCATTTAAAGTTTTTGCACTTATATTAAATAATGAAATTGGTCTATAATTTTCTTTCTCTGTTTTTGCTCTTCCTGGCTTGAGTAATAGTACCATATTGGTTTCATAAAAAGTATTTGATAGAATTCCTTCTCTGCCTATTTTCTCAAATTGTTTATGTTTTATGGAGATTAGTTGTTCTTTAAATGTTTGATATTGGGGGCAGCTGGGTAGCTCAGTGGATTGAGAGCCAGGCCTAGAGATGGGAGGTCCTAGGTTCAAATCTGGCCTCAGATACTTCCCAGCTGTGTGACCCTGGGCAAGTCACTTGATCCCCTTTGCCTAGCCCTTACCAATCTTCTGCCTTGGAGCCAATGCATAGTATTGACTCCAAGACGGAAAGTAAGGGTTTTAAAAAAATAAAATTAAATTAAAAAATAAAATAAAAATTAAAGTTTGATAGGATTCACTCAGTAATCTCTCTGGTCCTGGAGATTTTTTCTCAGGGAGTTCATTATTGGCCTGTTTAATTTCTTTTTCTGATATGGTATTATTTAAGGATTCTATTTCCTCTTTTGTTAATCTGTACAATTTGTATCTTTGTAAAATATTCATCCATTTCACTTAAACCATTAGATTTATTGGCATATATTTGTGCAAAAAAAGCTCCTAATGATTATGATTGTTTTAATTTCCTTTCATTGATGGCTAGTTCACCCTTTTTATTTTTTATACTGATTATTTAATTTTCTTCTTTTTTTAAAAATCAAATTAACAACTGTCTATTTTATGGTTTTTTTCCCATAAAACCAACTCCTAATCTTATTTATTAATTAGTTCAATGGTTCTCTTACTTTCAAATTTATTAATTTTTCTAATTTTTAGGATTTCCAATTTAGTCTTTAAATGAAGATTTCTAATTTGTTCTTTTCCTAGTTTTTTTTTTAATTGTATGCCTACGTAAGTCATTGATCTGCATTTTCTCTATTTTATTGATGTAAGTGTTTAGTATATAAATGTTCCCTTAAGTATTGCTTTGGCTGTATCCCATAAATTTTGATATGTTGCCTCCTCATTGTCATTCTCATTAATAAAATTATTGTTTCTATAATTTCTTTTATCTGCCTTTTTTAGCAATTGATTATTTAGCTTCCAATTAATTTTTCATTTGTCTTTCCATGGAGTTTTATTGATCATAATTTTATTGCATTATGATGCATCCATTATTTCTGCTTTTCTTCATTTGGCTGTGAAATTTTTATGCCCTAATAAATGGTCGATTTTCATATTGGAGCCATGTACTGCTTAAAAGAAGATATATTCTTTTCTCTTCCCATTCAGTTCTTTCCAGAGATCTATTAATTCTAACTCTTCTAAGATTTCATTCATTTCCTTTACTTCTTATTTATTTTTACATTTTATATATTCAGATCTGAAAGGGGGAGGTTGAAGACACCCACTAGTATTGTTTTACTGTCTATTTCCTTCTGAAGTTCATTTAATTTTTCCTTAAAAAATTTAGAGGCTATACCATTTGGTGCATATATGTTTAATATTTATATTACTTTATTGTTCATAGTACCTTTTAGCACGATGTAATTTCCTTCCTTATCTCTTTTAATCAGATTTATTTTTGCTTTAGCTTTGTCTGAGATCATGATTGCAACTCTTGCTTTTTATCACTTCAGATGATGTACAATATATTCTTCTCCAGCCCCTTACCTTTACTCTATGTGTGTCCCCATGCCTAAATGTGTTTCTTCTAAACTATATATAGTAGGATTCTGGTTTTTAATCCACTCTGCTATTTGCTTCCATTTTATGGGTGAGTTTATCCCATTCATATTTACAGTTATGATTACCAACCATGTATTCCTCTCAATTTTTTTTCCCCTTTTGATCCTGCTCTTTTTCCTTTCATTCCGTCTCTCCTCAAGGGTGTTTTGCTTATAGCATCTTGCTACTTTTCCCTCCCTCCTATTACCACCCACCATTCCCTTGTCTTATTCCCCTCCTACTTCTCTATAGGGTAAGATAGGATTCTATACCTTAATGAGTATGGTTTTTATTTACTGTCTGAGACAATATGATGACAATAAAGTTTAAACATTGCTTGTCACCACCATCATCCTTCCCTCCATTATAAGTGTTTCATGCCTCTTTAGGTGAGATAATTTACCCCATTCCATCTCTCCCTTCCCTTTTCTCTCAATGCAATCCTCCTCTTTTCACCCCATGACTTTTTTTTTTAAACCCTTACCTTCCATCTTGGAGTCAATACTGTGTATTGGCTCCAAGGCAGAAGAGTGGTAAGGGCTAGGCAATGGGGGTCAAGTGACTTGCCCAGGGTCACACAGCTGGGAAGTGGCTGAAGCCAGATTTGAACCTAGGACCTCCCGTCTCTAGGACTGGTTCTCAATCCACTGAGCTACCCAGCTGCCCCCACCCCATGAGTTTTTAAATATATAATATCACCCTAATCAGCTTACGTCCCATACCTTCCAATCTATGCATACTCCTCACTGCTCTACTACTGATAAAAAATTTTAGGAATTACTACTATCCATGTAGGAATACAGTTTGACCTTAGTGAGTCCCTTAAATTTTATCTTTTTTATTTACCTTTTTATGCTTCTCCTTGGTATTGTGTTTGGACATCAAATTTTCTGTTTAGGTCTTATCTTTTCACCAGGAATGTCTGGAAATCTTCTATTTTATTGAACGACTATTTTTCCCCCTGAAAGAATATACTCAATTTTGTTGGATAGGTGACTCTGGGTTGTAATCCCAGATCTTTCGCCTTCAGATCCTTTAATGTGGAGGCTGCTAAATCTTGTATAATCCTGACTGTGGTTCCATGGTATGTGCATTGTTTCTTTCTAGGTGCTAAAATTATTTTCTTCTTGGCTTGGGGTGCGGGTCCTCTTGACTTTAACTATTATATTCATTGGAGGTGTCATTTGTGGATTTCTTTCCGGATGTGATCTATGGATTCTTTCAATTACTATTTTCCTCTCTTATTCAAGAATATCAGGGCAGTTTTCTTCAATAATTTCTTGTCTTATGATATCCTGGATTATTTTTTATCATGGCTTTCAGGTAGTCGAATAAGTCTTAAATTATCTCTCCTAGATCTATTTTCCAAATCATTTGTTTTTTTAATACCTTCATGTTTTCTTTTTTGTTTGTTTTATTGTTTTTTGATGTCTCATGAAGTCATTAGTTGCCCAATTCTGATTTTTAAGAAATTATTTTCTTTTGTGAGTTTTTGAGCCTCCTTTTTTATTTGGCCCATTTCTTCTTGCATTACTTTTATTTCTTTTCCTCATTTTTCCTTTGCCTCACTTAACTGATTTTTGAAATCCTTTTTGAGCAGTTCTAGAAGAAGAGTCCAATTCACATTTTTCCTTGGAACTTTGGTGTGTTTGCTTTTCTTTCAATATCCTCTTCTTTGTCTATGCCTTGCTCTTTTTCTTCACAAAAATTTTCTATAGTTAGTTTTTTTTTAATGTTTGCTCATTTTCCTAGCCTTTTTCTTGACTTTCACTTTATTTTAAAGGCAGCCTCTGTTCTCAGGGAGGATAGTACACTCTCTTGAACTTCAGTTCTTGCATGATTCTACTCTTAGTCTTTCTAGGTTTCTGTAAGTTTCAGTTCTTCCAAGGTAGTATAATGGCCTGTGGGTGGGAGCTATGAGAGCCACCTCCCAATGCTGTGGGTTTCAATCACCCCCTTGAAACTGCTGATGGCTCAAAGTCTAGCCTTCGGCTTTGGTAGGGACATTTGGTCTCATTATGGCCTGATCAGGTTGGGCACACTGTGGACTGTTTTACCCTGGGGTTCTGACTTGAGCTTTGGTAAGGGCTGGCTAGGTGGACTCCTACAAGCCAGCATCCTGGGGACTGTCCTTGATGGGGATCCAGGAGCCTATATCTGGGTTTACACTGCCACACAGACTACCTTAACCTGGGATTCAGATCCTCACCACAAGCTTGGGCTGGGATTCTTGACCTTGTGTGAATCTTAAAATTTCTCAGACTTGTGAATGTTAAAAATTCTCAGACTCTACCTTAGACCATTTGGTTAAGACCATTCCCCATTTTCAATAATGAAGCTACTTGATCAGGAAAGTGAGAACTCCACCCATACTTAAGCATACTTTAGGGGAAGATAAAGTTGTAAAACTCCTTACTGAACAATGAAAAGTACTTAACTCATACTTATAGTAAGGTAAAAGCCCTTAAGTTAGGTCTATTTTTAGATCTAATACAAAAGGGTGCTAAGTACCTATGAAGGTCAAATTAATCACTAAAAGGTCAGGCAACTTGCAAACTTGCAAGGGGCAAAGAGGTGTGAACTTACTCAGAAGTTTTAGTCTACACAGAGAAGTTGAGAACTAAAGATGTGAATTAAGAATGGTCAGTCCTGTGAAAACATCTACTGTGATTGGTAGATGTGAGAACTTAGGGGAGGTGACATAGGAGAAAATTTTCTTTAAAAGGAGGTCAGAAAGGCCTCTGAAGGAGGTCAGCTTGCCAAAACTGAATTGGAGGGCTTGGTGGCTGAACTTAGTGGAGCTGAGGAGCTAAACTGGAGGGTCTCTCTGAACACTAGAATCTTGCTTGGGACAAATCTTTTGGTGAGTAGATTAAAGACTGACTTATCTCTCTCTTAAGGCTTAAGCCTAGTCTAGCCCTTTTCTCATTATTTCCTCTTACTCTCTCCCTTTCATTAATTCCTTAGTTTGTATTAATTAAAAATCTCTATAAAACCCAGCTGACTTGAGAATATTTAATATTTGGGAATTTTCCCATGGTGACCACTATATTTTTTATTTGAAACCATATTTTCGTGGTCACAGTTTAAGGGAAACACTCTTTTGATCGTTACACTTGCTTACCCAGATCAGGCATGCCGCATTGACTGCCTTGAGCTGGACCTGTGGACCCCACTTCGGGTTTGCTTGGAACTTTATAGGGTGTTCATTGGTTGCCCTGTTGTTGGCTTGGGCAGGGTCTCAGGGTCTTGATGTTGGTTTGGGCCCAGGTTCAGAACTTGGAACAGTATATGTGGGGTTGGGGTAGGGATGGGTTGCTGTTGACTTGCTCCTTACTCCTTGTTGTAGCCTCTGACAGCTGTACTCCCTTCTCACCTCAGTAACCCAGACACTCTCTGCCTACCTTTCAAGTTGTTTTCTGCATGAAAGTTGTTTCATTCTTTCTCCTTGTTGGTTCTTTCACTCTTATATTCTTTTGTGATATTTTTTAAAGATTGGTTGAAAGGGATTCTCATGTTGGTCTTGAGCTTTCCTACTTCTACTCCAGCATATTGGCTAGTTACTTCCCCCTTTTGCTTCTTTCTAAATTGTATTATATGTAGAGCACATCTGACTATAGCTATAAGACAATAAAAATGAATTTAAACTCTTCTAATTTTTTATTCTTATCTAATTCTTCTAAATTATTGTTTCTTAGGAATATGACAAACTAAATTATAAATATGTTAAACTAAACTATAAATCTTATGCTCCATTATGTTCTACTCAAAACTTATCATGATTTGGAACCCTTGGGTCATTATAGGTCCAAGTTAGAATGACTTTGTGGGCCCTGAGGTTCACTAACTGTGTCTATCTTCAAAGGATCAGCATAATTGATTGTTAGTTGTCTCCAAAGTATTAACTACTTAGGAAAGAATTTTCAAACTTCAGGACCTACTTCTCTCTTCATTTCATTCCCTAATTAATTGCTTAATACAGTATGCCCAAAGGAGCTCCGATGTGATTGGGTATATGATCTGCCCAAATTATTGTCAATCAGTCAGTGTATAAGGAATGGTATATTAAAATGAACTGATATGTCAGCATACCAATTGCTATATTTTAGTGTTTATTTGAAGTTAATCTTTATGTGGAAGTTTAAAATTATTCAGTTCCTATTTGGAAACTGTCATCTATGACCCCTATCAATGGCATCATTACCTGGGTATTTCGAAGGGGCATGTATGGGCAGAAGATTGGAGGTTGAGGTGACTGTAATGGAATGAGCTGAAATGGTAGTAGAATAGACCAGGAGGAGGTGGAGTAGAGGAGGAATGTGTGGAGGAACTATCACAAAGAAGGGGAGAAAGGGCTGGAGGGCTGGTAATACTAGAACCCTACTCTTATCAGACCACGAATAAAGAAAGAATAATAGAAGGATAAAAATCAGGAAACAGGAAGGAAGGAGGTTGAGATAAAGGAGGCACTGAGAGTCTCCCTGGGGGACTGAGGGAAGGATGGGCTAAGAGAAAAGGGATAAGTAACAGGAGGGAAAGGAGGGATAACCAGAAGAGAGTATATATCAAGAAGTAGGGGGATACTCTTATAATCAGAGAGATGCAAATCAAAACAACTCTGAGATATCACCTCACACCTAGCAGATTGGCTAACATGATAGCAAAGGAAAGTAATGAATGCTGGAGGGGATGTGGCAAAATGGGGACATTAATTCACTGCTGGTGGAGTTGTGAATTGATCTAACTATTCTGGAGGGCAATTTGGAACTATGCCTAAAGGGCACTAAAAGACTGCCTTTTGACCCAGCCATAGCACTGCTGGGTTTGTGCCCCAAAGAGATAATAAGAAAAAATACATGTACAAGAATATTCATAGCTGCGCTCTTTGTGGTGGCAAAAAATTGGAAAATGAGAGGATGCCCTTCAATTGGGGAATGGCTGAACAAATTGTGGTATATGCTGCTGATGGAATACTATTGTGCTCAAAGGAATAATAAAGTGGAGGAATTCCATGGGAACTGTAACAACCTCTAGGAAGTGATGCAGAGCAAAAGGAGTAGAACCAAGAGAACATTGTACACAGAGACTGATACACTGTGGTACAATCAAACATAATGGACTTCTCCATTAGTAGCAATGCAGTGATTCTGAACAACCCGGAGGGATCTATGAGAAAGAACACTATCCACATTCAGAGGGAAAACTGTGGGAGTAAAAACACCAAAGAAAAACAACTGCTTGATTACATTGGTTGAGGGGATATGGTTGGGGATGTAGACTTTAAATGAACATCCTAGTGCAAACACCAACAACATGGAAATGGGTTCTGATTAAGGGCACATGTAATTCCCAGTGGAATTGTGCGTCGGCTATGGGAGGGGTGGGAAAAGGGGAGGGAGGAATAGAACATGATTTTTGTAACCAAGGAATAATGTTTGAAATTGACCAAATAAAAAAATGTCAAAATAAAATTATTCACATTAAAAAAAAAGTAGGGGGATAAGATAAGGGGACAAGGGAGAGACTCTTAGGACAAGACAGTGGAAGGACCTTTAGAATCAAATTCATATCAAGAAGTAGAAATGAACAGTTGTGTGGATAAGGAAGGGGTTTTTGGAAAAATGGGACAATTTGGAACTAAGAGGGAAAGGGGAGAAGATAATGGAGGATTTGGGGGAGGGGATATGAATTGATTTTTCTTTTTTTGAAAATTTTATTTAGTCAATTTAGAACATTATTCCTTGGTTACAAGAATCATATTTCTTTCCTTCCCTCCCCTTCCCCCACCCCTTCCTATAACCGATGCACCATTCCACTGGGTATTACATGTGACCTTCATTAGAACTTATTTCCATGTTGTTGATGTTTGCACTAGGATGTTCATTTAGAGTCTATATCCCCAAAGAGGTGATGTGAATTGAAAAGGTGTTGGTCAAAGGAAATTGGACATTTTAGGAGGGAAATGGTGGAAAGAAAAGAGGAGAGGGATAGTGAGGAGGAATGGATAAAAATGTACAATAACTATCATATTGAATGTAAATGGGATGAATGGAATGAATTCATCCATGGGAAGAAAATTGATAGCTAAAAGGATAAAAAAACCAGGATCTGACAATGTGTTGTTTATAAGAAACACACTGGAAATGAGAGACACACATAGAGTGAAGGTAAATGACTAGAGCAGAATATACCATATTACAGTATGTAATATAGACTATTCAGCTGATCCAGAGAAGGCAGGGGTAGCTGTCATGATCTCTGACAGAGTTGGGTGTAAAATGAATATAACTGACCAAGCTGGGAAGACTTGGTTTTGGAAAGAATATGATCCTAGCAACAGATTGTGTCTGCTACCTAAGGCCCAATCTAGTAAAATATGGTCCTGGCAAAATATGTTAACTGAGAACCAGATGATCAAATTAAATGCTGATAGAAACATGGAGAAATAGGCCTAATATTACATTGCCGGAGCAGCTATGAATTGTTTTTAGAAAACAAGATGAAAATATACATTAAGAACTGTAAAGCTGTTCATGTTCATTGACCTAGGGATCACATTGTGAGGGTCAGGCCCTAAGGACATTATTGAGAGGGTAAAAAGCTGTGTATGTATGAAAAACTTTATTTATAATGACAAAATTACTGGAAATAACACAGATGCAATGATTGGGAATAATGGCTGAACAGATTATGATATTTGAAGTTCATGGATTGTATTATGTCATTAGAAATGACAAACACTGGAAATATAAAGAAAAGGGAAATATATGAAGAGATGAAAAGATAAGAATACATTCTATGATTACATTTAAAAAAAATAACATTCTTAGTCTTGGATCATTCCCACCATGTTTGGCTTTTTTCATCTCATGTGAACAAAGATGGAGAAAATCACACAATCACTAGGTCAACTACAAATGAATGCCTTATAACCTCAATGAAGCTCTCACTGCTGCTAGGCTCTCCTTCCTTATCAGCTCACTATTCCACTCTCCAAAGAGGCTCTTCTAAACCTTTCCATCTCTCCTAAAACTTCATTCTCTCAGCTGAGAACCTTGTCTCATATGCTGCAGAAAAAATCAAGGCCACAATATGATGAGGCCTTAGTCCTCTAACCTCTACTTGTTCAAGCATTTCCATTTCATCTCAACTTTTCCATCAAATTACCCTCTTCAATCCCACTCTATCACTTATTTTAAGTGATTATTTCCTCGTGTCTACAAACATGTCCATGTCTCCAGGCTGAAAAAATTCTCATTTGATCCTCCCTTCTCTGCTAACTATGATCCTATCTCTTCTCCCTTTATAGCTGAACTCAAAAAGGCCATCTATAACAGGAACCTCCACTTTCTCTTTCATTCCTTAACCCCTTAAAATCTATGTTGGATCAATTTAGACTGATTTTGACCAGTCACAACTGGTCTGAACTAGTTTATAACAGTTTTACTGGTTTGAACCAGTTTTTGTTACCTTTCCATTTTGTTATTTTTTCCTATTCTTATAAAGGAAACCAAAAAGTTATGATTGTTATATCTGCATTCCCCTCTATTTTTTCATCTTGCCCATCTTCTTCTCTTTGCCATCTTTCCTTTCTTTATAAAAGTGAAAGAGGAGTTTAATAGTAGTCATAGGTGTGATATATTTGTTTTGCTTTGCTCTAATGACAAGATTTTTTTCTTTTTCTTCTTTTAATTTATCCTCCTTAATCTATTCTCCAACAATGGAGTTGTTTCACTTTGCCTTTGTAATATTTCTACTATCCCTCTTAAAGTCCTTTCTTGTCTCTACTTATTTCCCTATTGAATTTAATGTATAAATATAAATATCAATGTTAAATATTCACATCAAGCTGGATTATGAGACTTTGTTTAACACTTCCTTTGTCTGATTTAGATGAAAAGTGAATTTCATATGATGCACATTCTACCACAGATCCCTCAATATTTCTCATGTATCCCATTCTCTCATTTTCCTTTTCTTCTGCTAATGAAACCATTCTATAAAACTATATTAGATTTCTCTTTCACTTTTAAAAACATTGGTTTTCTGATAATATACTTCTTTTTTCTCTTCCTATTAGAATGTGATATGATTTGTCATCATCCCATCCAGTTATTTAATTGTATTATTTACTTGTTTCTCATGACTCCTGAATTTTCATTGCAAATGTTCTATTTAGTGCTAGACTTGGAATGTTTGGACATGCTCTATTATATGTTATATATATATTTATGTATACATATAACATAAAGGTTTACTCAGTTTGACCAAATAGGTCAATGATAAACTTCACCTATTTGGAATATAGTATTGGCCAGGACTTTGCATGTTGTTTCTAAAAGTTCTTATTATGTCAGCTCGGTAAATATTATAAAGTAAATTGCCTTTTAGGCCATTTAATTCCATGGTACTTCATAACTAGAGTCTATTTGTGAAAATAGTCCTTTTCAGGTTGTCCTGATCCATAGATAATAAGTTAATTAATAATATATAATAACTAAGTTAGGGATTTATATGATTCAGTGTAATAGAAATGTTTCACTGGAGCCTTAAAATACATGAAAGCACATAGCCTTTTCTTAGTTTCAGTTACTTCATTTGTAAAATGTAAAATAAGTACTGTAGTTTTAAGGTTTAAGTGAGATAATGCATTTAAAAGTGCTTAGTTAATTGTAAAGTTTCTTATATTGTAAGGTAGTGGTAGTTCTTAACATTCTTTTTATTATCACAGAGCAGTGAATACATTTTTAGGATGTTTTTTTGCCCAAATAATTTCAGTCATTATAGAATGCTTCCAGGAACTAGATAGTTGTTAGTAGTTTGGAAAGTAGCTGCCAAGTTGTGCATCCTAGGGACCCGAATAGTGTTGAAGACATCTACCATTCTTCCACATTGAACAGCTGAATAGATGAAAGAACTGTACCATTCTGTATATCTTTATGAAAGAACTGAATTTTGGGTAGCATTTGTTAAAGGTACACAATGGAGCTATGATAACTCATATATGGGGACTGAACTCCATGACCCAGCTATTAAACACATGGGTTTCCATTTTTTCTCCTTCATTGCTTCTGTTGTTCCCTATATTTACTTTTTGATAACTGTATAAACCAGGGTTATAAATGTTATGTATTAGGTCTAATAGTGCCTAATAGATCCAGTCTGATTTAAATATCAAATCCCATATGCCACCTGCTTGATATATGGGAAGGGCATAACCAAAGAGAAACTACTGTGTATATTATTCATTTCTAATTAATTGAATTTAGCACATGCCACACAAATAAGCAACCTCGAAGTTCTTTGATTTCCATTCCTCTTATTAGTGATCTGGAAAAATGTTTATTATGGCTTTATTATATGATTTGTAATTTTTCTTTTAAGAACTGTTCAATTATATTCTTTGACTTTATCCACTGGGAAGTTTGGTCTTGGAAATTGGATCAGAAATATCTGGTGCAAAGATTTATTTTCTCCAGTCTGAAAATGCTTTGTAAATAACAAAGTAAACACCATGGGGCCTTTATGTGAGCAATTTAAAACAGTGTAAATTTAATAATAAAAAATCAGATTGCATTATGTTTGAAAAATTCAAGTATATCAAGGTGTTCCTTGACAATAAAAATACATTTTTTTAACACTTATATTCATCCAGTAATATACTATATGGCAATGAATGCCCTATGAACATTACAATCTCAAAAGGATCAAAAATTTAGGTCACTTAAAAGTTAATGGAAAGATATATGGCAATATAATAATAATGAATTTTATGCAATGAGTTGGATAAAGGGTTAGTAAAAAGATAAAGAAACCCCACAAAAGGAGACTGATCAGGCACATAATGAGCATAAGGAATAAAAGATGGAAAATCTCAATGATGTCAGTTAAGTTTTAAAATACCAAAGGAAAGATTCCCTAACATTGGCTGTATCCTCTCTAGTAGAATTATTAAATGACACGAGTAAGAACTGCACAGGTCAAGAAGGCTTGTATGAGTCATGATCTTGTTTAGTCTTTCTTCTGGTCAAGGCATTTATAATTTCCATCAGTGTACTTGTTTTTTGCCACAATGGATTCCAAGTTTGAGACCCAGGCCCGTGTACCTATATATCTTTGTACCTACCCAGAAAGAAACATAGTACTTTGCACAGATGCTTAATAAAGGATTAATCAATTCATTCTTACCTTATACCTTAGCTCTGTTTTGGTATATTTGTAAATTTTATTTCCATCTCATATTTTTTCATTCACTTCTTTTACCTTCTTAGGTCTATTTGCTATCACCAACTATGTCTTGCAACCATCTTAAACATGCCCAAAACTCAACTCTTTATCTTTCACACACACCCCCTTCCCAACCATTTCTACCTTGGAAACCTCTCTTGATTGTCTCCTCCCCACTACCCTATTAAAGGCCCTAATTACCTTATGCTTCGACTATTGTGTAATTAGTAGTAATACTAGGGGTCTCCCTACTTCAAGTCTTTCCCTACCAATTCATGACCCTTTTCAATAAGCTCCAGAGGCTCCTTATATCCTCATGGTTCAAATAAAAAATCCTTTGTTTGGCTTTTAAAACACTCCAAATCTGGCCCTTTTCTACCTTTCCATTTTTCTTACACCTTACCACCCCCTCTACCAAAATACTCTGTGATCCAGTGACACTGGCCTCCTTGCTATTCCTTGCAAAACTCCATTTCCCAACTATGCATTTTCACCAACTTCCCAAAGCCTAGAATTTTCTCCCTTCTTATTACTGCCTCTTCTGACTTTCCTGGCTTCCTTCAGGCCTCCTTAGTGTCTTACTTATTCTCTTCAATTTCTCTTTCATGTATCTTATTTGTACATAATTTTGTGTTATCTACTCTATTAGACCATGAACTCCTCAAAAGTAAGGACTGTTTTTTCCCTCTTTCTTTGTACCCTCTACTTGCTTGGCACATAAAAGGTACTAATAATGCCTGTTCGTTTCATTTAACTTGAGAATAGCAATTTATATTACTTTAACCCAATTCTATCTTAGGATAGGTGGCAGTCTGAGATCCTTCCCTTGTACCTAGCTTCAATATTGAAGTTCATAAAATCATAGATTTAGTCTTGAGAGATCATTTAGTCAACTCTATCATTCTATATATGGGAAAAGTTAAGGCACAGACAGATAAAATTACTTGCCCAATGTAACACAGGTAGAGGCTGGATTTAACTTAAAATCTAAGACTCTCTCCAAACTGCTGGCAGTCTACCTTGGTTTTGCAACATTTCTGAACTTTGTGGAGTTTAGTCCAGTAATCCAAGTGAAACACTACTTCTCTAAATTAGGCAGGTCTAGAAACCCAGGGCCATAAACAAATTCCTGGTTACAGTTTCAAGTATACCATTTACACCAAGAAAGCTGACTTGATTGTGATAAATACCACAGGCCTTAACTTTAATTATTGAGCTATTCCTTTTGAATATGTTATTTGCATATGGATTTTTCTGGTTTTGTTGAATCTAGTCATTCCAAAGATTGTGAACGTTTAGGACTTATTTTTGTTCCTTCCTGGATGTAATGGAAAGAAATAAAAGACCGAAGTGAGTCAGAAAATTTATGCTCTGAAAGTCCTACTCTGCCACTGAATGATAGTCACTTCATCTGTAAAAACAAGGAAGCTAAACCAGATAATCTCTATTGATCCTACTTCTAACATCCCAAGATTTCTAAAAACTAAAATTTTCATTGGTTTGTCTCACAACAGCATAAAGAAAACTACATCATTCTATTTTTTAATCCATGCTATGCCACTTAAGTAATTTCCAGTTTTTACAGCTTCCTATTTTGCCCATTAAGACCAGTTTTTATTCCTGGGACAAAGCTAATAGAATCTCTCAGCCTTAGAGAGAAGAAATGCAAAATGGGAGCAGTGTTGGGGATAGAGTATCTTTCCGAATTCCAGCCCAGGGAAGGATATAAAGAACTGCAAAAAGAGGGTTCATTCTCTCATAAGTTTGGCAGTAGTTGTATGAACAGTGTGCACTATTATGGCTATGGTCAGATTATCATTCTCTCATAAGTTTAGCAGCAATGTTTTTTGCTACATCTGAATATTACATAAATTTAGACTTCAACTTTCCAATGACCCTGATATACATTGAGAGAGCATAGTTTAAATAACACTATTTCAGTACTGTTATTTTTCCCAAACCTTTATTATAATAGTGAAAAGGATCTATTAAATATATTTTTAGAGAGAAGAGGGACTGATATCTCCTTACAAACCAAACAAACCATTAAAACCAGGCCAAGATCAATCTCTCTTTTTCTAGGAGGTCATCATGACATGAAGCTTTGAAAGGGGCTGGAAAAACAGAAAAGAGAGAGGAAAAAAAAAACCATGTTTACATTTATTTGCCTATAAAGATTTTTTTAAGTACTCACAAAAGAATTTAAGAAAGGAACTAGTAACAAAAAGAGAAATCTGAGATTTATAATGACTGATTTTTTTTTAAGACCTGGATTAATGATAATAAATTGGTTGAAATGAATTTGGTCAAATATGATTCCTCTTGTTCTTGGGTAGGTATATTTACAGATTAAATCATTATTTATCATTAAAAATACCAACTGACAAGTCTGCCTTTTTATATACTTTCAGCTTCAGGAATGACCATTTCAGAGACAAAAAAAGGTTTACTTGCCGGCACAAGAGTTTATATAAATGGGTCAGCGTCAAGGTATGTCAGGCTTCTTTTTTCTCATTGATTTAGGATGATCTGCCCAATGACATTAAGTTCCTGTAGATGAGTGAAATGCATCAATTTATAAAGCACTGGGGCAGTTAACATAATTGCTCCCTATTAAGTGGAAAAGGCTTTCTGCTTAGAAATGTTAGCTTCAGTAGTCGGTTAGTGTTTAGCTAGAACTTTTCACAAAAAATTAACTTGTATCATCAACTATTTTACAGATGTCAGTGGCACAGCAGAATAAGAATTTAGACCCTGTACTGTGCTCTGAACACTAGACAACACACAGCCTCTCTCACATCACACAGAATACATTGTAAGTGAAACTGAGGGAAGGGGAAAGAGAACAATGACTGCTATTCTTTGTCTAAATATTCCTTTAAAAAAAATCCCAGCAAAGTAACATCATTTTGAGTACTTTATTAACTACCATGCATGGTTTGGAAAGGAGAGATGGGATAGATTGAACTTATACTTTAGTTGCTCTTTAAATGGATCCCCTCAACAAAATGGTCAAGAAAACTCGTTATAGAATATGTGGCTAAGAAGATTGCACTGAATGTATAGGTAGAAATCATTAAAATTCTTTAATAAAATAAAAACAAAATACTTGCTTGACCTTCATAGAATTAAAAACCAGCTAAAACTTCTATACCTAAGTTTTCTAAATAATCCCATCTTCTTTGCTTTTTCTTCCCACCCCATACCCCAGTGACATGCATAATTTTGTCAGGTGCATCAATTCAATTAATATAAGGCAGGGACTGAAGACTTACTTTGGGGTATATTTAGTACTAGTCTGCTGAAAGACAGTTTGTCAAACTAGATAAAGTGTTTCTCCATCCTGATGGATTTTGTAATTCCTGTTTCTGCGTGTCATTTTGAGGGAGAGTGTTGCTGGAAGTAGACATTAGAACATATCGTGTAAAGAGAAGAAATGAGGTAGGAAAATTTGGCCTTTTAAAAAATTTTATGTTTTAAAGAACTGAGCACACATTTCTTAACACCTAAATTCATAATTTTTTTTCCTATGTGGCTAAGTACAGGTCTTTATTCTTTTCAGATAAATATGCTTACATATACAGCCTATGTGAGGGTAGTGCTTACAAGTAAAGCCCAAGAAAAGGAATTTCTTTAAAAGTATAGAAAACGTAAAAACAAAGTTATAAATTTCGGAAGCCTGACTGCCCAAAACAATTCCTAAATGGCAGATCTTAAAACTTGGCTAACTCTTAAAATACAACTTAAGAAATGCACTTCACAAGCAATTAAAGTTACATTCTTTTCTCCCAAACCAAACTCCTAATAGTACAAAGTAATACAAACTAGATAGATCAAATTTTGTTCTTTATTTTCAGCAAAATTAGACCTTTACAATTTGTAACATATTACAATACAAATTAAGGATTTAAGTGTAGTGGAAGTGTGGAAAATGTGAATATTCTTATCTGTATGCTGGTTGTTTTCCTCTAGTAGAAAGTAAGCTCTGCAAGCGTGCTTTGGTTTTTTGTCTTTGTATCCCCAATACCTAGCACAGTTAACTAATTTAGTAAGTGCTTGTTAAATTGAATTGAAAAAGCTAGTGGAGCTTTCAGGACACAAGAATACTATGGGGCAGTCATTTAACTTCTGCCTAAAGGATTAGTAGGAGATCAACCAGATTTAAAAAAAAGCTTAAAGTTAAAGCTTATTACTAGGAAAAAAAAACAAGTTAAAGCTTATAACAATCCCAAGGAAAAATGTATAGATCTATATGTAGGTATCTCTATATATCTGTTTAACATTTCCAATATTTAATACTGTTTAATAGTTTGAAAGCAAATATGTAAGGAGTTAATGTATGTATAGGTGTATACACACACTATACTAAAACTTGACATGCCCTGTATATTGTATATATTGTACTAAAACTTCAAACATCCTATATATTATTTATATATATGATAATTTATATTTTGTACATAACATACAGGATATTACAAGTCTGCAGTTTTAAGTTATTAAGGTTAAAACTGCACTTGTATATATTCTTTTCTATATACCATTTATATATGTACTTTTAGTAGAGCATAAGCTCCATGAGGGCAAGACTATTTCTTTTATCAATGTACTTTGCTGTAATCTTCACAGGCTGCCCAGCACATAGTAGGCAGCTAATATTTGCTGAAGGAATTGGGCGTCTATAGCCATGACTTGTCACCAGAATTATGTTGTCTCCTTTGCCCTAAAGTTCAAATGTACTAAATGAGGGTGGAACTGCAAAGCTACCAACCCTCCATGAGCTCTCCCTATAATGTACTTACTGTACTGCCATTTCCATGCCAATCAGAGAAGGAAGGGCCTGCGTAGGCCCAATCACACGCAATGTCGGGAAGAATACCCGAGAAGAAGAGGGGATATAGAGGGAGGAAGGCTGTGAGAGAGGTAAAGCCAGTGACCAAATAATGGAGGGCGGGGGGCGGGGGGGTGAGGTGGGGAAGGGAGGGGGAGAGTAGCCGCGCTGGACAGAGAGCCACGCCTGAAGCCCAGGCCTGCAGCACACGCAGGGGATCACAGGCCGGTGGGCTGTATGCCTCTTTCCTGGAGCTAGCGCTAAGCCCCGGCGCGACTCCGGGCGTGCGTGTGTGGGAGCACGCGCGCGGGCGCGCGCCGGGGGAAGGGGGTGGGGGCACAGCGGGGGCGCGCTTAGTGAGTCTATCCGGGAGTCGCACGGAGAGGGAGGAAAAGGAGGGGGGAGTTAGGAGTGAGTCTAATCGTCGTGCGCGCGCGCGCAGAGAGAAGTGACGAGGGACGGAGTGAACGCGCAGTAGCGCCCAGTAGTGCCCCCTCCTCTCGCGCGTTCTCGCGGCCTCCCAGCCTTTGGGGCGTTGTCAACCGAGCTCCCTCGCCACCTCAGCGGACACCCGCTCAACCCAAAGCCTAGGCTTCCGCCCCGCTTCTCCTCTTGCCCCACCCCCACTTCACCCTCGCGCTATCCCGTCCCGTCCGGTCTGGAGCTCGCACACTGGCTCTCGCGCGCCGGCCCCTAGCAACCCTTCCCCCTCCCACAACCACCTCCTCCAGTTTCTCCGCCCGCGCGCGCGCGTCCACCGGTTCCCTGGCTCGCGCCGCTTCAATGTAGTCCCGGATCCCCGGGAGACGGAGGAGGAGGGGGCGACCGCAAGATGGCGGGTACGTGGACCCCTGTTCTTCCTGGCCACTGGCTCCGCCGGCCTCTCGCCCCATTAGCCGGGCGGGCCGTAGGGGACTACCCCTTTGGAAAGGGGACGGGGCGGGAGAAAAGGGGGCCGGGCTGAGGCGAGCCTTGAGTGGAAGGCGCGCAGTTGGGGGGGGTAAGGGAGAGGGTAGTAGTGGGGGGGGAGGGGAGAGGAGGCGTCTGCCCCCCCTCCCCACGGGGGGCGCTGACCTTGTCCCTTTCTTCTCTTCCTTTCCCCTCCCCCCATCCCCCACCTTCCTCCTCACAGATCTTTCACTGCTTCAGGAGGACCTGCAGGAGGAAATAGAAGGATGTGAGTATTGCTTCGCTTCTCGGCCCAAACTAGAGTCTTTTGCTATACCATCACCCCGCCGCCCCCCTTCCCCTTCGTGTGCTCCCTTCGCCCCCCGAGGCCCGGGACCAGGAGTTCCCTTGGCCTCAGTCCGAGCCACTCGAGATGGAGTGGGGGGACCTGCCTAAGGAGCCTGGGATGGTCGAGGCCTGGAAGGAAGATCTAAAAACTTGGACCGGGCTCTGATCTTGTCGGGGAGGAGAAAGGTAGTTGACCGTTTGTATCTGGGGTGTGAGGTTGTTACGGGAAGGAGTCTTAGAGGTGGGGGGGAACTGGGGGGGTGGGTACTCTTATCTATCGAACTGTCTCTACCTCTGCCAGGAAAAGGTCGTTTTTAAATCCCAGATTGTATTTTTTGGGGTAGGACACTACTGTCGGCTTTCTGGGCCCACCACCCCAGCTCCTCTTGGGTGGGGGAGAATTGAAATGCTAGTTTTGCCAGACTAGAGCAAATGTGCGGTTTTCAGTAGTGGTCGATGGTGTTTTGAGTTAATTTATTGTTTTAGCGCCCCCTCCTCCATCTCTTCCTAACTAGTAAGGGAACAGAACTACCGGAGATGTCTTTTCTTACAGTTATTTCAGAAAAATAGGTGTGAGTATTCTTGTAGGGAAACTGAGCAGGAAGTTGTTTTGAGTTTTCTTGGTTCGAGTTCATCTTATAGAGATCAAAAATCCTCTTCGCTAGATCGTATTTTTGGAGGTTTTTTTTTTTGGTTTTTCCCTTTTTGTCCTCTAGAAGAAAAGATTGGGAAGTACTTAAAAAGTTGACTTGGGAAAGGTTGAAAATGATTATGAGAGTGGTGGTGATGTGTTCAGAAAGTGTTTTCTTTGAATGCAAATGGAAAAAAAAATTGCCCTAAAGTCTTTGAACACTGGAACTTTTTAAAAGATAGACACATTTAAGGTTTCAAGGGCAGTTTGCTTACTTTTATCCATCTTAGGTGACTTAAGACTATTCAACTTTACTGTATAGGCATGTTAAAGAATTTCAGTTTTGTTTTGGGGGGACGTTTTAATTTATTTTGAAGTCCTTGAATTTATCTTCGTCTTATGTGTTTAGGGAAATAAAGAGAATAGGATAAGAAAATTAATTAGTAGAAGTGACAGTATTGCAGCAAAAGTTCGTCTCAAAGCATATTACAATTAGCTTTTAAGCAACTCTTTTTATTAAAACTCATGGAGAAAAATTGGCTAATCCAAGAACTATTTCTTTGCTATTAGAATGGATTTTATAGCCTGGTTCCCTTGGCAGACTTAGTTTCATGACTGGTTTACATTGAGCTAATGTTAAAATTAGCTTACATTACTTGAACTTGCACCAACTGAACACAAGGCAGATTATTATACTTAATAAAATATCCAGTTGAAACTGACAGTGACTGTAAGTGACCCACAACATATTCAGTAATCCAGAGTTAACAGCATACTAATTAATGACACTTCTCAATTGTTTTTTCCTTTCTCAAATTAAACTTGCCTTAAGTTTCCCCGTATGTGTTTTATGCAATAGAAATGTTTTATTCAACAGATCATGTTTTACTTAATAGACATATTCCTGAAAAGGGTATGAATTCACATTTCAGATTTAATCACTTTATTCAACAAACATTTCCCTTTCAGAAACTATGATCACACCTTAAAATTTTAAATTAAGAATTAAGCATAAAAGGTTCGCATAAAGGAAGTTAACAGTAATCACTTTCTAAATAAAAATCTTTTAAATTATATTCAATGGAAAAGACTGCCTCTACTTTTTCATCTTAGTTCTCATATGTCTGTCCTAATAACTTAAAAATGTCAATTGAGATTATTTTAAATTAATGCAAGTAGCAGATTGATGGCTTATGAAATTTTTTTTTTTTTGAGGAAGATCTGGAAACAGGGAATAGACCGATGTGAAGCAGGCTGGTATAACAGAAAAAGTACTGGGTCTGGAGTCAGACCACATACTTTGGTGACCTTGAACAATCCCCATGATATATTACATCTATCAACATTTGGGGGATTTTGTTGTTGTTTTTGTTGTTCTTTAAAAACCCTTAACCTTCTGTCTTAGAATCAATACTATGAATTGGTTGTAAGGGCTAGGCAATGAGAGTAAAGTGACTTGCCCAGGGTCACACAGCTAGGAAGTATCTGAGACCAGATTTAAATCTAGGACCTCCCATCTCTAGGCCTTATTCTCAATCCACTGAGCTACCCAGCTGCCCCCCGTCAGCTTATTGTTAGATGTTAAGGGATTCATCAATTTTCAGGTTTGGTAAGTTTCTTTAAAGGCTTCTTCCATAACATAGAAACATCTTAAATTTTTCTGATACATGTAATAAAAGTTTAGAATGACTACAAAGCTGCCTGACATCACAGTAAACTCAGTAAATATTTGTTTATTCTGTTCAGGTGACTGGAACTTTTGCTTGACTTCTATTATTATGTGTAAAGAGGACTTAGGGTATAGCTTCATTCAGTGACCATTTTAAAATCCGGAGGCATAATATATATGATTTATTGGGGGGAAGGAAGGAAAGTAAGAAAAGATATGAGGCTGGTATATCAGGGCCAAGAGATTAAGATTTTCAAGTTTCTACTAAATTTTTGTCCTATTTTCTACACATTTCTGACTCTTACCTTTTGAGAAGATTGGTGAGTATCCAAGCAACTTTCTCATAAATTTATCACTCCTGTATTGAAAACCAAACTAGATGAATGGTTACATCTATTGAGCTGCTTGATCCAATAGAATAAAAGAGTAAAGTTACTTTTTTATTTGCAAAAGTGGGAGGCTATGGCTGTGGAATATTGCGTATACTTTTAGAAAGATTGATACATTGAATGGATTTAATAAATTATTTTGTCTTCATTTTTTAATCTTTGTTTCAAGAGTTAGGTTGAGAGGGGAGAAGGGAGGGATTAAAAAAATACAATCTGGAGTGGATGAGGAGAGCCTCCAGGTGAGTTCACATTGTTGCTCCTACAGAGTAGCAATGTCTAATCATAGGCTTCTCAGATTATAAAAAAGGAATGAACATGAACTACCGATACATTTATATAGTATTAGGGTAAAACTGCAAAAAAAAAATACTAAACACCACAATGAGATTTCTAGACACCATGATGACTTGGTGCCTAGGATTTATAGAACTCTGGCCTAAAGTTAATTGCCTCTTCAGTCTTTTTTTGTATAGCAAACAGCACTAGATAGAGGACAGACCTATATTAAGCCTTTTCGGTATACTTTTGTGTGCCTGGATTTTCTTCTAGAACCAAGTCAAATTCACTTTTTGAGTATCAAGATTCTTTTACCTACCTCTTTAAAAGGTGGGGAGAGAATAAAAGACTCTCTGTGGGGCAGTGCCTGGCACATTGTAGGTGCTTAATAACTTTATTGATTGAGTTAGGAAAAACTAATGATCTGTCCTTAAACATGGATCTTTTGTTGATTTTTGCCTTTTAATGTACTACTTTGTGAAGAGTATAATATACACTTAGAGTATATTATACACTTAAAATGACTTGGTACTACACTGACTGACTGACTTTAGGATTAAAGAGGATATCCTATGGTAAAATGCATTTTCCACTCTTAAAAGGATATTTTAGATAGGAATTTCAAATATGGTCGAGCCTGGTAAATTATGTCAATTAACAGGAATCACTTTAGAATTGTCCCAAAAGTACAGTTTTATATGGTGTTGTATCCAGATTTTTAGATATACTTTTGACATTTGGGTTATCATAAAACAGATTTTTAACTTTAATATTGGATAAAACTTAAATACCATTTGCATAGAATATAATCAGCTTTCCAGGTTAGACACATATTTATACTTAATAACTGAAGATTTGAGGATTAGTACAGTCCAGTAAGGATTAATAATGTATTTTGAAATTTCTGCTTGTCATAGACCTTTGATGGAAGGACAGTATTTTAGGAAAGAATTATATTAAGCCTTATTTACTTTGGCCCCTTTTTTATTGGTAAGGAAACCAAAGCCCAGAGAAATTAAATGACTTGCCTCAAATCATAAAAACTTATTCACAAAGTCTAAACAAATCTCATTTTGGACAGAAGTAGAACTTTTTTTTTTAATCTACCTTAGGGTACATCTTTACCAATGCTGAAAATCTCCTCACCTTAGTAGGTGGGTCTGTGTGAGTTATTTCTATACTTCTAAGTAGAACTCTCATCTCATTATGGATACTTCCCCTAGACATTCAGATGCCTTCTTAGCTATTGTCATCCTATAAATCCTTCATGGGTAGGAGTATTGTCTGGGGAGAGGGAACAGTCCATCTACCATCCTGGAAACTTTAGAAACATCACTTGATACTTTGGATTTCATTGGAAGTTTCTGTCAGTTATATTTTGATCTTTTGGCCTTCTCATATTAGAGTCATATGTAGTCTGTTGACATCCTGTATACTGCTTCTCATCAATTTTTATGTAAATAGGTTTGTGTGATATAATTTGTTTTGAGTTACTCTTACTGCCTTTTGGATGACTCATAACTTTAATTCTTTAGACTCCTGTGCCATAACTTGAATTGCTTAAAGAAAAATTCATCATTTGGTCCTTACTTTTTGATGATAATTCTTTTGCTAAGCTGCTTCTTTAGCCATTCCCTTATTGTTGAAGCCTTTCCTATTTGATATAGAACCGTGGAGTGTATAGGATGTTCAGGGAGGACTAGCAACTCTGGTGTGAGGGCTTGCTAAAGCACTTTTCAGGGCTGCTCATTCACCTTTGGTGTCTACTTTTCAGTCAACTATCACGTATGGCTTCCAGGAGCTGTAGTGTGCACAGGGGCCACAACCCCGTAAAACCATCTGAGTAGTTAATTAGCGATGAGTCTACACAAAGTGTGTCCCCTCAAGACATGGGTGGATGAGAACAATTTGTTCCAAAGGCCATAAAGGCAGCTGAAGCCCACACTGTGGCTTAGAACTTGGTCATACATCCAAGAAGATTATTCATTGCAACCTGGGGCATCACCAGTCCCAACTTTTGTCTTTGCTACTGAATTTTAAGGTCTGAGAGAACACAAGGCTGATGATAACTTTGTGCAACTCTGTCTTTCTTAAATCCAATTCACATGCAAGTCAAGACCCTGTGATGTCATTGATTGTTTACCAAAAAGGACAAGCAAGGAGTACCTGCAAAGGTTAATACTACATTGGCAAGGCTTTTGAGAACTCAGTCCCCACCACAGCCACAGCAGGTTAAAGTAACATAGGAATACTTTAGTGGAAGATGTATATATGTGTGTGTTTGTGTATGTATATATATAGTATGTCTACATATATTGGTAAAGATCTACATATTCATATAAATATCCTTTGAAAATATCAGAATTGGACTTGAAGAGATGCTTATTTAAGAAAATGTAAGATTCAGTCCAAGGTTAATTGGAAGTGATTGGTTAATGCTTTTCTATGAAGTATTACCTTTTTTTCCTGTAGCTGATCCCAAGTACTAATGCTACTAATTTTTTGGAGTGTGCAAGATTGTAGAACCTTTCCATATTGTTTTTCACATTCAAAAGTGATGAAAAAGATTCAAATACCTGCTTTTCCAACAGTGGTCCCTTTGGTTGCCTTAGGTAGTATTGAGATTTTGTGGAATGTTTAAAAAATAATTCTTCCCATCTAACTATCTTAAAACAAAGATTGCAATTTATGAACAGGTTCTTTTAAATGTAAAAGTTGCAAATAAGCCCTTAATTTGAGAGTGATTGAGTCTTAGTTATTTTAACCTCTGCCCTTGAGAGCCTATATTCTATGTGATTGTCAGCTAGGGACTTAGTAAACTTATGGTTCATCAGATTTGTTAGCCTCCCCCACCCCCCAACTGCCCTCTCTAATGTAGCTTTCTTGAGAAGACCTATCCTGCTTTTTGTTTTTTTACAGATGGGAAAGATATTATAGGTTGATAGGTATATTATAAAGTTTGTCCATGTATGCATAGAGTATCATATTCAGTAACACAATTAATTCTTTTTTATGAAATCAAAATAGACCATAGCAAAAAAACATATACCTAAAACTATTTTCTAAGTCATACAACAAAATAGAGATGGCTAGATTTGAATAACAAAAATATAGTCAGTCCCCATATTCAAGGGTGATATTTTCCAAGATGGGAACCATGGATGGCTGAAACCTCAGATATAAGCCAATACTTGCTTACACCCCACCTAACCCCAATCTATAGGTGTGCTCAAGCTCATTAAGTTCCTGCCCTGAGGCTCAGCACCCTGCAACATTCCCCATCTCAAAAAAAAAAAAACACAAACACAAAAAAAGCGAAAGTGGAAACAGAATCAGGGCCCCTGCCACAAGCAGACTTCAGGTGCATTAGGTTGACCATGAACAGCAGAAAGCAAAACCTCAGGTAGGCCCTTCTACCACTTTTATTTTCCCACTCTATTTGACTGTAAAAAATTGGGCAACATTGCCACGTTTTGTTTTGTCTCCAACCTCTGCTCTGTCATCTTTTGTCCATTGTTCTGGTGCTGTCTTCAGTCATTTTTCCTAACAAAACATAAAAATGAATATCAGTTAAATTGTAGTCAATCAGTAAATGTAACTGGTATCAGATACACAGCAGGGGGAAAGTATGGTAGTTCCAGTGTTTGTGGTGAAAAGTTTGTTACAGTAATCTCTAGTGAGCTGCATTTTTCTGTTCTTTTATTTTTATCCTTTAACCCTTGTGATGGCTTTGTATAGTTGGATCTCTTGCCATGCTTACTTTAAACCAGTTTTGTCCTCTGTTCTTTTCTGTCTGCTTTATAAGATATTACTACTCATAATAGTTCGTTATCCTTCATAAGCTTTTACAAATGAGTTTGTATTCTAATCTAGTGTTTTGCCTTTAAAGTTTTAAGTTTAATGTTGACTAGGCAGGTAAGTGGCATAGGAAAACCTGAGTTCAAAACCAGCCTTAGATTCTAAGTATGACCTGTGTAGGTCTCTAACTTCTGTTTGCCTTAGTTTGTTCCATTATAAAATTGGGATAATAATAGCACCTACTTCAAAAGATTAAGAAGTAAGAATCAATGAGATATTTGTAAAATTCTTAGCTCAGTTCTTGGTATATTATAGGTACTTTATAAATGCTAGCTGTTATTGTTATTATGACACTACAGTGCTCTTTTGGTGGTCTTGTAGCAGTAGATTTGCAGTGCAAATGTTGTCATTGGAAGTATCATTTCTCATCTTCATTTCCTTTTTTTAATTGTTCACATAGTTTAGAATTGGGTGGTTTTAGTTATATGCCATATCTTTTTCTTCAGCATTCTTTGTTTTTACTTATTCTGATCTCTTTCCTGACAAGTCAGTAGTCTGACTGTACTAGACAGCTGATTCAGGGATAACTCTCACATCTGTAACAAGTCTTTTCCTGTCTTAAAACATATCCTATTTCATTTTTGTGATGTTATTTGGTGCTTGCAAGGACTAGCCCCTACTAATGCTCTTCTCAAAGGAAGTGTTCGTGAGACAAAGTCCTGAGGCTTCTGTGTAGTCTACAATCTCTGACTTAATTTCTTTTTCCCAAATGAAGCTTCCCCATCTATTTCTGACTGTCATGCTTGTCATCTTTGCCTTGAACTCTCCTTGATTATCAGGATATGAATTGATTTAACCACAAAGGTTTTACTTAGGTTCTAAATAGAGTTCATTTTTTTCTTTATTCTTAGCAACCAGTAATAGAGCATAAACTATAATTTTTCCACCAGGATCTTTTTAAATGACCAGATATTCCATGAAATATTTGTTGTTGCCTTTGAATGTACAATCAGATCAACTCCTTAATTCCTTTCTTTGCCAGTCCAAAGAACAACTGTGTCTGGTTTAGCAATTCTTAACTGTAGATGTCCCTAAGTTTTGTTCCTGGACATTCTTCCCTTCTCCCTCTATACTTTTTTACTTGGTGATCTCATCAGCTTCCATGTATTTCAATACTGATGATGCTCTCCCTATTTAAAATAGTATTTTTAAGGGGCAGCTAGGTGGCTAAGTGGATTAAGAGCTGGGCTGAGACAGGAGGTCCTGGGTTCAACTATGGTCTCAGACACTTCCTAGCTGCATGACCCTGGGCCAGGGTCTCTGAGGCTAGATTTGAAGATGAGTCTAACTAACCCCAGGAAGTGGCACTATACCCACTATATAGTGGTACTATATCCACTGTACTACTTAGTTATTACCCCATCACTATTGAGGGCAACACCATCTTCTTAATCCATCAGTCCAGTAACCTTAGAGTCACCCTGGATTCTTCATTATCTCAACTCTTCCATAACTAAGCTGTTGCCAAGACCTGTCAAATTCATCTTTGTCACCTCTCAAATATGCCTGCTTCTCTTTTCTGACATTGTCACTTCTCTAGTACTAGCCCTCATCACCTTAATCTTGGATTATTACAGTAGTTTGCAGATAGGTCTGCCTGCCTTAAGTGTTGCCCTATTTCAGTCCATTCTTCATTCAGCCACTAAAATGATTTTCCTAAAATGCAGGCCTGCTCATGTCACCCTTCACCCTCCCTTGCTACTTCCACCCCCCTCAACAAATTCCAATGGTTTCCTATTGCCTTCAGTAGCAAATATAAAATGCTCCACTTGGTATTCAGAGACCTTCACAACCTAACCCCCTACCTTTACAGTCTTTTTAAACCTTACCCTGTGGTACTCTTGCATTCAGTGGCATTGGTCTCCTTGCTCTTCTAGAGACCAGACACTTCATCTCTCAGCTCCAGCTATTTTGTCTGGCCGTCCTCCATGTCTACAACACTCTTCTTCATCTGCTATGACTACTCCTGGGCTCCCCTTAAGTCTTAATTAAAATCTCATCTTCTACAGGATGCCTTCATTAACCCCAACTGTTTTTCTTCCTTTAATTATTTCCTATTTCGCCTGTTCAGCTTGCTTTGATATATTTGCATGTTTTCTTCATTAGTTTGTAAGCTTCTCTTAAAGGCAAAGACTGTCTTTTGCCTTTTGTATACCCAGTATAACTTAGGACAGTACCTGACAGATAGTAAGTAACTTCATAAATGTTTGATTGATTATTCTTGCTGAATATCTACTTGTTGGTTGTAAGATTAAAAATTAATATCCACTACTTGAAGTATTATATTTTTATAAGATTTATTAATAATAACTTGAAGTAGAGGAAAATAGATAAAGCCTGAGTAAGAGCAAGTTTACCCAGCTGAGCAATGGCTGAAGACTGGGGGAAGGGAAAAAAGGTGAGATTACAGCAAACTTTTATCCATAGAATGTAAGGGCACAACATGGAGACAAAAAAGTAAAGGGATTCTGGGAGATGAAGTCCAAGGATACAAAATTCTATTTATACATGGTCAAGGATCTCATATTTAGAATATCAATATTCATGGTTTATAAATTGTTTCAAAACTGATTCTTAGTATCCTCTTCCCTTTCTAACCCATCTGACACTTTACTAAAAAAGTAGAAGGGAACTGTACATGGTGGGGTACTATTTTGAATTTTTATTTGTTTCATGGGTAGTCATGATCAAAAAGTTGTTCAGTAGAGACCAGCTTACTTACTGTTGATGAACCCTTGTGTATTTAGCTGGGTATATGGGTCCTTGGAAACTAAATTCAGTCCTTAGGACATTGATCCAAATGTTTCAGCCTAGTAGAATGATCCAGGGCCTAATGGATAGAGAGTCAGGACTAGATATGAGAGGTCCTAGGTTCAAATTTGACCTCAGACACTTCATAGCTATGTGCTATGAACTGAGCAAGTCGCTTAACCCCATTGCCTAGTTCTTACTGCTAAGAAAAGAAAGATGTTGAGAGTAATTTTGAAAAGGATTTCAGTTGGATTTTGCTATATTATAGAAATGCTGACAATTTTTGTAGGTTTATTTTTTTATCCTGATATTTTAATCACACTGTTAATCACCATAGATTTTTGCCAATTCTTTGGCAATTTTTCTTCTTTTTTTTCCTTTGGCAGTTTTTAAGTAGACTTTCCATGTTGTCTGCAAATAGGGATATATTATGAATGTTCTTTTAATTTCATGTGTTAGTAATATCATTCCTATTTTGATTTATGCCTTGTGCATTCTTATTCTCATGTGCAATACATTGAATAATATAGATCCTGGAAAAAAAAAACTAGAAAATGTTTCTTTTCCAAAAATTTGCTTGGGGGAGGGAACAGGAAAGAGTATTTTATTAAATCTTTTGTCTTACATCTAATTAAGCCTTAATGGTATTGGTGCAGCTTTAGGTGGTGGTGTAGTGGATAGTGGAAAGCCTGGAGTCAAGAAGACCTAAGTACAAATCTAGCCTTAGATATGACTGAAAAACATCTTTTTTATCTGATATTTTTGAAGATAAAATTGTCTTTTCTGAAGCCTTAGTCTCAGGAATATGCTGGGAAATGTGGAAAATGTTTAACAATCAGCCTTCTTTTAAAAATGCCCAAATTTCATTTGCATTAACATTTTCTCCCATCATTTTCTTAAGCTCAATAATCAACAAAACAAATTGTTCTGATTTTCAGCATTTGCTGATTTTTATGGTATAAGTACTTAAAATTTAACAGTCCAGCTGATTTTAGCTTGCCTCCCACACAGCCTTGCTTATTTCTATAATTTAGTATTTCCATGGAAGCCCATTTCTCTCAAGTGGTGTATTTTTTCTATATTCAGACTCATTTTTGTCAGTTGGGCCAAAATGATAACTGGTGTGGCCTCATCCCTTGTTTGCATAGTAGTTATAGAAATGGGGGGACAAATTAGCAGAGATTGTAAGAAATGGAAACAATAATGTTCAAAGTAGTGAGACCCAGTTAAAATTGTGGAATTATCAATAGAGCATATGTTAGATTATTCAGGATGATTATCTTCTTTCCATTCCCTCAGGAGAAAATTACTTATAGCAGTGATGGGGAACCTGTGGCATGTGTGCCAAAAAGGTCATGCAGAGCCCTCCCTGTGGGAACTCCTTCAGTCTCCTACCAGAGTTCATTACTCTAGAAGGCCAGAGGGACTGGGATAGAACTGTTCCCCTCCCCCTCTCCATGTGCCTGAGGGCATTCCTCACTTCCCTCACCCCTTTGCCCAGCAGCCCAATGGGAGCACTTCTTCCCTCCCCTGTCTGGGGTAAGGCTCTGTTGGGAGGGGCTCACAGGGCAGCCTGTTGAATCTGGTGTGAAAGGTGATTCCCTTGGTGAGGTAGGAGGGTAGCGTAGCTCACTGTATGGCACCTAGCTAGAGGAGAGCAGAACACTCTGGCCCCCTCTCATCACTTGCCTCTGCTCAGTGGCCCAATGGGAGCACTTTTCTCTCCTGGGGTGGGGGACAGCACTTTTATCTCCAAAAGGTTTGCCATTACTGTCTTATAGTCTATACTTTGGGGTAAAATATTGAGAAGGCGGAACCCTAGGTTCCTTGTGCAGGCTGAAATTAAGGGGTTCTCAAGATTTGCTTTTAGTCAGTCTCCCACCTTCCCAGAAGGTGGGAGACTGACTAAAAGCAAAATATTGTAGGGGAGGAAAAGAATGAAGAAGGAGAAAGGTCAGGATTAATGGAGGCAGTCAAAATGGAGAATACACAGATGGCAATCATAACTGGGATGAACTGACCCATAAAATGGAAGAGGATAGCAGAATGGATTAAAAACCAGAATCCTACTATATGTTGTTTACCAGAAAAACACTTGAGGCAAGTAGACATAGGCAGGGTCTGGAGCAGAATCTATTGGGCTGCAACTGAGACAAAGAAGTAGCAATCATGATCTCAAACAAAGCTAAAGTAAAAATAGATTTGAATAAAAGAGATAAGGAAGGTAATTACATCTTGATAAATGACAGTATAATCATGAATATCAGAACTCAACATATATGCACTAAATGATATAGCATCCCTATTTTTAAAGGAGAAACTAAAGGAGCTAAAAGAGGAAATAGACAGTAAAACCATACTAGTGGGGGAACCTCAACCTTCCCATATCAGAACTAGACAAATTGAACCAAAAAATGTAAATAAGAAAGAAGTGAGGGAAGTGAATGAAATGTTAGAAAATTAGAGTTGATAGATATCTAGAGAAAACTGAATAAGGATAAAAAGGAATATACCTTCTTTTCAGCAGTACATGGTACATATACAAAGATTAACCATGTACTAGAACATGAAAACATCACAAACAAATGCAGAAAAGCAAAATAATAAATGCAACTTTTCAGATTATAATATGCTAAAATAATTAATAGGGTAAGACTGTTCAAATTCTATGATAATAAATAATATTTTTAAAACCCTAAAGTTAAGAAAAGAAAAATAAATTTCATCTTTAAATCTCAAGCAGTAACATTTCTTTATCAAGCAATATTCATTAGAACAAAATTATAGGATAGTAAAAGCAATTTTGAGAAAACTTTATAACACATTATAGCATATTTGTCCTGCTATTATTTTTCCCCACCAGGCAGCTATCAACATTTTGCTGACTTATGAAAGCAAAACAAGACTATTTGTCTCAACTTTTTAATTACTATTAAAATTATGCTGTCAACAATATTTTTGTTGTCTGATTGATCAAACTTGGCAATAAGGTGTTTTTCCCTCTTCATTGAAAAAATATTTAATCACTGTAAAATTCACACACACCAATATGTGGGGATAGCAATAGCACCTACCTTCCAGGTGGTTGTAATGATCAAGTGGAATCATATCTGTAAAAAGCCTGGCACATAATAGGCACTTAAATGCTTATTATTTCTTTCATTTGATTGTAACCTCCTTAGGAACAAGGACTCCAGGCCACTTTTGAACTACATTCTAAAAGGATAAGATAGGATTTCAGTGAGCATGGAGGATGATGTGAGCAAAAGCATACACACATATAAGTAATGTAGTTTGGCTGGGGCTCTGGGCACATGGAAAGGGATCCAATTCAGGTTAGCACCTTTTCTGTATAAAGTACTATGCTAGATTATGGGGGACATGCAATGATTAAATATGTTAACAATCTCTGCTCTCATGGAGCTTGAAATCTAGACAGAGCCTTTGTTCTCTATATTTTTATTTCTCTGCTTTGAAGCCATAAAATTATCTGTCAGATTTCATGCCCCAAATCACTAAGGTCCAGAATTGGAGAGTGGGAATAATGTCAATTGGCAGTGGCTGGTAAAAGACTCTTTTGTTATTTTTACTTCCCTTAAAAAAAGGACATTATTAATAAAATCATTAAATACCACTATAAATGCATTTACTATTATAATAATCACATATCCTTGGTTAGGTCATTAGTTCACTGATTTGGGTGTTCTAGTCTTATTTTCCCTTTCAAAGCATTCAAACATGGCTTGGTTTTAAATAATTAATATTATTCACATAGTTAATATAACAAAAAATAGGAGTAAGCTTGATAGGTTCCCACTATTGACTTAACCACATTTGAATTTAAGAGAAGTTATGTGGAACTGAACACTGGTTGCCTAATTAGGTAATATGAGTTCCATTAATATTTGGGAGGAATTTCCTTACTCTAAAAGTTCATCATTAGTGATATGTCCTTAAATGATCTTATTTAAAAATCATCTTGAGTTTCACTTTTGTTCAATTCTACAAGATTTATTGGTTAGACTATCAGGAGTCTATGCTATGTGATAGCTTACATTACCTAGCAATTTATGATTACAAAATATTTTGAATGTATTATATTTGATCATCACAACAACTCTGTGAGGCAGATAGTCTAAGTACTATTTAATGGATGAAGAGATTGATGATCAACACATTTGTCTAGTCACTCAGCTAGGAAGTGACCAAAGTAAAACTTAAGGCCAAATTTTTTTTACCCTAAATTCAGGACTCATTATTCCACTTCTTCCTCTTATTTATTGTCCATATTACCAGTAAAAATAGCACATGACTTTACCAAAAATAAGAGATGATGTGCCTCTTTCACCACTAAAAATGGCCTGCCTTTATATTTAAGGCATTAGCACATGGATTACAAGTTTTCCATATAATGTGCCCATCAGAATTTTTTAAGTCATGAGAAATAGTTCACAGCAGGATGAAATAACAATTTTGAAAACAGCCTTTTGGCTGATACGTACTGTGTGTTGGCTGACACGCACTGCATTTTTTTACTACTCCAACTTGCAGTATTATTTTTTAAATCTATGCTAGCACTACAGTATTTTGACAAAATTGATAGCAGACTATAAATTGTAGCCACAAAGGTCTGGTTTTAAAAATACTACCTCTAATACGTAACTAGTTGCATGATCCTGGACAAATCAATTAACTTCTCTGAACTTCAGTTTTCTTATTTTATAAGATGAGAAATTTGAGAAGCCTTCAAAGGTTCTCTTCCACCTCTACATCTAGTATTCCTAGAATTCTAGTGATTTTTAGGCTTGGTTTTGTTGATGTAGCAGTTGTTTTAGAATTAGAATGGATCCAAATATGTGACAGGCATACTTTGAATGCTTGTTTTATATAGAGGCATATAAGAAATTAAAAAGTCCAGAAAGAAGGATAATTTCGGTTTGGAATGAATTTAGTTTATAATCCTTTTACAATCCATTTATATATAAAATGCCCACTTTAAAAATAGATTTACCGGGTTTTCATACAAATTGGATTTTTTTGTATTATGACAGTCTGGATTATTTATATATGGTAGACTTTTTTTAATGATGACCATCAGTTGATAAAAGCATAATACTGGATCAAGAATAGTCCATGTCTTCAAATTTCTTAGTAGCAGTGGGGAAGAGGGAAGATGGAAAAGCCTAGAAAACTGAGGTACTGTGAAGTTTCACAATTGGGAGGATTCTGATCTTTGAGGAATACTGCTTTCCTGCTCTTGCATTTAAGGGGATTGAGTGAACTCTTATTGTTATTTCATTTATTATAGCATATAATTTGCAAACCAAAAGATCCCAACTTTTTGAATTGTGGTATCTAGAGAATTTTCTAAGCAATGCTAGGGAGAAGAGAATGCTCTCTTCTTTGTGGAGATAAGAATAAGGAGTCTCTTTACCTTTAAAGAAAGCTGACTAGAATTTTACAATTTGATTTAATTAGAAACCCCGATTCTTCATCAAACATTGTTCTAGTTGTGGGAGGTGGGGAGGAGATAAGGGGAACTCCCCATAAGTGATTGGGACAAAGGTATATATTAATATCCTTTTCTTATATCTTGAATTATTCAGTAATTTGAGATAAAGAAAAATATACTTTGTAGTGCTACTTAGTGAGTTTTCCTCTGTTGGTTCAAATAAGGAGCTTTTTTATGTTCCAAAAATGTCTTCATTAATTGAAGGATCTCCAAAGTAGAATTTTTTCTTTTGTTCTTTAACTATTTCTCATTTGTGGAGGAAAATAAAAGTTTAGCAAGCTTTGTAGTATAATGTTTTATTCTCTTTATTTATAAAGCCATAAGTATATAGTATCCAGAAACCTTAGCTTTGCTGCTGCTTCCAAAGTTGAACATTTTCTATTGGCATGAGAAAGAAGTCAAGGATAAATTCCCCATTTAACCAAATCAACTCGTAGTTTCTTGATTTTTCTTAAGTATTTTTTTGAGGCTTTTCAGTGTTGACTACCCTGGAAAAAGAAGAGATGATTTTACTGGAGCTTGTCTCGCATTGGCAAAGGGCAAGTTTTAGTTTTAAAGTGTTGTGATTATAAGGAATATTTCTGATGTCTCTGATAGTTGGTGTGGATGACTACAGCTCAGAGTCTGATGTGATTATTATACCTTCAGCCCTGGATTTCGTCTCACAAGATGAAATGTTGACGCCATTGGGAAGATTAGACAAGTATGCTGCAAGTGAGAACGTATTTAACAGGTAGGTCTTAATGTCCTTCCTTAAAGTGAGTGAATGGAAAATTAATTTGAAAACTTAAGGTTCGTTATTTTAATAGGAAAACAACCTAATTTGTTTATTATCAGAATTTGACTGCTTTAGTTTACTATTTAAATACTTAATTTTAGGCTTCTGTATTTTATATAATTGCTCTAAATGTTTTAAAAATTTGAATAATTTATATTAAAGTTTTTTGTCATTGTTAGTTTGGTAAGACTTGAAAGTCCTTGGTCTTTTTAGATACTTTATGTGAAGAATTATATCAGAGATTCTTAACCTTTTTTTGTTGTAGACTCCTTTGGCAGTCTAGTGAACTCTCTATATGGACTCTCAATAATTTTTATAAATTCATAAAATAATATACATAAGATTATAAAGGAGACCTACTAAATTGAAATAGAAATGTAATTTTTTTCCCAATTCAAGTTCATTGACCTCCTAAAATAGATCCTTAGACTTCTTAGGAGTCTATAGACTCAAAGATAAGCTGTGCTTTATATAAATTAATTTCTGATACATATACCTTCCCTCTAATATTTGCTTAAGTACTTAGGCTAACTCTCTTTAGTAGCAAGTAATTTTTATATAGGTAATTCTCAATTATAGGCTTTAGGAACTACTTTGCAGATTATCTCAGCATTTGGGAGTTGGAATGGACTTCAATGGCCAGTCTAGTTCAACCTGTACCTGAGAGGAATTCCCACTTTAATATATCAGACAAGTGGTCATCCAGTCCAGCCTCTGCTTAAAGACCTCAGTGAATTTAGGCCAGTTTCTTCTCTCCTTATTTCATCCTCTCAAGGCATTCAGATTTCCTCTATATTTGCCTTAACCAAACAAAATTGGGACTTGCTGCAAAAATAATAAAATCTATTCCAAAATGAAGTATAAATTACCTTTCTCTTTTGTTTTCTCATTTCCTATATCCCTGCTTCATTCCATTAATGCTGACAGTTTTCTGGAGTTGAAATTAATGAAGTTTCGCATGTTACTCTTGTGGGGGGAAATTTTGAATCAGTAAGCTAGGTAAAATTATATAGTTATAATAGGCAAATTTGAAATTGGTTAAATGAGTGGTCACTAATGGATTGCTATCATTTGTAATGGGGAGGAGTCTAGTGGAGTGCCTTAGGGCTTTCTCCTGTCTTATACCATTTAACATCTATAGATGGCATGTTTATTATCATGTTTGTAGGTGACAAAAAATAGAAATAGCCCACACATTAGATGATAGTGTCACAATTCAAAAATATCTCAAAAGACTGAAATATTAGGCCAAAGCAAATAAAATGAAATTGAATAATTACAAGTGTAAAGACTTACTGGGTTAAAAAAAATACAACCATGTAAGTATATGATGAGATAGGCAGAACTTTTCCCTTGAAAGATCCAAGTTCAACATCAGTCAGTGGTATGATATGGAGTCCAAAGAAGCAAGTGTCATTTAGGCTGCATTAAGAAAAGCACAGTGTCCAGAATGAAGTCAGTGATAGCTCCTTTCCTCTGCTCTATGCCCTCATCAGACCAAAGATCTCATTTTAAAGACTCTTGTTTTATAAAAGACATTGATAAATGAGAGAGAATGACAAGGGCCTTAAAATATCATGCTTTTAGTAGGGATATTAAGGGAAATGGGTCAGTTTAGCTTGGTGAAGATAAGACATTGGAGGAACATAATAATTTTCTTCACATTTCTGAAGGGCTACCACATAGAAATGGAATTATTAGACTTGTTACTCTTGGTTCCAGAAGGCAGAATTAGTAGCAATGGATGGAAGTGGCAAAGATGCAAATTGAGTTTTGTTAGAAAAAACTTCCTACCAACTCATTCTCTAAAGGATAACAGTAGAGCATTCACTTAGATGTGTAACTCCTTCCATACAATTAAATTTAAAAATGAATAGTTTTAATAGACAAGTTAGTGTTTATTTAACATTTATTATAAAATTAACCTTAGTATTTAACATTTGTATCAGAAAGTAAATGCTTAAGAAGCATTAGAAAATGAGGTCACATCTTTCTTTAAAATGATCTGCTTCGTAGAGACGGGAGGTCCTAGGTTCAAATCTGGCTTCAGCCACTTCCTAGCTGTGTGACCCTGGGCAAGTCACTTGACCCCCGTTGCCTAGCCCTTACCACTCTTCTGCCTTGGAGCCAATACACAGTATTGACTCCAAGACGGAAGGTAAGGGTTTAAAAAAAAAATGATCTGCTTCTTAGACAACTTAAATGTAGTCAGCTATTTTTTTTATCAGTATACTTTCTGCAATATTGTGCAAATTTTGTTTTGTTTTTTATGCCTAGACAAATGGTGGCCCGAAGCTTGCTTGACACTTTGAAGGAAGTCAGCGATGATGAAAGAGATTGTATTGCTGTATTGGAAAGAGTCAGCAGATTAGCTGACGATTCAGGTATCTGATGTTGCAAAATATATGTTCATATAGAGAAAGCAAAATCTTTTCATGATTTCAATATTTTCAGTCCTTTTTTTGAATTCATTTGATTTCTGGATAGTTGTTAAAGCTTCATGTCTATAAAAAAAGAGTTGCATTTATTTTAAAACCTAACACAAAAAATTAAATCCAGCCCTGATGAAACTCCTCTTAATTATTTGAATATGAATACCTTCTATTATAATGTACTTTGGATTAATTTTTGGAAATGCCTTATCAAAATGAATCAATTATAAACAGCTAATTAAGTTAATGGATAGAGTACCAGGCCTGAAGTTGGGAAGGACTAGGTTCAAATATTGCCTCAGACACTTCCTAGCTGTGTGATCCTGGACAAGTCACTTAACCCCAATAGCCTAGCCCTTTCCACTCTTCTTAGAATTGATACTAAGAAGGTATGGATTTTATTTATTTATTCTAAACCTTTACCTTCTGTCTTAGAACTATTAGTATATATTCGTTCCAAGGCAGAAAAGCAGTAAGGTCCTAGGGTCATATTGAGTAGGAAGTGTCAGGCCAGATTTGGACCCAGGACTACTCATCTCTAGACCTGACTCTTAATCCACTAGGCCATGTAGATATCCCCAGAAGGTAAGGTTTTTGTACATAAGCACTTTATTTTGCATTTTTCCATAAAATTACCCAAATTTTGCTTATTCAGTAGAGAGGTGGATATTTTGTAAAAGATGAATGCATTTTGGTTTTATTTTAATTAAGTCTTAAGCAGATTTGATGGGAGGCAAGGTTTAGGCAAAGGTAGGAAGGGTATGAAAAGTCCTTAGCAGTATAGAGAACAGCGAAGTGGCACAGTAGAGTGCTGACCCTGGTGTCAGGAAATCTCTTTTCCCTAAGTTCAAATCCAGCCTCGGACATTTAATAGCTGTTTGACCCTGGTCAAGTCCCTTAACCCTGTTTGCCTCAGTTTCTTCATCTGTCGAATGATCTGGAAAAGAAAATGGCAAACCATTCTATTATCTTTGCCCAAAAAACCTCAAAAGTGGTCATGAAAAATTGGACATAACTGAAACTAATGAACAACAACAGTAAACTACATACTTCCCCCATATTCAAATGTTTACAGTGCAAAAAAAATCCAAGGAGCATTTTTCATTTTTAAACATAAATACTTGTTTTACAGGAGAATGTTCTTCTCAGTTTCTGATGCAGAATTTCCCCTATGTGGTTTTATCTACTTTGGATTTACCTTGTATATACTTTGTTGTATACATGTTGTCTTCAGTAAAATATAAGTTTCTTGAGAGAAGAACTTTTTTCACTTGACATAGTGTCTGGAATGTAGTAATGACTTAGTAAATTTTTTTTGCATGGTTGACTATGGTCATTTATCCTGTACTTCCCTTGCCTGATCATAAATCCTCATTCTGACTGGGTTCTTCTCTTTCATCTTCCTTGACTTCCATATTCTAGAAGCCATTTTTACTTCATCTTTCTTGAGTCACTCCCTGCTTTTTCCTGAGTTCTGGTTCCACAAGTATGATGATTGTCACTGTCTATCTACAGTCTCACAGCCTCAGAGATTTTTTGTTGCTGTAAAGCCTTCATTCAGTATTCGGCATACCTACAGTTGTAGTCCTGAGGGTACGTGAAGAATGGTCCCAAACCATTTGGGTCGAGAATAATTAATAATCTTAGTTATTGAAGAATTAGCCAAAAACTAGAAAACTGGAAATCATCAACAAAAAGATGATGGAACCCATGGTAGCCAATAGCATCACACCAAGTTAGAGAATATAGAAAGAGGGGGAAGAGAACCAGGACTCTGGTCAGAGTGTTGAGTGTTGGGGTAGTGTTGGACAATGCAGCAAAGGTGAATGAAAAAAAGAGTGGCGAGTTAGGAATTAACTCAAGGAAACCCCAGAAAAGACAATATGCAAAAGAGTATCTTCTACCTGGCAGCAACAGTTTCAGTTAAATGATGAGAACAAAAGCCAAAATACAAAGTTTTAAAGAGAAATGATAGCACTCAGTGTAGACACCAGTTTAACTTTCTGTGTAGTAAGCTTTATTTAAATTGTCTCATTTTTTTCATAGTGCTTCTTATTTCAAATGATAATCTGCTCCCAGCTTAAAAATTTTTTGAGGGAATACTTGCTAGTAGGCAGTTGAAGATGTGAGACAAGTTTAAGAAAGAAGACTGGCATTAAATATTTGGTAAGTTTAGAAGACAGGGTAGATGCGTGATGAGTAAAACATATTTTAAGTGTTTGTTTTGTGCCAGCAACTATGGTAAGCACTAGAGATAACAAATATAAGCAAGCAAGATTTTTCCTGCCTTCAAAGTGCCTATATTTTATTTTTATTTTTAATAATTTATTTAGTCAATTATTTCTTGGTTACAAGAATCATATTTTTTCCTTCCTTCCCCTGCCCCCGTCCTTTCCATAGCTGATGTGCAATTTCACTGGGTGTTACATGTGTTCTTGATCAAAACCTATTTCCATGTTGTTGGTGTTTGCATTCGGATGTTCATTTAGAGTCTACCCAGCCATATCCCCTCGACCCATGTGATCAAGCAGTTGTTTTTCATCTGTGTTTCTGCTCCCACAGTTCTTCCTCTGAATGTGGATGGTGTTTTTTCTTGTAGATCCCTCCAAGTTGTTCAGGATCACTGCATTGCCACTAATGGAGAAGTCCATTACATTCGATTGTTCCACAGTGTTTCCATTTCTTTGTACAGTGTTTTCCTGGTTCTGCTCCTCTCACTCTGCATCAATTCCTGGATGTCATTCCAGTTCCCATGGAATTCCTCCACTTTATTATTCCTTTGAGCACAATAGTATTCCATCACCAACATATACCACAATTTGTTCAGCCATTCCCCAATTGATGGGCATCTCCTCATTTTCTAGTTTTTTGCCACCACAAAGAGCGCAGCTATGAATATTCTTGTACAGGTCTTTTCCCTTATATTATCTCTTTGGGGTACAAACCCAGCAGTACAACGGCTGGATCAAGGGGCAGACAGTTTTTTAGTGCCCTTTGGCAAAGTGCCTATATTTTAATAGAGAAAGAAGAACACTTAAGAAGGTATGAGGAACTTCAAGCAGTATATAGCATGGGTATGGCTAGGAAATGATGAATGAATAGATCCAGTTAATTTAAGACAAAAGTTTGCATAGTCATAGGCCAAGAAGCTTTCTGGGTTAGATGGATTTCAAGGTTGGAAAGGGGAGGAGGTAGAGATGATGGCATAGAGGCTATACTTAACATTATAGGTGTTGATGTGGTTTGGGGCTTTCTTAAAGGGAAATGAGGCTTGGGTTTTAGGGAACAAATATTCATAGTTAAGAGGCAGAGAAAATGGTAGAGGGAACTAGCAAAGAAGAAAAATGGGAAAAATGCTATAATAGTACAATTGTGGGAAGATGGTTTGAAGAAAACTAAAACAAGTAGATCACAATGAATGAAGGCTTAAGAAAAGACTTGGGTGACCTTTTGAGCAGTTTGATCAGAGTAGGAAATACAGGTTATTAAGATGTAATCTTAATGAGAATCCTTACTTAGAATGGTACTTGCTGAGTTGTGATGAAATGGCCATCTATCACCTGGGTTCATTGAACTTTTTATCTGCTATGTCTCATTTCATTTGTGGCAAGTGTCCAAAGGCTTATGGTTACTAGTACAAATTTAATTGTAAACGAAATCTAGTATTCTTTTTCTTGGAGAAAAGTGGCAGTTTAGTAATTGCCGTATAGTGATCAAAAGTGCTGTGTTTGGAGTCAAAAGTTTTTATTGCATCTCTGCTACCTTTGTGAATCTTTAGACAAATCCTTTGGCCCCTCTGGGCCTCAGTTTTCTCACTTGTAAAAGGAGGGAAAAGGGCCAGTGAATCTCTAACATCCCTTCTAGTTCTAAATCCTCCAATCCTATAAACTTCAATTTTCTCTAAATATTGTCAAATTAAGTCAGTATCACACAGCCCTTTATAAATGACATGATATAATTTAGAGGCCATTCCCTTGGCATGGGGGAGAGCACAGATACACTTTCTCTACCTACTATTGATGCCTTGAAATCCTATTAGAGCATCCTTTAATATGAGGCTTACAGCCTATTAAGGTGTTTCATCTCTGAAGGGATAACAAGTAATTATTAGCCACTTTTTCTGAGAGCTGGTTTTAAAAGGGAAGTGTTTAGGAGTGCCTAACTCCTATGGGGAAGAATGAGAATTGGGAAAGAAGCAAAGAAAAGGTAAAAAAACAAGGAGCCTGGAGAAGAACTGTGAGAGTAATTATAGCAATAAATTTTGACTGCTTCATGGTTTTACGTGGCTCCTACCCTGCTTCCATGGAAAAATTGAAATGAGGAGATAATTTCAGTTTTAAATATGTTTAATAAAGAGAGGATGTAGTTTACTATTAATAGGTAAGGTGATTCCAGTCTCAGACATGACCTTATAAATTTATGGTCCATGGTTACACTCAAATGTGCAAGAAATCAGTAATAGAATATTCTTTGTTTTCTTTATTTTGTAACTTCATTTTCCCCACTGTCTAGGAACAAATACAGATTTCTTGGAATTTAAAACTTGGCTTTGAAACCTACCTTTTGAGTCTTATTATACATCACTCCTCTTTCTGAACATCCAAAGTGGCCTTTTTACTGTTCCCTAAACATTTCATCTTCTAGATGGGAGTCATTCTGTGTCTTTGCATAAGCTGTTCCATATGCCTGGAATGTACATTCTCCTGCCCCTTCCACTGTCACTACTTCCTTTTAGAAACTTTAGTTTTCCTTCAAAGCTCAGTTTAGATGCTACCTGCTTTATAATGCTCTTGCTGATTATTCTTTAAATCTCCCCAAATCCCCTTATTCCCAAAACCACCACTACCACCTTGCTGTTAGTGCCACCCCCACAAAATTACTCTCTATTTTGTGTATACTTTTATTCATGTTGTTTCTTCTAGAAAATAAAAGTCAGTGTAATAATAGTCAATGATCTTTGATAAGCACATATTCATTCTGCCAGTGTGGAACATTGGAAGGAACTTAGAGTTCAAAGATCCAAGTTTAGATCTTTGTTCTGCAGCTTACTAGCTGTATAATAACCATGAGTAAATCATCCTCTTTGAACCTCACTTTCCTTATTTCTAACAAGGAAATAATAATGCTTCTATTGCTTACATGATTGTTGTGAGAAAAATATTTGAAAATGATAAAAACACTATAAATGTAAGCTACTACCTTTATGTATAACTATTTAGTCATCAACTATATGTTACTCATTATAAGATTTAAACTTTGATAATCAACAGCATAACAGACATTTGAAATTATGTTTTACAAAAATTGGAAATACTGGTATAGTGGAAATAGAGACAAATTACTTTTATGAAAGTAGCCTAAATTTTTTCTGGCCTGCCCTTAATATTTCCTTTGTCATTCTTTAGTACTGTCTGTCTTAGTTGTTCAAACACCAGTCACCTAGTTATTCCAAACTCTACATGTCCTGATCTTCTTTGCTTTACATACTGCCTAATGGAATTTGAATTGGAAGAATTGATCCACTGAAGATTCTTAATAACATATAGAATTTGATGAGACATGTCTTTATTTTCTCAGGCTATCTTCTGTATTAGCATGAAGGCACAGAATCTGTCTAAACACTAAACCAAAGTGAATCAACCTTGACTTTAAGCTGAATGTATACTGCTATAAAGATTTTGCTTCAACAGAAATTCTTTTGGAGTGGGTGGATTTGTTTTGTCTATTAACATTTTTATTATTTTAATAGAGCCAACTGTGCGAGCTGAACTGATGGAACAGGTGCCTCATATTGCATTATTTTGTCAAGAAAATCGACCTTCAATCCCATATGCTTTTTCCAAATACTTGCTGCCTATTGTGGTTAGATATCTTGCAGATCAGAATAACCAGGTAAAATTTCTATGTCAATACTTAACTATTCTTAAAGGAAATGTGTTTAGTATGACCTAATAGTAATGAATCTAAATCTGAGTAGTTTACGTTTTCCCCCACCTTGGACTATCTGACTTCTCTTTTCCTTTATGCTATTGTACTTGATGAACTCATCAGCTCCCAGAGATACAGTTATCATCTCTGTCTGATGATTCTCATCTATTTATACAGCTCTTGCCTCTCTCCTAATTTCTAGTCTCATGTTTCCAAATTGGATGTTTAATAGACATCTTAAACTTAACATGTCCTGAAACAGAACTCATTATCTTTACTCCAGAACCTATTCCCTTTCTCTTGACTCCCCTATTAACATTAAAGGCCCCATCATCCTCTCATCCTAAGTAGGCTTCTACCTAGTAGTCATCTTTTCTCACTTCCCATTTCTAATCTATTGCCAAATCTATCAATTTTACCTTTGTAACCTCTTTTGTATGTACCTGCCATCTCTCCTGTGGTACAGATCACCACTTTGATGCAGGCCTTCATCACCTCATGCCTAGTCTATTGCACTAGACTGATGGTCAGTCTTCAAGCCTCTTCAACTATAGTCCCTCCTCCACTTGGCTGTCAAGTACATCTTCTTAAAGGATAGATCTAATCATGTCACCTATCTCATTCCCCCATCCATTTGTGGATTAAGGATCAGTAAATTCTAATGATTCTTTGTGTATCTCTAGGACCAAATACAAAATACTTTAGCATTCAAAATATTCCATAAGCTGGAGCCTCGCCCACTTTTCTAGTTTCTTACATCTTATTCACTATGTATCTTGAAATCTAGCAAAAGCTTCTTTGCTGTTCTCTATAAAACATTATTGCCCAACTCTTTGCATTTTCAGTGTCTACCCTCCCATGCATGAAATTCTTTTCCTCCTCACCTCTGCCTCCTGGTTTCCTTCAAGTCTCAGCCAAAAAATCACTGTTTATAGGAAGCTTTTTCCATTTCTCCTTGAATATTATTCTAATATTCCATTTCCTCTGTTGGTTATCTCCAGTTTATCTTGTATGTATCTTTTTTTGTACAGGTTTTCATATTAGTTAGACTGTGAACTCAATTAGATAAAAAACTGGTGGTGTTTTTTTGGCTTGGGGTTTTGGATTTGGCTTTTTTGTTTTGTTTTTTTCTATTCCTAGTACTAAGCATATACTTAATAACTGCTTGTTAACTGATATTTTTTTCTCTTTGATTGCATGGCATCTTTTCAAAAAGAGCTATTTCATATCTTTAAATAATTGCTAGTAAAACTTCTTGACCTCATCTATCCCGAGTCATCTTATGTGTAATTCACATCTTAAGACTATAATCATTGGCATTGCCACAGTGGGAGATACTCTTTAGATTTATTTTTATTTTTGTATATGTGTATTTGCCAGCTCGTGAATGCCCCTACAATGACTATCTTTTATTTCATAGCTAGTCATTAAATGAAAGGCTGTTTATGGTCCCCTAAAATCATTAATACAAATTACTAGAGTTATTACTATTCAAAATGGTTAAAAATATGTATACATAGTTCCTTTCTTCTTAAAGGTTCCATTGATGGTTGAGTTCGGAGCCCTTTGACTTCAGAGATAAGAAGTCATCTAAAGTTGTTTGTTATATATTAGAAATATGACATCTATTTACTTTTTTAAAATGGGTTTTTCTTTAGGTGAGAAAAACAAGTCAAGCAGCTTTGCTGGCTTTGCTAGAGCAGGAACTTATTGATCGATATGATGTGGAAACCAACGTATGCCCAGTTCTTATAGAGCTAACTGCACCAGATAGCAATGATGATGTGAAGACAGAAGCTGTGGCAGTGAGTAATGATACATCCGAATATTAAGCCCATCATAATTGAAGAGTAATTGAGTATGGTTTTCTGTTTTAATAAGATTTTTTGTAAATTTGCTGTTTAGAAGCCTTCTATAATATGTGAACGTTTATTTCAGCTTTGTTAATGCATCAGAAATGTAACATGTCTATTAAACTAGTTAAAAATGGTTGAAAATTCCTTAAGTAAACCCTTACCATCTGTCTTAGAATCAAATCTGTGTATTAGTTTCAAGGAGAAGATTGGTGGTAAGGCTTAGGCAATGGGGGTTGAGTGATCACACACCTAGCTGCCCCCAAACTGTTGAAATTTAATTAGAATGAGGAGAGAATAAGGATTTGAAAGAAGAGATATAAGATGATGTCTTAGAAAAAAAGAGAAAAAAATAAGGGATGGATTCTTTTTAAAGTGACTATAAACTTCCTATTTCTGAATAAAACTTTTTAAAGATGCTACCTTGTACTTTAGGGTGGTTTACAGGGGATTTAAAAAAATAATTTTTAAGTATGACATTTTTAAAAATCTTGTATGATTAGACACCTAATGTGTTGGACACAACTACTTATTTTTTATATATGCTTTATTCTTTTATTAAGATTTTTGGTATTTGGCCTGGATCTAGTTATTTCCCCTAAAAGGAAATATTCATAATGTCTTTTCTTTGTCCAACTATTTACTTTTTGATTTTATTAAATAATCCAGTATTTTTCTTTTCACTTAAGTTATCAGTATGTTAGAATTCAAACTCTCAAGTAGCAAATTAATTTGTTAGTCACCAGAATTTGGCTATTTAAAAAAAGGTATGGACTTAAGTTTTACATGTAAGAAAAATTCATTATGGTTCAGTAATGCCAAATTTAAAAAAATTTTTTTAATTGTAATAATTAGGGGACAGATGTCAGTGGCTCAGTGGATTGAGAACCAGACCTAGAGATGGGAGGTCCTAGGTACAAATCTGGCCTCAGACTCTTCCTCACTGTGTGACCCTGGGCAAGTCACTTAACCCCCATGGCTTAGCCCTTACCACTCTTCTGCCTTTGAACCAGTATATAGTATTGATTCTAAGATGGAAGGTAAGGGGGTTTTTGGTTTGTTTTTTAATTGTAATTATACCTCCAGCACTAAAACCTGAAGAAGGGAAAGAATTAGAATATTTTCTCTCTGCCTGAGTTGCTTATATTGTCAGTTTAAAAAATTTCTATAATTAGAAAACAATACATGGAATTAGATATGATTAAATGAAGATTTAATACCAAAGAATAAAGAGAAATAAAATGCTGATATCCTTTTCAAAATTAACCTTTGAATTAATGTTTTTATAAATATAATAATTTGTTTTCTCTCTTATGGGCAGAATTTGCTTTATTAAATATCTTGGTTAATTGTTATTTTATGCCAATACTGAATTAAATTTAATCTTTCTCTTGATTCAAAAGATAGGTGCCTCAGGTTTATTTTTCTCATCATTTTATCATTGTATCATATGCTTCCTTACATCAGCTAACACTAGTTTTTAGCTGATGAGAAGCCTTGACTCAACTTGTTCTACACTAACATATATTTTATATAAAAACCTTAAGGATCTAGAATCTTCATTTTAAATATATGGTAAACCACAGATAAGTATTTTCATTTTGCTACTACTCTGTCATGAGTAAATGTACCTTCCTGAGATTTTCTAGTTAAATTATATCTTAATATGTACTATGTTATTAAAAATTCATCTGCCTATCAGTTTAGTTGAAAGCAAAAAAATCTTTTTTAGTCTTTGCATAGCAAAGAATATAAATATGGAAGAAGCTTATACTTTTGTTTCCTTTAATCTTTTGAGTTTTAAGTATGACTTTATTTAATATAGTCTATAATTCAGTTTCCTAGAGTAGATAATTTAAGTATTCCTTTTAAATGTTTAATATATAGTGGTCATCATGGTTATTTGGTGGCTAAATGGTTATACCTTCAAATAACAGACAGAAATTTAGGAATGTAATGCTAGAGAATGGAGTAAAGATGGTAGTGTAGTTCTTGCCAACACTTCTGTGCAGATATGAAAAGCTCTTGTAGACTGATTTCTGATCTGGAAGGCAAAGGAAAAATCAATAGCTTTTCCAGTCCAGATTGGCACAGAGAGATCTACTAGACACTGGGATGGAGGTCTAGCCAGGAACAGCTACTTAGAACATTTCAGTTTAAGATAAGGCTGTGCTCCATGTCAAAAGAAGTTCAAAATCCAACTGAAGGCACTGTCTTATGCAGAGTACAAAAATAGATACCAACTGACAGCTATGTTGCTCACTACTTAGCTACAGAGATCACTACACAGAAAATACCAGCCTCTTGGGATGTGGTACTCCAGGGTAAGAACTGATTTTAGATTTTAGGCTATGTACTGAGCAAGTTGTAGCTGTGAATGTTGATACTAAGATTAAAACGGAGTTTCAGTTCCAGCATCCAACCTACTCTGAAGCCTGCAGTGAAGTAACAATTATAGAAATCATAGATCCAAGGGGACCTTGTAGTTCTTTCACTTTGAACAAGTAGAACTTTCTAGTTGCCTAACTGAATACAGCAGCAGTCTTCCTGAAGCTCCAATGGGTCATGCCCACATGTGTTGCTCAAACTCATATCCCAGTCAGAAAATAAAAGGACAGAAATTAAACATAGCCCTGGATCAGAATAGTTGGGGGGACCACTGAAAGCTTGTGGGTCTCTGGTCTGAGCTACGCATAAATAAGATCTTAGAATAATTTAACACCTTATACACTAAGAGAGCATTAGCAGAACCAGCCTAAACATTTCCCCCAGAAATGCGCAGGAGCCCAGCCTTAACATAAAGTCCAAATTCAGGACTTTCATAAACTAGAAGATGAGCAAATAAAGAATCCTCATGAAAAACTTAGTGATATGGACATTTAAGACAGATACAAACGAAGAGAATCACTCTAAAATGTCTACAAGCAAAGTCTTAGAGAAAAACACTTCTTGAACACAAGTTCAGCTGAAATTCCTAGACAAGATGAAAGAGAAGACATATTTTCATAAATTAAATGATTGTGCTAGAAGAGAAAATTGTAAAAAGAATTGAAAGCTAAGGAAAAAAGAATTGGAAAGAGAATTAATGGCTTGGTACAAAAGATACAAAACTTAGCAATTAACTCCTTGAAAATTAGGATGGCCCAAATAGAAGTTAGATTTCATGAGTCAAGAAGAAATATTAAAGTCAAAAGATTGAAAAAAGTAGAATCAAATGTAGTTTGTCTCATGGAGTGAGACTAGGTCATTTGAGAATCATTGGACTTTCAGAGATCCATGACCAAAAACGAACCAAGAAATCATAAAATTACCTAGGCCTCTTGGACTCAGAAGCCAAAGTGAAAATAGAATTCACTGTTCACCTCCAGAAAGAAACCACAAAATGAAAACTCCCAGGAAGATTATTGCCAGAATCCAAAGGTTTCAAATCAAAATTAGCCAGAAAGAAAGAATGCAAGTACTGAAGATCCACTGTTAATATGACACATAATTTAGCAGCCACCATTCATTATAGGAGTGTATGAATAATATAGTAAGTTTGGAATATGATGTGCCAGAGAGTAAAAGATCTAGGCTTATGACCAAGAATAACTTACCTAACAAAACTGAGTATAATCCTATAGGGGGAAGAGTGGATCTTTAATGAAACATAGCGCTTCAAGGTATTCATGGTGCGAAGTCTAAAGCTGTGTAAAAACTATGAAGTATAAATTCAGGAACTGAGATACACAAAAGATTAAACGCTAGTGAGCAGTTATAAGCCACCAAACAAGCATTGTCTGCATTCTAATAAGATGAGATAAATGTGTCCCCTTAGAATCTTATCATCAGGAATCTAATTATAGGCAGAGGCATAGGAATAATTGTTATGATTTAATTATCTTAAAAGAATGAATGAGGGGAGGGGAAGATTTTGTTTTCTTTTAAGAGAGAAGAATAGAAAGCAGAGTTCTTTGAAAAAATTTTTTTAATTAAAAAAAGTGGTGCTTATAAAAGTCTAAGCAGCTTTCAACCATTTTGGGACAGATTATTTAGATCATTTATATTTTGGTTCTTTTGGTTCTTAATGCCTTCTATGACTACTGTTGCTTAATTCTCTATAAAAGAATTGATAAGAAAAAATAAAAAGAAACAATTCATTTAAATTTCCTATACTTTAGCCAATATAATGTAGAAACTTTAAATCATAAAATTATAGAATAAGTGCCTTGGGGATCATCTTGTCTAGTATCTCTTGTTTTACTTAAGAGAAGAAGAACCAGAGTTTATTATTTGCGTAAGGTCAGTCATATGAGAGACAAAGCTGAAACTTGAATCTAGATCTCCATTTTTCTATTCTGACATAAGTGTGTCTTCAAAGGGTTTTGAAACTATTAACTAAAATGAGATTTTGTGATATCTGTGGATTTATGGGGACAGGGTTGAACATTTTAGACATAGCAAAAATTTTTTTGTTATTTTCATTCATAAAATATTCTTACTCTTAGTACAATAAAGTCATGTTATTAACCTATATAGTATGTAACAGAAGAATAATGACTCACATTCATATAATGCTTTAAGATTTTCAAAGTGCATTGCTTATATAATAAGCAACTTAGACTGCATGGTTCTTTTTCTGTTCATTATATGTTTATGTAATTTAAATGAATTAAAGTGTTCATCCTTTGAGGTGTTCTAAGCTTATTATGATTGTACTTTGCTATTAGATAATGTGCAAGATGGCACCTATGGTTGGAAAGGACATCACAGAACGACTTATCCTCCCTAGGTTTTGTGAGATGTGCTGTGACTGCAGAATGTTTCATGTTCGGAAGGTATAACTTAGTTCCTTTGATATGAGAATACGGGGTAGTAGTATTAGTGGTGGTGAATTACAAAAATTGGTTTTTATGAAATAACATTATTTTAGACTTGCTATTTTGATATATCGGTGTTATTTATTTTTTGGCAGGTCTGTGCTGCCAATTTTGGAGACATTTGCAGTGTAGTTGGACAACAAGCTACTGAAGAAATGTTGGTAAGTGTTAAAATTTCAAAATATTAAGCATTAGAAAAAATAATTTCAAATAAATTCCTGAAGTGCATTTGATGCTTTCTATACAACTTTCTATACAACAACTTTTTATACAAAGTCCTATGATTTTGACAAGATTAAGAAAGCACAATGAAAATGTCTAAGGCTTTCTTTGTAATTCCTGGCACATGGGATAGAGGATGTTTTATAGGAAGACATAATTCAAACCAGTACATTTATTTGTGTGAATGTAATATGCAGAGTAGTCAGATACCTTTTTATTGTAATCATTTTATTAGGTTGATCTCATCATTTTGTTACTGCCTTAGTTTGTGGGAGAAACTTTTTTGTAAAAACGCTAGAAGGACTAGGTACATGAATTGATGCAAAATATTTTTTATTAAAATTTTACTTTTAAATAAAAATGTTTATTCAGTCTCTTTGCCTTAGCTGTTTTAAAAAATACACTATCAGTTAATGAAGCTAAGTTCTTTGAAGTATTCTTAAATTCTAGTCCTATTTAAAATTATAAACATTCTTGATTATCAATATAGCTATATTTGCTCTGTGATTACTATATTAATTCAGACTCCTAAATAGCCATAATTTTTTAGTCACCCTTGACATGTATACTTCAGCTAATCTATAAATAAACAGAGAGGCAAAGCTCCAAGGCAATACAAGTGTATTAAGAGAGACCGGTGTCTCTCAGCAATGCTGGGTCATCAAATTTTCCTCATTATCTGAGACAAGTTGAGGGATTTCCAGCAGTTATATACCTTAATACTTCCTCTTTTCTGGAAAGGCACTCTCCTAGTCAGCCTCCCTACATGCCCTAAGTCTTCCATCTTTCAGAGGACAGGCATGCTGGGCATTCCCAAAGAAACTTCTGACTAGAATCCTCCACAGATCAGGTCTTCTACACATGCCCCTAAGGGGTACAAACCTTGGTTCAGAGGGCATGGTCTTTTGACCTGGTACTTGGAGGATGCTCAATGAGTCACTCCCTTCAGCTTAGGCTTCACAGGCTGGGTGAGGCCACACCTTCTTGCAAAAGGTTGGCTGATAGTGAGTTATAGAAAAGGGGAAGTTACAGAAATTATAGTTAATATGAAGTTATAGAGAAAAGCAGCTAAATGCATTACATTCAGTTTGCTCTATATAACCTTATAGTACCATAATTATTACCATAATTATTCATTGCCATCCCAGATTAATCCAGGTCAGGGATTCTCATGTCTTTACCAAATGTCCATTTTTCTTTGTATTTGATAATCACTTGCCTTTTATTAAGGTTTATTTATTAAAGTTTGTAATCTGCTTTATTTCATTTGAACCTTAAAACAACCAAAGGTAGATGCTATAACTATAGATATTTTTATCATCAATTTAGAAATGAGAAAACTGGGAAAGCTATTAAATGACTAGCCCATGTAGTCAGAGACACAGTTATAGGAGCAGTGCATAAAGTTAGGGCTTCCTTGCTCCATTGTTAATACTCTAACAATTATACCACATCAGCATATTGGTTACTATTTGCTCTGTTCTTCTGGTTTAGCTTTTTTAAATTTACATAGATTGCCATCTGCAAAACTGGAGGTGTAGATGAAATCAGTCAGAAAGCATATAGCTGGTAAAATTAATTGGGATAATAGAATATTATTTCATACAGGTCTTTCCAAATTTCTTCATATTTCTTATATTGTATCACATTCTTAAGTAAGTCAAAATTTATTTAACCATTTTCTTGTTGCTGAACATTTAGAATTTTCCCCAGTTTTTTGCGATTAAAAAGTGCTGCAGTAAAAGTTTTTGAACAGGTAATTTTGTTTTGTTTTTGGTTTTTTTTTCAGTTAACATTTTCAAGGCATATTCCAAACAATGGAAGTATTGAGTCAGAGTTTGGTTATTTATGTAATTTTTTATTCATACTGCCAGATTCCTGTTCAGGAATTTTAAAAGTGTACCATTTAACTAGCAATGAATGTGTACCCCCTTTCCATTACTATGCCAACATTACTTTTAATTACTTTGCTATTTTGTTGTATGAAAGATAATACTTTATAATTTTATTGGATCAGAAATTGAGAGAGGGAAAGTATATTCTAATCAATTAGACCAACCACATTATATGAGGAATCTAAGATCAAGAAAAGTTACGTGACATAGGAATGAGTTGTAGAGTCAGTATTCAAGCCTTTGGCCTCTTGTCTCTAAATGTAGAATGCTTTTCATGCCACCATACTTACTCTCTGTTAAAATTTTCAACTCTGAATTTTGGTGAAGAAGCATTTTTTTAGTCCACCAACACTTTTTTTTCCACTTTTGAAAATTTATCTCTTCGTGTCCTTTGTTCATTATGGACTAGAAAGTACCTGTGTAAATTTGTAACTGTTTCTTATATATATATATTTTTAAGTCAGATTCTTTTCTTTTTATTTGCCATAGTTTTCTCAATCTATTGTGGGATTTTGGTTTGTTTTTGGGGGGAAGAGGAGTTTTAATGTTGTCGGGCACTTATTTCTTCCTAAAAATTATTCTTATTTGTTGTATAGTTTAAAAAAAAAAAAGTAAACTTAGGAGATTGTTTTCAAGGACTGGTTTATAGGGGAAATTTGTGATGTACCAAAAAAGCTACTAACAAAAATCACAATTCCGTTTTAGGTTGTTTTTAAATAAATTTGCTTTTTTTTTTTTTTAAGTGGGGATCCTTCACTCCCTAACAATGTAATAATAGAGAAATCAGAGTAAGTGCTGTCTGCCTCCTATATAAAAATGTGTACATAAAACATACACCTATTTTCTTTTCCTATGTAGCTTCCAAGGTTTTTCCAGCTTTGTTCAGATAATGTATGGGGAGTAAGAAAAGCTTGTGCTGAGTGTTTCATGGCTGTTTCATGTGCAACATCTCAAGAAATTCGTCGGACAAAATTGTCAACACTTTTTATTAATCTGATCAGTGATCCTTCACGATGGGTAGGATTTTGTTTTAACTAAATATCTTTTTTTTCCTGCTAATCAGTCAAACATATTGAATGACTTTTATATAAAGCACTAGCATAGTTTTAAGTTAATATTATTGCTTTTAGGATTAGACTTGGCAAAAGAATAACTTAGTTCATCTAGTCTTAACTCCCTCATTTAACAGATTTAGGAAACTGAGATTCAGAGTGCCTTAAGCTAATGGTCAAATTAATAGCTGAGTCAGGATTTGAATCCCATCCTTTGACTTCAGGTTCACTACTTCATGATGTTTTTCATAACTGCTTGGATTCTAATATCTATAATTATGCTTCCTAGAGAACAGGATAAGTGGGTATTCGCCCTTTTGGGGGATGGTAGAATTTGTATGGGCCACCACCATCTGCAATATCCACCCAGCAGATAAGGCTCTTTGTGAAACTATGTGTCCTTACATTTGGTCTTTCCAGTCCTTTAATTTATTGGCAAAATAGTCTTTGCTGCAAATGGAGAACTACTTAGATGAGCTATTTATAGAATATAAAATAGCTATTCTAAATAGTTATATTCAGAATCTCCCCTCACATACCATTAATCCACCCCTTCGCCCCTTGGAATAATTGCCTTGTACTCGTATTTCTGGTTATAAACATATTTTAAGCATATCATATAATTCCAAATTCTTTTCCAGAATGGTTGTCCCTCCAACAGTGAATTTTCCTAACTTTTTAGAATTTTAGGCTATAGAATTCTACTTATCCTAATTGTGAATTCTTTAACATCTATTCTCCAAATTCTAGGTTTTATGTCAAACTATGCCCCTACTTTTCCTTTTCTCATTCACACATTTTAAAATGAGGGGTTCATTTCCTTCATGTGGTTCCTGACATTTTTACCCAGGCAACCAGCTCTTCCTTATTAGTGAAGATCTGATTTAGAATAGAATTTCTCTTTGTTGGTTCCTTCATCTTCTAAAGATTGAAATTATTATTAAGGCAAGTTAGGAAAATGTTACCTACTTGACTTTTGGAGAGCTCTAGAATATCTGGATAATTGAAGTTTTCCTTTCAATATCCTATTTTGGGAGCAACAAAGTGTCTCGGTGGATAGAAAGCCAGGCCTGGAGATGGGAGATCTTGGGTTCAAATGTAGCCTCAGACTTTTTCTAGCTGTGTAATCCTGGACAAGTCATTAATCCCAGTTGTCTAGCCCTTACTTCTCTTGTTTTAGAACCAATATTTAGTATCAGTTCTAAGACAGAAGGTAAGGGTTTAAAAAAAAATTCTTTCATGCTTCTTTTCCAGGTTTGTGATCTGTTTTCAAAATGCTTTGACAATTTCCTCTTATCTGTAAGTGGTCTGTAATATATGCTTAGGATATTACTTGTATTTCTGCCTCTACTGATCTTTGCCCTAGTGCATTCTCTCACATTTCCCTCTCTGGTTTCTGGATATCATCACAAATGTAGGTAGCTTCTTAAGACAAGTTATTCTACCACTGTTCCAACTTCTTTTCATTTATTTATCCTGTTTTTTTGAGAAAATTTTTGCCTTCCAGTCATATTCCACTCATGAATTTCATCCTACAGATTTTCAGTTGATACTTAATGAGGTCAAACTTGTTTTCTTTCATTACAATTTCTAGTGCATCTTGCTTCTTTAACCACATTTTTGTACATTAGAATTTGGATATATTGAAATGTCTTGAAAGATTTTCAATCATTTTGGATATAAGCCTCAGGAAGACAACAAATGTCTTCATTGTTTTCAGCTGGACAAATAACTATCATTACTCCTGAGTTGCCAACCACCCTGATTCCTTTCTTCTTTTGACCTTTTTTGGATACCATCTCACCTAACAGCTATTGGCAAACTTCAATATTATTCTTAAGAGGACAAGCAGATACTTTCTCTTGAATACTCAGTACTTTCTTCCTTGGGAAGAACTCATCTATTTCTTAACCCCATCCAGTCATTGGGGCTTTGACATTCTGTTCTCCACCTCCTGACTTATATTAGAAATTCTTTCTATTTCTTCAGATCCTTTTCTCCCCACATTTTCCCATTTATTTTCACAAGTAATTTTATTGTGCTTGCTTCCATAGTACATATACTAAAATTGGAGCAATACAGAGAGAACAATTTCATTTTACCTTATAACCTAGAGAATGAAGATGCATTCTTTAAGCCAGTAAAATTTTTTAAATGCTTTATGGAGAAGTGAAATCTAAGTGGGCAGGGGTTTTAGCATTCAGGTTGTAAAAATCAATTATAGGGGCAGTTAAGTAGGCCAGAGGCTAGAGCAAGACTGGAGTCAGAAGAGGCCCTGAATTCAAATTTGACCTCAGGTACTTCCTAGCTATGTGACCCTGGCAAGTCACTTAACCCCAGTTGCCTAGTTCTTACTCTCTTCTGTCTTAGAATTGATAATAAGACAAAAGATAAAGATTTTAAAAAGAAAAGTCTATTACAAGCATTGGAAAGTATAATTAATAATTATAATTTCTCTTAGGAGAAATCAGGAGGCACAAATCATTCAGTTAAACTATACCATATATTAACCTCCTTCATTTTTAAGAATGCTGTTAGAATTAGATTGTGGAGGGGAACTTAAATGACCAGGTCAGGAATGCTAAAGGATTTTGATTAAGGGATGACATCCTATGGCATTAGGAATATTACTTGAGCAGTTATGGAAGATGGATTGGAGAAATGATAGACTGGTAACAACAAGACCAATTAAGATATATTAATCTGTTGGTAGAGGAGTGAGTACTTGAAATAGGATAAACTAGGATGATTGTGATCGCAGTGTAAAGAAAGGGCCAAGTTGCTTGAAAGATTGTGGTGATAGAGATAGTACTTTACAACTTTTTGGATTGGATATAAGGAATATGGAAGAATAAATTAAAGATAGCCCCAAGTTTATGAACATGGGAGAATAGTAGATGTCATTAATAGAAATAAGGAGTCTTGGAAAAGGTGGGGTATGGTGATGTCAAAGTGTGTGATATAGGTACCATTTTAGTTGTTACGTATTTGGAAATATCTATCTGGCAAAAATATGGGAGTCCAGAGTAGTTGTATATGAAGCTGTAGAGAGAAATATAAAATAAAGCTGAAGGAATGGATAACATCACAAATAATTTTGCATGAAGAAGATAGAAAAGTTACGGTCTAAGACAGAACAATAGGGAATACTCACCTCAAAGTATAAGGATGCTGCAAAAGAGACAGAAAAGTGGTCAAAGAAGCCATTAGAGTTCAGTGTCATTTAGCTACTTTCTTCCTGTGGGTTACAGAATCTTCTCTGAGTGACCTTTCTGTCCTAACATTACATAGTCTCTTGTAGTTAATGGTCCAAATACCAAATCCCAACAGAAATTCCAAAAAGATATGAAAAGTTAGTCAACAATAAATTGTCCATCAGTACACATTTTATTAAGGAGCTATGTGGCAAGGCATTATGCTAAGCTCTTGGAATAAATTGATATAAGAGAAACAGAGGTAGTTGGCAGTGCTAAATTAATTTTAATTTATTGAATAATAATATGAATTAATTTTTTAATTATTCTACTCTACCTTATTTTTGATTGTGATTAAAATACATGATCAAGTTATGGAAAGCAGTTAATCTCCCATTGTTAGGCTTTCCTTACCAAAGAATCAGTCATACTTAATAGTTATTAATATATATATTTTTTAATTTTAGGTTCGCCAAGCAGCCTTTCAGTCTCTGGGACCTTTCATATCAACTTTTGCTAATCCATCTAGCTCAGGCCAATATTTTAAAGAAGAAAATAAGAACTCAGAAGATATTGTGCTAGAAGAAAAGACCAGGTAGGATTTATGAATTTTTTTTTCTTCATTTAGATTTCACTGCTTTCAAAATGTTCTTTTACTATCTTAAATGTTTTCTTGAGACACGAAGAAGGTATTTCTCTTGATTGTGTCATCCAAAAGAAGCAGGCAGTGTGGCATAATGGGTGGTAGAGAGCTGGCATTTGGAGTTAGGAAAACCTGGGTTCAAGACTGACTTCTGATACATGCTGATTCTGTAACTTTTAAAATCGTGCCAGTCTTTTAGTGTCCCAAGTAATTCTCTCAACATACTTAAGTTGAAGAGAAGGTACAGTCTGTATTGTTAGAGGAAGTTCCTAACTGGAAGCAACTGAACCAGCATGAATATTGGGGTAAAAGGTATCAATACAGATCAGCTTCTCCCAAAACTGTGATGACTAAGATCTGAGGGAAATGCCAGTCTGAGTTGTGATTACAAAATGTAAGGAGAAACCATAGAGAGTCATTTTTCCAGTCTGTGAGATTTAAAATGGTTGAGGTCTTAAACTGTAGTGAGTTAAAAATGGTGGAAGATATAAATTGTGATAGATATAAGAGAGGGTGAGTAAGTTTGACCGCAGAAATATGTTTCACTACAGTGTCTTGGGTTTTAAAATCAAATATAAGGTGGTCGCCAGGGAAATATTCCCAATTATTCAAATACCCAAGTCAATTGGGTTTTATAGAGATTTTAATTAACAATACAATGAGTAATCAAAGAGAGAGAGAGTAAGAAAGGAATAAGTATGAAGGGCCTCAAGCCAACATGGCCTAGACCTGAGTCTTAAAAGAGAAATCAGTTTTTTATAACTCACCATAAGATCTGTCTAAGTAAGGATTTCTAATGACACCAGGCCAGCAGCATCTCAGCTGCTTTAACCAGCTCCCTCCATCTGAATGTTTCAGAATCAGTCTCCTCCAAATGAGTCTCTCCAATCTGAATGTTTCAGAATGACTTCCCAGCTCTTCCCTGAGCTCTTATTTTTAAGGACAAAATCTTCTCTGTCACCTCCCCTAAGTCCTTACATCTACCAATCACTGTAGATGTTTCTAAAGGACCGCCCATTTTGAATTCACAGCTGAGTAGTTTTAATCTCTTTATTAAGTCAGGAAAAAAATGCTGCTGTGTCGACAAATTTCATTAGAAAAAAAACCTCTGAATAAGTTATCACCCTTTTAGGTTTAAGTAGTTTACAAGTTGCCCCACCTTTATAGGTACTTAGTATCCCATTGTATCAATTCTAAAACAGTCATGACTCAAAGAACTTCCTGTCCCTTCCATAAGCATGGATCAAAGTACTTTTCATTGTTCTCAAGGAGCTCTCTGTCCTAAAGCAGTCCTAAGTAGGGTGGAGTAGGGATATTCCCAAGGCAAGGAGCCCCCACACTCAAGTAGAGTTCTCACCATCTGCTAGGGAATTTTTTTAAGTAGAAGATTCCCCAATGGGGGAAACCCCTAACATGAGTCCAAGAAATTTTGAGGTTTACAAGTCTCAGATCGTGAATTTGACCCATTTGGCAAGTAAACAGGGCAGTAACTGTGAAACCTAGAGTGGGCTTAATAGTTCTCTCACTCAGACCTTGGAACAAGAATATCAGATTTAACCTACAGACTCAGACCAGAGATGGACCTGCAGCTGTCTCCCTTTGATTCCACAGAGGGATTTTGGATTTAGTACCTGAATGGACATTCAAGATGGACTGGTATCTCTCTTGCTCCAACCAAATAGCTGTATCTACAGTTGAGCCCAGAGGCAAGAAAGAGATAAGAAAAGGAACTGTAGGACCAGAGGGTAGCCTACAGCTCTGTTTCTATAAACCTGCAGCTAGCTAGCTGACAAGGGTTGAGATCAACTCTTCTTGGAGCTCTTCCCAAGGGCAAAATTATATAATTATGTTGCCTAAGGCTAAGTGGTATGCCCTCAAACCACTTAGGATTCATTGAAAATTTTCATTTCCTTGATTAGAGCCATTCCTGTAATCCCCACAGAATATTACTTACTTTCAATATTAAGCAAATAGACTTTTGTTCACTGCAAAAAATAAAATTGAGTTTTTTTAAAAATGAAAAAAAACAGACATAGCCCCAAAATGAAGCAACAAGACTATTGGGCTATATAAAGCTCAGGACCACATGGCACACATTTCACTCCAAATGAGCACAGGGTTTGACTCTCATCTATAGCCAAATTTAGGCTGGAAGTGTTATAGTTAATTATGAGTTCTAGTAAGTTTCCCTCGCTCCTCCCTTCCCCAACAACTCCAACAAACTGCCAATAATAATGAACCATTTAATGGTGCCAGGGAGAGCCAAGACACAAACCTAGAAGAGGAGAATATCTAAAACTTCTATAGGCAAAGCTTCAAGCATTGAGCGTTACAGCTTAGCCATAAAGTCAACCAGAGTTCCTGGAAGAAATGAAGTAAAAGTTAAAATAAGTTTTAAAATGTCAAAAGAGTGCTAGAGGAACAAATTGGAAAAGAAGTGAGAGCTTGAGAGAAAAGGCTTAAAAAAAAAGTGAGTTAATAGTTTAGTATTAGTGAACTAAAATCCAAGTAGCTAATTCCTTAAAAGTGGATCAAATAGAAATTAATGACTCCATGAGATAACCAGCTGTTAGACCAATGTCAAAAGCCTAAAGAAGAAAAATAGTAGAAAAAGTACAGAATTTTGCATAGTAGAAGGCTTAAAACCAAAAAATAATTTACCCAGGAAAATGTAATAAAATCTCTTGGGAGAAAAAATGGATTTTTAATGAAATAGATGACTTCCAACTATTCCTAATGAAAAGTAAAATAAGCATTATATAGCTTCCCTTAGGTGCCAGGCACTGTGTTAACACTTTAAGGAAACCAAATAAATGAATAAATAAATTTTACTTGATTCTCACAACAATCTTGGGAGATAGAGGCTGGTTTTATCTCCATTTTACAATTGAGTAAACTGAGGCAAACATTGTCTTACCAGGAATCACACGGTTATAAATTTGAGGCCAGATCTCAACTCGTCTTCTCAATTTGACAAGGCCCAGTGCTCTATTCACTATACCTTGAACTGCCTTTAAAAACACAAGTGTGGATTAGAAGAATTGTAATACAATCAGAAGTCAAAAAAAAAAAAAAGCATTGGTAACCCTGTAGATAGAGCACCAAGCCTGTTCATACATGGCCTCAGACACTTCATAGCTCTGTGATCCTGGACAAGTCATTAAATCCCAGTTGTCCAGCTCTTAACTTCTCTTGGAACTGACAGTATTGATTCTAAGAAAGAAGGCAAGAATTTGTTGTTTTTCAGAGAGAGAGAGAGAGAGAGAGAGAGATAGAAGGTCTGAAAGTGGTTTTGTTGTAATGATCTTAAAAAAAAGAAGAGGAAGGAAAAAGGAATACACTAAAGGGAAGGAAGTTTGGGAAACATTTCATTTAATGGAGAGCAACGTGAAAATATGACCACCAGAGTTGTTTTTCTTTTTAGGCTATATTTATATCCCTTAGGCCAGTAGCAGGGGCACATATTTTAAAAGATATGTTCAGTGTAAGTGGGGGAAAAGGGGTTAATTCATATAAAGGTTGGACTGGATTATTTAAGAGTGTGGTCGCCAAGAATTTATATTAATTCCAAAGAGATTTATTTAGAAAATGTTTAAAGAGTGAAGTAAGAAAAATCAAAGAGAAGATAGGGTAAGATATCTAGCCTAAGCACTAAGTAATTTACTTCCAGCCTCTAGCCCAACCTGGCTAGTCTCTCCTGAGCCTAGTTTCTTCAGAAAATATCCAGGAAAGGAGTCAGCCTTTTCACTCAGCACGTGTCAGTCCAAAGGGAGAGATGTAAGAACAGCTTCACCAGGAACAGAGTCTCAGGTCCAGTCAGCAGGTTTCTCCTTCAGCCTCTTTTTTATATGTGTACTGTTCTTTATATCTTTTATGCCACTTTTTAAAAAATTTTATTTAGTCAATTTAGAACATTATTCCTTGGTTATAAGAATCATATTCTTTCCCTCTCTCCCCTCCCCCTACCCTTCCGGTAGCCAACATGCAATTCCACTGGGTATTACATGTGACCATCAGAACTTATTTCCATGTTGTTGATGTTTGCACTAGGATGTTCATTTAGAGTCTATATTATATCCCCAATCATATCCCATTGACCTATGTGATCAAGCAGTTATTTTTCTTCAGTGTTTCTACTCCCACAGTTTTTCAAACTCTGCATGGTGGATAGTGTTCTTTCTCATAGATCCCTCTGGGTTGTTCAGGATCACTGCATTGCCACTAATGGAGAAGTCCATTACATTCGATTGTACCACAGTGTATCAGTCTCTGTGTGTAATGTCTTCCTGGTTCTGCTCCTCTCGCTCTGCATCAATTCCTGGATGTCATTCCAGTTCCCATGGAATTCCTCCACTTTATTATTCCTTTGAGCACAATAGTATTCCATCACCAACATATACCACAATTTGTTCAGCCATTCCCCAATTGGAAGGCATCCCCTCATTTTCCAAGTTTTTGCTACTACAAAGAGCACAGCTATGACTATTCTTGTACAGGTCTTTTTCCTTATTATCTCTTTGAGGTACATACCCAGCAGTGCTATGGCTGGATCAAAGGGTAGATGGTCTTTTAGCTCCCTTTGGGCATAGTTCCAAATTGCCATCCAGAATGGTTGGATCAGTTCACAACTCCACCAGCAATGAATTAATGTCCCTACTTTGCCACATCCCCTCCAGCATTCATTACTTTCCTTTGCTGTCATGTTAGCCAATCTGCTAGGTGTGAGGTGATGCCTCAGAGTTGTTTTGATTTGCATCTCTCTGATTATAAGAGATTTAGAACACTTTTTCATGTCCTTATTAATAGTTTTGATTTCTTTAACTGAAAATTGCCTATTCATGTCCCTTGCCCATTGATCAATTGGAGAATGGCTTGATGTTTTGTACAGTTGATTTAGCTCTTTATAAATTTGAGTAATTAGACCTTTTGTCAGAGTTTTTTGTTATGAAGATTTTCCCCCAATTTGTTACTTCCCTTCTAATTTTGGTTGCATTGGTTTTATTTGTACAAAATCTTTTTAATTTGATATAAACAAAATTATTTATTTTACATTTTGTGATTTTTTTTTTTCTAGCTCTTGCTTGGTTTTAAAGTCTTTCCCAAAGATTTGACATGTATACTATTCTGTGTTCACCTAATTTGCTTATAGTTTCCTTCTTTATATTCAAGTCATTCACCCATTCTGAGTTTATCTTGGTATAGGGTGTGAGATGTTGATCAAAACCTAATCTCCCATACTGTCTTCCAATTTTCCCAACAGTTTTTATCAAATAGTGGATTTTGGTCCTAAAAGCTGGGATTCTTTGGTCTTATCATAGACTGTCTTGCTGAGGTCACTTACCCCAAGTCTGTTCCATTGATCCTCCTTTCTGTCTCATAGCCAGTACCAAATTGTTTTGATGACCACTGCTTTATAGTATAGTTTGAGATATAATACTGCAAGGCCACCTTCCTTCACATTTTTTTTTCATCATTTCCCTGGATATCCTTGATCTTTTATTCTTCCAAATGAACTTTGTTATGTTTTTTTCTAATTCAGTAAAAAAGTTTTTTGGTATTTTGATGGGTATGGGTATGGCACTCAATAAATAAATTAATTTAGGTAGGATTGCCATTTTTATTATGTTAGCTCATCCTACCCATGAACAATCGATGTTTTTCCAAGTATTTAGATCTAGTTTTAATTGTGTGGGAGAGTGTTTTGTAGTCGTGTTCATAAAGTTCTTGTGTTTGTCTCGGCAGATAGATTCCTACGTATTTTATATTTTCCAGGGTGATTATAAATGGAATTTCTCTAATTCTTGCTGCTGAGATGTGTTGGAAATATATAGAAATGCTGATGAATTATGTGGGGTTTTTTTTGTATCCCGCAAACTTTGCTAAAGTTGTTGATTATTTCCGCTAGCTTTTTAGTTGATTCTCTAGGATTCTTTAAGTAGGACTAATGCAAAGAGTTGATAGCTTGGTCTCCTCATTGCCTATTTTAATACCCTCAATTTCTTTTTCTTCCCTAATTGCTACTGCTAGTGTTTCTAGTACAGTGTTAAATAATAGAGGTGATAATGGGCATCCTTGTTTCACTCCTGATCTTATTGGGAAGGCTTCGAGTTTATCTCCAGTGAAGATGATATTTGCTGATGGTTTTAGATATATACTGTTTATTATTTTTAGGAAAGGCCCTTCTATTCCTATGCTTTCTAGTGTTTTCAATAGGAATGAGTGTTGTATTTTATCAAAGACTTTTTCTGTATCTATTGAGATAATTGTGTGGTTTTTGTTGGTTTGCTTGTTGATATGGTCAATTACGTGGATGGTTTTCCTAATATTGAACCATTCTTTTATTCCTGGTATAAATCCTACCTGGACATAATGAATAACCCTCGTGATCACTTGCTGGAGCCTTTTTGCTAGTATTGTATTTAAGATTTTTGCAACCATGTTCATTAAGGAGATTGGTCTGTAGTTTTCTTTCTCTATTTTTGACCTGCCTGGCTTTGGAATCAGTACCATATTTGTGTCGTAATATGCCACTTCTTATTAAGGAGTATTCACTGGAAATATACTGTAACTGATTTATACCTACTATGTCTTTCCATTGTTTTTTGGATCACCTGCAGTTTTTATTCATAGTGAATCATAGTGTACCATTATTTATGAGAAGGCTTAGTTAAGTTTTAATTTTCACGAAGACTTTGGGCCACCTTGAAATACCAAGAGGAAGTTGGTGTTCACAAGATTGTGTTTTGTAGCTCTTAGCAGGTAGACGTCATGGCTATTTCGTTCCAGACTGAACATGTATTTTATTCAATTCTGTTATGAAAAAAGAGCACACAGTATAAAGGGAAGCTTTTTTTCCCCTTAGAACATACACAGCATGCTTTTAGTATATAATGGAGAAACACTGAAGTAATAAAGAAAATACTGGATTATGAGTCAGACTTCTGGAGCAGAATAAGTTCCATTCATGTCATCAACATTTAGCCTACTGTCTTTGAACAAATTAAATCATGTTAATTTACTGGGTTTCAGTTTTTTAAAAATTTATATATAAAATGGTTTTACTACTTTACCTACTTCACAATTTTATGAGCATTATTAAGTGAAATAATATGAGAATTTTTTGGTAGGATTATAAAAATGAAATAACATGAGGAGTATCATATTTCAGAGATCTGAATTTGAAAGCAAGAGGCCTGGTTTCCAGTTCAAGCCTTTATAACTATAAGCAAGTCATTTAACCTCACAGCCTCAATTTCTTCATCTATAGAAATAGAGGTATTAAACTAAATAATCAGTAGGATCCCTTCCATCTAAAGTATATGATCCTGCATAAGATGAAACCAATGGAAATACACTACCAGAAAGCTTTATTATAAAAATTGTTAATAATTAATAAACTCTTGTTCATGCCATTAAAAACAGAGTATTAGCATGAAGAATAAGAAATTTTGGTTTCCCATTGTGTTTGACTTAAGCTAACATTACAATTAATTTACATTCTCTGAGTATACATATTACAGAAAATGAGGCAGAATCAGTCTGCATTGAAAGGGAAAACTGCACCATTTGCCAAATTTCCTATAATTGATTTATTCTAGTATCCTTCTTGAGAAATTAACATTTGTTTTTATGTGTTCATGTTTCCTGCAGTGAAAGAATCGGAGATGGAGATGACTTCTCAGAGAATGTACAGTTCAGGACAGAGGCTATTCCTTTGGATGTCTGTCTTTGTAAATCCAGCTTAAGACTTGAAAATAACCTGGATGATCACACTCAAACATGTAGGAAATCCTTGAGTGAATCTCATATTCACATGGATAGGTCTTTACATTCCACTTTGTCTTCAGTATCTCTCCATAGTATTCTTCAGGAAGCAGTTGATGAAATTGAGCAAAGTTCTGACAGTTGTGCTATAACATTGCTACCAGAAATGGACATAAGTTCTCCAGAACAACCTTACTTAGATCAGGAATTATATAACTCCTTCCATTTCTGGAGGACTCCTCTACCCGAAATAGATCTAGATCTAGAGCTTGAGCAAGATACTGAGAAAACTCTTGAGAGTCCAGAAGGAACACCCAAAGTTACTCTACCAGATTCTCCAAATATTACTATGGCTACACGAAAGGAACTTGAAGAGATGATAGAAAATCTTGAGCCTCACATTGATGATCCTGATGTTAAAGGTATGATAAGTTTACCCTGTTAAACACTTTTTTCTCCTTTCTTAAAATGCTTGTTTTAATTACTGGTTTTTGAGGTTTTTCTTTTCTTTTGAAAACAATCTACATTTTGGGGGGAAGCTGGCTTGATCATTTTAAATTCATGAATCAAAAGTAGTTTTTTCAAAATATGATATATGTCAAGTTTTTGAGAATTTTCATTCATGAGTGCTAATTTGTTACTTATCTGCATTATCCACACAGTTTATTTATTGGTGCTCATGTAAAGTGCCTCTGAAATTTTTTCTACAAGCAGTAAAAAGAGTTTTGCTGTGTACTTAAAAAAACTCCAAATCTTCATTCTCACATGAATTTTTCTACTTTAGGTTTTATTATGCTAAAAATATAAATGATAATGGCTCAGTCTTCCTTTTGATGAGAGAAGGGCCAGTGAAGCTGCAGTCTGCTCCTTTCCTGAAAATCCTCATAGACAGTTTTCCAAAAGGGTTCCTGAGTTTTAGAAGAATTGTTTAGTTTCTTGCTTCTTTTACATTTTATCTAGCTTTGTTGTTAGGGTGAAGAAAGGTTCGATTCACCAAATAATCAGTTCTTATTCTGATAAGGTTCTGTGTGAGGATAATTCAGAAGTCAAAATAAACAGTAGTACCTGACCTCAAGGCGTTTGAATTCTGCCATAAGGTTATGTAACATGGATATAGATGAGTAAATAGGTAATTTGAACATAGAAATAGCATTAACAAGATTTTCCTGTAGAAGGCAGCACCTCACATTACCCTTGAAGGCAAATTAGGTGTCTAAGAGGTAGTGGCAAAGAGAGAACACATTATAGGATGGGGGTCTGGGGAAGGAAGGAATGAGCTCTTTGCTAGAGCAGAGAATTGAGGAAGGAAGGTGTTCTGAGACTCAAAACCTCAAGCACAATAGACAAGGAAATGAATCTTTTTGGTGAAGGAGGGGTCAATTCCAGTCAAAGAGCCAGGGCTTTGCAGGGAGAGGGATTGTGCAAAGGAATAAAAATGAGAGGTTAACTAAATGCCTACTCCAGGAACAACTAGTAAGTGATTCATATCATAGAGGAGAAAGTCTAAGAAGTCTAGAAACAGAGGTCAGGAAGACTTGCTTTCAAGTCCAACCTTTAGGCACTTACTGTGTGACTTTGGGCAGGTCACTTAACCCTGGTTTCCTCATCTGTAAAAATGAACTGGAGAAGGAAATGCAAATGACTTCAGTATCTTTGTTAGTGGAATCATGAAGAGTCAGATGCAACTGAACAACAATAAAAACATAACTATGACTGAAAAGAAAGACTTTTAAGAGAATTGAGTAGAAGAGTGACTTGGGAAAGATTATTTTGGCACTCATGTGAAAGATGAATGGAGAGGAGAGGGGAGAGACTGTGAAATCAGAGTAACCAGTTGATCTAGGTAGGGTGATTAGGACAGGAAGAGATGTGAAGGGGAGAGTAGGAAGAGGCAGGAATGACTTGGAGATCACAAATATGTGTGACTGGAAGGATGGTCCCCTTAATATATACAGGGAAGCTAGAAGACTGTTCCATACACCTTCTCAAGCCACCTCCATTACCCCTTCCCCCTCCCTGTTAGTAAAGGCTCATTCCTTATTTGTCACTGGAAAAAATGAGGTCTTTCATGAGCTCCCTTTCATCTCCAGTTCTATACATCTATACATCTATACATACATATACAAGGATCACTTCAGCATCCTCCCATAAATTTCTCCTTATTTACTTCATTTATATTACTACCATCCATCTTCCCAATAAATGTTTTTGCCCTTGATTATATCTTATCCTGTTTATTCTAAGAGATTTTCTTTCAAATGTGTCCTCTCTCTGTCTAATTTTCAACGTCATTTTTTATTGGTTCCTTTTCCACAACCTTTTAAACATGCCCAGATTTCACCCATCATCTTGACTCTACCATTCCCACAAGCTGTTATCCTTTTATCCTTTGTCTTTCACAAAGAAACAACCTCAAAAAGCTGTCCCTCTACTTTCTCACCTTCTCACCTCCCCCCCCTTTTTTTTCCTTTTTATTTAGACCCTTGCCTTCTGTCTTAGTATCAGTTCCAAGTTAGAAGAGTGGTAAGGGCTCAGCAGTGGGGGTTAAGTGCCCTCACAGAGTTCAGGGTCACATAGCTAAAAAGTGTCTGAGGTCAAATTTGAACCTAGGACCTCCTGACCTCCCAACTTCAAACCTGGCCCTCTCTCTACCTTATACTCTTTTTGTTTGTTTTTTAAGCTCTTTCCTTTCATCTTAGAATCAGTACTATGTATTGGTTCCAAGTCAGAAGAGTGGTATGAGCTAGGCAATGGGGTTTAAGTGACTTGCCCAAGGTCACCCAGCTAGGAAGTGTCTGAGGCCAGATTTGAACCTAAGACATCCCAACTCCTGGCCTGGCTTTCAATCCACTGAGCTACCCAGTTGCTGCCTCCTTTCTAAACTTCTCACTTCTAAACAGCTTGCAGTGTGGCTTACCAAACTGAAACTATTCTCTCCAACATTACCAATGATTGCCCTTCATGGCTAAATCCAAAAGCCTTTTTCTCATTCATCTGTCTTTGATTTCTCTGCAATGTTTAACATTTTAGATAACCCCTTCTTCTATATACCCTCTCTTCTATAAGCATTTGTTACATTCTTCTATCATCTTTCTCTGCTCTGTCTTTTTCATCATCATCCTTGTTATCCCTATTCTTAGGTTCTGTCTTAGGTCCTTTTCTCTCTCTACACTTTCTCTAGGTGACCTCTCATGGATTCAGCTGCCCTCCAGTCCTAGTCTTTAGCTGACTGCTAGACATTTTCACATTACTAGCCTATCAGTATCTCAAGACTAAAATATAGAAAAAAGAGCTCATTATCTTTCCCAGCGACACCCATACCTCCTAGCATTCCTATTTTTGTTGTGAGTGTAACCAGCCCCGTAGGCAAGGTTCATAGCCACATTATTATCCTTAACTCTTCATTTTCTGGCACTCCCTTGTATTTGATCAGCCATTAAGTCTTGTTGATTCCCACCTCCCCAAGGTCTCTCTCAATGGTCCACTTCTCTCATACTCCTACCACAACCACCATATTCCAGGCTTTCATTTCCTTTCATAAGTGAATAATCATATAAAACCAAAACCTCAAAACATATACCCAAATAAACAAGTGAAAAATCATATGCTTCTCTCTGCATTCCTACTCCAACAGTTCTTTCTCTGGAGGTGTGGACAGCATTCTTTGTCATAAATTCCTCAAAATTTTCCTTGATCATTGTATTGCTGAGAGTGACTAAATCTGTCAAATTTGATCATTCCACAATATTGCTATTACTGTGTACAATGTTCTCTTGGTTCTACTTCTTTCCCTCTGCATCAGTTCATGTAGCTCTTTCCATCTCTCTCTGAAATCATCCTGATTATCATTCCTTATAGCACAATAGTATTCCATCACTGTCATATACCAAAACTTGTCCAGTCATTCTCCAATTGAGGCACATCCCGTTAGTTTCTATTTCTTTGCCACCACAAAGAGAGCAGTTATATATATTTTTGTATAAACAGGTCCTTCTCCATTTAAAAAAATATCTATTTGGGATACAGACCTAGTAGTTGTATTACTGGATCAGAAGGTATGTACAATTTTATAGCCCTTTGGACATAATTCCAAATTTTCCTCCAGAATGGTTGGATCACAGCTCTACCAGCAATACATTAGTATCTCAATTTTGCCACATTCCCTCCAACATTTATCATTTTCATTTACTGTCATATTGGCCAATCTGATAGGTATGAAGTGGTACCTCAGAGTTGTTTTAATTTGCATTTCTCTAATCAAGAGGGATTTAAAACATTTTTTCACATGATTATTGATAGCTTTGATTTCTTTATCTGAAAACTGCTTGTTCATATCCTTTGACCATTTATCAATTGGGGAATGATTTGGATTCTTATAAATTTGACTTAGTTCTTTATGTATTTGATCTTTTCTTTACAAATGCTTGGAATTCTTCTATTTTATTGAATGACCACACTTTCCCCTATAAGAATATATAGTCAGTTTTGCTTGATACTTCATTCTTAGTTGTAGATCTAGTTCCCTTGCTTTCCGGAATGTCATATTCCATGCCTTTTTGTCCTTCAGTGTAGATGCAGCCAGATCCTGTGTTATCCTAACTGTAGTTCCAAGGTATCTGAATGACTTCTTCTTAGCAGCTTGTAATATTTTTTCCTTGGTCTGGTAGTTTTTAAATTTGGCTACAACATTCCTGGGTGTTGTCAGTTGGGGATTAAGTACACGAGGTGATCTGTAGATTCTTTCAGTCTCCTCTTTATATATTTGAGAAATGAGACCTTTATGAGAGAAATTTGTTACAAATTTTTTTCACAGTTGTTTCTCTTCTAATCTTGATTGCATAGGTTTTGTTCATATAAAATTTTCATCTGGACTATTGCAATAAACTTATAATTGGTCCCCCTACACTCATTTTTCTCACTCTCCAAACCATCTTGCATATAATTGCCAAATTGTTGTTTTTAAAGTGTAGGTGTAACTATTATTCTTCTATCAAAAGGTTTCAACTAACTCCACTTTGCTTTTATAATAAACTATAAACTCCTCCAACATTTAAAGTCCCTTTCAATCTGGTTTCAGCCCATTTTCCTAGGTTGATTACATATTCCTAAAGATTGGAAATTCTGTAGTCCAGTCAAACTGATCCACTTGCTATTCTCCATGGAAATTTCCTGTCTTTTTGCTTTTGTGCTGGTTGTCCCTCCTTTCTACCATGCTCTCCTTCCTCAGCTCCACTGTTTAAAACCCCCAATTTCATTCAAGGCTGCTTATTTCAAAGGGAAATTAGAGACAATACATATCACTCCCTCCTATTTGAGCTAGAAATGACAAAACAAAAATAGCTAATGATTCACCTTCGCAGGATTGCAAAGTATATACTTTGTTAAGTATCCTGTATTTAATTAACTGTTAGCGTATTGTTATTTCCCTAGTACAAAGGAAGCTCTTTGAGGGCAAGGAGCTCTGTTTTTGGATCCTCTGCACTTAGTATATAATATCTGACAAATAGTGAGCATTGTAATGAATTGCTTATTCGTTGATTGACTTTTGGTGAAGGTTATTTTGGTTGGGTGGGGGATAATTTTTTTTTAATATGTTAAGCTTGGCATTAGACATTTAACTGGAGATGACTAACAGGGAGGTACTCTCTGCGTTATGAAACCAGAGTTCTGGTGAAAGATTAGAGTTGACTACCTGTATTTCGGAGTAATTTTCAGTGATGTGACATTTGAATCCATGGGAATAAACAAGATTGCCAAAAGAGAGAGAGAAGAGAACCCAGGGCAGAACCTTGAAACAGGGGACACCCATCATTTGAGTGTGGAAGATAGATAATAATCTAGCTAGGGAATAATAATAATAATGATCATAATAATAATAATGATGATGATAATCAGGCCATGAGAGATAAAAAGCCATGAGTGAGTAGTGCCAAGGTAGGAAAAAAGTGGAGGGATGGGAAATATAAGGGTAGTTACCAGTTTCATAAGGTAGGGAAGAATTATTGATTTAAGCAGTGAAAAAAGACTATTGATAACTTTATGGAGAAAGTATTTTGAACTTAAGGGTGGGGTTGAAAACCTAATTATTAAGGTTTTAAAGAATAAATGGAAAGTAAGTGTAGGTAGTTAGCGTTGTGTTTGCCTGACCTCTTGTAAATCTAATGAAAAGAGCTTTAAAATAAGAAAAAGTGTTTAAATCCATCAAGCTAGCTAGTTTTGAGAGTAACCACATGAAAGAATAACAAATCCAGAAATTCACAGGAAATAATGCTTCGATATTTATACTCAAATGCACAAGCAAGAGGAACCAGTAATAGAAAGAGGCAAATTTTTACTCATTGGTATCTTGTTGAGATGAAACCCAGGATTGGAATCTAAGGAAAACTAGGAACCATAAGAGAAAACATGGTGGCTTACATTTGAGTTGAAGACAGGAATAAGCAATTTTGACATCACACTATATTACAGACCCCTTGGATAGGAAGGAATAAATAATCAGAAATTTTGGGAATGTCACCAGCCATACAATGGCATGATATAGCTTGTAATGGTCTGTTTCATTTATTTGGGCATTAGCAGGTAGTAGTACTTCTCCACCAAAAATAATTATTTCTTGACTTTCCTTAATGATTATTTCTTCCTTCAAAAAGATGGGAAAAAATCAATAAAATGAACTTCTATTTTCTTTCTGATTCTTACAAATTGATTATTGAAGTTAAAGTGATAGACTATAGAAGAGCTAGACATTGCCTGACATGTGACATGCTTTCTAGATCTGGAGAATGCAGATTCCAAGGGATTCAGAAGGATAAACAGGCATTCTTGATCTAAAAATTCTTTGTGGCAAATTTGTCTAAGAAGGATGGAAAACTCTTTAAGAATGAAATTCTGAATCCACAAAGGAAAATAATTAAAACTAGAAATAAAAATGGGAGTTTTATGAAGTGACTAATATGAATGTCACCAAAAACTTAGATTTTTGAATAGCATGAACAGGTCACAGGTGTCTATGATAATATGGGAGTAATAAAAATTAAAAAGTGTAATGATTTCCTAAGTGCTAGGCTCTTTACAAATATTATCTTATTAGATCCTCACAACAACCCTTTTAGGTAGGAACTATTATTAATCCCATTTTACAGATATGGAAACTGAAAGCAAACTGTGACTTGACCAGGGCCACACAACTTTAACCTTACTACTTCTAGGACTCTTATCCATTGTGCCATGTAGCTGCCCCTGTAATAATGCCAAGAATAGAACTGAGACTGGTGAGGAAAACTAAGGACAACAAAAATGTTGTTTGTTTTTTAGCTATATTGGGGGAAAAGGAAGGATCAAGGAAAGGACTGCTGCCTGGGATGGATGGGACACTGATAATTGACACGAAAGAAGGTAGACCTGCTTAATTCTTATTTTGTTTTTTGTTTTGTTTGTTTTTTGCCAAAGAAGAATGACCTTTGTACTAGAAATGGCAGAATAAAAATGGGTTATTTATAGATAATTGATAACCAGGATAAGTAAGGAAATAGTTCAAGTAACACCTTGGTTACCCTTGAATGATTGAGGTCATTTGCTCCATATGAACCACATCCTCAGGTACTGAAAAATTTGGTGGGTGTTATTGCTGTGCTATTCAGTGGCATTTGGAAAATGTTGGGAAAGGGGAAAGATATATCATTAGGCTGGAGAAGAACAGGTGTAGTCTTGATCTTCAAAAGGATGAAAATAGAATCTGTATACCAAAAGTAAATGGCCTTGACTTTGCTTCTTGAATTTCAGTTCCTAGAGAAATCCTAGAATGGATCATTAAAGAGATGGTTAGTGAATGTCTAAAAAAAAGAACCAAGAATATTAAAGAACCAATGTAGCTTCATCAAGGGCAGAGCATGCCATACTACTTTTTTTTTTAACAAGTTGTTTACCTGGCAGATCAGTAGAATAATATAAATATTAGTGTAATATATTAGCTAAAAAAAAGCTAATGCAATATTGAATTACCTTAAGAGAGAAATAGAATTCTAGAATAAAGAAGTGATCATTTCTCAGTGCTCTGATAAGACTAAATCCAGATTATTATGTTCAATTCTTGGCAGCCTAAATTTAGGAAAAGATATTGATAAGCTGGAATGTGTTTAGGATAGTGAAGAGCCTTGAGCCAGTGCTATATTTGGATTGGATGAAATAATGAACATATTTAGCTTGGGGGGAAAAGAGCAACTTGGGGGACTTTTGATGAATATCTTGTGGAAGACAGTTCTATTTGATCCTAGAAGATAGCAGAAGCATTGGATGTGAGTTGCAAAAAAAGTATTTAGGTTTACTAGAAGGAAACTCTTCCTAACAATTAAGAAAATTAAAATGGCTGTCATAGGAGGTAATTTAATGGTTTTCTGTTTATTAGAAGTCTTATGGTAGAGGTTTTATGATCTTTTGTTATAGAGGGGTTTGATTTGCACCTACTTGGGTTCCCTCCAACTTTGAAAAGGTAACTTTGAGAAACTCATCTGTAAAAATGAGAAGCAATCACTTTAAATCATAATATGTTTTTTAAAACCATCTCGTGGTTATTTGGGCAGTTTACACATGATATTAATTTAGAGTCAATATGGAAAAGGAGGATAGAGTTCTGGGCTTGGAGGCAAGAAGACTTAAGTTCAGAACTCACCTCTAACACTAGCTGGGTGACCCCTGGACATGTTACTTAAGCTGTATGTCTGAGTCAATCCCTGGAAACTTAGTACAAAAGTCACACAAAGGTTGTGCTAGACACATGGCATGAAAATCACAGGTTCAAAATAAATGGAAGAAAAAAAAATAGAGGGCTTCTACAGGTGGTTAGTGGATTGAGAGCCAGACCTAGAGATGGGAGGTCCTAGGTTCAAATGTGACCTCAGTCACTTTCTAGCTGTGTCAACCTAGGAAAGTCACTTAACCTCCATTGCCTAGCCCTTCCCACTCTTCTGCCTTGGAATCAATGTGTCTTATTGATTCTAAGATGGAAGGTAAGAGTTTAAACAAAAAAGACTAATAAAATTAGTAAATCTTTAAAGGCAATTTAATTTTTAAAGGGACAATCACATTAAATTATCAACAGTCTTAACTCACAAGAGAAATGAAGAGTGATGAAAACCTACTCTAAGTATCTACCAGAAAGACTAAAAATTCAAAAGAAATATAGGGTTTTTCATGAAAATATGAAATACTCAAAATAACAGAATACCAAATAAATATATAAAATAATTAAATTACTAGGATATTGAACTCACTGTAAAGGAAGCACTACTTTCCTCCTTGTCCCTCCCTCCCCTAAAATAAAACAAAACAGAAACTTGTCTATTTGGTTTTACAGTATGATTTTTTCAAGTTCTAAAGAATAATTAATGCTTTTATTACCAATATTTTAAAAAGAAGCTTTTAAAATATGATTTTTCAAGTTCTTAAAGAATGATTTATACCTTAATTATAAAATTCTCAAAAATTGAGAGAAAATAGTTTGTCAAATTTCTTTTATGAAATACAGCTTTAATTCATAAACCAAGGAAGAAAAAAAATTTTTAATGACCAATAGCATTAATTTATATTACTTCAAATTTTAAAATTCTAACAAAAAGACCTGCAACAATTTACTCCACCCCCCAAAAAAATTACTTGGATTTAGATCTATATCAAGGTCACAAAGATGGTTCAACCCTAGAAAAATGCTTAACATAATCTTTTAAGCCAATAATATCCCATACTGATATTTTTTTTTCTTCTAAGAAATAAATTTATTTCATGATTGCAAAAGTTTAAAGCAAAACTTAGCAATATACAGAGACACTTGTTTGCCTCAAGCTTACTGGCTTAAAAGAATCCACATTTTATCAAAATACAAATATTTGTGCTTAAATAGAACAAACATATATCTGTGGTATATATAACATGCCAACTTCAGGCATGAAGCAATGTCCCTAAAAAACAAACTGTGGTTTATTTTAAGTAACAAATATGCAGATCTATGTTATTCCTTACAGTATGCCAAAGCAAAAAAATAACTGTGTAAGATCTAGGATTCATTACATAATTCAGTGCAATGTTTTGTGCAGTATTTGATCAAATGTAATATACCTTTAAAGGCTTTTACTCTCAAAAGGCACAGATTTCAAAATAGGTAATGGAAGGGCATAATTTGGAATTAAAGCTACCCAAGTACTACAAAATTAACAATGCAAATATGAATCAAAAATAGAAGAGAGCACTGGAAACCTCATATAAAGGAGGTTATGGCACTTGTTTAATTTTTGGTGATTCAGTGGTTAGTTATTAGTATTCAGGACACTATCAAGCACTGGGAATAAAGATAGAGTGGAAGTAGATAGAAAGCAGGGTATGGTGGGAAAACAAGTAGATAATTCCCATTTTGTTCTACATTTTAATTCATTTATATAGTCTCTGGAAATAGTAAATAGGATTAAACAAATATTTGCCCAAGCTTCCATCAACTGATGAGTTTGATGAGCTACAGGTTTTGAACAAGTTCAAAAAACCTCAGACCATACTGATACATTTTAGAAAGATTTTTATAAGGAGGAGATTCTCACAACCTTCCTTGGTAATTAAATTTAACAATCTTCATGATCCTGCATATATTTTACTCAAGTACTTCCTGTTGTAATTTCAATTTGTGATTTGGGGGCTAGCCTTCAGTTTTTGTGTGTTGGAGGTTTGTTTTTTAACCTATACTGTCTGTCTTAATATCAGTTCTAAGACAGAAGAGCAACAAGGATTAGGCAAAACTAGGGTTAAATGACATGCCCAGGGTCACATAGCTAGGAAGTATCTGAGATCGGATTTGAACCCACATCCTTTACAATTCTAGGCCTGGTGCTCTATTTACTGTGCTACCTACCTGCCCCCTTTATTTCCTCTGATAGCATTCTCTAAGAACAATGTTCTTTTTTTCTCATTCAGTTTGTTTGAAAAGTCATAATGCATTTTTTTTAAGCCTTTAATGTTTAAACACTCTCTCTTAAATTGAGGTTTATTATCACTTTCCTTTTCAAATTCAGAAATACTATTTTGTGGAAGAATGAATTAGGGTCACATTGAATATGGAACTGATTGAAATTTGTCAAAAATGAGCAGTCATTTCAAGTCAGATGTGTTCTATTTTGGGGCTGCTGGGTTGTGCAGCTTCTCAACTAGAATTATTTGAAGATCAATTTGTTGTAATTTCTGGCTTTATGTGTACTTTAAGTTACTCATTACAATTGCAGATACTTTTTCTCTCTGAGATTAGTATACACATATAATCATGTTCCCCAAATCCTTAAATAATTTCTGCCTTATAAATGGAAAAAATTTAAAACATAGTCAAAATGCCTTTTTACTTGACCTTTTACTACACAGTTGATAACACTTGCTTCAAAGAAAGCTTTTGATAGCATCCATGTATTGAACTAAGTTGATGTTGACCACTAATCAGGGAACCCAGTTGAAAAAAGAATGTCTTTTTTCACATTCTTTCATATATTAAGATTCCTCTTCTGCTCCTCACTCTTCCCAATCCCCCATATAGATAGATCTAGTTAAATTCTAATTAGGAAATTACTTTTTGTCATGGGTACTTGTTTTCCAAAGAAATATTGGAATAGCCATAAGAATAATTTAATTCTAATCAGTAAATCTTTGCCTCGTAACAATGATAGTATTGTAGTGAAAAAAATTCAGAAATGTCTCATGAGGTCCAGAATGAGGGGTCTTGTTCAGGACATGACTTTCCTTAGTTGATATATTCTGACTAAATTAGTTGATATTATAGCAACTGGATAAGGAAGAAAAGGAAACTATAAACAGAGAAGGGGAAAGTTATAGAGAATAAGTGTAAGTACACAGATTCTTCTTCAGAACCTTATAAAAACAAATTGGAGGGGGTAGCTGGGTGGTTCAGTGGATTGAGAGCTAGGCCCAGAGATGGGAGGTCCTGGGTTCAAATCTGGCCTCAGACATTTCCCAGCTGGGTGACCCTGGGCAAGTCACTTGACCCCCATTGCCTAGCCCTTACCACTCTTGTCCCTTAGAACCAATTCATAGTAGTGATTCTAAGACAGAAGGTAAGGGGTTTTATTGTTTTTTTTTTAATTGGAGGCCTCGCTCATGTTTTGGGCAATTGTCTGGAAACCCTGGCATTTAATGTTCCTCATTTGACGCATAGAACAATTACTATCTTTTCAACATGTGTTTAGTAAGGACCTACTGTGTTCAAAAGTACTGTAATAGGTTGTCCTTAGGGACAAACTGCACAAATCTAGAATACATAAGTATAGTGATATAGCAGTCTAATAATAATAAGAAGCTATATCGTTAAGGAAACTATCAGCATATATTTACATTTAAATGACAAGAAGTAATCACCAATTTTTTTCACTGAGTACTAGTTCACCTTATACATAAAGAGCTCTGGCCTCAATTCTAATTCACCAACTTTTATGATATAAACGGTTGAGACGTAGTATATATGTATAGTCTATGCAACAGGGAGACATTTTGCAGAATCAGAAAATTTCCCTGTTATTTCCCATTATAGGCATCCAGAGGTCTCTGATTTAGTATCGTTGGAGTCAAGAAAGATAATCTTTTGGGTGCAGCTAAGTGACTCAGTGGAGAGAACACCAGGCCTGGAGTTAGGAGGACTTGGGTTCAAATATGGCCTCAGACCTAGCTGTATCACTCTGGGCAAGTAATTTAACCCTATTTGCCTAGTCTCTTGCTCTTCTGTTTTAGAGTTGTTACTAAGACAGAAAATAAGGGTTTAAAAAAGAAAGAAAGCCACCTATTCACCTGAGTTCTTACACCAACCAAAGAAACCTTAAAATATGTAGATTTTGTTGTCTATAACCTTTGTATAATGCCTCATCCTCCACTGTAGGGCATTAAAGGAAATAAATAAAGGCTGATCAAGGTTATAATTTCTCCCTAAACCAACAGCTTCATCTCACTCATTTATTGGATTATCAAGATCTACTTTCTTACCATTCACCCTTTATAATCTAGCATTACTCTCTACCATTCTACTTAATTTTCTTTTACAAGTCACTAGTGGCTTCTTTATCTAAATTTGAGAGTTTTTTCTTTCTTACTCTTAACTTTTTCTACATTTGCCACAGTGAATTATCAGCTTTTTGATAATTTCCTCTTTGAATAAAATTATTTTATCCAAATTATTATTTAAATGGCTTGGAAAAGACATGGATGATGACATGCTTTTGCAAGCACAAAACTAAATCTAGCCAATGCTTTGGATGACAGTGTAAAAAAAGTCCTGATAGGTTAGAACACTGAACTAAAACTAATAAGATTAAGCATAATAAAGATAAGTATATAAAAATCTTATAGATAAGTTTTAAGAATCACAAGTTTAAGATGAAAATGTGTCTATTACATTTTGTCTGAAAAAAAGATGAAGTTTTTGTATAGAATGATCAAAAATAGCATAATATGGCAATGAAGAGACAATCTCCATTAATTTCATTTAAATATATAACATTTCTTTTATTCATAACTTCTTAAAAGTTATATTATTCAAGTTATCATAATTGCTCAATATGTGGTACAGATATTTATAATTATTTCTTCAGAAATGTTTAAAAATATTTTTCACTTATTAAAAATTATGCTAAAAAGGAAAACAATAGGAGGCAATAAAAATCTATAATATCTGAGATGTATATCACCCATGAAGGTGGTAATAGTTTCATTGTACTTTGCCCTGGTTAGTTGCATGTTGAATGTTAAGTCACTTCTGGCCCCATAATTAAGCCTTTACAAGTAGATGGAGAAGTAGCTAATAAGTTTTAATATAATCAAGTTTTAAGATTGATTATAGTTGGGGAAACATGCATTCACTGGTAGCCTTTGGGCTAAAGGTCTCAGGGGGAGAACATACAATTATTATCATTAACAGTAAAAATAATACTGATAATATGCTTTAAGGCTTATAAGCTTTTTAAAAACAATCTCTTTTTATGCCCTCAACAGCCCTCAGAATAGCTACTATTATTGTCCCCATTTTATAGATGAAGGAAACTGAAGGAGACAGAAGTTAAATAATTTGCCCAGAGTCACAGACTAGTTGAATGTCTGAGGCAGGATTGCAATTCAGGTCTTCCTAAATATCAAGTGCAGTACTACCCACTACACCACCAATGATATATGTTGGGCCTACTCAAGAATGATATTGCAAACAACCCAGAAATTGTTTTTATCTGTATTCATGGTTTTTTGTTGTTGTTTTTTTTTTCATTATTATTACTAACTGTAATTGCACTGAGAATACTGTGTTTAGCTGGTGGGATCAGAGATGGTTCAGAAAGAAGAGCAATTAGTACAATCAGAGTAATGTTCTTTAAGAACACATCTAGGTGGCATCTGGGTGGCTGAGAGCCAGGCCTAAAGATAAGAGGGTCCTGGGTTCAAACCTGTCCTCAGATACTTCCTAGCTATGTGCCCTTGGGGTCACTTAACCCTCATTCCCTAGCCTTTACTGCTCTTCTCCCTTGCAATCAATACATACTATTGATTCTAAGACAGAAAGTAAGGTTCTAAAAGGCTGAGACTTTAATAAAGCCTGGGAAGCCAACAACAACTAAAAAGGGATCATAAGGAGATTTCAGTTTGGAAAGAATATTAGAGATCATATTAGAGATAAGAAAACTAAGGAAAATTGTTTATTCGAGATTGCACAGGTAATAATTATCAGATACACAGGCTTATTGGAAATGGGGACCAGGGGAAACCCTTTAGGTATGTATCAGGTATGATCATCTACCTCTTCCTTCTCTCTAATCAAGCCAAGTTGCTGCTGGTTGCCCAGTTATTTACTGTAGCTTGGTCACTGGGTGGTTGCATTGCATTTAACCCTCAAGGCTTCCATATACTCCTATATTTCCCTACTCCTCTAGCCCATTGATTCCATAAGCATTTATTAACTGCTCCAAGACTTAAAAGGTAAAATCACTATCCCTGTCCCCAAGGAATCTACATTCTAATAGAGAAGACTACATGTAAATAGGTCCATAAGAGATATTTACAGAATAGATGGGAAGTAATCTCAGAGGGGAAAGCACTAGCCATGGGGGGAAGGTCAGGAAAGGCTTCTGCAGAAGGCAATATTTGATTTGAGTCTTGTTCATTTCATTTTTTTAAACTTTTTTAAACATTATTTTATTTGATCATTTTCAAACATTATTCATTAGAAACAAGGATCACCTTTTTTTCCCCCTCTCCCCTCCCCCTCCCATTGGCGATGCGTGATTCCTCTGGGTGTCACATGCATCCTCAACCCAAGCTCATTTCCATGCTATTGGTTTCCATAGTGTTCATTTCATTTAAAAAATAAACCTCCCCTCTAAAATCCAACTTCTGACAAATAGTGACTACAAGATACAAATCACCTGACCACTCAATGCTTCAGATACCTGACAAAGATAAGTTGCTGTTCTACTGCTTATATACCATAAAATCACAGGAATTTATTATGCCTGTGAAATTACAAAAGGGAAAACAATCACAGAAAATGTCTTTTTAAAATGTTCTCACAAGAGACAAGTTAGTGCAAATATTAATATTATCATCTTTTTTAAACCCTTACCTATCATCTTAGAGTCAATACTGTGTATTGGTTCCAAGACAGAAGATCGGTAAGGGCTAGGTAGTGGGGGTTAAGTGACTTGCCCAGGGGGGGAAGTGTCTGAGGCCTCCCATCTCTAGGCCTGGCTCTCAATCCACTGAGCTACCCAGCTGCTCCCTTAATATTCTCATTTTATAGAAGCTACAATTTAAGTGGTTTCATACAGCTAAGTGTTAAATTAATTTGGGTATTCTAATTATGACACTAATGCTCTTTCCACTATACTATGAATCTCAGGTTCACTTCTTCAAAGGCTATGCTGTGAGCCTTAAGAGCAGATAAGTCCTGCTAGTATATGCATTCAAAGACGGTATAAAATTTTATACAAAAATTTCTAGTGGGAAAAGGTTCCTCTTTAACTTTGGTGATCCCAGAGGGCCAGAAAGAATATAAATAATGTGGGAACAGGGGCAGGTTTCAAGGACTGGTTCTTTGGTTCATCTGTGATTCTTTATTGATAAAGGAGTCAGCAGTTGATACTTGCAGTTTTCCTCAGGAGATAAAATAGTTCTTAATTTACTGTATTCAGAAGTACCTATACTTTCTGGCATTTTTATTTAAAATTCTACATTTCAGCAGTGTTTTTCAGGTGTTCAGACAAAACACACTACAAAGAAAAATACAGAATACTTGTCTATCCATCCACCCTAACATGTAAACTACCTCCTTGTTTTACCCTCCCTATATAACTTTCACAATAAGATAGCACATTAGTTTGGGAAGTTTAGGGCTTAAAGAACCTCAGCGTTTATCTTGTCTTAACTAATCCTGTAGTTAGTAACACTAGTTTTTCTTAACATTTGCAAAAAACAACAACAAACATTATAAGATATCTTAAACATGTTTTAAATTCAAACAAATCATTTCCTACCTGTTATTATTATTTATCCCCAATACCTCTTCCCTTCAAACTTCCATTTTTATTGAAGGTACCATTATCCTACCTTTTACCCATGATCCCAACCCCCTTCTCTTTATCTTTCATATCCAATCTATTAATTATGCCTCCTTCATAACAGCTCACATCTCTGACCATTTCTCAACTTAAAAGGGTTACTACTAACCTAGTTTAGGACAAGTACAGTAGTCTTCTAATTGGCCTCCCTGAAATTCAGTTTCTTTCCTTAACAATCCATCTTCCACCTAGTGGCTAAATTCAGTCTTAAAGCACAGGACTGCTCAAAACAAACAAACAAAAACAACCAGGCACTTCTCTAATTGCCTCAAAAATAAAAATAGAAATTCTTCTGGTTTAAAGCCCCACTCTCGGTGATCGCCTGTTATTCTAGGCTGATTACACAGTATTTTCTATACTCCCTCTTCCCCATATACTGTATCCTAGCCAAACTGGTATGCTTCCTGTGCCATCTACTATATATATATATATAGTAGATATATAAGTGTATATACATATACACGTTACATGTCCCAGACGTGTGCCTTTTGCATCAGCTTTCTCCCTTCCTTGTCCCTCCCCTACTACTTATATCTGGAATGTATTTTCCTTATGACTTTTGAATTTTAGAATCCCTGGTTTCCTCACAGTGTTAAATTCCTTCCAATCTCCTGCAAAATACCTATTCTGATCCCCTAGTTACTAATGCTCTCATCACTGGAAATTACCTTGCATTTATCTATCTATAAGTCTGTTTATCTGTTCCTTTTTGCAGCCTTTTGTCAGTATATAAATTCCTTGAGAGCAGTGATAGTTTCATTTTTGTTTCAGTATCACCAGAGCCTAGGCACAAGTTACTTGGCACACAGGTACAAAGATAATTCAAAAAACACTTTATACATATTTTCTTAATTTTTTAAAACTCTTACCTTCTCTTAGACTCAATACTAAGTAGTGATTCCAAGACAGGAGCAGTAAGGATTAGGCAGGTTGGGGTTAAGTGACTAGCCCTAGGGTCACATAGCTAGGAAGTGCCTTGAGGCCATATTTGAATCCAGGACCTCCTGCCTCCAGGTACTGAGCCACCTACACACATTTTCTCATTTGAAGATAGGATATGTATTTTCTCTTCATCTCCCTCCCCAGGAATTAAAGTTTTTGAGTATTTTACTTAAATGTGAACTCATTTTCACTGGTTCTGGTTTTCCAGAAGACATTAGATGAAACTGATAAATGATGGTCCTTTGCAGACATTTACTACATACCTTCAAGGAATCAAGGTTCCAGGTGAACAACTTGTTACTTTCTTATGAAAGGTAACACCTACTTATTCCTATTTTGCAATATGGGGAAATTCACCCAAAAGAAACAGAAAAGGTCGTAGATGAGCTAGACAAAAATCTGCTACTAATCATCCCCCAAGGAAGTTTGACTGAACACAATTTTTCTTTCTAAAAAATGTTAGAAATATTAAATTAGATAATTTAAAAAATACATTTAATGATGTTTAGGATAAAGTTAAAAGATCTCTTATTAGGAACAGTATAGAATAATTGAAGCTTGGAGACAGAAAAACTTGAGTTTGAATCCTGCCTCCTGGTTAGCATTTGACCATGAGCAAATCACTTAATTACTCTGAGGTTCAGCTTTCTTTTCTTTAAAATGGGAATAATAGTTCCTATAATAAATGCTGATTGGTTGGTTGATTCAAATTCAGTAATGTATTTAACAAGCCTTCTGGTATTTTAATCAGTGCCCACTGTCATCAGTATCTATTTTCTTCTCTTTTTAAAGTACCTTATTGGGGCAGCTTGGTAGCACAGTGGATAGAGCACCAGGCCTGAAGTCAGGAGAACTTGGGTTCAAATTTGGCCTCAGACATTTCCTAGCTGTGCACCCTGGGCAAGTCACTTAACCCCAGTTGCCTATCAATTCTAAGACAGAAGGTAAGGGTTTTTAAAAATAGAAGAAAATTAAGTACTTTATTAAAATTGGGGGGGGGGGTGTGAATTAATTTTCCATCTTGGACATCTGAAAAGTAGGTTTTTGAATTTTCAGAATTTATGCAGATATGTAACATAGATAAGAACATAGAGCACTCCCTTCACCAACCTTTCTTCTATTTTTATAGGAGTAGATAAATCCTAGAGAGCTTCCTGAGAAACATGGAGGCACAGTAACTTGCCCAGGGTCACACAGCTTTCAAGTGCCAAAGGCATGATTTGAACACAGATTTTGCTGACCAGTACTCAAATATATACTATATCACAAATCTCTTAAGAACAAGTTGTTAAAAGTTATGGGATTCTTATATGTCACTTCATACTTTGTTAAATTGGCCAATGCTGTTTTTGTAAGGATTATGCATCATGTTTTAGAATGGAGCCTATGTTTGGTTTTTGTAAAGATACATGCATTATAATACAAAATAGATATATCTATTCTGCAGAATAGAATGTTTGGCAATTGTAGATCTTAGGGCATTCAGTGGCTGCCTTTATATTTCTATCCTGTTTTAGTAGTTGATAGGCATTTTTAGTTTGGCTTTTCTTTTTTTTTTTAACCTACACAGATGATGAAATTTGAAATGAACTGAAATTCTGTTTATTCAGCCACTGTAATTTAGGTATTTTTGTAGTAGAAAGGCAAGACTGCTATGTGATTGTCTACCAAGATATTTTTTCTCAGAATAAGATTTGAAGTGTTTTCTATTTTTATTAAGGCTGGTGGGGCCCTTATTAACAAATTGGCACTAAGTTTGAGAACAGAATAAGTCTCTTGATTCAAGGCTATTCAGAATTAGATATGGCCTTTAGAAGTTCTTGATATAAAGGTTTCTCTGGATTTCTTAACAATATTTCTATAATTCATTGTGCCAGTTTTGTTTTAAAAGATACTTAATGGTCACTGAACACCTGCTAAATTTGCAATTTTGAGTCTGTTTAGGGAAAAGGAATTGTTCATTATTATAACCTATAACTTCAGAGAATTTAAGATATATGACTAACAGATTTCCACCATCTCTTCCATTTGTAATTTACATATTAAATCTAAACTCTAGATTTGTTAGAGCTTCCATTGCCACTCTATTATGTTCCCTGCAAATGCTATTTCTGTCTTTAAAATGAAAAAAAAATGTTTAATTCAGCAATGAAAACTGGCATTAACGGTTGATTTTTTTTTAAGGGTATTAATGTTCACATAAGTGGAGCCTAATAGCACTTGTTTATAAATTTTAATTTTTCTGTATCTCAACAGAGTAAGCATCAGAATATGTGAATAAAAAATTTAAAACTAGCCATGTTGCATATCTTTACATTACTTATGTAATATGAAAATCTTTAAAGCTTTAACGAAATATGTTTTAGGCCATTCTAGTGGAATTCCTTCAACTCCCACTCCCCCTGGGGGAAAAGGGAGGGTGAGAGGGTGTGTATGCGCATGTGTATGTGCCCATATACATGTATAGAGAGAGAAGGATTCCATCCTGAATAAATACTTAATCCCTTTTGGGATACTGCCTTCATTTTGTATACTCTTTTCAAAGAAATCCAGAATAAAATTCAGAAATTAAAGACAATGGCTATATAAGAAGGACATTATATTCCAGGTACTTAAAGAAGAAGTACTTAGACTGATTTCTCTTTTGTTACAAAGCAAGAAAACTGCTTTGTATGGGACCACCCATTATTTACTACAAGAAAAGAAAGGTAAAAGCAATTTTAGAAGTAAACTTGGATGAGATAAGGAATATTTAAATGCTTAAATGAATGAATGTTTATAACTGCCACCAAGAATCTATGTAATTACCATTGTTTTATATTGGCAGGATTTGTGTGACTGCTCATCTTCTAAAATGGCTTAGTAAGTAAGCCTTGTTAGTTACATTTGATTCATATGCTACCAAAACAGTTAACTTTTACTGAATTTACTTCTTTAATAAATCAGACTCCTTCTACAACTTTGTAGCATTTGTCTGTTTATACTAACACAAAATAATGTTTAGTAGTAAACTTTTAATCTGTCCCATGAAAACATTAGTTGTATCTACTTTATCTGGAGGGACTAATAATTGAATTTTCAGAGTAGAAAATTTTCAGCTTGTTTGTTAACGTTAAAAGTTCAAATGTCAACTACAATGTGACTAAATTTACACATTTTCTTTTGGAGCATGGAAATTCTTTTGCTCAGTGTCATTGTTTTCTTTTTTGTTGTTGCATACTAGCACAAGTAGAAGTATTATCTGCTGCACTTCGAGCCACCAGTATGGACACTCAGGAAGAAAAGATGGTCAGCTTAGCCAGGGAAAATGACTTACAAGATGAAATCCTTATAAAAGAGCTACAGAATTGTAAAATAAGTCAAGATGATCCTGTGCCTTTAATCAACGATACTGTTGAGGTAACAAATATTTGTCACTTTAGAATGGTTGAATAATGTTGATTAATATTAGGCTGTATGGGGAATAGGTATAGCTAAAATCTGTAGTCAGAAATTATGTCCATTCCTTTTGTTGCTGATTTTTCAGCTTTCCATACTGAATTCAGTAGAAGTAATTGTTCTCACTACATTCTGTCTTTGTAACATCAATATCATGTTGAGTGCTTCAGAAGTTAAATCCCAACCCTGTCTACATGACCATCTTAGTAGCCTCAATGTTAATGTAGCTCACTGCAGTGAAATAGTCTTACTGGAAACAAAGCCCTTTAATAAAGAAAAAATTAACTCTTTCCTTTTCTTTTTGGAGAGGTGCTTTGTTTCTGATCGGACCATTTCACTGCAGCAAGCAGCACAGTATCTGAGCAGGAGAAGATCGGGACTTGAGGCCATGTTGCGGAGGGCCAGTGGCATTATCTGGACTCTGGAGTGTGAGGGTGGGTACAATTACTAGCATCATCTTTGGTTTGTACTTGTAGCTGAACCTTTGTAATCATTCCCCAGTTCCTTATGTCCCACCCCTCCTCCTTATTAAACATTGGTGTTCTTTTACTACCTTATTTGTGTAGTGGCACAAAACACATTTTCATTTCAGCGAATGCCCCAGCCTAAAAGTCACTTCATAGCATGATCAGTAGGACCCAAAAAAGGGGAAGGGGGGAGGGCATTTAACAACACCTTTGGAAGAGGGTTCATACAATTAGAGTGAAGTTCTATTCTTTTGATTAAATCACATTGAATATAGTTAGTTTTATATATACATATATAAAATGTCACAAAAATAAGTTCTTAGCCATTTGGTGTTATTATAGATGGGATTGTATGATAGCCTAGTCATATTTAAGAAAAACTTTGTTGTTTTGCTTTTTATAAATATATAAATACAAAAATTTGTCAACAAGCATGGCAAAAGCCAGAGGGCTACTACCAGAAACATCTCATGGCCTCTTTAACTACAGAATGGAAACTTGAACCTTTTTACAGATACTGTTTTGCAAGCTAATTCAGAATATTGGTCCTAATTCACAAGTACCCCAATTCTACATTTTAAATGCATGTGATTTTTTTTTAGAACTACTTGTTCTCATATGTTTTAACAGCCTGTGCATTTTTGTATAAGGTTATTCAGTAAGTTTGTTAAGATGGGGAAAATAATACCTTAGATGTTTAAGATACTTTCTGTCTGAATTTTCCTGGGGGAATTAGAAGGGAGAGAGATGTGGTAAGTGGGAGAATAAATGATACTTTAGAATATGTGTTTGAAAATAAATCCTTTGGAAGCCTTGAAGGTAAGAATATCATTAAGATATTTAAATAAAGAAAATATCTAGACACATAGCACACTTTTCTTTAAGTAGATCTTTTTTTCTAAACAGAGTATGGATTCAACTCTCCAATACATCCATAATGATTCAGACTTGAGCACCGATAATAGTTTTAGCCCTGAAGAGGAAAGAAAATCTAAAGTACAAGTAAGAAATAGAATGCCCTTTGACATTAATTTGTGGCTTGTCTATTCTTTCTTTGTTTCTTTTTTGACCTGTACTCATTAAGTGATTCTCTGTAGTGAAACACTAATTCTAATTGTGCTTTAAATTTTTTTTCTTTTTCAAACTTAAAACCTAATTTTTTTCATAGCTTCCATTTCGTTTCCTTTGGTTTGTTACTACCATCTCTTGATAAGATAGTTCATTTGTTTTTAAATACTTTTAGTCTGATATTAATCTTCCTCTATCATGAATAATGTTATTTTGAGATAACTTGTACATTTATTTCTCTTCCGAATATAGACTAGATTTTTTGAAACTATTGGAGAAAATGTTAATATTATTTTTCTTCCTTTTATCAGGATGTTGTGCCTCAGGCATTGTTGGATCAGTATTTATCTATGACTGATCCCTCTCGTGCACAAACCGTTGACACTGAGATTGCTAAACACTGTGCATATAGCCTTCCAGGTGTGGCACTTACACTTGGCAGGCAGAACTGGCACTGCCTGAGAGAGACTTATGAGACGCTTGCATCAGATATGCAGGTGGGTAAAAAATTTCAACTAAGTTAAAGATATGCAGCATAAAGTTTTAAAATTTCTTCCTTTTCCTAGAATTTTTTAAAATTAAAAAGTTGTGTAATATTCTCAACTGCTTCAGCCTGACTTTTGAGATGCCCAAAACATTTGGAGATCCTGAACTTAAAAAAAACTTTTCCCCCTCCAAGTCATACATACAGTTAGGCTCGTTATTTTTTTCCCCAATGTATTTCAACATACTCAAAACTAAGACATACAAGCAGTTCCCGGCCTTATGAGTAATTTCTGTTCCAAAAGTTAATTTGTAATTGGTTATTTAGAATTCTTAAAACATTTTCCTATAGAAATAATATTATAAATGATGTTTAGATTTTCAGATGATTCCACAAAAGCCTATTTCATCTATAATCTACTTGAGTTGAGGAGCTATTCAACTAAGAAAGGAGAAGAAATAATAAATCCTTAAGTTTTAGTGAAAGAATAAAAGAAGTAAAGTTCTGGTAGAGAGTAAAGCAGAGATTTTGGGATAATGAAAAGCACCACAAAGTCAAACAATCCTCTTGCAGAGTCCATTTTCTCCTCCTTAAATTTTTGTTTTTCAAAAATTCTTTCCTTTCTCCCAATTTTAATCCATAGATTCAAAATTTCCCATAGCAGTGTTAATAGGAGTTCTCAGGTAGGTTAGGGTATCTCTATCTGAATTACTTTTTTTTTTTTCAAATGGGAATGGATTATTATTTGGAAACTACATTTTATTGCCAAATAAGGAGAGTTTTCTTTATTCATTTCTCTGCTACTGTACTGGTACAGAACGGAGAATAGATCACAGTAACATTATTTCCTGGCAGGTTTAGTCATATTTCATATACCATTAAAGATTAAGTATTCAATTTATTTTCTAATGCATTTAATTTCTATTTTTTCAGTGGAAAGTTCGGAGGACATTAGCATTCTCTATCCATGAGCTTGCAATAATTCTTGGAGACCAATTGACAGCTGCAGATCTGGTTCCAATTTTCAATGGGTTTTTAAAGGACCTTGATGAAGTCAGGATAGGGGTCCTTAAACACTTACATGATTTTCTGAAGGTAATTTTTACACTGATTTTGTCATAGATGCCTAAACCAGCCAGCCTTTCTACTCCATGTTAAAATTGAGTTTCCAATGGATCCTTCCATCTATAAAACACTTCTGATAGGCAAATTAAGGTCCCAGTGCTAAACGATAATACCAAGCTTTTCTAATTTAGTATTCTGCCAAATCCTCAACAAAAGTTATGTTCAAGTAACAGGTTTCTTCTGTTATCAAATAGCTCATGTTTACATATATTTTATTTACAAAGCTTTTTACACATTTCATTTGATGTATATAATTCATTAGTGGTAATAGTGTATGCAATTTTTGTTTATCGATGTATCAGATCAAGATCTCATGCTTTCATACAGTTTGTTCCAATATTAATATTAATTGAACTGTATCAAGCTGGGTACTACATTTCCTCAATATATGTATAGTTATATTTATGTAGCCTTTCTAAAAATTACCATGTGTGTACAATTGATGAGTAAGAATTGAGTTGCTCTGATATAAGTATCCAAAGTATTTTCTATATATGGCATGAGAAATTAGGAGAATTTGCATTAGCCCCTGGAACAAAAATCTTTCTCAGGGACCAGGATAACTTTGAGCTTTCAAATCAAACTATGCTATCCAACTCAATCTTTCTTTTGACCTACTGAGTTTTAAAAGAAGCAAACAAATATATTTTATCTATTGGTCTAGCTTAAATTATTTGGAGAAGAGTTAGTGCATTTTTGATATCCTATTCTTATAAAGTTAAAGGTTCTTTTTTTAGTTATTTGAAATATTCTCTGCATTCCACTTAATATGTTATGAACAACTGTTCTGTGCTCTGCCTTGATGAACGTTTTATTCTATTATTTTAGCTACTTCATATGGACAAAAGAAGAGAATATCTTTATCAGCTTCAGGAGTTTTTAGTAACAGATAATAGCAGAAATTGGCGCTTTCGAGCTGAACTGGCTGAGTATGTTATACTTTTTGTTACATTTTATATTGGAGGTTTGTTTTTGCTTTTGAGAAGAAAGATTATATTTGTGTTGGCTTTATTGTGAAATTCATTAAGTTATAAACCAGCTTCCTACTTAAAACAAAAAGTCTTCAGTTCTGGTCCAGGCTTTGCTTCAAATAATTAGATAGTACCAGTAAGCCCATAGAAAGGCAAAAACAAAAACAATCCTTTCCCTCAGAGCTCATGGTCCAATATGGGAAACAGATATGAACATACAAAATGACTGGAGTTGATCCCAGAAGGAAGGCATCTAGATGAAGTAGATTGTGACAGGAACCTTCCAGGCACCAATTACCTGACTTTCAGTGGATTCTGCAACACCTCCTTGTCTTGTTAGGCTTGTGAATAACTTGTAGTTGAATTAAAAAAAACTATTGACTTTGACCTCTATAGGTGAACATGAAAACCATAGACATTCTACCACTACAGTCCCTGACTTTAAAATAGGGCACTCATACAAACTGCTGCTCTTGCTGTGGGATATAAAGTTGTTGCTATTTGTTGCTTCGAGAAGATTCATAACTGCTCCTGATGTTGATTGATCCCTGAGGAGTTTAGTGCCTTCAGGGCTCTTACTCCTGCTATTCTAGGGGACTTTCTGCCTCAAAGAGGAAGAAAATTCAGACATTAATTGGCTTCAGACATGATTCAGAAAGCTGTCTGGGAACACTATCTCTCTCACTCATGCTATTTCCTCTGGTTTAGAGGCATTATCATATAGAAGTGCCTGATAACTTTCTTGGTTATACTAGTGAAAAAATATCAGAACCACATTTCCTTGGACTACTTCACTCTCCCTCATTAGAATAAATTTAGAATTTTAAATTAAGAGCAAAAAAGCATAGTGTTTTGTGGTGTCTCAGAGGACTACTGAAAGTATTCAGTTGGGGGAAAATCTTTCATAGTGTAGCTGCCATTTAAGAAATCAAGAACTATACCACTGTAGCTATTTTGGAATAGCATAAAGGTTTTCAAATAAATTACATGTGTGCCTTTTATTTTTACATCATAGTCATTTTTGGTTATGTAATCTGTTTTCCTTCCCCACCCTCTCCCTTTTATATTGAACCATTCACCCCTTCCTCTGAAATAAAAAAAGGAAAATGGTTAAGCAAAAATTGAACAGATACAACAATAATAAGCACATCTGACAGTGTGAACAACATTCTGCCTTTGTTATCTCCCTGCCTCTGCCAGGAATAGGGTGGCATGTTTCATTATTCTCCAGGACATTTGTGGGTTTTCAGGTACTTAAGAGTTTGCCTTCTTTTAGTGATCTTTTCATTAATAGCATTTTTAATATCTGTACATATTTTTTATTCTGCTTACTCTTTTATTTTTTTACTTTTATCATTTCATATAAATATTCCCAAGTTTCTCTGAATTCTTTTTATTTAATTACTGAAGTTGTATAAAATTTTAAAGGCACCTCTCTGGTTCCATAAAATATTACTTTTACCAATATACCCCTTTAATCCCAAAATTGAATGAATAAGCAATCTCTTTAAATCAAAGGGAAAAAGCAAGGTGATAAATTAGGAAGCTTATGGCCCTGTAGATTCTATTCATTCCACAAGGTACCAGAGAATGTACCTAAAACACACCCTGTACATTTTATACTTTCCTCTACTGAGAAAGGTTGATCTAAGTAGTCAGGGACTGGATTGCACTTTGTCCAATAGAACTGACTTATTACTGACAATTTACATACTCTTAATAAAGCTGTATTTAACAAAAAATAATTTACTTAGTGCCACATAGCCATCTGTTCATTTTTTTTTAACCTATATATTGGCAATTCTATAACCAAGTATAGGAATTCATGTCTACATAAACTTAAGGCTGTTTTAAAGGATTTGTCCTTGGTCACATAGGCAGGAAACAATAGAATCAGAATTTGAACCTAAGTCCTCCAACTCAAAGATTCTTTTCATTTCAACATCCTCTTTAACATCAGTCAGCCAGCAAAGCTTATTATATGACAAGCACTAAGAATACCAAAGAAAATTCTAGTAAATTTAGGGAGTTTGATAAAAGTTAATCATGATTTCAAATTGTGATTTCCCAGCCAGTTGATAAGATTATTGATTAGTACCTGTATTGAATAGTGGCATACAATTTATTAAAATGGAAATTTATTTTCATTTTATATAATGGAGTCACCAAAATTTTTATCAAATTAAATGACTCCTTTGTTTGTGCGGCCCCTAACACAGTACTTTTTAAGTTAGATAATTTTTATTAATTCATTAGTAGTTATTTTCTTTTGACACTATTCATTTTTTTAGGCAGCTGATTTTACTTCTAGATTTATACAATCCCAGAGATGTATATGATTACTTACGACCAATTGCTCTGAATCTATGTGCAGACAAAGTTTCTTCTGTTCGTTGGATTTCCTACAAGTTGGTATGTTCTAAACTTTTAAATTTGGGATAAGGAAATGGTAAATAAGTATCACAATATGGAAATTATTCTTTATTTTTCCAATTTAATATTCCTAGGTTAGTGAAATGGTAAAGAAACTGCACATGGCTACACCACCAACATTTGGAGTAGACCTCATAAATGAACTTGTGGAAAATTTTGGTAGATGCCCAAAATGGTCTGGCCGACAGACATTTGTCTTTGTCTGCCAGGTAAGTGGGGAGTTTTCTTTTATCTACTTGTTGCCTGTCCTTTTTATGGTAAAATTTTCTTCTTTCCTACTTTCTCAGTTCTTAATAAGCAGCCCTTTCATATTCTGTTGCCTGTAAAATCATGAGTTGTTCCTTGTGACCCACCTAATCATTGAGATATCTGTATAGTCATAAGAAACAGTTGCCATCGTTGCCAGTATCGCCTTGCTCTAGCCACTGGCCTGGAAGGTAAAGATTGAGAGTCAGTCTTTGTTGCTTCCAGGTATCTATAAGGTTCCTGAAAATCCAAGTCCCATAAGTGTTCTTAGAAAAAAAAATTCACAGCATTTGTTTTCAAGCCATCTTAATTTCTCAATTAAGGCAGCATTCTCCAAGTATACACTGTGATTTGATTGTTAAATGAGCAGCACTTTAAAGAAGGTCTAATAGATACTAAAAGTTTTTTGGGGCCCATTATAACTTGTATGATCTCAATTCTAAATTAATGAAAAAATCTAAAATAGTACCTTTTTCTTGCCAGACTATCATTGAAGATGATTGCCTTCCTATGGACCAGTTTGCCGTGCATCTGATGCCACATTTGTTAAATTTAGCAAATGATAGTGTTCCAAATGTTCGAGTACTACTTGCAAAAACATTAAGACAGACTCTCTTAGAAAAAGGTTGGTAGTATTGAGAGTGGAGTGTTTTTCTTTTTTCATATTTTGTATAACTACTTGAGTAAGTGAACATCAAGAAGCAGTCAAGTCAGCAAAGATTTTTTAAATGCCTGCTATGTGTAGGGCATTGTGCAAAAACAGGCCAAGCAAATGAAATAATTCCTGCTCTTAAGGAACTCACAGTCTGACAGGGTAAAAAGTATACAAGTGGTCATTTAAAAACAAGATCTATCCAATGGTAAATTGAAGATATCTTGCAATCAGGAAAGGCTTCTTGCAGAAATTGGGACTTCTGCTGAGACTTAAAAGGAAGCCAAGAAATCCAGGAGACAGAGATGAAGTGAGAAAGAATTTCAGGCAGTGGGAATAGCCAGTGAAAATGCCTAGATTTGAGAAATTGAGGATTGGGAACTGGAAAGAGCAAGAAGAGCCAGTGTCACTTGAGCTCATGAGTACATGAATAGAAGGAAAAGTAGGAAGGGGTCAGGTTATGGAGGGCCTTAAAAGCCAAAGAGAGGTAACAAGTATCCACTGTGCTGACTAAATTTGGGGGAGAGGGAAAGGCTGAAGACAGAGGTAGCGACACGGTCATACTTTTGACAGCTGAGCAAATGGACTGGAACAGGAAGAGGCTTGACACAGAGACACATACCAGTAGGTTATTGCAGTAGTCCAGGCATGACAGTTTGTGCACCATGGTGATGGCAGTGTCAGGAAAAAGGGCATTTACAAAAGCTACTAGATACAATGAGCAGAATTTGGTCATTTGTTTTTAACTATGGCGGAGTGAGAGCAAGAAACTTGAGGATGACACCCAGATGATAAATCCTAGGTGACTGAGAGGAGGGTGATACTCTTGACAATAATAGGGCAGTTAGAGGGGAGAATGTAGAGGAAAGATGATAAGTCTAGTTTTGGACATGCTTGGATTGGTATTGAATGTTACTTGTCATGTATGTGTTATGGAATAGACCCATTTAATGTAGCAAATTGTTCATTTTTATCTGTCCTATTTTCTTTTATGTTAATTTAATTCAACAAATACTGAATTTTGGGGGGGGGGGGTCTGCCTATAGACAATTATTTTATGTCCACTTAATAATTATAGTCTAGGGGCAGCTGGGTAGCTCAGTGTAGTAAGAGCCAGGCCTAGAGACGGGAGGTCCTAGGTTCAAATCTGGCCTCAGACACTTCCCAGCTGACCCTGGGCAAGTCACTTGACCCCCATTGCCTAGCCTTTACCACTCTTCTGCCTTGGAGCCAATACCCAGTATTGACTCCAAGACGGAAGGTAAGGGTTTTAAAAAAATAACAATAATTATTATTATTATTATTATAGTCTAATTGTGGTAAGATTTGCTTCCTCAAGTAGATTTCTGTTAAAAATAGAGTGGTAATTCCTGTCCTTATCCCAGTACTCTGCCTGTAGATCCCAACAAAAAGAAATAGATTGTGCGTTGGCCAGGGTTTTCTGTGGAGAAGAGGGGTGGTTACTAGTAGATTGGTTGGAGGAAGGAGGATGTAGGTTTTATCTAGTCCTGGAATACTCTCCAGATACATACAGATTTACCCTTCACTCATAACCATTTTGCTTATTCAGTTTAAGCCATGTGCACTTAGATTATTCTTACTGTTTCCGACACCAATTTTTGTGCCTTTCTTTGCCTTAGTTAGATACTTTAAGGTTACGAACCAATATCTTCATCTTCCATAATACCTAGCACAGTGCCTTGTACAAGATTGGAGGAGTGCTTTTCTCTGCTTGAAATTCCTACAACTAGGTGAAATTATTTTTCTTAGACAATAAAGAAGAAATAACACTTGATTATGCTTTGAGGAATTGTAAAATATATCACTTTTCATACAGCTGCAAGAAAGAACTCATCTCTTCCCAGGTTTGCTATATTATAGAAGAAAGTAAGGAAAACTGAATATTCCCTGAATTTCCTATTAAGGCAGCAACAAAAAAGGCATATTTACTATCCTAAATTATGTCTTTGAATATATCTAATACACTAGTATACTTTTTCTTGTCTTGAAGGAAGAGAAATTGTGCATTTTGGCATTTTACACACAAGTTTAGAGTTCGAGTCACAGAGGGGTTGTGATAGACACAGTGTGAGTTGATCATACAAAAATCAGAGGTGCTTGGCATAGTCACATAACAGACCTGTTCAGGGTATATCACGGGAAAACCTTATCAGAATTTCAGAGCAGGAAGCGTCCTCAGAAGCCATAATTCAAACCATGTATCTGGAGTAGAGCCCCCTTTCCAAGGCAGCTAACAAATGGTTATTCAGCTTGAAGACTTACACCTGGTTTTTATCTAAATCAGTTCCCACATTTTAATGGTCATTGCATCAGATAAGAAAAAAAACAGATTTTTAGTTTATTAACTCTCTTGTCTTTACATCATCTCTTTTTCCCAGAATTAGCTTGTATAAGAAGAAAAAAGGGAGAAAACAGTTCAGCAAATTAACCAATATGTAGAGAGAGTTGGCATTGTCCATGTTGTTTCAAATGCATAGTCTCCTACCTCTGAAAAGAGAAGAAGAAAAGGGAGGCACCTTTTTTTTAACCTCCTTGAAGGGGCCTGGTTATACACTCAGCATTCAATTTAATTTCAGTGTTTCTGATACTGTTCTCTCCATTGTGATCACTGTGCACATTGTTTCCTTGGTTCTGCATACTTCATTTTGCCTCAGTTCCTTTGAGTCTTCTCATGCGTCTCATTGGTATTCATACTTAATATTTCTTTTAGCACAGTCATATTCCACTATATCTTTTTGCCAAAACTTACTCAGTCATGTTCCAAGTGATGAGCATCAACTTTGTTTCCAGGTCTTTGCTACTCCAAAAGAGATTGTTCTCGATATTGTGGTGTATTGTAGGACTTGAGTTTTTAATCATTGACTTACTGGGAAGTAGTAAATGCCTAGCATCTCTTGTTATTGAGTCATTTAATTGAAATCGCTCCAAATTATACAGCAGACATTTTCAGAATTTGTACTTGAAAAACATTAAATATTGTGTTTATTTTGTTTTTGTTTTCATTTGCAGAATATTTCTTAAGTTCTGCTAACTCTCATCAGGAAGCTGTGGAACAAACAATTATGGCTCTTCAGATGGATAGTGACAGCGATGTCAAATATTTTGCAAGCATTCACCCTTCCAATACCAAAATTGCTGAAGATGCTATGAGTACAGCTTCTTCAACTTATTAAAGAGCCCAAGTCTCATTGTCTCTTCTGCTTAAAACTCCACAAGTGCTCCTCACATGGATGATCTGGGACAGCCTTTTCTGAAGGAGGAAAGATCTCCCTCTCTTGCCAGACTTACTACAGGTGCCAGTTACCTACACCTGATGCCAGGGATCTTAAGAGTCAAGTGAAAGTATGGTAAACTATCTCATCTTGACTTTAGGAAATACTAATTTCTCAGAGGATTATACTTGTCACCGAAGCCTTAAATCCTTCTGTCTTCCTGAATGAATGAAACTTGAATTGGCAGAGCATTTTGGAAGGGATGACAGTCCCATAAACCTGCATTGTTTTCTCCTCAGGAGTTAACTTAGCAAGTTTTACTTTAGCAACAAGTAGATGATATTCTCATAGCCATAAAGGCAGATGTGTTGTAACAGGATGTAAAAGAGACCTCCAGTATTAGCTCTAAAAATATTTTATCCGGGCAAGGACCTGATTTGGGTGCTGTGGCTTGCTGCCTGGCCCTATCCTGAGTAAGTGTGAATAGTTTTTGATGTGTGTAAATTGGGAAACTAGAAATTTTTGGATTTCTCTTAAGGGCTTGATGCTAACACTAAACTAGAATCTGATTTTAACTTTTAAATGCAGCATATTGCTGTATTCATTAGCAGAAACCTTTGCTGAATACCTATGTCCTATTTTTTTTCATGCTGGTCATGACCTGAAGGAAATTTATTAGCACGTGTACTATATGTCAGGTATTTTTAACTTGATCATGATCAGCTCTGAGGTGCAACTTTTTTCTTCACATACTGTACATATCTGTGACCACTCTTGGGAGTGCTACAGTCTTTAATCATGTTGTTTAAAACTGTTGTTGTGACACAAGTTGTTCTCCACTTGTCCAAATAAAATTTATTAATAAGATGTACATACTTTTGGCTGGTTTTAGACACTTGGAAATAAATGTGATTGATGGTCTGTATTTATGATTTAGTTCAATATGGGGAACTAGATGATTAAAAATTTTATTTGTTTTAAGTAGTTTAGTATTTTCTCCAAGACTTTGAAAATTTACAGTGAACACATAATACTATTCTTTGTCCTTCAGTATTTCTGGCAGCCCAGCAGTGGGCATCACTGGAATCTTAACCTTCTATCCCAGACTCTAGGGTAGTCCTAAAGAGTACAGATTGGAAAAGTTGAATGTTTTCTGTTTTCTTTTCCTTAAGGGACTTGGGGCTTCTAGTTTGAAGAACCCAGCTTAGGAGGGCCAGGGTTCTGGCTTTCCCCATCCTACAGGAAGTGCTAAGGAACAATGGAAACAAGACAGAGCAGGTCCTTGGGGGTTGCCTAATTATTGATCCTCACTGTTGGAATGGTTGAAAGGTTCCTCAGATGATTTGGAAAACATACAAGGAGAGGAGTATGTAGATATTCCTGTACACACAGCTAAATCGCAAGGCTTCATCTGATTACTAACCTGTCTTCCCTCATTTTTAATTTTTGATCCAACTAATTACTAGTTTTTGACATTTAATTCATTTTCTAAAGCTTATTTATTGTTAACATTTTCCCCCAACTAAGTCATACAAATCTCACAATCAGTCTCATGGGGAGACAGCATGCAAAATCACAAAGAAGGGAGGAATTGGGAAAGACCTCCTGCACAAGGTGACATGGCATTTGAACTGAGTTTTGAAAGAACCCAGGAGGGTGGGGGTAGAGGAAAGAAAATTTAAAACTCATGTTTTCAATTCTGGGCTGTTACTAGCAACCATATATAAATGTAAAGAATTTCATTGCTGAATTTTTGTTCTGCTATTTTTAGACTTACTAGTATTTTTTTTATGGAACATCTTGAAATACCTGCTTTGTTTTTAATGCCCAAATGCAAATCCTTAAAGGCCTTTCAGTTAAACCAATACAATCAATATGTCAAAGATCTGCCAAACAATGGATAGCCTTGATTGAGAGGCAGGCAGTATGCCTGGGAAAAGCAGTCATTTGGAATCATGAACACTTGGGTTCAAATTCTGCTTCTGCTTAAAATAACTTAATTTTGGACAAGTTGATTTTTCACCCCCAGCCTGGGCTTTTTTTCCCTCTATAAAATGAGAAGATTGGACTAGATCTTTTAGGATCTCTTCCTTTATCTGTGATCTTATTTGTAAAGTTAACCCTTGTTTGGAAGCAAACACACTTGAAATGAGAGGCTTTTAAAAGGATAGTCCCTTTGTCACATGTGCCCTAAAGACAACTAGCCAGATGTGACTTGCTCTCCTTTTTTCAGGCATGTTATGGGGAAACAGGAGCTGAGCTGAACATGGGGAACAGGAGCTGAACTCCTGAAGACAGCAAAGGGTTTTGGAACCGAATGTAGCCTCTGATCAGTCAGGATCAGTTTAAGCAAGAAAATTCTGGCTTCCAGCAACAACAGCAACAGCAGCAGCAAGAGGCTGGGTGGTGAAAAGAGATAAGGTAGAAAAAATGAAAACAACATTCCTCATGAATTGTCATGAGGTGGGGGGGGGGGAACAAACAGCAAACTTATTTGTACTACCCTATCTCAGTATTAACATGAGAGAATAGAGGGATTACAGCTACTGCTTCTCATATACTTTCTAAAATTTAGCTGATTGTTGACCCTGGGGACCAGCTTTGAGGTTACTTTTTTAAAATTTCTGAGAAATCATTTATTTCATTTAAATCAGTGAATTTGGAAAATTCTGACAGCTCCATGTAACCTTGAGTAGCTAGCACTTTAATCCAAATCATATAGGCAGGATAACAAACTTGAAAAGTTGTTTTAGAATATAAATATATGTGTGAATATACACTTAAGCTTTGTTATATAAAAAGCTTACCAGCCCTGTAACCTTATGAAATGAACCTTTATTAATGAAGCCAAATTTCCTGAACCTCTCCTTGGTTTCTGGCAAAGTGAGGGGAGACCTTCTTATATATGACAGAGTACTTGGGCCCCCAGAAGGTTTCCTGGTCTTTTTGCTGTTTTTTCAAAGACCACTGAGTCCATAAGAGTACTTCAGGTAAATCTTTCACTTTGCAGAATTCAGCCCCAAGCTGTTCTTGGCCCATTTGGCACACAGAGGATCCTAGGAGCAAAGATATTTGACAGCGCGCCCTTGGGGAAGAGGGGAGAGATGATGGGGATTTAACCGACTGGATCCAGGAAAAATTGACGTTACTTGAGTCCTCAAACATGCCAGAATGTTTCCTTATATTGTCATGCTCTCAAAGAGCAAGTTACAATAGAAGAGTTGGGAAAGGAAAATCCATTCTAGCTCAGAACAAAATATCTTTAAAAATCGGTAACTGACTGATTCAAACTGAAGGGAAATGAGTTATTTCCTCAGTTCTTCAAGAACAAGGCTTTTGGAATTCTATGTCCTAGCAGATGCTTAGTTCTTAGAGGTGCCTGGCCTTAGAGGTGATACTTTTTTTTTTCCATTTAAGCTAGGCAACCCACTCAAGATAAAGAGAATGGCATCAAAAAAATGATAACTAAAATAATAGAGAAGAATTTAGGGTGGCACAGGAAGCACATTGCCAACTGATGGGGTCTTAGACCAAGCTTTTTTAAGTCACTTTGGCCAAATCAAGTCTGTCTTGCCAAGCTTTCCTCCTCCCACTTTGACTCACTAATGCTGGAGGCAGGTTTTGTTGCTAAAGCAAAGATTCCTCTACCAGTGATGGTGAAGCTTTTAGGGACCCCATGCTATGTCCCACCCTATCCAACCCAATGCCCCCTCCTGCCGCCACGGGAACCTGCCCCTGCATCTAGCCACGCCTCCTTATTGGGCTGCACTCCACATGGGTGGGAGCAGGGGACAGAGGGATCACAGTTAGCCTTTGGGTGGCAAGGTCACCCCCCCACCCCCAGACTGGTGGGGAAGGAAGTGGGGTGTGGGGCCAGGAATGGTGGCAGGAGAGGAACCCCCCCCCTCCCCTGCAGCCCCAAGTCCTAGACAGGGGAGGGAGAAACGGAGGGATATAAGTACAAAGGGACAGGATGGCAGGGTAGAGAAGGGGAGTAGAGGAGTTCCACCTGAGGCCTTCTGCTATTCTAGTAACTAACTGCTGGGTATGGCACACATGCCCAGAGGTCTCTGCATGCCATCTCTGACACACATGCCATAGATTCACCATCATGGGTCTATACTAACATCCTGAAAGACTTAAGAATATGGGTGAAGCAGTGTTAAGGGTAAATTTAGGGTTGAGACCGAATATATTTAGTTAGTTGCCAGGGATTTAAATTCTAAATCCCAGTGAAATACTCATGTCAGAATGGAATTTTATGATGGTTTATTTATAATAGAAAGAAGAAAATCAAGAATGAGAGGGGAGAAGGGAATTCAATGGAAGGGGAAGAAATACCCTTATTTTAGCTCAATTCTGATCAAAATAAGCAAAATTGGAGGGGCAAAAAAGCTGGCGGGGGGCACCTGGGTGGCTCAGTGAATTGAGAGCCAAGTTGGGTTCAAATCTGGCCTCAGATCCTTCCCAGCTGTGTGACCCTGGGCAAGTCACTTGACCCCCATTGCCTAGACCTTACCATTCTTCTGCCTTAGAACCAATACACAGTATTGATTCTAAGATGGAAGGTAAAGGTTAAAAAAAAAAAGCAAAACTGAATGACAAAACACTTAAGTATCCCACCTTTGCAATTGTCCTTGTGAGATACTACATACTAACTGGACTATAGAAGCAAAAAAACAATGAACTTGATCTTGAAACACACGTCTAAGCAACATCACTTCCTTTCTCAAAAATCATTGGCTTTGGTTAACACAATTCCACCAACTTACTCTAGAAAGATCTCCTTTCTTGTCCTCTCTTCTACTCCCTCCATTCCAGCCAAACCAGCATGTTCCATCTTACCCTCATGCTCCCTATACTTGTATCACATTTCCTACATAGCCTGTGATAAGTGTCCATAGTTGTTAGTGTTATTAAATTAGATGATTGTATCCACCCCCACACCCCCAAGAATAATAAGCTTCTTTAGGATGGAAGACTGTTGCTTTGTATACACTCATCATATCAGTCACAAATGCAAATGTTCAACAGAAATGCTGTTAGGTTAGTGCAAGTTTATCACACATTCCCTCAAAAATCAACTGTGGTATAAAGAACACTAAGGATGGGTTCACAGTGGGTATTTATTACCACCAATTCCATTTTCACTTAAATCATTTCAGCACAAAGCAAAATAATCTATATCACTTCGTTCTAATGTAGTTGTCTTTTCTCTAGGTTATTCCATTAATTCTTCACATGCCCTGGTTAGAATCACTGACCCCATAGTATTTCTTTTCATCTGTCAGAAGATCCAGGCATTTGCTGAGACTAAAATGAGAGTTGGAAAGCATGAAGGATCAAAACTAGGACTTTTATTTCCCAGGGAAGAAAAATCCTCAATTGCCCTTATTTGGTTTAAATAACAGAACAAGGCACCAAACTCTCCAATTCTTCTGAGTTTGTAACAAAGCCAGAAACAGCGTCCTCATTACTACCTGCTGGACAAGACTGAAAAGAAACAATTATCCAAAACTCCAGAGAGAAAGAAGTATTTTCAGTCAGAACTGGGGTCAGTTCTAGGCATTTCCTGATTGGTTTGTAACATCACAATTGGTAGGTTGTATCCTTCATGTTCTAATTCAGCATGGTGATCTAGTCTAGTTTCAGTCCTGAGGTTTCATTTCAAATCCTGGCAAAGTCCTTATTCTGGGATATGACCCCTTCAGAGGCACCAACTCGCACAACACATTTGTACCTTGTATTTTTTTGTTCGTTGTGGAAGACTTCTAGGGAAAAATGATTTATGTACATGTAGATTTGGGAGTTTATTTGTAAAATTTAATCAGACCAGAAAATCTTCCCCCTTTGGATTCTCCAAAAGTGGTCTGAAACATTAGAGCAGGAGTTCTTAACCTGGGATCCCTGGATATTTCAGAAGGTCCCTGAATCTGACTGGGGAAATATGTTTCCTTTATAATTTTATGTATTGTTTTCAATATCATTAAAATCAAAATATCAAGCAGTACTTTAACATTTTTTCCTAAGTTGTAACTTGTAAAAATCTGTAAGCTTTTTTTGTCTAGGGTTACATAAGATCAAAAGAAACCAAAGCTAAACTTTTATTCAAAGCCAATCTATTTGCATGATTATTTTGGTAATTAATGGTAAACTTGGAGTAAGTTCATTCAGTGCATAAGTTTAAAAGAAAGTACCTATAGGTCCCATTTACAAGCTGATGGATACTTAACTTTCAGAGCCAGAGAAGAGTAATAGCAGTGATGGTGAACCATTTAGAAACAGTGCTAAAACACCATGCCTCATGTGAGCCTCCCTGCCTTACCCGAAACAGGGGAGGAAGCGCTCCCATTGGGCTGCTGAGAGTGGGGGGCAGGTCATGTGAGAAATGTCCTCAGGCACAGTGGCAAAGAGGGGAGCAGCCCACTCTGGCACATGTGCCATAGGTTTGCTAACACAAGTATACAGTAACTTTTTACCAAAAAATTGGTTGGCTTCCAATTTTTGTTACCAAAAACATACCTTGTTAGCTCCCTTGGTTAATACCCAAGATCATGGTGCCAGCCCCACATAAGCCTGTTAGTTTCATAGAAAATCTGTTTCATGTCTGTATCTATACACCTAACTGCAGCCTTTAGGCCAATGCAAATAGAAGCTCTTGGTCACAGAGAACTGACAAAACTGTCACCAGGACTGAAAACAGTTAAGTATAATTGGATCACATACACAGCTTTACATGTGAATGGCTAGACTCTCGAAAATGGGTTTTACGCTCCCTACAGTTTGAAACAGGTGGCACTACTGGATGAAGAGAGACTGCCTCGAACACATACAGGCTGTGAGATCCTGGGCAAAGTCACCTGACTCATCATTTCAGGATTGCAGGTGACTCTCTTAAGACTGAAGCTGCAGAAGAGGTGACATCTGCAGTGAGAGTGGGGCAAAGTTTGCTCCTAAGGAGTTCTCTACACCAGTGAAATCACAGGTCCAGCCCCTTCCCACCCACAGCACACAAACCAACACCACCATCCCCCCACTCCCCCCAAAAATCTTAGATCACATGACCTCATCCTCTCTCTGGCCACAAGATACTTACCCCCCCCCCCCCAAATGAGCAGTTATTTGCAGAAAAGTAAAGAAACTGGATACTTTTTTTTTTTCCCAAATGGCTGCTTGAATTTATTTGCTTGATGCTTAATGGTCCTGGCACAAAATAAAAGTTAGCCAATATTAAGAGAATGGAAACACTGATTTAAAAAATAACAGCTTGATAGAAATTAGTGTTTACACAAACAAAAAAGTAATCTTAAATATTTTTGCCAGCAAATAGAAGATGAATGTGACAGGACACCAAGAAGGTTTTACACATTTACGTTCATCACCTGACCATATTTTAGTCACCATAATATCTTCTCTCCAGATTTTAAAAAAATAGTTATGTTGTTTTCTATAACATATCAAAGCTTTTTTTTTTTGTACAAAATCAAATAGTGGCCAACAATTCACAACAGTGCAATAGGTAGAGGAGGATACAACCACATCCAAGAGGTGCTGAAAATAAATACTCAAAATTCTAGGGTATAAAGATTACCAATGTTCTTGGGGTTCGTTTTCATTGTCATATGTTGAATACTTGACAAATTTCATGGATATCATTTAGTCTGAGAGATAAGAATATTCAAACAGAAAATGGCCCAAGAAGACAGGCGTTCGGGAAATATCACTGCTTTTAGGTATAAACCTCAATGAATCAAGAAGGAAAAGAGCATAGCAACTATTAAAAAGTAATGTTTTTCTATTGCTGAATCCTATCAAATGGGAGGCTATAAATCAGGCTCACTTGAAAGATAGAATTTAACATTTTGTTTGAGTATATGGCTTAACCAGGCAAAGAGAACATTACATTCTAGCCTAAGCAAGCAATAGAAACCCACCTTTTAGCAAAAGATCAGTCACATTAAAGATTTACCCATTTCTGTGTGGAAAGGAATTAGGAGGAGGCAAATGCCTCCAAACAGCTTCATGGAAAAGTTACAAATAACATGAAGGTACATGTTGATTAATAATGATGTGGCCAAAATTAGCAACAAGTGGGCCTATCCTCACTTTCTGTTCTTTTTGGCTCGTGCTGCCAAACAGTTCTGATATGAGAGCATTAAGGGCCATCACATCCGTCTTACTGGGACGAAACCATGCAGTTCTGGTGTGGTGTGGTATAAATTTATTTTTATGTAGTTTAGAATTGCAAAGTTAGAATTTATACTAAGGATATATAAAAGTACCAATTAGCCCAAGCCATTCTTGTCCATCATGAAAGGTCAGATGGCACCCCCATTATGCACCAAAAAGGTATAAAAGGCACAAGCAAAAGTGACTTAAGTAAGCAGAAATCATGATGGGTGAAACAATAGATCAATTCACAAGGCAGATACAGTAATTCATTTCGGATTTGTTTTCCCCTGAAAAGAGAGATCGGGCCTCCAATTCTGTAGTGAAAACAAAAGAACATTTTTGGTTTAAAAAAGTCAAACTATTCTCGAGAATTAAAGTTTTGAGGTTTTTCTTATGTGAACTGAAGCAAATTAATCTTCAAATAAGCTAACTATCTGGAAAACACATCTGTCCCCTCCAAGCCTGAAAAAGCTTTCACCGCTTTATACACTCATATGTAACCTGAGCCTGATGGGTAGAATTCATACATATGAAAGAGACACGCGTCCCAGGATTAAAAGATGTCTTTACATAATGTACACCAGAAGAGATGCGTGCACTTTATTCTCAGCATTACAGTAAATTGCACAGTCCTTGTTAAGTCCAGTAGATTTTGTTGGTGCCCTGCACACAAGCTGATCAGATGGGTGTCTCCTTCCGGTCTTTGCTGGGCGATGGCTTCACTTGCTCCTTGACTGCCTTTGGCTGCTGCTCTTTTGCTGCTTTTGTGTCAGGGACACTGTCTCTCTGCTGCTGAGGCCCGCCCCCACGCTTTTCTGGCTCTTCGTCTTCCTGCACCTGCTGCTCAGATTTTGCTCGCTGCATCTGAAGCAGTCGAAGCTGCACTCGAAGTTCAATGATGGCCTCTCGCTCTTCATGAATCGCTTGGTTCAGATGATTGTTCTTTATCTTTACCAATAACAGAAAGAACAGTGTTAATTAAGCAGTGAAGGCAAAAAAAATGGTTTCTCAATGGCAAAGAAATAGGATACAGTGGTCTCCTTGATTCAATAAGTTCAACTAGGGAAGAAAAAAAATACTGCTTCTTTCGGTGGTTCCAGACTTAGATTTAAAGAAACACACCAATGTTTACTTGGAGCCTCAGCCACGTAAGCATTTCTTGACTGACCACAGAACATAATCCTGGTGAGAAAGACATGAGTTTGGATCAAAACCTTTATGATTGCTTTGTCTTATATTTAATGTACAACTGACAACTATTGTCAACTAACTCTAGGTCATTTATAGCAAGCATAGGAGCTCCCCACCCATCATCCATATCTGGTTTTAGAATACATTTTTATACCCAAGAAATTGATTTATTGGGGCATATGAAGCACTTGATGCAAAGGAATCTCAAGAAGTGCCTCAGACCTGCTCAAAATCCACTCTGCAGCAGGAAGTGCAGAAAGTATTTCAGATGTTTGGTAAGTAAACAAGAGTGGGTTTGTTTTTTGAATGGTAAAACAAGGCAGAAACTTCCTTTCCAGCTACTACCTGGTACATTCACTTCTGGTCTCAGATACTTCCTAACTGTAAGAGGCAGGGCAACCTCTTGGCTCCAGTTTCTGCAAAATAATGGCAGCACTTCCCTCAGAATTGTCATGAGGATCAAATGAAATTATACATGTAAAGTGCTTTTGGACATCTTAAGGCACTACATAAATTATAGGCAGCTATTAATACTACTAAAATTTCCCTGGAGATACAGCGTACACTAGAGTGGTGTGGTTTAAACATCCTTTCCTGGAGTTGAGACATGGTTTTTGAGGGAATAAAAAAATTGTCCAACCTCTTCGCCCCATAATCATTCTTGTGATTGTCTCATTTTTAGTTCACCTTTCTGAAAGGGAAAAGAATTCTGTGATGATAAAATACTATGAGGCTTCAAGCCAACTTGTGTTGAAAATGTTATTTAAGGGGACGAAGAGGAGGAAAAACAGATCTGACCTCTACATGGCCATAAGGCAACACAGGCTTGAGTAGAAGGTTAGTGATGTATTTGGAGCAGCTCTGCCCCTTGGACCAACTGCTTCATTTTTCAGACTCTTAAGCTTCCCTCATTTTACAGCTAAGAATATCGAAGAGACCTCCAGCTCTATATCTATGATCCTACAAGCTGTTCAATCTAAATCAAGCCTTCCCTCTTATTCTCAGTCAAGTATAGGAAGGTGGGATATTTAACAGGCCCTCAGTCTCTGCAAAAATGCCTTTTCTTTCTAGGAGTATGAGAACTATAAAAAGAGTGGCTAGAAGAACAAAAGATCAAGAAAATCAAAAGAACTAATGAAAAAAATGTGGAGGGGAGCCTAGCAGTACCAGATCTAAAATTGTATTATAAAGCAGTAGTCATCAAAACAATATGGTACTGGCTAAGAAACAGAAGGGAGGATTGGTGGAATAGGCTCAGGGAAAATGCCCTCAGCAAGAAAGTCTATGATAAACCCAAAGATCCCAGCTTTTGGGACAAGAACCCACTGTTTCACAAAAACTGCTGGGAAAATTGGAAAACAGTATGGGAGAGATTAGGTTTAGATCAACATCTCACACCCTGCACCAAGATAAATTCAGAATGGGTGAATGACAAAAAGAAGGAAACTAAGTAAATTAGGTGAACACAGAATAGTATACTTCTCAGATCTGTGGGAAAGGAAAGAATTTAAGACCAAGCAAGAGACAGAGAATATTACAGAAATGAATAAACCAATGCAACCAAAAATAGAAGAGAAGCAACAAATTGGGGGAAAATCTTTAACAAAAATCTCTAACAAAGGTCTAATTTCTCAAATATGTAAGGAGCTAAATCACTTGTACAAAAAAGCAAGGCATTCCCCAATTGATAAATGGACAAGGTCAATTTTCAGATAAAGAAATCAAAACTATCAATAAGCACATTAAAAAGTATTCTAAATCTCTCATAATGCAAATCAAAACAACTCTGAGGTACCACCTCACACCTAGCAGATTGGCTAATATGACAGCAAAGGAAAGTAATAAATGTTGGAGGGGATGTGGCAAAATTGGGACATTGCTGGTGGTGTTGTGAATTGATTCAACCATTCTGGAAGGCAATTTGGAATTATGCCCAAAGGGCTTTAAAAGACTGTCTGCCCTTTGATCCAGCCATACCACTTCTGGGTTTATACCCCAGAGATAAGGAAAACTATGTATACAAAAATATTTATAGCCATGCTCTTTGTAGTGGCAAAAAATTGCAAAATGAGGGGGTGTGCCTTGATTGGAGAATGGCTGAACAAATTGTGATATCTGTTGGTGATGGAACATTATTGTGTTGAAGGGAATCAATGAACTGGAGGAATTCCATGTGAACTGGAATGACCTCCAGGAAGTGATGCAGAGCAAAAGGAGCAGAACCAGGAAAACATCGTACACAGAGATTGATACACTGTGGCACAACTGAATGTAATGGACTTCTCTACTAGCAGCAATGCAGTGATCCAAAACATTTCTGAGGGACTTGTGAGAAAGAACCCTATCTACATCCAGAGCAAGAACTGTGGGGAAAGAAACACAGAAGAAAAACAACTGCTTGATCATATGGTTCAATGGAGACATGATTGGGGATGTAGATGCTAAATGATCACTCTAGTGCAACTATCAATAATATGGAAATGGGTCTTGATCAATGACACATGTAAACCAGTGGAATTGCGGGTCAGCTTCAGGAGGGGGGAGGAAAAGAACATGAATCATGTAACCCTGGAAAAATATTCTTTAAAAAAAAATACACACACACACACACTAACTCATGTCAATTAAACATATATATATATATATATATATATATGAAAAGTGTGGCTAGAGCAGTGGCTCTCAACCCTTCTAATGCTGTGACCCCTCATGTTGCAGTGACCCCAAACCAAAAAATTATTTTGGTGGGTACTTCAAAACTGTAATTTTGCTAGTTATGATTCGGAATGTAAATACCTGATATGCATTATGTATTCTCATTGCTACAAATTGAGAGGTTGAGAACTGCTGGGCTAGAGAATGGGAAATGTGTAGGAGTAAGTTGCTATATGGCTGTTGTCCCCCCAATACACTGTTTCTCAGTTCATCGCTGCCCAGATATGATGGAACATCCTCTGAGCTAGCAGGAACCTCACAGGCCAATCAATCTGATAAAGAATTCCTTCTACAACATCCCAAATTCAACAGGTATCATTGAGATTTCTACTTTGTTTTAAACACTCCAATAGGCATGGTACATACAAAGAACAAAAATTCCTATTCTGACATTTTATTAGAACAAAAGACAAGATATAAATGGAAGGCTCAAACCTAGATGATGGTACTTGAGCTAAGTCTTAAATAGTTAGGGATTTCTGGAGGAGAAAGGAAAAGCCTCCCAGGTACAGAGGGGAAAGACTATGGAAAAGCAATCAGGAGATGGAAAGTTCATGTATGGTGTGTGGATGAGTAAATTGAAGAAAACCTACAAACAGAAGCAATGGATGAAGGTTTGCAGAAGCTGTCAGTCAAGGAGCATTCTGGAAGAGAATGTGACTGGAAGGAGACTGTTAAAAGGAAACATCCAAACTGTTGGAAGGACTGAGATGATCCTCTTCTTACTGATTTCTCTCTATTGTTTCAGAAAGTGAATCAAAGATCCTCAACCCTGCTGGCCACATCCTTCATTCAAGACTACAATATTATTCTCAATTTAGGATTATTTAAGATCAGGGAAACCCCAAACCCACTCTCCTATTCAATTTCCTTTTCCTCCCCCTTCCTTAAATAAGCCCCTTGTTCCAACCATTTAAAGAGTGAATTATCAATTAGACATATTAGGAAACTTACTCTGAACTGAATTCTAGTTTGTCACCAACTGAAGAGATTTAACTGAAGTGGGAGGGAGACAAAGGGAGGGTGGCAGATCTGATTCCTCATTACCATAGTCCTTAAAGAACAACTATCTAATACAATGGGGAACAGTTAGGTCTGGATAAAACTTGCATCATATACATTGTATTTTAGGCTGGAGGCAATAAGGAACCAATGAAATTTCTTGAGCGCAGTGACATAGCCAGATTTTTACTTCAGGAATATCAATTAAGCAGCTATGAAGAGTGGACTAGAAAGGGCAGAAACTGGAGGCAGGCTAATTGGACTAATTGCCCAATAGTCCTGGAAAGAAGTGATGCACTAGATTAGAGTGGCAACCTTGTGAGTGGAGAGAAAAGGAGTGGATGTAATATATATTGCTATGGCAAAATCAATAAAACAAGGCAGGTAATTGGATCTGATGGTAAAATGAAAATGAATAAAAGTTGATCCAATGACTAGAAGAATGCTGGTATCCTCAACAGAAATCAAGAAGTCAGGAAAAGGGATGTGTTTGGCATCAGGAGAGAAAAGGTGGGGAGATACTGAGATACTGAGTAGATATACTGGACTTGGCCTATGGGTTATCCAGGTATAGCTGTCCAGTAGGCAATTGGCAAGGCAGATGATGCCCAACAAATGGACACCCAGCCTTCACTGTAAAGACCGACAGTGAAGGAGAACCACAAACTTTATTCTAATCTTGAATAGCTGGTACAATGGATAGTCAGTCTTAGAGCCAAGAAGACTTGAGTTCAAGTCTAGCCCCTAACAGGCTGGCTGGCTGTGACCCCACTCTAAATTGATGCTCTAAGGCAACTCTCCAAGATTTCAAATTGCAGAGAAGGTAGTTACCTTGAAAACATTGATCCAGTCCCTCATCCTATCCCTTTCTAATCATTACAACTTTTTCCTTACATTAAAACTTAAACTTGTATCTCTGTAACTTGTAGCCAGTGCTCTGGAAGCACCTGGAAAGGAAAATAAGTCCATTCCTGCTTCCATAGGACATTCAGAAGAGAGTAGTTCTCTTCTCCAAGCTAGGAGCTGCAGTTCCTTCAATCAGTTTTCTTATTTCATGAACTCAAGGTCTTTCATCATCTGGTCATTCTCCAACTTGATCAACATTCTTCTCAAAATATACCCAGAACTGAATACCTAGATATAGTCTAACTAGGGCAGAGCTGAGTAAGTGTATCATCCATAATGCTCTGGATAATGAGGCCTGAGGTGGCATTAGCTGACTTGACTCTGGTCTAAAACTGGTGACTCACTTTGAACTTTCAGTCCACTAAAACCTCCAGGGCTTTGGGAAATGTAACTGGAATCATAAAATTCCAGGTTACTTAGTCCAACATTCCTTCACTTCATAGAGGAGGAAACTAATGTCCAATGTTCTTATTAGGGTCATAACCATCCTGTTGACAGGTTACCTTAGAAAGGTCTTCCTTAAGTTTAGATGGAAAAAAATTGGGTCTTTATGCAGATATTCTTTTTTTTCTGAGGGCTCATTTTAGCCAGCTTAAATGGTAGGCCAAAAAGATTTCAGCTAGCTGCCACTGTGGAGACATTCACCTGTCCAAAGAAAAAAGCCTAATATTTCATAAGTGGTTTATCAATTGCTGAAGGATGTGACTAGAGATTTTTCATGAATATCCCATGTCTAAGAACTAAGATGGAAGAAAAAAACTTCCCCAAGCAAATGTGTTGTTCATAACATTCAATTTCCAAAATTAGGACAGAGACTTTTTTCAGAAACAATTTCTCACCTCAAGCTCTTCATTCTGTCTCTGTAAGTCTTCAAGAATGACCTGTAGCTCCTCTTCATCCTCACTCTCACTCTCACTCTCAGAGGAATATTCCTCTGTTTCACTCCGGCCATGCTGCTGACGACTAGAATGGTAAAGGGGATAACAAGTTTCATGTACCAGTGCAAAAAGACGTTTGCCTGTGGTTTGGTGCCGTCAATACTGATTAGGTACCTAAAATGGTACCACTTTTATTAATGGTGCTTGAATTCAAGCACCATTAATAAAAGTGGTACCATTTTAGGCAAAGGGAAAGCTGAATGAGGGTTAATATGAAGATTTTTGGGCTTTTGTTTTGTTTTAAGTAGGGAAGGAAAATGATAAGGCATAAAAATCCTCAGATTACAGACACAATGGTCAGAAATTATGGCAAGCCTTAGGAGAAGGATGGGGAGGAGAAGGAGTTGTTAAGGTAATATTTTTGGAGCTTTCCCAGTCTCTTCCTTACCTTTGAATTTCAGCAATTTCTGCTCTGAGACGTTCTATCTCTTCTTTTTCTGAAGCAATCTGTCTCCGGAGGAATTGTTCCATGGCTAGGAGCTCTTCTTGTTCAGTCAGAATCTCATTTTCCTAAAACAACAACAAAAAAAAACACAAAAACTCTCTGAGGAGGTCCTGAATTTTTCATAGAAGACTCTATAAAATCCAACATTCCTTTTTTTAAAATTTTTATTTAATTAGTCAATTTAGAACATTTTTCCTTGGTTATAAGAATCATATTCTTTCCTTCCTCTCTCCCCATCCCTTCCCATAGCCTTCCCATAGTAATAGAAGTCCATTACATTCGATTGTACCACAGTGTTTCCATTTCTGTGTTAAATGTTCTCTTGGTTCTGCTCCTTTCCCTCTGCATCAATTCCTGGAGGTCATTCCAGGAGAACAAGTAAATTTAAATCAACAAAGAGACCAGTATTTCAATGGGAACTATGGGCCTACTTTTGGCTAATGAGATAGTCAATGTCCAGTTTCATATTTGTCACTGCTAGCCATAACAAGTGATGCAAGTGTGCATCAGTTAGTCTAGATCTGGTTGGAGATTTTAGATGTTTCATTATGGAAAAAGGCTATTCACAGACATAAGTGCTGCCAAAGATGGTTGCCATTTTGAATGCATGGTTCCTGAGATTAGGATATGTCTCAGAGGGGAGAGATGCATAGAAATTAGGCAAGCTGCTTAACTTGAATGCATCTTTCAGAGAGTCACAATTCTGCAGTTCAACCAGTTCCACTTGGTAAATTGTACTCACATTTTCAATGTCAATAGAAAATGGGTTATGGAAAAGCTATATGTCCTGTTCTTTAAATCTGAATTGGAACTCCTTTTGCAACTTTTCCAGTGAATCCATACATGTTCTTTTGGGAATGCAATCAAGGGTTTTTCCACTAACAGATTTTGAGTTAAGGGGAGATGGCAGAAATTTTCCTCCTTCACTTGTTTGATAAGAAAGTCTAATTTCATTTCAAATGCTTTCACATGTGATTGCATATCACAGATGAGCTTCCCTTTTCCTTGAAGTTGCACATTGAAGCTGTTGAGTAGCTCTGTTACATCTGTCAGAAAGGCAAGGTGTCATTTCCATTCTGCATCATTTAGCTCTGGTACTTCTTTGTTTTTTGAAAGCATAAAAGCTGTAATCTGTGGAAGTAAGTCATAGAAATGTCTCAAAACTCTCCCTCAACTCAGCCAATGGACTTCTGTATGGCACAGAACATCTTCATAGGCAACATTTAGAGCTCAGACAGAAATTTCTGAAATTGTCTGTAGTTTAATGCATTAGCTCTAATGATTAACACAAGATACCACAATTTTCATAACAGAGTCCCACTTCAGTGACTTACTACATAGCAGCTCTTGTTGGCAGATGAGAATGGCTAGGTTTGTCCATCTCTTGGTTAATGTGAGCAATTACTCCTTTCTTAGACCCCACCTTGCTAGGAGCACCATCAGTTGTCACACTGGCTAGTTTAGCTCAGTCCAGCTCCAAATCCTTCACAGTTTGGGAAACCTTTTCATTGATATACTCTCCTATAGTTGTTCCTTTGATGCTTTGCAGTGCAGCAAGCTCTTCTGTGACTTTGAAATTGTCATTCATCCCACGAATAAAAATTAGAAGTTGTGCAGAATCATGAACATCATTGCTCCCGTCAAGTGCCAAGGAAAAATAGGAAAGTTTTCTTGTGGAGTTTTGCAAATGCTGATGCAAATTGTCTCCCATTTCTTCAATCCTTTGTGTAATTATAGATCCTGCAAGACTAACTGTACCAAATAAGTCTGCCTTTCCTGGACACATCTCTTTAGCAACAGAAAGAAGGCACTTTTTTTTTTTTAACCCTTGGCAATGGGGGTCAAGTCACACAGCTGGGAAGTGTCTGAGGCCAGATTTGAACCTAGGACCTCCCTGGCTCTCAATCCACTGAGCTACCCAGCTGCCCCCAAGAAGGCACTCTTTAACAAATTCTCCCTCCATGAATGGTCTGCCAGTGCATGCTATTAGCTTGGCAATTGAAAACTTGCTCGCAGTGATGAAATATTTAGCTGCTTCTGCTTCACAAAAGTAGTTTGCTGAATTGTCAATTATTTTTCAGTTTTAATATTTTATCTTTTCTCACATCTCCGACCAAACAATCATATTTATCTTTATGTTGAGTTTAATAATGTTGACGCAAACTGTATACCCAGGCACTATATTCTAGCATATCAAACACACAGCTTTTTCCTTGTACTACATGAAAAAGTAATCATAAGTCCACGGTTCTTTGAATATCCTACACTCTGGGTCAATTTTTCTCTTTCTTGACGTCATTGTTTCCTAAGGATTCCAAATTGGTATTAGTAAAATACATACATATAGCTATATATTAGACTGCCCATCAGTGCAGTCTGATCCGTGTCCATCAATGCAGCCTTCCCTGTCCACATCATTTCAGCTTCACCAGTGGCCATATTGGTGGAACTCCACTTTTACCTCAGGCTCACACTAGTGTGGTGCAGGAACCAGCATGATTACAGAGCCAGTTCCTCCACCACCTTTCCAGTTCACAACCCTGTGCAAACCCATGGGTCAGACCCATGCAATCAGATTCCACGGCAGGAAAAAAGAAGGCACCACACTAGTGTGTGTCCTCTTGCAGTCTGTATTTATGGATCTGTAATTATAGATCGTAATACGAAAAACACATGCCTCACTTCCCCCACATAGTATAATGGCCCCTATAACCTCCCTTTGCCCAAAAGTCTCTTCCCACATTACTACACAGTACAATGGTCCCCATACTCCCCTAGATGCACAACATAATGGGTAGGAACCATTATATTGTGCATCTAGGGGAGTATGGGAGCCACTGTACTACCATGTTTCCCCAAAAATAAGACACTGTCATATTAATTTGATCCAAAAAAAAAACAGGGGGTGTCTTATAAAACACCCAGTTGCAGTGGTGGGCTTCTCACAGTAGAGGCCCCACCACTGATGTCACAGGCCAGATCACCGCTATCCGATGCCTATATAGAGTACTGGAGGCGGTGCTGGGCCTGTGACACTGTATACTGCTGTCTGGGATAGCAGAGGCTGCAGCACTGACTTTGATGGGCCTGTCACACCTTGCACAGACCCATCACCACCACCATTATACCAGGCAGCAGTATACACAGTAAAGAATCCCCTTCCCCAAATCACCACTCACCATGCTTTGTGCAGCCACATAATCCTTTGCACGGCGCCTTGTTTTAGAACAAGGCGCCGTGCAAAGGATTATGTCACCAGAAGCAGTACTATGAGTGATGTCGCACTTTGCAGCACCGCCACATACAGTACTCCAGGAGCACAGGATCCGCATCCTGTGCTCCTCTCACAGACCACCAATGAAAGAGGTTCTCCTTCCGGAAGTGAGGTGGGGGTCAGATAAATGGCCTCAGGGGGCCCGCAGGCCATAGTTTGGGGGCCCCTGATTTAGGATCTACATCCCCAATCATATCCCCATTGACCCATGTAATCAAGCAGTTGTTTTTCTTCTGTGTTTCTGCTCCCACAGTTTTTCCTCTGAATGTGGATAGTGTTCTTTCTCATAAGTCCCTCAGAATTGTCCTGGGTCATTGCATTGCTACTAGTAGAAAAGTCTATTACATTTAAGTGTGCCACTGTGTATCCGTCTCTGTATATAATGTTCTCCTGCTTCTGCTCCTCTCACTCTGCATCAATTCCTGGAGGTCATTCCAGTTCACATGGAATTCCTCCAGTTTATTATTCCTTTGAGCACAATAGTATTCCATCACCAACAGATACCACAATTTGTTCAGCCATTCCCCAAATGAAGGGCATCCCCTCATTTTCCAATTTTTTTGCCACCACAAAGAGCTCAGCTACGAATATTCTTGTACAAGTCTTTTTCCTTATTATCTCTATGGGGTTCAAACCCAGCAGTGCTATAGCTGGATCAAAGGGCAGATAGTCTTTTAAAGCCCTTTGGGCATAGTTTCAAATTACCCTCCAGAGTAGTTGGATCAATTCACAACTCCACCAGCATTTATGTCCCAACTTTGCCACATTCCCTCCAATATTCATTACTTTCCTTTGCTGTCATGTAAAATCCAACATTTGTATTTATTTTTTTCTTTTTCTTTTTATAATATTTTATTTGACCATTTCCATGCATTATTCATTAAAGACAAAGATAATTTTCTTTTCCTCCCCCCCACCCCCCATAGCCGACACGTGATTCCACTGGGTATCACATGTATTCTTGATTCGAACCCATTGCCATGTTGTTAATATTTGCATTAGAGTGTTCGTTTAGAGTCTCTCCTCTGGCATGTCCCCTCAACCGCTATAGTCAGGCAGTTGCTTTTCCTTAGTGTTTCTACTCCCACAGTTTGTCCTCTGCTTATGAATAGTGTTTTTTCTCCTAGATCCCTGCAGATTATTCAGGGACATTACACCACCACTAATGGAGAGTCCATTACATTCGATTATACCACAGTGTATTAGTCTCTGTGTACAATGTTCTCCTGGTTCTGCTCCTCTCGCTCTGCATCACTTCCTGGAGGTTGTTCCAGTCTCCATGGAACTTCTCCACTTTATTATTCCTTTTTGCACAATAGTATTCCATCACCAACATATACCACAATTTGTTCAGCCATTCCCCAATTGATGGGCATCCCCTCGTTTTCCAATTTTTGGCCACCACAAAGAGTGCAGCTATGAATATTCTTGTACAAGTATTTTTCCCCATTATCTCTTTGGGGTACAAACCCAGCAGTGCTATGGCTGGATCAAAGGGTAGACATTCTTTTATCGCCCTTTGGGCATAGTTCCAAATTGCCCTCCAGAAAAAATCCAACATTTTTAAAAGAATCCAAAGCTCTAAATTTCCAAGAGCTATAAGGCAACCAACATACAAGAATAAATTCAAGATTGAAGAGATTAGCTCTGCTTCTTTTTAATTTTTTTTTTTTTACTATTCAATCACCCATCCATCTGTGTCAGCAACTTTAAACTTCCTTCTCAAATACCACCTTAGGTCCAAAGTGACATTAGCTACATAAAACCAGTAAGATAATTAGTGGAGGTATAGAAAAGGCTCATAGTGGGTGCTGATTTTCAAAATAAATGAAAATAGGGAGCCTAGGTGGCTCAGTGGATTGAGAGCCAGGCCTAGAGATGGAAGGTTCAAATCTGGCTTCAGACACTTCCTAGCTATGTGACCTTAGGCCACTTAACTCTCACTGCCTAGTCCTTACTGTTCTTCTGTCATGGAACCAATAGAGTTGTTAGTATTGATTGTAAGATGGAAGGTGAGAATTTTTTTTTTAAAGATTATTTTTGGTTTCTACCAAATAAAAACCAGGGTGAACAGAAGTGAGATGGCTAAATCACAGCCAGTTAATACAATGACTGAAATAATTAGTGCTAAATTGGGGAATGGCTGAACAAATTGTAGTATGTGTTGGTGATGTAATATTATTGTACTATATGAAATGATAAGCAAGATGATTTCAGGAAAAGCTGGAAAGATCTGCAGGAATTGATGCAAGCAAAATAAGCAGAACTGGGAGAAAATCGTAACAGCAATACTGGATGATGATTATTTGTGAAAACATGGATCCTCTCAGCAGTGCATTGATCTAAAGACTTATGATGGGGAATACTACACACTTTCAGAGAAAGAGCTGTTGAAGTTTTACATCAGCGTAATTATAGTTTAGTTAGGTATGAGTTTGTTCTTACAACAATGGCCAATATGGAAGTGTGTTTTGCATAACAAAAAAAGTAATTTCTTAAAAATTAGCTCTAAATAAACTTTTTCTGCGTGATTCTCATAGAAGCAATGGTTCTATTTCTTCAGAAGACCTTAGGAATTAATCTTTGGTCTAACTTCCATCAACAAAGATATTTTGAGATTTCTTGAAAACCTTTTTAAAAAACAAGAGTAGGTTAAGAACACATTACAAAAGGGAATATACATCTTACTCTATGCAATCACAAAAACATTGTGTAATTTATGTCACACACTATAATTGTGGAGTAAAGAATATTATCTCAAGACTTGGAAAAAGACTCTGCTTTTGCCCTATACTCATGTTGGTGAAGGCATAGCATGTGTGCCCCAGTGGCATGGAGGGGGCTGCTCCTCTCCACTGCACCCAAGGAAAATTTTTCACATGCCCCGCCCCTCTGCCGAGAAGCCTAATTCGAGCACTTCTCCTCCTGTCCCATCTGGAGTAATGCTTGAAGGTAGATTGAAGGTGTGATTTGGGCATCCAATCTTTAAAAGGTTCACCACTGCTGACCTATACACTTGGACAAAGCAAACTCTAACTCTATACCTACAGTGTGTGAATCTTAAAAACTACTCAGACTGTACTTTAGAAGATTTTATTTAGCTATTCCCTTATTGTAATAATGGAGATACTTGGTCTAACAAGAATCAGGCATGTATTGGTAACTTTTAAAATTACTCCACCCTAATTAGATGTACGTTAGGGGAAGATAAAGTTGTAAACTCCTGATTGAACAACGAAGGTACTTAACTCATACCTTATAGTAAAGCTAGAACCTTAAACTAACTCTATTTTTAGATCTAATACAAAAAGGTGTTAAATACCTACTGTAAAGGTTACATTAATCACAAAAAGGTCAAGTAACTTACAAAAGGCAAGCTTAACAAAGGTGTGAAGTACTCAGAAAATAGACTCTAACCAGAGAAGGTGAGAACTAAAGAGTGATGAGAACTAAGAATGGGCAGTCCTAGAAAAAAGTGCCTGTGATTGGTAGATGTGAAAATTTAGGGGAGGTGACATAAAATTTCTTTAAAAGGAGGGGCAAAAAGTCAGTTCAAGAGATTGAGTTCAGTGGAGGACTGGAACCCAGTTTGGAAACGGCCTCGTGGTGAGTGATAAGACTGACTCCCTTACCCTTAGGCTCAGGGAGGCCAATTTGTCCAAGGCCTTTAACTACTGCCTGGCTCAGCCTGAGCCAGAGCAGTTTAAATTAATTCATATTCTCTCTCATTCTCTCTCTCTTTTCCTCTCTCTCTCTTTTCCTTAATTCCTTCTCTCCATATTAATTAAAATCTCCATAATTCCCAGCTGACTTGGGTATTTCATTATTTGGGAATTTTCCCTGGTGACCAATTAATCAGATTTTAAGTCAAAACACTAAAATTATCTTTACAAGTGTTCACATCTTTTCCCAGTAAAAGAGTACTTTCCAATCAACTCTAGAAAGGCAAACTAAAATTTCACTGTAATGGGAAGAAGGGCCCTGATTCTTTTTTTTTAATTGTTCAAAACCTATTTCCATGTTATTCATATTTTCAATAGAGTGATTTTTAACATCAAAACCCTAATCATATCCCACTGAACCAAGTAATCAATTATGTTTTTCTTCTGTGTTACATTGTTCCCACAGTTCTTTCTCTGGATGTGGAAGCATTCTTTCTCATACAGTCCTCTGGATTGTCCTGGGTCATTGCATTGCTGCTAGTAGAAAAGACAATTACATTCAATTGTGCCACAGTGTATCTGTCTCTGTGTACAATATTCTCCTGGTTCTGCTCCTTTCCCTCTGCATCAGTTCATATGGAATTGCTCCAGTTCATTATTCCTTTCAGCACAATAGTATTCCATCAGCATCAGATACCAAAATTTATTCAGCCATTCCTCAATTGATGGGCACCCCCCATTTTCCAATTTTTTGCCACCACAAAGAGTGCATCTATAAATATTTTTGTACACTCATTTTTCCTTATTATCTCTTTGGGATACAAACCCAACAGTGATATGGTTGGGTCAAAGAGTAGGCATCCTTTTAAAGAAGGGCCCTGATTCTTATGAAATAACTGTATTGATATTTGGTTTTATTTAGCAAAAAAATTCAATTCTCTATCTATAAAAACATTTCATAATAATTTTGGTTATATCTACTGATTGCTAATGTGGAGGATGACCTTCACGGACCACACTCTGGGAACCACTGCTTTCATTAATTCACTTTATTGGTTAAAAAAAAAATCCCTTAAAAGCCTATTATTAATCTAGTCACTCCATTCTCTGCAATGCAGCATGTATAACTGAATTTTCTTGAGGCACAGAAAGAGGAAAAATAGCTAGAAAATATTAGAGACTAAAAATGCAATACCTGGGCAAGTAGAATATTTATAACCTCTTCATTTTCATTCATTTCTTCTTTGGAAACATCCTCTTTTGAAAGGCTGGCAATCTCTTGGGCAATCTTGGTTTCGCACTCCTGTCAAGTCAGACAAGTGATTAAGAGACCAGTTATTTCATACTCATGACAGCTTTCAGAGAGTTGCAAAAGATTTGTCATTCACATTTTTCTAAAATGTTTCTTCTGAAAGATTACATTTCTGTTTCTTTTTCTAGAATTAAAAACAATGGTAGTCAAGATAATCATTTGTCCACTTTTATATTACATAGCATTTATTCATATCCAAAAAAAAGTATTATGAGATAATGCATTCTGTAAAGGAAATGTTTACAGTTACTACTTTTGACACTGACACTACTTACTTCCCTGACATTCTAAGTGAAAGACTACTACACTTCCACGCTGAATCAGAACCCAAAATCACAGAACCCTGACAGCATGCATAACCTTCCCTTCTTCCTTATATTTCACTTCAAAAAGGTAAAAACAAAAAACAAACAAAAAAACAGAAAAATTGGGAAGCCTCAATTTAATCTTTTCCATATTGGCCTAGTCATTAAGTAAACTGACAAATAAATGCTATGTTCAGATTTATGTTATCTATGTTCTCTTAGAGAGATACAAGAAAACAAAATCTGTATTTCCGCCTCTTGGTAAGCCAGGGACCAGGACCTAGAGCTGACAAGAATAAGCAGGAGTTTCACATAACTTAAGAGTTAAAAAATTTATTCATGGATTGAGTTGGTTTGTCACTGGAAACCAATTCAAATCTCATGTTTAAAGGAAAAGAAAAGAACACAGAAAATAGGGACAAAAGGAAGCAAAAGATTTAAGAAAATGAGGATTTGTTAGTGAGAACAAGGGAAAAATAAAAGCAATCAAGATTCTGAAGGACCGTACTCACATCCTTCCCAAAGCAATTCTGTTTGGGGTAGGGAAGGAAGGGGGGAAGGTAGAGCAAGCAATACCCACAAAGCATTTTCCCTTCTGAAAGAAAATGAAAAATAAAACAACTGACCCTTCACCCAACAACAAATCCCCAACTTCTCTATCACAAAGGTGCACCTGAGTTTTGTTTGTTTTTTTTTTTTAACACTATACAAAATTAACTTTCTAACTGTCCTCAGCTCTAAGATTCCTTAAAAACTTGGCCTAAAGGTGAGATCCAAGAGAGCTAATAGGTTTCAGAGTTCACCAGGTGCTACAAATGCAAGCGCTAAACTTTCATTTGAAGCCTCATTCCTAGTTATTAGAAGTTAGCTGAATACCAACACTCATCTTAATGAATAAAAAACTAAGATTTGCTTTTTACTCTCTCTCCAACTCTCTATCCCACATGTTTTTCTCAGATCCTAAAACTGATTCATTCCAGAGTTCAGAAGACTTCAGCAATCCCTTAATCAGTGCTCCTAAGTCCATCTAGAACTGTCTACAAATATTATAAACTAGATAAATAATACATCATGCTCAATTTGACTCTTAAAAAATTAGTCAAGCTCAAAAAAAGCATATAGAATAATGTTTTAGCTAAGTAAAATGAATAATTGGTTTTTTAAATTATTTTTTATTTTAAGTTCCAATATCAAAAATGTCACTTGGGAATTAAAGTGAGTGATCGAAATCACTTGACAACAATGTTCATCAAGAAACACAACTTAACAGGGGCAGCTATTGTAGCTCAGTGGATCAAGAGCCAGGCCTAGGCCTGGAGGTCTTCAATTCAAATCTGGCCTCAGACACTTCCTAGCTGTGTGACCCTGGGCAAGTCACTTAACCCCCACTGCCTAGTCCTGACCACTCTTATGCCTTGGAACCAATATACAAGTATTGACTCTGAGATGAAAGGTAAGGTTTAACTTTTTAAAAACACAATTTAAAAGAAAAAACTAGGGTGCAAAGATTTCCAGTCCTATATATATTGTGGATAATAAATTATAAAAATGGCACATGGAAATAAGTACTTACTTGTCTTTTTGCTTCTCTTAATTTCCTTTTGAGGGCTGTTAAAATTCTTTGTACCTCCCATAACCTTTCTTCCTTGGATAAATCTTTTATTCCTGCCTGCAAATCTCGGTGTAGACAGTTCAAAAGAAACTCCTAAAAAAAAAATACCACAGAAATATCATTTGCAATTTCTTACATCTGAAATGTATAACTAGGTCTTTTCCAACTTTAAAAATACTATGTGCCACTTCTAAATGTTATCTGGTCTAATATGGCAAAGCAATGTTACATTGAAAATGCTAACTGAAAATTAATTTCTATTTGTTTTGCTTAGGATTTTATTACTGTGTTTTCATTTCCAGTTTGCTTTTATTTCCTAAGCACTGTCCAATGATGGGGCAAATAACTCTAAGAGCACAGGAGGTAGGTAAGAGATGCAAGCCAATAATTTCAAAATCTGCTTCAGGTAAACAACTGCAATAACAAAACAATGCCTAATTATCCCATTGAAAAAATTTCATGGAATATTTATCACCAAGGTTTCTCCTCCTCAAGAACTATGCTATGTTCATTATAAGGTAATCACTTAATAATGATATCTCAAAGATTAAAACGCCTTTAGGGGTTTCTACGGATTCTTAACCTGTTTTGCTCTCAGTAGAAGTCTGGTGAATCCAATGGACCCCTTCTCAGAGTATGTGTTCAACTCCATAAACTACAGAGGATTATTTTTTTTTAAAAACCACAATTATACTGAAATAGTTATTAAAATGTTTTTTACAAGTTCAGAGACTCTAGATCTTCTGATGCCAATCCATTCCTTTGCCAATCTCACTTGCTTTTAATTTTTCCTATTTAGAACATTCAAATTGTTTTATTACTAACCCAAATTCCTATATGTTTAGGTACACCTATTTCTAATAATTTCTCGAAAGAAACAGAGAAAAATTAATAACAATAACAGACTTACCTATACCTGAAAATCTTTACGATAACCTGTAACCATATCTCATCCCTGGGCTAAACCTTCTCCCTTATAAATTCTCATAAAGGGTAATTTAAAATTGCTAATCTTTGTGAGCTTTTTAAAATAATATATCACCATTCATTTTTATATTTCTCAAACCATGGCTAACAAACTAGAACTAGGGTTCAAATCTTCTGAAGCATTGCAATTATTTAAGAAAATTCAGCAAACAAAAATAAGAGAACATTTTCATCTCTGATATTAGATATTAGAAATCGGTTACTAGAATACAAAGAAACCTGATGTTGGTTAACATAGATGATTATTATTTGACCTTATACTTCACTGTATCTGTATACTGAGTTCTCTCAGTTATCTCAGTGTTATATGAATTTCCCTCAAATTAGTCTATGGCTTAAGATATTCTTCCTGTGACTTATGCTTTGGCTGCTCAATCTTATTGTTCTTACATGAACTGGAAAAACTGTGAAAGGTCTTTCCATGAAGAAATCAAATTACTCCAATTCTATTTTGTAATTGATTCTATTATGTATCACCCCAATATACTATAAAATTGCCAAAGTCATGTTTCTTTGTCTCTGAAATTAATTCAGAAATTCAACTAACCTGTAATAAGTTACGAAATCTAGTTCTCTCATTAATCACCAAATGCCATTGATTCTCTCTTTACCCCCTTTGGAATTGGGTGGAAGAAAAGTATAACAACAATTCTTTTTGGTTGTATTATTTCCTGCTTACAATTATTTTGCGGTAGTGAGTTATAACTCCAGTGTAATTCATTGTTGAGCTCCCCTGCCCCCTCCATAAGAACCACTTATCTACTGCTCAGAGAATCTTTTGGAATAAAGCATTATCAAAAAGAATGTATGAGCAGGTCACAAGGGGTAGAGTGTACACCTCGAATATCACAATTAATGTAAACAGCTCTATCCCATGGGAATACTTGCATGTGAACCCAGGCTATCCTTGGCATTATGCCTTCTTTGTTCTATTTCTATATAATATCTGGCCTGACCTGAGGTTATTGTGGTGATCTACCACTATCATCCTGCTAACAAGGACTAGGCTCCTGAGTTAGCTCCCTCCAATAAAACCTATCTATTGCCATGCTGGTGTGGATTGCCCCTCTTTCTTTGATACTTCAGTACTCTCTCAGGGGGTGGGACTGCCCCTCTAGATGGTCTGTCATCCTACAATGGCATTATCAGGGCAAAACAGATCTGCTACTGCATTAGAGTACAGTTTAATCTTTAATCATACTAGCTCTAAGCCAATAAATACGAACCATTCTTGAACAGAAGAATGAGGAAATCAACTGAACTAATTTAAAACCTTAGGTTTTAAAGTTATCCCTGAAGAAACAGATCACATCTGTCAAAGGAACATATTGTAAAGCAATATTAAAAACCTTCCAGAATACAGTCAATGAAAACACTTAATATTCCTGTGTCTAGTGCTGGATCTATCAGCAAATTAAAAACTTTTCCCTCTATAGTAAATAAGGAAGCAAAACACTGAAATGCTCAGATCAAAAGCTTGATCTTTGAGGCAAAACATTATTTCATTTATTGGGTTAAGAAAATATACATATATTAAATATATACATATAGGATTGCAAACCTGTCTTCTGATTTCCTCTTTGATGCTTTCTTGTGTTTCTGGCAGTGTTGGCATAGTGGCCATGTTAGACCATCGAAGAGGTTTAGTCACCTGTTTTAGGATTACATTTCCAAAGAGCTCTTGTACATGTGTAAAAAACACATACAGGACCCGGTTACTTATCTATAAAGAGAAAAAAAAATTGTAAGCAATTTTTGTAATTGCAATTTCTTTACACTGATGAATAGACAAACTTGTAACAGGATTCTCAGGAATCTAGTTCAACGCATTTCTGAACAAAAATATCCCTTGCGTAATCAATCAAAATTTTCTCATTTTTTTAGCAACTAAACAAACATCATTCAAATGTCCATGGACAACCATTAATTACTAATATAGAAAAAGTTAAGTCATTTTTACCTACAACATTGCAAGTGAGAAGTCAAAAATAAAACATGTTCATGACTCCTAATTTCTATCCTTAAAGACTTATACACTGCTATTTCTATAAGCCCATCATGACTTCTATATATTTATCTTCTATTAACATCTTCAAGAGTATGATAGGGGATACTGCCTTTTGATGAACAAAACTAGAACTATCATATTGGAAAGCTCTCAAAACTCCAAGTGCTCATCTTTAAATATGAATACATAACACTACAGTTTACTTAAGTAGCACTGCAAGGGGTTACCTATCAAAGTTTTCCTTTTGGAATTTGTTTTGGTAATACTCTGGTAAGCCACTAACATTAATTTTGCTAAAAATACTTTTTAAATAACCTTTTATTCCTTTCCTATAACTTACTTTAAATAGGACCCATACAACTAAAACTTTAGTGAAACTAACAGTCCTAGTACAATATTGCAGTGCATCACAGCAACAAGTTACCCAATTCTGACATTGTGCCTGATAGTAACAGCCTGAAAATATGAAAAGTAATGGGGTCTGTATTTTGCTCCCAATACAGCATGACAAAATATCTATACAAATGATGCTTAGCAAAAGCAAAAAACTTGATTTCTGGGGGCAGCTAGGTAGCTCAGTGGATTGAGAGCCAGGCCTAAGGATGAGAGATCCTAGGTTCAAATCTGACCTCAGACACTTCCCAGCTGTTTGACCCTGGGCAAGTCCCTTAACCCCCATTGCCTAGCCCTTACCACTCTTCTGCCTTACGTATTGGTTCCAAGACAGAAGGTAAGGGTTTTTATTTGGAAAAAAAAAAAAAGCTTGATTTCCAATTTGGTTGGACTTCTCAACAATAATGCTAGATTAGAGTAACCTGGGTATGTACACAAAAATGTATGAAAATGCAAGGAATATGAATACTGATCATTTCATTTCAGCTAAAGTAATATACTACCCAGAACTGAATAAGAAGAAAAACATAATAGCACAAATCTGTGTTGATGTTTTATATCTATGTCATACAAAAGAATACAGACCAATTAAAGCTGTTACAAAAAAACCTCAATTAACATATCACCTAAATCTCTTACTAAAGCATCTTTCTTCCAATTAGAAAATCATAAAATGTCTTTCTAGCATCCACTGTTATACAATGGAATACTAAGGTCAAAGCTTGACTAAACCAGTTCTAGCAAAGTCCTCTGACCTCCTTGCACAAACAACACAAGCCTGGGAACAGTATTTTAATAGTGAGTTTTATTTGTATGATATAATTTGTTAATGCTTGGTGAGATAATTAAAAACTTTTAAATGATATGTACAATGGGCTCCTCCCACTTAATAATAGGTCACTGTCACTGTGATATAATTTAAAGTTTCACACCAAAGTCTCTGCAATATTCAAATCACATAATTATATGGAAGGCTAAATATTACCACGTAGCTGATGGCCATACAGTCCCTAGTGTTGTGGGCCTAGTCTAATCCTGATACATGCAGTATCATTTTATTCTTAACTGCTTCTTATGCAGGCAACACAAATAGAAGGCCTTGACTAGGCTCCCCCTGCCATTTCATCTGATCTATGAGTTTTATTTAGAAAAGACCAAATACCTGAACAGTAGGGCTGAGCACTATAGAAATATTCTGTATGTTCATTTTTGTTTCCAATTCCTTTGATATAACATGGTCCATGTGCACAATCAGCCAGGAAATCAGAAGATAGTTACACTCTGGCAACTCTTTCAGCAAGCGCTGGAATTCCTGCACTTTCTCACCCTCTGTGTTCCTCCCACAAGCCTCTTCAAAACGGGACAAAAGCTCTTTGGTAAGCAAGTTTTCTGGAAGGTCTCGCAAATACTGCTTCAGCAAACTGGCTACAGTATTAGGTTCATATTCTTCCAAGTTTGGAGTTTCTTCTCGGTCATAGGCTGCTTTTAGCTCATCCACCTTTGATTTTATTCCTTAAAATATTTGAAATTTAAAAAGAAAGAGAACATGGAGAAAAAAGGAATCAAACATACTTAAGTAGACTAAAACAAACGAATTTATAAGCTATCTTCTTCACTACACAGCTCTTCCCATTCCTACTAGATTAAAACAACTACAATCAGATCAATAACAAATTATCTGATACTAAATTACTTACTTGCCTAAAGGATAACTGACTTGATCTGCACACATTATATTTAAAGCTTGCCTTATATGGCTATATGCTGTTAGAAGCTGACAATTAGAAGCCTTGCTATTTATTTAGTACAAATACTAGTCTTTGATGATACCTAAAGATTCTAAACCAAGGTATGCTAATATTTATAGAATCAATGTCTCAGAATTTTCTTGCAGAAAGAACCTCATTCATACAGTAAAATTTAAAACCCAAACCAGTAAATAGCTAAGAATTCTAGTAAAAATTTAAAAAAAAAATCAATTTGGCATGTGTAGATATACAAAGATACATTTCTGAAAATTTTTGGAAAATCAAATAATTAAATTTGAAAAAAAAAAAAAGTTAAATAAATTTCAAATGGGAATGGGGAGTTCTTAAACAAAAACCAGCTTTTTGATGTGCATTCTTTTGTGATTTAAATGATTACCTGACTAATTTAAAGACACTTTTGTATAAGGATTTTAACAAATGTTTTCTTAAAATAAGATACCTGTCTAGAACAAAAATGAAAATGGAGGACAGAAGATGTATTTTTGTTTAAAAGAGGCTTCATGTTTTTGTTTTGGTTGGGGCAGGATAAACCTTTGATTTTCAAGACACTAAATAGCAAGTATTTGTATTTACTTCATCTTTAGTCAACGGAAAATATTGAGTAAAGGCTCACTAATACATAAAATGATTTTTGGTTTTATAAAGGTTAAGTTTTTAACACCTAACCATCAAGAGGATTTGGCAAGATATTCGTGCTTTAAATTTTATCAAAATTTGAAGGTTAAAAGTATGAAAAATTAGTTAAAAATGTATAATTCTAAGAGCAGATGCAATGCTGGAAAAACTTGCATTCCTAGAATTACTGACATTTGAATAGTACATAGTAAATATAAATAATTGACTTCATAAGACTTGTGATCACAGCAGTAATAAAATAAATGCAACTAATGAAACAAACCCTATTTCAAAACATTCTATGGGGAAATAAATTTGCAATTAAGCATAAAATCTACTTCTAATCAAATGTCCATCTTGAATTCATAAGAGTTTTATAGCAAACCGTATAAACTTATGTATGTAGATGATAGCTACACATTATTCTATTCATGTTCTTAATAGAATCTTTGTCCTAATTTCTACCCCACCACTGGGCACACACTATGGATGGTCATTTAATAAAAGGGTTTGGGTTGTTTTTTTAATAAGAGCTTTAAAATTTTCCCAAAATGTTTTTCAGTTAAAAAATTTACATTTGAAAAAAATTTACATTTGAAATAAAGCATTCCAAATAGAGAAATCTGAATAGATGTTAATGTTATCTTATAGAAGTTCAAACAAATTGTATAAAATAAAATTTCACATCAGTTTCAAATTAGAATTACAAATGTATCTATTAAAACTAAATATACCACAGTTTACAAAAATCAATGTCTTTACTTATTAATTCTGCTAAATAGTTTCCAAAAAATAAAATAAAATATATCTTACACTTTTATGCACTATACCAAACATAACACATCTCTACTCCTGAATAGGTCACAAGACTATTTCAATTGATAAGAGAATCAGCTTAGTCTTCAATTAATAGGGAACCAGCTAACCTTGAATGCTTTACACACATACACAAAAAAGGGGATTTCTATCATTGAAAATATCTAGAAGAGCTCTACACTGACAAAATCTACTTTATAAAAGCTGTGTAGTTCTCAGAATCCAACAGGGAAGAAGTTGTTTAGTCTGTAAGATGCCAGTCAAGGTCACATAAAACAACTAATGCCACACAGTTTTTGTCTAATAATTTATACATTTGAAAAAAGCTTTCAAACTCCTTTGAATATTATTTTGACATTGCTATCAAAGAGCTATTTCAAAGATTTCTAATTCAAAGCCTCAATTTTACTTTCTAGAAAATGAAGACACAATTTTCCCAACTCTAATAATCAAAAAAATTTTATAACACATCAAAACTTTCACAAAAGTTTGAAATGTGAAAAAATGATTCAGGAACATCTTATTTTCAAGTTTTTTTCCCTAGCCTTTCCATCTCCCCAAATCATTCTTTTAACAACCAAATTGCCAAACAAATGTGTGAAAAGAGTACTGCATTTTGTAATATAAATATGAAAACTAAGATTTATCATACACTAAGAAGCTAAATATAAACATTTAAGCAGATAAACTGCATTGTTACATGGGGCACAGATTCTATTATAATGAATCATGCCCCATACATGATTCACACTGAGCCATAATATATTCATTAAGAGCAAAACATTTTGGATGATGTGAGGCCCTCCACAGAAGATACAATAAATTTCTGTTAATCAAATGGAAAACACATCTGTACATGTTAGTACTACACATGGATGAAATTGTTTAATGTTTTGGCCTAAAATTTTTAAGACCAAAATGTTATGCCCCTTACCTGGGGGAAATACAGCTCCTCCTGTTCGGTGGTGATGACAACAAGATATGTCTTTTAACTCAGGGGCTTCTAGAAAACATAGCTTTTCTCCTTTCTCCCACTAGGTGGTTTTGCTGCCAGGCTGTTGTCCCTGCTCTCCTACCACTGCTACGTCCAAGTGCCTCACTGCTGGGGGAGGGGGGATGAGGGTGAGATGCAAGAAGGAAAGAGGGTATATGGAAGGGTCCAGATTGGGAGACAAAGCCCAGAAATTCTACTAGTCTCATTTTCTATATCACTGGGCTACAGCTGAATATCAAACTGGCACAATACAAACCTATCTATATATAACTCAAATGTGAATCATTCTAATGGAAAGAAATATGGTACAGGAAATACAGTGCCCAAATGCCAAGTAAATATTTCCAATTTGGAGACATCAAGAAAATTAACTTTGGACTAGAGCAAAAGACATAAATCTTCTAAACATAATTAAGGTTCTTCCTTTGATAAGTGAGGAAGTTTGATGTTTTGGGGATTTTTTTTAACCATAACTAGTTTTAGGGACACAATACCTGAAACTCTGTAGATGCCTTCACATTTCATGCCATATTTCTCTACATAATCTATACATTCACGAAAAACAGCTGGCAAGCGGATGCCATCATACATCATGGTCCTCTCTGCTGCTTCAGCCACAGGTATCCCAAAAATGGGTCTGAGACTAGGAACATCAACCTGAGGCATTTCTGGCTCCTGAGTTGGCTTTTTCTTTTTCTTCTTTTCCTTCCACTGTTTAACAACATCAGCTGCTGTCAAGTCTTTTGATTTCTTCTCTTTATGTTTTTCTTCCTTGTGCTTTTCTTCTTTATGTTTTTCTTCTTTGGGTTTCTCTTTGACTTTAAAATCCTTTTCCTTCTTTTTAGAAAAGCTGGGCTTCTTAAAGACATGTATTCCCTTGGACCTCTTCATTTTGGAAGGACTTTCTGCTTCATCTCCCGAGCTATCCTCCTGAAAAGCAGCATAGCCTTCAGCTGTCAAGATAAAGTGGGGGACATTCGTTACATCTTTGTTTAATGTCTAAAACTGTCAATTCACTTGAGAAATAATGAATATTCTTGCTTTAAACAGATGATAGAATATCGTTTACCACTGAAACTAAAGATTCTGCCTTTGTCCATAGCATTTTCAAAACTATCTAGACTGAACAGGTTTCTGCTTTCATGAAAACAAAAAGGCTGCAGTGACCTGTTCTAGCCACAAGAGGACAACATACAGCTAGACAATTAGCACTGCCTTCCAATAGGCAGGCAGTCTATTTTCCTCTCAGACATATTCCTTAAAAGTTCTCTCTCTAAATTATATTTTTTAAACTACTATATTTTACATGCATTAGAGAAACCTTCTACATAGTTACTGTGCTGAGTTTTTCCTCTAAAAGAAAAGATATGTCATTTCCTCCAATATCCCATTGAACCAATTATTATGCGACATTCCTAAAATGTGATTTTTAAAAAATATAGGTATACAGAGAAAGGCAAACAAAAATAATTAAACAAGTTAGTATACAAAAAGTACTGACTTATTTCTTTGGAATCCGGTATTTTTCCTAAACTAGATTTATCTCTGGCACATAGGCAAATTAAAATGAATCAAGAGAAGTAATGTATAAAAACAAACATTAAGAAGTTAAGCTCCAAAATGTGTCAAATTTTTAAGATACAAAACATCTAAACTTATATTAGAGTCCTGCTGATTTTATGCAAAGAATATTTAAAGTTAATAAGTATATTTGCTTCCTATTTAACAGAAGATGCAACAACTACCACTTTATACTTTGGCTTTTAGCAAAAAAGAAAAGAGGGGGCATCTAGGTGGTTGAGTGGATTGAGAGCCAGGTCGAGACAGGAGGTTCAAATCTAGACTCAGATGCTTTCTAGCTGTGTGACCCTGGGCAGATCACCTACCCCCCACTATCTACTACAAAGTACTGATTTTAAGATGAAAGGGTAAGAGGGAGAGGGAGGGAGAGGGAAAGGAAGAGGGAGAGGGAGAGGGAGAGATGGATGAATGTCTGAAATTCCCCACCATTTACAAGATTTTTGAACAAACTTGCATAACCAAATAATGATAACAAAACAAAACAAAAAAAAAACAAAAAACAAAATGTCCTCCAAACTCAATTTTTGAGAGCTCTTCTTCAAGTCTGGTTTAATTTTACGTTTCAAGAGTTAGAGAGACCCTTGTTAGCCAATTCTCTGTAATTCAAATTTTCTGGCTGGGTTCACCAGTGTGCCCATATGCCTCTATCACAATCGTTCCATTCAGAACAAATGAAGAAAAAATTGTATCACAACAAAAACACAATGAGATTTGAAAAAGGAACTTATGAGGGGATTTGTGCCTGTTCCTCTCCTCCCCTCCGGAAAGGAGTGGATTCCAAAAAGCAAGCAGGAGCAGTATGGCTCAAACCCCAGGGGCATAGCAGGGTCTTGGTACCAAAATCCAGTCAGAACCTGCAGATAAATAAATAACCAGGGAAGGAATCCTAAACTAAATGGAGCTTGCAGTTATCATCATTGAATGAGGAGAGCTTCCCAGGTAGCTAATAGTGGTGGAGGCCAGCAGCTATTTGCTGTTCAGAATCCTGGTCAGAAATTTGCAGAGCTGCTGGGGTATACTGCCCTAAAATTTGGAATTATGGCCAAAGGGTTATAAAACAATGCGTACTCTTTGATCTAATAATATCACTACTAGCTCTATATCCCAAAGAGATAAAGAAAATGAGAAAGGACCTGTTTGTACAAAAATATTTATAGCTGCTCTCTTTGTGGTGGCAAAGAATTGAAAAGAAAAGGGATGTTCCTCAATTGGGAAATGGCTAAACAAACAATGGTTATGATGGTGATGGAATACTATTGTGCTATAAGGAATGATGAACAGGATGATTTCAGAAGGAGCTGGAAAGACATTCATGGACTGTTGCAGAGTAAAATAAGAGGAAACAGGAAAACACTGTACACAGTAAGTAATAGCAATATTGTGGAATGATCAAATGTGATAAACTTTACTACTAACAGTCACAATTATCCAGAACAATTCTGAGGGACTTATGACAAAGAATGCTATCCACCTCCACAGAAAGAACTGTTAAGAGTAGGAATACAGATGAAGACTATGATTCATCACTCATTTGGGTATATTTTGGGATTTGGGTTTTTATAAGATTATTCACTTACAAAAATGAATAGTATAGAAATGTTTTGCATAATAATGCATGTAATAACCCAGACTGAACTGCCTGCCAGTTGTCATATACTCTTCAGTCTGGCACTTTTTCTCTAGTGCCAGCCTGTATCACAGAGGAGGGAGGAGAGGAAAAGGGAGGGAGATAATTTGGAACATATAACTTCTGAAAACGTATGTGAAAAATTTGTTATTAAAATTTTTTAAAAAAAGATCTTGCTCTGTCTGAATCAGATGACTTTGGAAGCACTAAAAGCTTGCAGATCCCCACCTTGTCAGTCAATAATATTAGGATTAAAATAGATTCGGGGTTAATTTTAGCGGTTTAGTGATTAATGACAGAGTAAAGATCCTGTCTGAGTAAGGAGGAGGCCTAGTTGGAACCTGGAGGCAGAATTCCTGGTGAGGGGTTCTGAAAATTCTGGGAAACTTGAAGTTGGTTGGTTCTCCAACTGCCAAAGAGGCTCTTGGAGGAAACCTCAGCTCAGAGAGACTGGATGGTTCCTGATCTCTGGAGTTACTCTGGAAAACTAGGAAAACTGTTCTGGTAGCTAAGAGTGGAAGGAAGTTGGAGTTCAGGAGTTGGTGAAGAAGATCAGAAAAGAAGAAGGAAAGAGAAGCTGTTTATCATCGGTGTGGTCCCAGAGTGGAAGCAAGTTTTTGAGGCCTGCCAGGGCCAGAAATCTGACTAGGCCCAGAAAGAACTGAAGTGAGCTGAAATAATCAAGAGAGACAATTACTTAAGATATACAAAGGATTATAACTAGCACAGAGTATTTAGTATAGATTTTGGGGGTTTTAGTAGTAGTTTAAGGAGAATAAGGAGGCTTTGGGAAAACCCAAGTGAGAAGCAGATTTGTGAGGATCAAATGGGAGTGGGAAAGCTTAACCCCTTGTTAGATTTAGGGATTCTAATCCTCACCTTTTGTTATCTAGCCTTACCTTTCCTAAACCTTATTAAACAGAGGTTTTTGTTTTCTTAAAAACTGTCTCTTTTAATCCCAAATCTATTTTAAACTTAAAAATAGTACACACTTATTAACTGCCTACAATGTAGGAGCTAAGGTTGCAAAAAGAAACAAAAGACAGTCCCTGGCCTTGAGAATTTCACAATCTAATGGGGGAGACAACATACAAACAAATATGTACAAATAAGCTATATAAATGATAAATAATTAAGAGAGAGAAGGCATGGGTTAAGATTAAGATGGGTTAGAAAAGGTTTCCTATAGAAAATGAGATTTTAGCGGGACTTAAAGGAAGCCAGGTAGTTATATAAGAGGAAGGAGAGCATCACAGAAAGATCCTACTCTCCAGGACTGTACAGAGTCCTGCCCTAACATCCACAGAGAAGTAGCTAACAGAATATGGAGAAAAAAAAGACTCCCGTCATAAACAGCTATTATGGTGAAAGATGCTTAAGAGACAAATCCAGATAAAAGGAAATCATTCTAAAACCTTTATAAGCAAAGCTTAAAAACTACAACAAAAAACAAACACAGCATAGGCACAAATTCAATGGGAATTCTGGAAGATGAAGCAAGAGTTTTAAAACATTCTTGTCAATGAAACAATAATACCTGAGGAAAAACTGGAAAAAGAAATGAGACCTATGACAGAACTGGGAAGGAAATTAACAGCTTGGCATAAGAGGTACAAAACCTTGCCCAAGCAACAAACTCCCTAAAATTTAAAATGGATGAAATAGAAGCTTCTATGATGTTTCATGAAACAAAAAATAATAAAACAAAGGGAAAAGACTGATGGTGGGGGGGAGGGGGACAAAGTTATCTACTAGCAAAAACAAATTGCCTGAAAGACAGAACAAAGAAAAAATAATTTATGAATCACTGAATCATCTGACCACCATGACCAAAAAAAGAGCCTAGACATCCTTTTTCAAGAAATCTTAAAAGAAAACTGTCAGATCTCTTAGAACTAATGAGCAAAATGGAAACAGAAAAAATCCATTGATCATCTCTTGAAAGAAATACCAAAATGAAAATCCCTTAGAACATCATAGCCAAAATTTAAAACTTCCAAGGTCAAAGAAAGGATAGCAGGTGGGAGAGCATTTGAAGAGGTGTTCATGAATGGGCAATAGATGAACAAGCTATAGTTCACAAATGTGATAGAATACTATTGTGCGTGACACAGAGACCAAACAGGATTCCAAATGATTAATGATGAAACATGCTCCTTATCTGCAGAGGTGAAGGATTCAGAATGTGATAATTTTTTTTAATATGACCAATGTAAAAATGTTTTGATTGAATTTACATGTTATATAATTGTTTTTCTTGTTGTCTCAGAGAGGGGGAAGGTCAAAAGGGAATTAAGGGTAGAAGAGTGAGAAAGTAGATTCTTGTGGGGAAAAAAAAAACACAACTCAATAACATGACATTATCAAACACTAAAGCATTCCCCTATAGCACCATATTCTATTTGTGAAACTCCCATGAAGGGACCTCACTTATGCAAGGGAAAAAAACCTAGCATAATGATATCTTTTCAAATATAGATACTTCTGTAGCATCCTTCTCACAAGTAGAAAACAGACATAAAACAGGCAGCTGTTAAAATTAGCCCAATAACTAGAATCTCTGGCACTAGAAGCATAAATGTATTTAGATTACCTTTTTTTTAATACTTACCTTCTGTCTTAGAAGAAACGGAATTCTAGGACAATAGAGTGGAAAGGGCTAAGCAATGGGGGTTAAGTGACTTGCCCAGGATCACAGCCATGTGGCCATCTGAGGTCAAATTCGAACCCACATCCTTCTGACTACAGGTCTGGCACTATCCTCTTTGCTAACTGTCCCTGTTACATTTTGAAGACCATAATAATTGAGAAAAGCTAATGGAAATGGTTTTTTTTTTTCCATAATAAATACAATTTTAAATTACTTGTAATCAGATGGCATTTTTTTCCAACTAATACATTTGAAGCATGGTAAACTATACATATGCTATCTCAAGGGAACCCTTTCCCATTTCGACTTTCAGGTTTAATGATTTAAAAATTAATAATGGTCCTATCAGGATTAACAATAAAACTACTATTAAACTGATTCAGATCTAAAGTTTCTCATATAAAATTAACTCTTGATATCATTAACAAATGAAGTACCAGATAAATGTTCAAGTCTATTTCAAATATCTTAAGCATCTACTACTCTGATCAATTATCAAGCATGAATTTTTTTTTAAACCCTTATTGGCTCCCATGCAGAAGAGCAGTAAGGGCTAGGCAATAGGGATTAAGTGACTTGCCTAGAGACCTCTTGTCTCTAGGCTTGACTCTCAATCCACTAAGTCAATCTAGCTGGCATGCATTTTTAAGTAGGTATTGGGGGATAACGATAGTTCCTGTCCTCAGGGAGCTTACATTCCATCAAAAGAAATAATATGTACACATTAGTATACCACCCATGAGAACCATTTAGCAGAATTCAAGGCAGAAGTAGTCTAGGAAAGAAATGCCTTGGAATGGACTTATGTCCATTTTTTTTCTTCCATATAAATAGACATATAGGAAGAAGTATATAGAAAATAAAGATATCCTCTGCCAGGTGACAATTCATGGATAGCTTTGATTTTTATGGGTGTATTAAAATACCAAAATAATATTTGATATGAAAAATAAGTCTACATATATTCCACTTCCCAAAAAGCAAGATTGTAGAGGAACAAAATTTAAGATTTTTTAAAAATACAGTAGTTCCCCACCGGAAGACCAACGTATATAAATCACAAGAGATATAGTGTGGTATTCTGAGCTCTCAGAGGTTTTGCCAGCTATAAAAGCTTCTAGTTCTAGTTTGAGATATTTGAAGACCCTAGCTAAACTGAGAAAGGTGTAACACCAAACTGTGTTAGGTAATAAGTTTTTCTGGCACAATAACTCTCCTTAAAGACTTTATTGGTGTACCCACACCCAACGAAATCACAGATCCTTGCAGCAATTTAAATAACTAATTCTAGAAACTTTTCAATTGTAAATACTGAAATATCCATATGGAAATTATTTTCACTTTGAATACATAAAAACATACTTTTCAGATTGGAAAAAAAAGATGGAAGCTTTTTTGTAGGATAAGTCTTATGCTTAAGTATATAGCAACTTTCAAAAGACATAACAAAAAAAGAAAAAGTTTAAATAAGACTTGGACTACATTCTCAAGAAGATCAAAGATTTAAATGTGGAAGAGGGGTGTGTGTGTGTGTGTGTGTGTGTGTGTGTGTGTGTGTAAGTAAAATTGCATGCAAGGCATAAGAAATTCAACTTACTCCTTTTTTCCTTTTTCTTAAATTTTCCTTTTTTCTTTCCATGTTCCTTTTCATCATCAGACACTATATCTGGAGGCTCATGTAGGCTGTCATGGGGAGGTGATGGCTCACCAGTCCTATATAATCCAGGGAATTTAGTAGGGCTGATCTCTTCAGAGCTGGGAGTTCGAGTAAGACCACTGCCATGCTCCACCCTACGGTGCTCACTGGGGCTGCTGGTAGGAGGCAGGAAACACTCAGTCATTTTGACTCCTTGACAAGTGAAATTCTTCTGTTACCTATCCATTACACCTGCAAAAGGAAAAAGAATTTCATATGCAATCCAAATAAAAAACTCAGAAGTGCAATTCACCTAAATGAGAGAAGACCTCCCCCCCTTTTTCTGCACTATTTCTTCACTATAACTAAAGCACACCCTTTTGATTTCTCAAGGAACTATAAAGCAGTGAAATCTAAGCAGACTATCAAGAATTCTGATAGAATGTTCTCAAAATTGTACAGCCCTCAAAGAAGTGTTCTTGAAAATGAATGCCTTGAAAGAAATATTATAATCACTAATCTGGAGTACTCTTGGCTATATTCTTCAAAAAAAAATTTTAAGTTGGAAACAACCATACCATATTTGAACAAGAAAATAGGAAAGAAGAATCTATTTGTGCTTATTGTTAGTCAAATAACTTACAATTAAGTTACTAATCTATCATGTAATGATATACATAATCACTTTGGGGACTTCATTAGCCATTGTACTTCTGCTACATGACAATTATAAATTAGCAGCACATGTATTAATTGCTATTAAGTCAAACCAATTTTTCTTCATGTCAACAATTTGCTCCTGACCTTATAAAATCCTCTCAAACACTAATAAAACCCCAAATATTGTTAAATGCTATAAAAAAGTAAATACATGATCTCATTTGATCAATGTTCCTATAAGGGGCAACAGTGAGTCTCTGGAGAGGATGAGTGACTTAATCATGAACACAAGCTTTTTTTTTTTTATCCTTACCTTCCAACTCAGAATCAATACTATGTTTTGGGTTCCAAGGCATAAGGGTGGTACGGGCTAGACAATGAGTTAAGTAACTTGCCCAGGGTCGCACAGCTAGGAAGTGTCTGAAATAAAATTTGAACTCAGGACCTTCCATCTCTAAGCCTGGCTCTCAATCCACTGAGCCACTTATATTTCACCAACCACAGGCTTTTAAGTGATAGAGCCAGGAGCAAAGACTGAGGACCTATCTCACCCAATATTCTTTCTCCCATAACTTCTGGATCAACTTAAATTTTCATTGAATTCATCATTTGCTAAGCACCCTCATTATATGAAGGGTGCTACATAGTACTAGATGCTAAGGATACAGACTAAAATGAAAGAGATCCTGCTTATAGAGCAGTGATGGCATACCTATGGCACAGGTGCCAACTACAACATGCAGAGGGCTTCCCATGGGCATGCATGCTGCCTGTCCCCTCCCCCCCAAACTTCATTACTAGAAAGGCAGAGTTGCTCCCCTCCTCCTCTCCACCATGCCTAACATTTTTTCATATCACCTATCCCTCTGCCCGGCAGCCCAATGGGAGCGCTTTCTCCCTCACCTATGTGGGGTAAGGGAGTGAAGGGGGGAGGGTTGCAACCAATGGGGGAGAGAGATGGCACTGGGTGGGGGGGCAGGGCTCTAAAAGGTTTGCCATCACTGTTATACAGTTTACATTCTAGTGGGAAGAGGGGAATAAAACCTTTTAATATAAAGTATTTTATCTGTTTTTAGACTTGATCTGATAGACAACAGTAATTATCAATTTCTAAGTGAAATGGCATGATGAAAATGGGGCAGAGGGTTCAGAAAGATTTATTAAGGGGCACTGTGCAATACAAAGTAGTAGGGAAAGAATGAAACCAGCAGAAAGAACAGCTAAAGGCTTATTGTAGTAAATCACGACTAGAAGCAAATAGGAGAAACAGATGTGCTTGTGTGGCCTCTAAGCTTCAGGGGATGTCTTTAAACTTTAAAATCTTTCCTAGCCCACATTTAACTAGAGAACAATCACTACCATACCAGTCAACGTGACAGCAAAAAAGCTTCTGAAGTTTAAAAGTTTGGCAGGAATAAAAATTAAAAACAAAAAAAAAACAGCAAGTACAGACTATCTCACAGTTAATGAATGTTCCATCTCCCACCTCCATTCCTTTGAATGGATTTCTCCCTATTTGGCCTATTGTTATCCCTCTGACCCACAGAATCTTTAGTTTCTTTCACAGAATAGCTCCCCCCTCACACCTCAATTACTATTTATTTTCTATATATTTTTATTTTTTAAGTGTAGGGGGAAGGAAGTGGGGATGAAGGAAAAGAATAAGCATTTATCAAGTGCATTTTTTTGATATGGTTAATGCAGGAATTTGTTTTACTTGACTAAACAAATTTACAATGAGTTTCGTTTAACTCCCTCAGTTTACAGACAAGGAAATAGTGGCCCAGGCAAGTTTTAGTTTCAAGGTCAAATAGGCTGATTTAGGAGAAGTTGAATCTCTGTTCCCCAACTCCAGAACCAATGCTCTTTCTGTTAACTCCACACTGTTTCCTACTGGTTTAATAGTTTGTAAACCACTAAAATGAGTAATCTCAATTTTCTAAGGAGAAAAAGGTTGTGGCTGTGAAGAAATAACATAACTGCTTTTAGCACCAAACTAAGACAAGTTATAGCTATAACCTAATGGTAGTAGTTAATAAAACTTTCCCAAGCCTCAGATCAAACAGTAAAAAACACAAATGAAATTTCCATTTCTACAAGGAAATAGAATACATTGTTATTGAAATAACCTTTTCTGTCTACATCCCCAATATTAGCAGTGTACATAATAAGAATCATCCATCAGTGAAAAAGGATAAGCAATATAAAGAGGAAAAAAATGAAGATTACTCAATTAAAATGTCTTGAAATGAGTTTAACAATAAAGTTGATGGTTTATTAAACTTGATAACATCTTTAAAAGGAAACCAGAAAACTATCGGCTCGCTTTAGCAGTTTTACAACTAAGAGGAAACATGTCTACTTTAAAAATAAATAAGTCTTAAACTCATTAAGAAATCCATCTGAAGGGTTTTATAACTAAAATGGCTATAAAATATCTTCTCTTTTAAATTACCACTTAGGAAACTAGGATTTGCTTTGGTTCTTCAATATCTTGCATACTAAGCCAGATGGCATTTCTGAATATTAATGTTCTTTATAGTCTATCACAATTAGATTCTCATTCCTTTCTCTCAGTAACACCCTACTTACCTGAAGAAATTGAATCCATATATCTCAGGCTTTCTGAAGTCCCTTCCAACATACCTCAAAACTTCTTTTTATGCCCTCAAATCATTCACAATTTTCCTCCAAACTAAGAGTTGACCCTCCTCCTTACCAAGGCCTAGGAGGCTTCCCATCATGCTCAGGATCTTGTTCTAATCAACCCCTGGCTCTTCATCCTTCAATCTCTCGTTTTTTTCTGTCTCCTCTACACAGGTGTCCCATACTCTTAAAAAATAATAAAACAACCATTCTCCTTAGATTCAGTCACCTTAAAAGTTAAGATATAGCTCTATAATTCACAGTACAAAAAAAAACTTTTTAAAAAATATGGTCAGTGTGAGAATTTGTTAAGACTGAATGTAACAAAGGTTTTGCTTTTCTTTTTCTTTTTTTCTAATGATAGAGGTGGGAAGATGAAAAGGAGAGAAAACATATTTAACTGGAAAAATTTTTTTAATTTTTTTTAAACCCTTACCTTCTGTCTTGGAACCAGTACTGTGTATTGGTTCCAAGGCAGAAGAATGGTAAGGGCTAGGCAATAAGGGTCAAGTGACTTGCCCAGGGTCACACAACTGTGAAGTGTCTGAGGCCAGATCTGAACCTAGGACTTCCCATCTCTAGGACTGGCTCTCAATCCAGAGCTACCCAGCTGCCCCCTTAATTTTTAAAAAAGAAAGGAAGAGGGTTTTAAAAAAATATAGGCCTGTATTTTCCCTCTCACTTCCTTTTAAAAATTCTTTAAAGAGGGGCCTATACTGTTTCCAATAGTGTATATTGTCTCTACTACCTTAATTTATTGCAATCTGATTTATATAGTCTCAAAAATCTAATGAAAAGCCTCTCTCACTACTCATTCTCCTTCACCTTATTACAACATTTAATGCCACTTAATACTGTGCCAACTGTCCCTCATTAACACTCTCTTCTCTCATGGCTTCTTTGGCATTATTCTCCTTTTGCTCTCTTCTTAACTCCTTTTCTTCTGCTTCCTTCAATGCCTTAGGCATGGGAGTCCCCACAGTCTCAATGCTTCTTGGCCTTCATTCTCTTCCCTCTTTAAAGTCTTTCCTTCTTATTTATCTTATCCATGCTAGGACTTTCACCTCCATGCAATGACTCTCAAAGCTCCAATTTCATCACTCCCAGAGCTCCTTAATTCCCCATGCCCAACTACCTCCAGGACACTTTGTCTCCTCCTGCATATTCCCCAGCACTTCAAATTCAACTTGTCCAATACTCACATCTTCCTTTCAAAAATTAACTCTGACTCCTAATTTCTCTTTTTGTGGTAATCTTGCAATCTCTCAAACTCAAAAACCTGCCATCATATTTCCCTTTTCCACTCTACATTAAATTCAATAAGCATTTACTCAGCCCCTACAATATGTAAAAGATTTCTTTCTTTTTTTTTTAAATGAACCAGACCTGTGATTTCATTAGTCTTGGGAACTTTCCTTACTCATGAAAGTTGACACCTACTTTGCAATTTCTAGTCTTTCAGCTGCCATGGGCAACAAGAGGTTATAAACTTGGCATAAACAAGCATAAGCCAGAAGAAAGAACTGAACTCAGTTCTTCCAGTCTGAAGCAGGTAAGGTTCTCCAACTACTATATCAAGTTGCAAGTTAACTGAAGATAAAAAAGAAATACTTTCCCAGGCCTCAAAGGATTGGGGGAATATGTAAATATATAATGCAAATATAAAATAATCTGAGGGAAAGACCACCAACAACTATGGGGATCAGGAAAGGGTTGTCAGATACATGAAGGATTCTAAGAGGCTGAGGTAAGGAAATAGTTCATTCCAAACAAAAATACAGAGATAGGAGATAGAATACTAACTTTATATGAGATAAAAGGATAGTTTGATTGGAGTGTATTATGTGAAGAAGAGTATATAAAATAAGTTTTAAAAAGAAAAGATCATAGGATGATAGATCCAAAGCTAAAAGAACCTAAGAAGCCATCCTGTCCAACCTCCTCATTTTACAGATAACTAAGGTCAAGGGAAGTTAAGTGACTTTCAATAGGGTCACCCACAAAATAGGGAGCTGAAGTGGGATCTGAACCAAGGTCTTTTTATTCCACAGCCAATACATTCCTACTATACATTCTTGTGAAAGTCTTAAATGCCAAACTCAGAAATATTTAAACAGAGGCAACTGAAAATCACTGAAGGATAGGTAAATTTTTTGGCAGCTGTGTGAGGAATGGATTAGGGAGAAGAAAGACTAAAAGCAGAGAAATCCATGAGGTTATTGTAATGGTCCAAGTGAGTAGGTGATAAGGGTTTAAAATGGAGGAAAAAAGACCCCTTCACACATACAATTTCCTCCATGCACATAATCCAACTTTTGGAATCCTTCTCTTTCTTCACAGTTGGTAATAGGCAACAATTCCTAGACATTCCACAGTTCATGGATATACTCCCATAATGAGTATTATCTAGTTTGGCTGCTGTATTTTTTTTAAAAGAATAAATAATGACTAATTCAAACATTTAGTAAATGTTAACTGTGTGTGCCAGGTACTGTGCTAAGCATTAGGTAATATAAAACATGACCCAAAAAAAGATCCTTGATCAAAAGGAGCTCCCATTCTCTAATGGGGGAGACTTACATAATTCCAAAACTATAGAAAATAACCTCTTATATTTGAATGTGTTTTTGAAAATCACTTGTTAAAATGGCCAGCTGACCTACTACTGGATCATCTTGGTAAGTTTCTTTCCCATTGCAAACCAGAGTTAAGAAGGGCTACTTACTATTTTTCTAAATCTTAATGTTTTGTGATCCTCAATTTCATAACATTGAAAATAAAATCACCAAGAGAACATGTGCACTATCTCCTTTTGGAAAATCACAACTAATCTGCCATATACAAAAGGAGTTTGATAAATGCTGAACTAAATAGTTATGTCCTCTGTTGATCAAATACACTCCAATACCTTACAGTTAGTTTGATCCCAAAGTATAATTTAAGAGTGCTTTACAAAGCACTTTCCTCTCAACAACCTTGTCACTGGTAAAAGTACAATTATCCTCATATTACAAATAAATAAATCCGATCTTAAGACTTGTCCATTGTCATTCAGTGTCAAAGCCACAATATGAACCCAGGTCTCCAGACTTCAGGTATCCCATTTTTTTCCATTCTATCTCCTTACAAACTTTCCTTGAACTACATATAACCTAAGGATAAACAGAATCATGAGTATTCTAAGTATTCTAATTTGCCTAATAATAATTAGTATGCCATGTTTTCATCTTAATAAACATTTTATGGTTTTTCTATTAAACACCTATCCTGGCTGTCATAATTGGCATGACTCTAAAGACATAGACCTAAGGGGAAAATCTGATCAAGGAGAAATGCTTTTTTAAATTGAACTTACATCACCAATGGAATACTATGGTATTATAAGAAACAATAAGCAAGATGATTTCAGAAAAAGCTGGAAAGATCTGCATGAACTGATACAAAGCAAAAGAAGCAGAACTGGGAGAACACTGTACATGATAACAGCAATACTGGACAATGATTATCTGTGAAAACTTGGCTACTCTTAGCAGTACAATGATCAGTAACAATCCTGAAAGACTTAGAAAGAAATGCTATCCACTTCCAAAAAAAAGAACTGTTGGAGTCATTTTTCTTTCTTTTTTTTTTAAACCCTTACCTTCCATCTTAGAATCACTACTGTATACTGTCCTAAGGCAGAAGAGTGATAAGAGATAGGCAGTGGGGGTTAAGTGACTTGCCCAGCATCACACAGCTAGGAAGTATGTGAGGCCACATTTGAACTTAGGATCTCCCATCTCTAGGCCTGGCTCTCAATTCTATGAGCCACCCAGCTGTTCCCTGGAGTCATCTTTCACATCAGCATATTTATTGGTTTTATGTTGGGGTTTTGGTTATGTATGACTTTGCTCTTACAATAACGACAATATGAAACTGTGTTTTGTGTGACAATAGAAATAAAATAAAGAAATTATATCATCAAAATATTAGCCTTGAGACCATATAGTTCTTTAGCATATATCCATTCCAAATACTGATGAGAAATGGAAGCTTAGTAATTTCTATGATACTTTTGCTTGAATCTAAGAAGTAATTATTGCTCTGAAACCAAGCATTTGTTGTGATGTCTTTTAACTCAACCTCATACCTGCAACAAAATTGTAAAGAATGTAATGAAATTATTTATGAGATAAGGTCATTAGGAATATATATATTTATATATTTATCTATCCTTTCACCCTCTCTCTAAAATATTTTATGCTTTGTATTATTCTTTCCATGAAATTTACTGCCTCCAGATATAATTTTTATACCTGTAATCATTCTTTCCCTGGGTAATATTTATTCACTCCAATACAACAGGTATTTAAATGCCTTCCATGCGACAAGCATAACAAAAGCAAAACCAAAACAGTCCCCTACCTTTGAAGAACAAGATATAAACAGAAAATTAATAACAAAATAGAGTATCACAAAATCAAGGAGTTGGAGCTAGAATAGACCTGAAAGGTATTCAAGAATAACCCCCTCATTTTACATGAGGAAACTGAGACCCAGAGAAGTTAAATGGCTATCCCAGGAGGCAATGTGCCTTTCCTTAGCTCACACTGCCTTCTAACTATATGAAGTAATTTTCTAGAAGAACACTAGCAACTGGGGTGTGGTGAAGGGTAAAAGAATCAGTATAATCTTGTACAAAATGATAATTTAACTGTGTGACAAGGGAATCACTTTTAAAAGACTGATATATATTAATTTAAGGTCGCCAAGGAATTCAGCTATGTAATTCCTAAATGAAAACTCAAGTCAGCCGTCAATCTTTTATGGAGTTTAATTACAATAGGAGTAAGAAAGGAATTAGAGATAGAGAGAGAGAAAAAGGGAGAGAAGGGAATAGGGCTTAAATACCCCTTCTGTTTAGGCTGGGCCAAAAGGCCCAAGCCCTTAGATAGCTGGGGCAAAGAAAAGAGATCAGTCCCTATTACTCACGTGACCAAAATGGAGAAACAGTCTCAGAGGCCCCCACCTTCAGCTTCCTTCAGAGCAAGCTTCTCAGAGCACACCGCAACCACTCCGATCAACTCCTCAACCCCCCTCGAGTCTTCAGACCCCCCTGATCTTTCAGGAAACCATCCAAGTTGCCTCCCCTCAGTTCTCACATCTACCAATCACTGTCCATCAATTTCCCTGTGCCAATGGAGGCTCTAGCTTAACCCAGGACCGCCCAGAGGCTTTGCACATGTCTGTTGAAGGTCATATTTTCAAATGATTAAATCTTTGCTCCTTTGCTACAGCCCTTTCTAAATCCTGTTAACCTGAGTAGGGTAGAGATTGGAATAATTAAATTTTGATCTAGGCTGCAGCCCTTACTCAATCCTGTTAGGACTGAATAGGGTGGAGATTGATTCCAAGTATCTCCATTGTATCAATTCTAAAATCAATCATGACTCAAAGAAATTCCTGTTCTATGCTTAAGCATAGGTCAAAGTCCTTTCCATTGTTCAGCAAAAAGTTTCTGTCCTAAAGTAATCTTAAGAAGGGAAGGAGAAGGACCTCCCATGCCAATGGGGTTCACATTCCAATAGTCAAGACCCACTATCAATAGGAAATTTTTCAAGTATGAAATTTCCCAATGGTGAAATTTCCAACATTTATAAGAATAAGAAATTTTGAGGTTTACAACTGAGATATGGTATAATGCTAGAGATACTAAAGGTAGTAGGTGAGAGAAAAGTATATTCCAAGCAGACTAGGGTCCTGGCCAGAAAGTTGGGGTACAGAGTAAAGGTAGGACAGTTTGTCTGTAGCAGATTATGGAGAAAAAAGTGGAGCCAAATTGTGAAGGATTTTAAAAAGCAAGCAAGAATTTTTTTTTTTAATTTAAAAAAACCCGTACCTTCTGTCTTGGAGTCAATACTGTGTATTGGTAGGCAGAAGAATGGTAAGGGCTAGGCAAAGGGGGTTAAGTGATTTGCCCAGGGTCACACAGCTGGGAAGTGTCTGAGGCCAGATTTGAACCTAGGACCTCCCATCTCTAGGCCTGATTCTCAATCCACTGAGCCACCCAGCTGCCCCCTCTAGCAAGAATTTTCAATATCTAATCAACAGATCTGCATCAGGGGGATTAAGAACTGTATAAGAAAAAAATACATATCTATTTCAATATAATTAGTTTCCAATGTAATCCTATATATTTTTATTTTATGCATTTAAAAGCATTATTCTGAGACAGAGGCCATAAGACTTCACTCAATTGCCAAGAATCCAAGAATTGTTCAAGAATTTAAAGATTCTTGAACAAGACCTATGATTTAGGAATATTAATTTGGCAGAAAAGATTGAAAACTGGGAGATTAGCGGGAACAAAACCAGTAATCTAGGCCAGAGAGGATAAAGACTTGAATCAAAAGGTGAAGAATACACAGAATAGAATAACAAGAAGCTTATGATAGAAAAAAAAGCAATTAAGCAAAGATATGGTATGGAGAGAAAACTTAAAAAACTTAGCAACTGACCAGTTATGACAATTAAGAGTCAAGAATACTATACAACTTTTTGTAAGAGTTTGATTATGAAAGGAAGAGAAATATGATACAGTAGCTTGAGGTCTTCAACTACCCTATTCAGATAACTTCTAAATCTCGATTATTTAGTTCTTACATCTTCTCTAAGTACCAGACACACATCTCCACATGGTTACAGCTTTGATGTTCCACAAATCAATCAACCAACATTGTTCCAGGTACTATAATAAACTGGTACAATGAGATCTTGGCTTTGGACAAAAGCAAAAATCAATTTTTTGATTTGATTTCCTGCCTAAGGAAGCTTACAATCTTACAATTCCAGTACCTCAAATTCAAAACATTCTACTTACCCCTAAGCCTTCCTCTTTATGTCTAGATAATTTCTATCTGTGACACTAATACTTATCACTCTCTCATTTTCACTATCTTAGTATTACCTTTAATTTTTTTTATATCTCTACCTTCTGTCTTAGAATCACTTCTAAGCCAGAAGAGCAGCAAGGACTGGGCAAGCAAATGGGTTTAAGTGACTTGCCCAGGATCAAAACTGCTAGGAATCCAAGTTCATTTTTTAACCCAGGTCCTCCTGACTCCAGGCCTAGTGTTCTATCCACTGTGCTACCTAGCTGCCCCTTGTTATCTTTTCATTCTTCTCTCTCCATATGGTATCATAAAAATCTCAAGAGTTGGAAGGCCATCTAGTACAAAACTGACCAAATAACTTCAATACAAAATCCCCATCAAGTTTTTATCCATCCTTCAAAGATCTAATGAAAGAAAACACATTATCCTACAGAGAAAGTTCATTCAATTTTTAAAAAAATCCTTACTTTACACCTTAGAATCAATACTATGTTATTGGTTCCAAGTAAAACTAGTGGTATGGGCTAGGGCAATGGAGGTTAAGTAATTTGTCCAAGGGTAGAATGTGTCTGAGGCCAGATTTGAACCTAGGACTTCCCATCTCTAGGCTTGGCACACAATCCACTGAACCATCTAGCTGCTCCCTCATTCAAACTTAAAATAGCTTAGTTGAACTATTACATATGAATGCAATGGAAAGTTACTATGTGGTAAGAAATGATGAAAGACAGTTTCAAAGAAAACTGAGTAGTAACTTATGAACTGATGCAAAAGTGAATGTGGGTAGAACCATGAAAATAATTTCTATAATAACAACACCGTAAAGTCAAACAACTTTGAAATATGAAAGAAATAGCGTAAGACATAAGTTTTTGGTTGTGGTCAATGTGAGAATTTGTCTTGCCTGATCCTGGTTTCCCCACCCCAGCTCTTTTTTTTTTGGGGGGGGGGGTGAGGCAGATAAATAGAAAGGAGTAAGATAGGATTCTTCTTCCCTTATCCTAAAATGAAAAGTGAATGGGAAGAAAGTCAGAAGAAATCAAGAGACAAACAGAATGGTTTTTAAATTTACCTGTTGAATTTTGTCATACATTTTAAAAAGAAAAGCAAGCTATACATAAGGTTGGCAATTTGGGATAGAAGCCTCTTCTGTATTTTGTACAATGTAAAAAGGAAATAAAGATGTCCTAAGTTAAGAATAAAAAAAAAAGAAAAGACAAAATTTGAAAACTTAAAATTTTTTCTTGATCTCAAATCTAAATTTTTCTCTCTTCAACTTCACCCCCATGCCTCTGCTTCTAGCTCCGAGGTCAATGACAGAAACTTTATATTTGAAGACTTATAAACAAAAGAATGTTCCCCTACTGCCATGCCCAAGTCTTCTCTTTCCCAGGATAATAACTTTCAAATATTCTTGTGGCATTATCTCGAGGGTCTGTCATTCTGGACACCTTCCTTTGGATGTTATCCAGTTAAGGTCATTCTTAAAACCTGGTGCTCAGAAGTGAACACATTATTTCAGATACACTCTGAGTAATATATTGTAATCTGATTCTAACCTCCCTCTTCCCAGACACTGTGCCATTGAAGTGAGGTAACACAGTATTTTTTGGCTGTCCTGTCAATGTCCACTAAAACTACCAGACCATCAATCAATCAACAAGCATTTGTTAAGAGCCCTAGTACCAGGCACAATGCTATGCACTAGAGATACAGTTTAAAACAAACAGACTCTGCATGAATTATTCATGTATGAATTAATATAATATGTATTTTTTAAAATGAACTCAAGTCTAAGATTTATCCATCTTTTCAGTCTGTTAGATTTTTACCATTCTAAATTCAAACCAAAAGGTACCAAGGATGGCACATTATTGTTTTTCTAAGATCTCATTAACTTGATCAAAGAAACATGATCTAACAATGTTATACATTAATGAAAAAAAGAGCTCTGAAAGTTGCATGTTCAATGTATTTTAAAGAAAGAAGTATGCATAATAGACTCAGTTTCAAGTATGTCTGTTTCTGTTCTATACTTTATGCTGAAAGGCTTATATTCAGTTTCAGTTCAGAATTTCTTTTTCTTTAAAAAGCAGTGTTACATTAAATTAGTTGACAACACTAGGGTTGTTAAAGGAGTAGAGTAGTATCTAATAGGCTATCTGACTAAACAAGTGACTAACCAAAAGATACAGAGAATTCTGTCACATTGTACCTTGGTCTGACCATAAAGGAATTTTTAAAAATAGATTTTAAAATAAATGTAAAAATATAAATCAATATAAATATGCTATAAATGAAGCATACATTTTAAACATAGGTTTAAATATAGATTCTTACTCATATCACAAAGAATGGTTTGTTAAACATGAAAAAGAAAAAATTCAACAAAACCAATCTCTAGGATGAAAAAATCTGGCATGTCCAATGTTGCACACCAGTGCACTCTCAACCCCCACAACCACCTCCACACAAGGGGATAAAAGGAAACATCTTCTAATCGGTTTTTTTGGGGGGCCCAGCTTGTTGTTCTTAATTTTTCAACATTCATTTTCAATTTTGTTGTTTCCATTTACATGTTGTTTTCTTGTATTTTTTTCTGGGTCTACCAAATTCTTCATTCACATATTAAGTCATTCTTTGCTTCTCTATATTAAGCATATTAGTCATTTCTTACAACATAGTAACATCCCATTATTTTCATGTACCACAAATTATTTCCCCAGTCACCAAATGATGGGTATCTAGTTTGTTTCTTAGTTCCTTGCTACCACAAAAAATGATGTTCTATATACCTTGTTCATTTATCAGTGACTTCCTTGGATATCTGTCCAGCAGTAGAAAGAATGAGTCAAAGGGCAAGAACATTTCAGTCATTTTACTTGCATAATTCCAAAGGACTTTTCAGAATGGTTATACTAATTCACAGCTCCAATAACAATGTATTAATGTGCCCCCACAACCAGGCACATGCATATTGAATATTCCTATCTTTTGTCATCTTTGCCAATTTGCCCTGGCAACCTCAGATGCCGTTTTGTTTTCTATTTCTTTTATTATTAGTAACTTGTAGCATTCTTATGATATAATTTAGTTTAGAGGTCAATATGCAACTGTTGATTTTATAGACTTTCAATTTTAAAGAAATTCCTACCTCTTCAAATTATATACTGTGCTGGGATTCATATTCACTTCATTAAAAAAAAAATCTATAACTATGAGAAGAGTTCAAAACACAAAGCCTATTTATGTGACACTAAAGATCGCAAGATAGTGTAAATTAAGGTCCAAAAATATTAACCCCACCAAAAAGCCCAATCAATCACCAAGCACCTATCATATGCCAGGCTCAGGATATAAAGACAAAAATGAAAGGGAATCTATGTTATTAGAAGTTTAACTGTAAGGGGGAAGTTAGGTAGCTCAGTGGATTAGGAGCCAGGGCTAGAGACTGGAGGTCCTAAATTATAATCTCACCTCAGACACTTCCTAGCTGTGTGACCCTGGGTAAATCACTTAACTCCCATTGTCTAGCTCTTACTGCTCTCCAGCCTTAGAACCAAAATATGGTATTGATTCTAAAACAGAAGGTTAGGGTTTTAAAAAAAGAGTTTAATTGTATATAAATATGTCATTAACATAAAAGTCAAAGTTAAAAACTTCTTTTTAAAAAATGTAAATCCTTCAATACTCCTAGGACTCATGCAGAGTTAGAAGCAATAAATGGATGATTTTCTAGCTTTTTGTTCCATGCTCTGATCACTTACATATGTGTAAATGTTCATATATAATCATGTATGTAAATTTGCTCATGTGGAATTTATACAATTTTTAAAATATACACTACAACATACTATATGTGGTACCGTATGTCCAAACTTCTTACTATGTATGATCTCTTACAAAAAAATACATTAATGAGTTTCTACCACTCCATAATGAGTAATTCTGCTTAAGGATAGGGATAGAAACTAGACTTATGATTTCCCTGACATTAAATTCTCACATAAGAAAATTTCACCTCAATGAGAGGTTCTTTTTCAGCTCTGTTATAGCTTTCTTAAAAAGCACCAACCAGAACTGCAAATAACATTTTAGTTTAGATACACTATCAATAATAAAAAGATTGTTCTCTTGTTTTTATGTTTATACTTTTATTACTATTGTAACAAACTTTGATTAAATGAAAGACACAGCATGACATAGTGGATAAGTAGTCAGTCTTAAGAACTCAGAAAGATCTGAGTTCTTAAAAGCTCTGTGAACAGGAAAATCACCTAAGCTTCAAGGATAGAGTTAACTCTCTAAGACGGCAAACTGCAGAAAAAATGATGACCTGCTTACTTTCCTTACCTTTCATCTTAGAATCAATACTATGTATTGGTTCCAAGTGACTTGACCAGGGTCACAAAGCTGGAAAGTGTCTGAGGTCACATTGAACCCAGGACCTCCCTTCTCTAGGCCTGGCTCTCAATCCACTGAGCCACCCAGATGCCCCCACTGTTTGAACTTCTAAAAGCTGCTCTTCAAAAAGATAAGAGAGCTGAAAAGAATGGACAAGAACTAAATTAAAAGGAAGATATGTTTTCACACACAAAGGACTAATAAAAGTTAGGGTTTTTTCCAACTTAGAAAGATGATGATTATCAATACTACTAATAAAAAAAATTGTGTGACACCTACTATGTGCCAAGAACTATACAAATATCTCATTTAATCCTCGCAACAGCCCTGGGAAGTAGTTCCTCAATGAGATGAAAATTATTATTACAAATGTCTACAAAAACAATGTGAAAAAATGTCCTTTCTTCTTTGTATGTAAAAATCCTCCATCTCATTATGAAGAGTTCTGTAACCAAAGTAGTCTCATTCAATTCTGAACGACTACATTAATACTTTACATGCTACCTACCTCTCTGGTAATGAACCACATACTCCATGTCATGGAGTAAGAAGATCTGAGCTCAAATCCTAGCCCTGCCGTTTTAGAATCTGTGTCTTTGGGAAAGAACTACCACTGTAAGTTTTGGTTCCTTCATCTGTACAATGAAGATTGATTCAATAACATCTAAGGTCTCTCTCCCAACCCTAAATCTAAAATCATAGGATTCTTTGTATTATTGCTTCCTGTTATTTAGTTTTTATATAGCTATTTCATTTTTTATCCATTTAAGATTTTGTCTTTAATCCTTAACTTTCTTTTTGATACCTTTATCCATTCTACAATTTTCATTATCACTTCTATGCTGATGACTTATAAATCTATATTTATCTCCAGCCAGAACCTCTCCAGACAAATGGTTAAACTCAAAAAAAGTAATAGGTAATAGCCAGCAAACACTAAACCACACATACCCCATGCAAGTGTCTATGCTGATAATGACTTAGAAAACCACATATTAACTTTGTCTATTTTCTATTGTATTTTTACTTTTGTTAAACATTTCCCAATTAAATTTTAATCTGATTGGGTCCCACTCAAGAACTATGGCATGTCAAAGAGGTTAACAGTTCCTTTGACAAAATAGTTTCTTTAAATAAAAACAGAACAGGAACTGAAACCAAGGTCATCTCATCCAATTTTTCAACTGCACCAATTGTTTAACTTCCCTGCCCTAAAACTTTCAATAGTTCTCCACTGGCTACAGAATAAAGCCCCAATGCTTTATCTGGTGTCCAAGACACTGAGCATACCAGTTCCATTCTCCTCTCTCTCCAACCCTTGTACCTCTCTATCACATACCACATCCCTATATAACCAATACTCCAGTTAAACTACCCATACTCAACATTTTGACAAAACTACTTCTTGCTTCCAAGTCTTTGCTCATGTCATGTCCTATTCCTATAATGTTCAACTCCCATCTCCACATGTCCAAATTCCTAATGCCCTTCCTTCATGGTCTAGATCAAATACCATTACCTCTATAAAGAGCCTCAGAGGAGGCAGCTGAGTGCTCAGTGGATTAAGAGCTAAGCCTTGAGACAGGAGGTCCTAGGTTCAATTCTGACCTCAAACACTTTCTAGCTGTGTGACCCTGGGCAAGTCACTTAACCCCCTTTGCCTAGCCTTTACTGTTCTGCCTTGGAACCAATACATAGAATGTATTCTAAGATGGAAGGTACAGGTTTAAAAAAAAAAAAGCCTTAGATCCCCTTTCAACTTGAAATAATCTCTCCTCAATATGAATTCTCAAAACACTTTATTGGTACCATATGCATTTAAAAAACCCTATTTTGTTATATTTGTGTATGTATCTAATTGCCCCCAATTGACTGTAAATGCCTTAGAAACCAGTCATACTATTTCCACAATTCCTGGTAGAGTACCAGGCAAATAGATAACAAATAAATTGCCTGTTGAATGAATTTGTTTTATCATTTCAAACACATAAAGCTTCTTGAAGCCAGAAACTATCAACACAATGCCCACCACAAAACAGGAACTCAATAAATATTTAAGAGGGAGGGCTAGAAAAATAATAAACCCATAAAAATAAGAAATTCTTTAATTTTAAAACAATGAAAAAATGTTCTGGTTATTTGCTCTGCACAGGTACAGATGACTAGGTAAAGAAATGCTACTAAATAATTTACCTAGAAGTGCTTAAACAAATCAAATATCTAAATGTTCAAGTACAGTTTTAGCCTTTTAAATCTTGTGGAATGAGGAAAAAGTTTGTGAGAGAATACCTCTGTGCTGAGAAATAACATTTTCAAAGAGCAAGTAATCATATTTTTAAAGGACATTTTGTCTAATGAAATATTTTCCACTAACAAAGAATTTAGCACAGCACCTGGTATACAGTAGGTGATTAATATTTATTGACTGGCTGTGGAACTACTGTATGAGTAGTTTAGGAATTATATCATTCATTAACAAACTGAGAATTCAATCTCTATTTCTAATTCTCTACCATTAATCAACATTATAATGGGGGGGGGGGGAATTCAGCAAGGGAATTCACAGAATCTATTCTAAGATAGCTGGATAATTCCAAATAAGATTGTCATGTTATCTTTGTATTTCCAAGTTTCACTTATTCATATGAAAATATTGACAGGTCAATTATCAAACTCACTTTCAAAATTTCTTTATCATACTTTGCAAAATAGTCACATATGCTAGACGTTATTCAGAATAATTTAGCATCACTACACTTCAAAAAACACAAAATTAGACAGTACTGCAGGTGATAAATATTAAGTTAGCTCATTGTTCAAATGAATACTCAGAAAATCTTTATTCTTCAGTAAAGAGTTTACTACAACTAAACAACTATTAGTTGGGACTTCCCCAAAAACCTACTTCATAAGGTTTAATTGCACAAAACTAAATTATTAGAGGAATTTTAATGGTATGAATTTCAAAACCTTGGTTGTTTAAGATAAAAGCGGAGATATTGAGTGTTCTGGTATAAAAGAATCTGAAAAATAAGTTCCAAAAAGGCCTTAATCCTGAACTGAAATATAGTAAATAACTTTAGTGCAAGGGAAAGTCAAGTTAACTAGCATTTATTAAGGGCCTACTATGTGCCAAGTACTTTTTGAAAAGGACAAGAAAAAAAGGAAAAGTTCTTTCTCTCAAGGAGCTCACAATATGGGAGGCAATATTCTAACAAATATGGCTCAACAAGATACATATGATAAACTGGAGATAATCTCAGAAGTAAGGGAAGCATTAACAGAGGATCAGAAAAAGCTTCTCGAAGAAGGTGAGATTTTAGCTGAGACTTAAAAAGGAAGTCATGTAAACCTGCAGGCAGAGGTGAGGAAAAAGAGCATTCCAGGGATCAGGGGAAACCAGTAAAAGCCAGCTGAGGAGAAAATGCTGAATGTGTATCCTGAGAACTTGGATTCCATTCCTGCCACTTATTTAATCTCTTAACCTGTCAATTGAGAGGAGCTAAACTACCTTTTTTGTATCACAGACCTGGAGAAATCTAACAATACTATCTTAAAAGGCTTTTAAATAACTAAGTGAAATGGTAAGTTTCAGCTAAAGAGAAGTAAAAATAAAAGATAGCATGTTTTTCTCATCCAAGTCCTAAGTTATGTGACCCTAAGGATGGAACACCTGTGCTAGGTAATAATAGCATTTCCTAGATCTTTAAAGTTTGCAAGGCACCTTACAGATCTTATTTTATCTTCACAATCCTAGGAAAGAGCACTATCCCCATTTTACGGATGAGGAAACTGAGATTCAGAAGTTTAAGTGCTTTGAAAACATGTAATAAATGTCCAAGGCAGGATATGAATTCCAAGAACTATGCAAACTAAATCTAGGATCCTAATACCTCTTCACTTTTTGAAGCCACAGAGCCAGAGCACTGTTTTAAGTTTAAACACAAATATTGCAGTCAATTGGGCTTCTATCCCAGTAGGGGAAGCCTAGTGCCCTTTCCTGGTCCCCAACGTAAACTTTCAAGTTTACTGTTGAAGGTTTTTAAAAAGAAAAGGGGGAGGGGGTGAGTCGACGACAGAGGAGGCCTTCGGCGAAGCTCTTAGCACAAAAAGTGAGTGGGAGGGCCGAATCTGACCTCCTGACCCCCTAGACACCAAACCACAAACATGGCCAGAGGATTTACAAGAAAAAGGAGCCGTCCAAGATAAAAGGGAAAGCGGGAGTCAGGGTCTGAAACCCCCTCCTCCACAAAACCACGCCCCCCCAAGCCGTGGGGAGGGCAGAGACGGGGGCGGCACCTGACACTGGATGTAAGTATCAAACCCTCGCGTGGCCAGGGGGCCAGGAAGAGAGGGGGGCACAATGCCGTGTTGGGGGGGGGGGGAGAGCGGAAATCCCGCAGAGCGCGAGAGGGTCAACTGCGGCGACTCTCAGGCACGCGACTGACCTGCCCCAGCCGCAGCGCGACCGATCTCTTCCTGCTGCTGCCGCCTTCGCTACCTCGCGCTCGCGCTCACGCTGCCGCCTCGGCCACAGCCGTCGCCTCCTCTGCCGCGCCCCGGGCAAGCCCCAGGCACCCCATACCCACCCCACCCAAGCTTTTCTACGCCGCCGCCTGTTTACAATGACTGGGACGGAACGGGGCGAGCCGGACAACGCGCAAGCGCATCCCCTCCTCCCGCCGCTGCCGGCTTCCCCGTTTGCTTTTCCCCTCTTTGGACACACCGCGGAGGCCGTCAAAGACACGACGCACTCTGGCCTCACGCGGAGAACGTCGGGAGCTGTAGTCTCTGCGAGACCAAAGCGTTCAGCTGTATGGAGGAAACCCCTTCAAGGCAGTGAACTACAGCCCCCAAGAAGTATCACGCTCCCCGCGGCGACAGAGCGCGCACATGTCCGGCGCTTGCGCAGCACGTCACCCGGGGAGGGACTCAGAGAGAGAAGGGTGGACGCGTAGCTCGGGATTAAGTTTTCTTGGGATAGCTGAGTAGTCTGGTTGAAAACAACCCACCTGGAAACCCTTATCGGTGTCCCAAAAGACAAGAAGCCTCCACTTCAACTCCGCGTTCCAGATCCTCCCATTGTCCCTGCGGACTTTATTCTCCCCAGCCGACTAACTCCCGAGAGACTAGTTAAACCAGTTTAAAAGCACAGCCCTAGTCCCCGGCCCGGTATGGGCCGCTTTCCTGGCATCAGGGAGGGTGGGGATCACCAAAAGGCTTATGGGAAGTGGTACCAAGAGGTGGAGCTGGCACCAGGACGGGTGTTACTTAGTATGCACCTCTGCAGCAAAACAAGCCATGTTGTTATTCAGAGTTAGTGATGGGGGGCGGAGGGAAGAAACTGGACCCATGGCAACTATAAAACATGCAAGATGTACTTTCCTCCACTAACTTACCTAGCACAGATGAGAGAATGAAAAACTTGAATTTAGACCAAGCAGCCCGACCACATCTGAAGCACGTAGACCTAGATTAATGAATCATGAAAGATAATGAGCAAATCTCCAAGGATAGAAACAATTGGAAAATCAAGAAACCCCATAAAAATGCTAAGTACGGAAGAAGAGAAGAGAATCAGAGGCCCAGGATAAACCTTACTGAAGAACTCTTTGAAAATTGGACAGACTTTTTCATTAAAAGAGACATTTCCCTCAAAAATTCCCTTCTGTGAATGCACTCTCATATTTATAACAATTCCTTTTCCAGGTCCGTCCCTCTACCACCAGTAACAAGACACACACAAAGAGGGCATTCACCAGGGTTTCTTTTATTTCTTCTAACTCCTTTCCTCTTCAAAAAATCTCACCTGCTTCCCTAGCTTCATCATTTCTCAATAACTCCCTGGATTTCCCCCATTAACTTAAACACGTCTAAAATTGAACTCAACATTTTCCCTCATAAAGTCCCCTGGACTTTTCTATTTTTGTTTAAAATCCATAGCACTTCAAAGTTTATAAAATCCCTTACTTAAAGTCTGAGGTGGGCAGTTTGATTATCATTTTCCATTTTAGAGATTAAGAAATTTAGAATCAGAGAAGTTAAATGGCTTACCCAAGGTCCAACACTATTAAGTATTGGAGTTGGGATTAAAAACCAGGTCCCTTAACTTAAGTCCATTAGGCACTTTATGTCCTCATCCCAGGCTGCCTTTCATTCTCCCCACCCAGACAGAACTTGGAAATCATTTCTAACTCCTCCCTCCTCTCCACCCCCTGCTATCATATCAGTTGCCAAGTACAGCCTCATTGAACCAGAAAATGTCAGAGCTGGAAGGAACTGATTCTGCCTTTATAATTTCTCTTTTATCTGTTCCCATCCTTAGCTTTTCAATTGCCCAATTTTGTATCCTCCAGTCCCTTTCTTTAGCTCAGTGCATTTTGCTCCATGGAATTTGTTGAATAAAGTGAATAAAGTATGCCAAACAGCATATTATTGCTGTCTGTTCTTTAGATTGTTTTTATAAAGCAAAATGCATATAAAGATTCTCTTCCCATATCAGTACCAAATATTGTGGTGAATTTTTAAATGAAGGTAGGTATCATACACACTATTATCTCTAGGCACAGATGTGGTTTTTAATCATCATAGATTTAGAGTTGGATATATTTTGTATACTATTTTGTCCAACATTTTACACAAGGAAACTGGGACCCAGAAATGTTAATAGGTTTGCTCTGTATCATACAGATAGTAACTGACAGAACTTAAACTTCCCCTTAACTTCAATGCTTTTTCCACTGCACCACACTGATTTCCCTTAGCTATATTTTTTGCAGTAATCATAGTATAGTCACAGGATCAAAGACCCAGAGAATCCAAATCTTTTGGTTAGCTTTTCTCATTGTGGGTCATGGGAGCAGGTGTAGAGCCAATGACACCCTTGTGATTTGTTGTGTCTGTAGCCTTTGACCACATGTAAATAATATAGAAAGCAAATTTTTATAATTAAAAAATCCAGTGATTTGAATTTTATTGTTGAAAATTAACTCGTCTGTATGATATAAAGAGAGCAAGAAAATAATGTAATCTGGTTTTTCTTTCTTAAAACAAAGTTTCCCAGATATTAGAAATCATCCAAACTAGCTACTCTTCTTTAAAATGAAGTAGGGGGGAGGAGGGGGCTCAGAAAAGTTAAGTGACTTGCTCACTGTTTAGATTATTGACAAAGCCAAGATTCAAGTCAATTTAAGAAAGCATTTATTAAGCCCCAAGGCACTAAGCTAGTAAAATGAAGACAAAAAACAATATTCCTACCACTCAAGGAACTTGAAATCTAAAAGGGGAAATAGGAAATTGGATGTGTATACAAAAAAGTATAAAGTAGATAGGCCTGTGGCGACAGGAATCAGCCAATAAACAAACATTTATTAAGTATCTACTGTAGGTCAAGCACTGTGCTAGGCACTGGGGATCTGAACACAGAATATAAAAATGATCTCAGTCTGCCTTCATTCTACTGAGGGATACCACAAATTTACAAATGAATAAATATAGAATTTGTGCAAAATAAATGCAGAGCGATTGGGTAACTGGTGTTAACAACTGAGGAAATTAGGAGAAGCCTGTTGTAATGGAATTGGCATTGACCTAAGTCTTTTTGCTAGGACATCCAAGAGGTGGAAATGAGGAGGAAAAACATTCCAAAGAAGGCCACTATCCTTTACAAAGGCATGCAGGCAGCAGGAGATGAAATGTCTTATCCTGAAAACAGTAAGTAGCTGAGTCAGAGTACCCTTTACCCACTCTCTCAGCTAAGAATTTTGCTTCATATTTTACTGAAAAAAAAATTTTGGTCATTTGCTGAGAATCCAATATTATCCCCTCCTGCTCATCTGATATCACCCAGATGCCTTCTGCTACTGTCTTTTACCTTCACCTCTGTCTCACACAAAGGTCCTTTTCCATGCCAAGACAAACCCTTCTACAAGTAATTCCATTCCATCCCATCTTCTTCATCATATTGCCCTTCTCTCATTCCCATTCTCATTTATCTTGTCTCTTTCCCTACTGGCTGATTCCCCATTACCTACAAATATACCCATTTCTCCCCATCCTCAAAAAAAATCCATATTTGATCCATCTTTCTTTATTAGCTCTCTTCCCATATATATTTCCTCCCTTTTATGGCTAAACTCCTTGAGAAAGCTATCCATAATCAATGTGTTCACTTCCTTTCTTCTCACTCTCTTCTTAATTCTCTTCAGTCTGTCTTCTGACCTCATCATTCTAACAGAACTATTCTCTCCAAAGTTACCAATGATCTCTTGAACACCAAATCTAATGGCATTTTCTCAACACTCATCCTTCTTAACCTCTCGGCAGACTTTAACACTATTGATCACCCTCTTCTGTCTTTGAGGTTTTTAGTACATTGCTCTGTTCTGATTCTTCTCCTACCTAAAGTCTCCTTCACTGGATCTTCATCTAGGTCACACTCATTAAAAGTGAATATTTCCCAGGGCTCTGTTATGGGCCTTCTCTTCTCCTTCTATACTATTTTACTTGATAATCTCATGAGCTCCTATGAATTCAATTATCATCTTTGGGCTGATCATCCTCAAATCTACTTATTAGCCCTAATTTCTCTCCTGACTTTCAATCTCACATCCACAATGGTCAATTTGACATCTCAACATCTTACAGGCATCTTAAACTCAAAATATTCAAAATTAAACTCATCTTTCCACCTGGTACCTTATAGGCCTGACAGGGAAGGGGGAAGAACCTTGTGTATATATTGCCTGTTTGCTATCTACACAGTTAGCACTTCTTATGCCATCATTGGAGTGCTCTCTGTCTTGAAGGGGAATAAACAACTGCCTCTTTTTACTCCTAAAACACACACTCACACACACACACCCCTTCATCTTTCCTCTCAAAACCTCCCTTCTTCCTAACTTCCCTATCATTATTTGAGGGCATCACCAGACTCCTAAACCACCCAGACCCAAAACCTAGGTGTTATTGCTTGACTTTCTAACCCCTAATATTCAGTTTGTTGTCCAATCCTTTTGTTTCTACCTTTGTAACATTTCTTACCCCATTGTCTCCTCTGACATCACCACTGCACTGGTCAAAGGCCTTTATCATCTCAAGACTGGACTATTGATTGGACTCTCCTGCCCCAAGTATTTCCCCATTAAAGGTCACCTTTCACTCAGCTCTCAAACTGGTCTTCCTAAGATGACCATGTCATTCCCTCCCCCATTCAATAAACTCCTGTGGCTATTTATGAACTTCAGGATCATAAATAAAAATCTCATTCGTCATTCAAAATCTTCCATAACTTGCCCCTGTTTTCTAGTCCTCTTACACTTTAAGATCCTCCATATACTCCATAATTCAGTGACTCTGGCTCCTTGCTATTCATGTAACAAGAAGCTTGGTCTCTAGGTTCTCAGCATTTTCACTGGCTGTCCCCCATGAGGAGAATTTCTCTCTTCCTCATATATACCTTCTGGCTTGCTTGGCTTCCATCAAGTCCTAGCTAGAATTTCAACAGTGAGAAGCTTTTCTTCATCATCCTTAATGTTAGTGCTTTCCCCTCTCTTATTATTTATATGTGTAAATATATATATAATTTCTGCAAAGTTGTTTGTAGTCTGCCTATTGTTCTATAAGGTCCTTTATTTTTATTTTTTTTTAAAGCCTTACCTTCTGTCTTGGAGTCAATACTGTGTATTGGCTCCAAGGCAGAAGAGTGGTAAGGGCTAGGCAATGGGGGTCAAGTGACTTGCCCAGGGTCACACAGCTGGGAAGTATCTGAGGTCAAATTTGAACCTAGGACCTCCTGTCTCTAGGCCTGCCTCTCAATCCACTGAGCTACCCAGTTGCCCCCTGTAAGGTCCTTTAAAGCAGGAACAATCTTTTGACTTTCTTTATATTGCAGCCCTAAGCATAGTGCCTGGAACACAATAGGTGCTTAATAAATGTTTCTTGTCTGACAAGAACTGAGGATCCTTCCATGCCTTTGTATGTAGGCTGTCTAGTATTCTTTAATTCCCCTCCTTTCTCTCCTCTGCCTCACCAGGATCCTTAGCTAGAAATTCAATTCAGATACCACCTCCTACAGGAAGCCTTTGCTGATTGTCCTAGTTCCATGTTGGTGAACCTATGGCACATGTGTCAGAGGGGGCTGCTCCCTTCCCCCTCTCCACACAGGCCTGAGGACATTTTTTCACTTTATCCAATCCTCTGCCCAGCAGCCCAATGGGAGCTCTTCCTCCCTCCTCTCTCTGGGGTAAGGAGTGGGGCTCACATGCAGCAATTTGGGCATTTGGTATTTAAAAGATTCATCATCACTGCCCTAGTTGATAGTGTTCTCTCCTTCAAATTATCTTGTATTTGCTTAACAATATAAATGTTATATTCCTCCAGTGGAATGTGAACTTCTTTTTTATTTGATGTTGGTATCCCTAACCTCTAGAAGAGACCCTCAATGTGTTTGAATACGTTTAATGAATGGATGTTAGTTAAGAGCCTTAGGACCCTTAGTCCTGCTTACCACCTAGCTTCCAGACATTTTCTAGGGGAGTGAGCTCCTGACAAGAGTAGGATCCTAACAAATGGTTACTGCTACTGGGCATTGGTCAGCTCCCATAGAAGGACAGACAAATGGACCTAGTATAATAATTAAAATAGTTGAGGCCATAAACTGTAATGATTAAAATAGTGGAAGACTTAAATTGTTACAGATAAAAAAGTGGATGAGTAAATTGTGACCGCAGAAAATATGGTTTCAAGACAGTGTCTTGTTTTAAAATCAAATATAAGGTGGTCACCAGGGAAATATTCCCAATTATGAAATATACCCAAGTCAACTGGGTTTTATAGAGATTTTAATTCATACAAATGAGGAATTAAAGAAAGTGAGAGAGAATAAGAAAGGAATAAGTATGAAGGGCCTTAAGCCAACATAGCCTAGACCTGAGTTTTAAGAGAGAGATCAGTCAGTCCTTAATCACTCACTACAAGATCTGTCCAAGCAAGAATATAGACACCAGTTCAGGCAGCCATGCTTCTCCAGGGAGAGATTCCTCTGACTGACACCAGCTCAATCCTGAATCTGAATCTGAAATCTGAATCCGAATGTCCCCGAGAGAGTCCTGAGAGAGACCCTTCAAGGCAGCCTTGGCCAGCTGCCTCCTTCAATTCAGCCTTTCCCAGCTGACTGTCCCCATCTCCCTTTCTGAGCTCCTTTTAAAGGGGATTTTCTCCCATGTCACCTCCCTTAAATTCTTACATCTACCAATCACAGTAGACGTTTTCCAAAGGACAGACCATTCTTAATTCACACCTAAGAAGTCTAAACTTTTGAGTAATTCATGCCTGAGTAAGTTCTCACCTCTTTGCCTTTTGCAGGTTCACAAGTTGCCTGACCTTTATAGGTACTTAGCACCCTTTTGCATTAGTTCTAAAAATAGGCAGAGCGTAAGAACTTTTTGCCTTATTATAAGTATGGGTTTAAGTACTTTTCATTGTTCAGCAAAGAGTTTACAACTTTATCTTCCCCTAAAGTATGCTTAAGTAGGGGTGGAGTAGAGATCTTCACATTCCTGATCTAAGTAGAAATCTCACATTCCTGATCTAAGTTCCTTCATTGTTTAAAATGGGGAATGGTCTTAAGCCAACCTTATGAAGTGGGGTCTGAGAATTTTAAGGTTCACACTAGGCAGAAGAATAATTCCCCCTGAGATGAGACAACAGTTAGCAGGTTACTGGCCAAATCAAGAAGGAAATGAAAAAGCTCTGATAAATTCAGAAATGTTTTCTTTAATCAGCCAATAAGTATTTATTAAGCATGTGGTAGGTGATTTTTCTACTGCCTACAAACATAATCATGTCTCCCCTATCCTGAAAACACCATCACTTGTACCTTCCAATCCTGCTATAATTCAATTCCTTCTCTGTCAAGAGCTAAATTCCTCAAACAGGCCTCCACTTTCCCTCTTCTCACTTCTTTTTTTTTTTTAAACCCTTACCTTCCGTCTTGGAGTCAATACTGTGTATTGGCTCCAAGGCAGAAGAGTGGTAAGGGCTAGGCAATGGGGGTCAAGTGACTTGCCCAGGGTCACACAGCTGGGAAGTGTCTGAGGTCAAATTTGAACCTAGGACCTCCCGTCTCTAGGCCTAGCTCCTCTTCTCACTTCTTAACTGCCCCTACACTCAAGTTTTAGATTTCCTCTCTCCAGAATTACTAAAGATCCCCTAATTGACAAATTTAGTGGTCTTTTCTCAATCCTCATTTTCCTTGACCTCTTTGAAGCTTGTTGACCACTCTCGCTTCCCTGATACTCTCTTACCGTTTTCCTGATATGGCTCTCTCCTGGGTCTTCTCCTACCTAAGTGACCCCTTCTTCTCTGTCTCCTTTGCTGGGTCCTCCTCCAGATCACACCTTCTAATATTAGTTGTCCCTCAGGACTCTGTCCTGGGTCCTCTCCTCTTTTTTCCTCTATACCACTACACTTGGTGACCTCATCAGCTCCTGTGGACTTAATTATATCTTTTTATTTCTTTTTTTATTTTGATAACAAATTTCCACATAAGTTTTCCAAAGTCATTTGATACATATTGTCTCCCTCCTTCCTTCCCCTGCTCCCACAACTGACAAGTAATTCAGTCTGGGTTTTACATGTATTATCACTCAAAACACATTTCCATATCATTCATTTTTGTAATAGAATAATTTTATAGAACCCAAACCCCAAAACATATACTCAAATAAACAAATAAGAAATCATATGTTTTCATCTGCATTTCTACTGCAACTGTTCTTTCTCTCAAGGTAGATAACATTCTTTTTCATGAGTCCTCAGAATTGTCCTGGATCATTGTATTGCTGTTAGTAGCAGTTAGTAACATTGGTTGTTCCATAATATTGCTGTTATATTGAATAATGTTCCCCTGGTTCTTCTTTTTTAAAAAAAAACCCTCACCTTCCATCTTGGAATCAATACTGTGTTCCAAGGCAGAAGAGTGGTAAGGGCTAGGCAATGGGGGTCAAGTGACTTGCCCAGGGTCACACAGCTGGGAAGTGTCTGAGGTCACATTTGAACCTAGGACCTCCTGTCTCTAGGCCTGACTCTCAATCCACTGAGTTACCCACCTGCTGTCCCCCCTTTTCTTTCCCCCCTTTCCCCCATTCTTATTTCACTCTGAATCAGTTCATGTAGGTCTTTCCAAAGTCTTTCTGAAACCATTCTGTTCATTATTCCTTATAACACAATAGTACCCATCATCCCATCCCTTAGTTTCCAATTCTTTGTCACCACAAAAAGGACAGCTTTAAATATTTTTGTATGAACAGGTCCTTTCTCATTTTTAAAAATCTTTTGGGGATACAGACCCAATAGTGGTATTACTGGATCAAAGAGTATGCTTTGTTTTATAGCCTTTTGGGCATAATTCCAAATTGCCCACCAGAATGGTTGGATCACAACTCCACCAGCAATCAATTAGTGTCTCAATTTTGCAACATTCCCTCCAACATTTCTCATTTTCCTTTACTGATGCAATGGTTGGTCTAATAGGTGTGAGGTGGTACTTCAGGAGTTGTTTTAATTTGCATTTCTCTGATAAAGAGGGCTTTAGAACATTTTTTCACATGATTATTGATAGCTTTGATTTCTTCATCTGAAAACTGCCCAGTCATATCCTTTGACCTTAATTATCATCTTTATGCTAAAAATTCCCAAGTTTACCTTTCCTACCCCATCTTAGTTCCAACTACCTTTAAAAACCTCTCAAAGTGGACGTCTAGTAGACATCTGAAACTCAATTTGTCCACAACAGAGCTCCCTCATCCCCAGTCCCCTACTTCCCCTAATTATATTCAGAGTAACACCTCCTCCCAGTCTCTCTGGCTCCCCAGTCATCCTGGACTTCTCACTATCTCTCACCTCTGCATTTCCCAGCTGTTACCCAGGCTTGTCAATTGCATCTTTGCAATGTCAACCTGAATTAAATAAATCTACCAATAATAGAGGTTTTTTACTAAACCCAAGGAGATCCATCTGAGGACCTCACACTGGCCCAAGGTGGAGGGGTACCCAGGAGGGGCAGAAGGGTCAGGATTTAAATATATTTTCAGAGGTGGAGTTTTCAGGAGGGGCAGCTACAGGGAGGGGCAAGTTGTTTTGCCAAATTGCCAAAGGCTAGGGAGTGGTGATATTTGCTCAGAAAAACAGGCTCCAGGTGCAGTGCTAGGAAGTTTCCAGAGCAATCACCAGCCCTACTCCACCCCTAGGGTCCACGAGGTCAGGGTTAGGTAGCCCCCTCTGATGACAGCATTTGACAGCAGCATCTCTTCTCTCCTCTGACCCTGCCTCTACTCTGATGCAGGCTCTCTTCGCCTCATGCCCTGGATCACAGCAATAGCCTGTTGTTGGATCTGCCTGCCTCAAGTCTCTCCCAACTCCAATTCATTTCCCATGCACCCACCAAAGTGATCTTCCTAAAATGCAGGTCCAATTATGTCACCCTCCTCAATACTTCTTGTCTCCTGGTGTAAATACAGAATGTTCTGTTTAAAGCCCTCCAGAAGCTAACCTACTTCAACCTTTCCCGTCTTCTAACATCTTACTATCTAATATTTTGGTTGCTCCGTTGTTGTCCTTAGTACTTGGAAGAGGACCAAAGTGGCATCACTGGTGATGTCCTTTGGCTCCAGCATGAATTGAGTCAAGTGAGGCAGAGTTGCACAGTTAGTTTCACTCTGTCTTCCAGAGCCACTGACATTGCAGAAGTCTAGTGGCAAGACAAGAGTCAGGATGCCTGGAGGTGGCCTGGGAGGCAGTAGATAATTCTGGCAGCACTGATGTAGCCAAACTGTAGGCGCTCCACAGCAGCCCCTTACACACTCTGCATGGCTGTTGGAACAAATTGCTCTCACCCACAGCAGTAGGCACTTCCCTAATTCACCAGTGAGTTGGAGACCTGGTAGTTATTCTCCATGAGATTTAGCCTGTTTGCTGAAACAGTTTGCCAAAAAGTGTCTCTTGTACACGCTTGGAGCCACAAGAAAGAGCTGATGGCAAATGGACACCAAAGGAAGAACTGACTGTTCCTATGTCTAGAACATTCGCCCTCTGCAATTCACCCTACTGACCACCCTGGCTTCCTTTAAATTGCAACTAAAAATCTCATCTTCAGGAAGCCTTCCCTAACCACTCTTAATTTCCTCATTTAATTATTTCCTATTTATCCTGTATCGATAGCGTGCTTTGTATATATTTATTTGCATGATGTTTCTCCCATTAGATTATGAACCCCATTTGGGGTTTTCTTTTTCTTTTTTAATAGACCTTTAACCAGCTGCCTTTTTAAAAATTATTTTTATTGTCATGCAAGACACTTCTTTATTGGTCATTGTTGTAAAAGCAAAGTCATATCTAACCAAAAACCCCAAATAAAACTGTAAATACACGGGTGTGAAAGACGACTCCAACAGTTTTCTCTGGAGGTAGAAAGCATTCCCCGTCATCTTTCAGGATTCTCCCAGATCATTGCACTGCTGAGAGCAGCCAATTTTCACAGATAGTCATCATCCAATACTGCTGTTACTGTGTACCCTGTTCTCCCAGTTCTACTCATTTTGCTCTGTATCAGTTCCCACAGACCTTTCCAGCTTTTTCTGACATCATCTTGTTTATCATTTCTTATAGCACAAATGTTCCATCAACACGTACCACAATTTGTTCAGACACTCTCCAATGGACGGAAATGCCCTCAATTTCCAATTCTTTGCCACTACAAAAAGAACTGCTATCAATATTTTTGTACAAACAGATCCTTTCCCATTTTTTTGTTATCTCTTTAGGATACAGAACCAGTAGTGGCATTATAGGATCATTGTTTTATAGCACTTTGGGCATGGTTCCGAATAGTTCAGTTCACAGTTCTACCAATAATGCATTAGTGGCCCACATTTACCACTTTCCTTTACTGCCATATTAGCCAGTCTGATAGGTATAAGGTGGTACATCAGTGTTGTTTTAATTTGCATTTCTTGAATCAAGAGTGATTTAGAATATTTTTTTCACACGATTTGATTTCTGTACCATCCAAGGCAGAAGACTGGTACAGGCCAGGCAATGGGAGTTAAGTGACTTGACCAGGGTCACAAAGCTAGTAAGAGTCTAAGTCCAGATTTGAACCCAGGATCTTCCATCTCTAGGCTTGGCTCTCAATCCACTGAGCCAACCAGCTGACCCTAGGATTTTCGTGACAAAGATTCCATTTCCTTCTCTAGCTCATTTTACAGATGAAGAAACTGAAGCACACAGAATTATGTGACTTGCCCAGGGTCTCACAGCTAAGTGTCTGAGGTTAGATTTGAACTCAGAAACATGAGTCTTCTGACTCCAGGCCCAGTATTCTATCCATTGTCACCTAGTTAGCTACTCCTTCCTGATATAATAGGCATTTAAATATTTATTGAACTGAATTGAATTAATTAGGATACAATTACAAAGAATTAAACAATTCCTACTGGCAAAGAGCTTAAATTCTAATCAGATGGTCAACAAATACATATGTAAATATCCATGGCATAAATATAAAGTAAATAAATACAAATATATACAAAGTAGAAAAATATAAGGTAGTTTTGTTAGGAAGGACACTAGTAGCTGAGAGGATCAGAAAAGGCTCGAGGCAGAATATGGTCTCAGAGGTGCAGTGTGATAAGCAGGGAGGACATGCCAGCCATTTGGAATGGACCCTGCAAGGTCATAAATACGGAGTGCCAGGAGACAAGTTTGGCCATATTGCAAAGGAAGGGGAAATAAGAGTTCAAACAGACAGACTCAGTTCAGGTGAGTGTACAACTTTAAAAACTAAACAAAGAAATGCATATTTTTAGATGAGATAGGAAACCCCAGGCATTGGTTAAGTCCAGGAGTCATAGCATCAATAGAATACTATTTCAGGAAAATCCAGTTGTTCTCCTCTGGACCCCTACTACTTAGTAGCTGGTTCAACTGCCTCCCCAATCCACTCCAGAAACTACAGTCTGAAGGAATTTTTTTTCTTGGGGCACCATTCTCCAAATTGGAGTTATTTCCAGAAAATCTCAGCTATCTTTCACTTTCTCCCCTCTTCAGGCTAGCTCCTCCTCAGCTTTCTAACTGTTCCTCCTTCCCACCTTTTCCTTCTTCTTTCCCTCCAGTCCTAGAACTATGAAACCATGAAACAATCCTACCAGTGTGCCTGAATAGGCTGTACCAATCTATTCTTTTCTGGCCCCTTCGACATCCAGGTAACTCAGAACCAAAATACTCTTCCTGGGCCGCTATTCTTCATGATATGCTTTATGATTATTATCTCATTTGATCTTCACAACAACCCTGAAAAGTTGATGTATTTTGTAACCCATTTTCCAAAAAACAAAAAACAAAAAACTTTTTTTCTTTGTATTGATTCCAAGACGGAGGATACAGAAATCAAAGCCCTCAATAATCTCATGAAAAAATGTTCTAAATTCCTCTTGATTAGAGAAATGCAAATTAAAACAACATTGAAGTACCACCTCACACCTCTCAGATTAGCCAATAAGGCAGTAAAGGAAAAGTAAAGGCAAAGAGAAAGATATATGACTTGCCTAAGGTCATACAGCTAGTACTAGAGTGGTTTGCCATTTCCTTCTTCAGCTCATTTTACAGACTAGGAGCTGAAGCAAATAAAGTTAAGTCCCGAGTTCAAACTGGCCTCACTAGCTGTGTTACCCTGGACAAATCACTTAACCCTGCCTCAACTCCTCATCTGTAAAATGAGCTGGAGAAGGAAATGGCAAACCACTCCAGTATCTTTGCCAAGGAAACCCAAATGTGGTTATGAAAAGTCAGACTGAAAAGTGACTGAACAACCACTTCCCGACTCCAGGCAAGCTACTCTTTTTTCTGTGCCATCTAGCTGCTCCTATTAAATAAAAACACATTTATTAAGCATTTACCCTGTGCCAGTCACTGTGCTTTAAAGACTATAGTTTTATTTTTTTTAATTGGAGTGAATAGGGAAGTTATCATTAGGATTGCCCTATCCCTACTCCCTAAAAAAAGATTAGAAAGACTGGAGGTTCAGAGGGCCATGGAAGCATTTTTTTTTTATTGCAAAGATGAGAATCTAAATTCATCCAGAAACGAAGATTAAACAAATGCCTTTGAAAGTAGCATGTTGAAGTCGTTGTATGTACTCTTTAAAAATTACTTGTACGTAACAGAGATTCATATTTTTACAGATAATTCTATTTTTTGAGAATTTGAATATATAGCTATTTGGGACGTTCCTAAAATTCAAATTTTAGGGAAAAACAAACCAAAAAGAATTTCATTATGTTTCTAGTAGACCACTGATTTACTACAATTCTCAGATACTAATGCCCAGAGTTTAATAAATCTTTTTTCATTCATTGAAGAAAATCCCACTTTTTCAAGTGAATTTGTAAATGAGCCTAGGAGGCCTTCTCTTCTCAGTTAGACTAGCCTACACTCCTTCATGAACAAGAAGGCTTGCAATGCAATTAAAAAGCAGTGCTTGAGACAGCATTCAGTTCTTTTACACTAGACCAAAAAGAAAAGGGAGAGCTAACTTCCTCCAACTTTACTGACTCCGGAAAGAGACTAGAAGGCTACAACTATTACAGTTGCAGAAGAGTTAAGCCCATTTATAAAGACTAGGAGGTGTTGGGGGGGGGGGGGGGTTATAAAAATCTGCTAACAAAGGCATGCAGTTCCCTCCCCTTTTCCCAGCTCAGCTTCCACAGTGGCAAATTGTGTGTCTTCTCAGTACTATTTGCCAACTTCTAGGAGCTTCAACATCCTTATTTAGGCACTTGCTTTAGCTTCTTCTTGGTGCAGACTCTATCAGGTAGCTCAGTGTGATGAAGTGGGATCCACTCACAACTGCTAAACTTCCTTCTCCCAATATGTTCAATCCATGGCAATCTATTTATGTTGCTCCCTTTCTCTAGTTGGGTCCAGGCAACTTCATTGCTTTCTCTGTCAGTGGGGTGAATGTCTCTTTCTCTCTCTCTCTCTGTCTCTCTCTGTCTCTGTCTCTCTGTTTCTCTCTCTCTCTCTCTCTCTCTCTCTCTCTCTCTCTCTCTCTCTCTCTCTCTCTCTCTCTTTCTCTCTCTTTCTCTCTGTCTCTCTCTCTCTTTCTCTCTCTCTTTCTCTGTCTCTCTCTTTCTCTCTCTCTCTCTCTCTCTCTCTCTCTCTCTCTCTCTCTCTCTCTCTTTCTCTCTCTTTCTCTCTCTTTCTCTCTCTCTGTCTCTGTCTCTCTCTGTCTCTCTCTAACCAGGGATTTGCATTCCCTTTTCCCTGCACCCTTCTTTTTACTAGGAAATGACAGTGTGGCCTGTGCCTAGGGGTCCCTGTGGTCCTGCTTGTTATATCAAGTGTTGGCTATATAGGGTCTGGGTTTGAGGATCTAAAAAATTATTGATTATTGATTTATAGTGAAGAGTTTTGTTATCAGAATAGTAACCTTAGTAGTCAATGTTTACCATTATAACCAAGCTTCAAAGCTTTCAGGCTCAGATTATTACTGTGCAAGTCTAAAAATGTCCAACCCTCAATTAGTGATGTTGGTTGAGGAAGATAACAAAGATAGATGGAAGACAAGTTAACTTGATCACAAAATGTGTTTCCAGGGCTTCATTGGTAACAAGAGATAAGGAACTTCTGGAGAATGCTAAAGGAAGATAATGAAGTCTGTGCCCTTTCTTCGTCATGCCATGGACTCTGGAAAGTCCTGGTCTGAGAGGGCCCTGTGGGGTTAGTTTTTCCAAGAAGTTGTTGGTCTAATTTGGGTTCTCTGTTCACCATGATGGCTGGAGACTCACAGTTGGATCATCATGTAGCATAAATAAGAACCAATCACAATCTAAGTTGGGGTGGGGGCAAGTAAAGCTTCTTCAGTTCCTGTGAAATCTATGGAGAAAAGAAGATTTTATGACCAAAGAAGAGATAGAGAACATTGCAAGATGTAAAATGAATAATTTTGACTATATTAACTTTAAAGTTTTTGCACAAACAAAATCAACGTAATCAAGATTAGGAGAGAAACAAACTACAAAAAAAATTTATAACAAATTTCTCTGATAAAGGTCTCATTTTTCAAATATATTAAGAACTAAGTCAAATGATAAGCTGTTTTCCCATTGAAAAATGGTCAAAGGACATGAACAAGCAGTTTTCAGATGAAGAAATCAAAGCTATCAAATAATTATATGAAAAAATGCTCTTAAGCACTCTTGATTAGAGAAATGCAAATCAAAACAACTGAGGTACCACCTCACACCCATCAGATTGGCCATTATGGTAGTAAAGGAAAGAGATAAATATTGGAGGGGATGTGGCAAAATTGGAATATTAATGCATTGCTGGTGAAATTGTGAACTGATCCAACAATTCTGGAGAGCAATTTGGAATTATGCCCAAAGGGCTATAAAACAATACATACCCTTTGATCCAGTAATGCCACTTCTGGGTCTGTATCCCAAAGATATTTTAAAAAATGGGAAAGAACCTATTTGTATTTTATATTTATATATTTTTATTTATTTATATTTATAGCTGCTCTTTATGGTGACAAAGAATTAGAAACTAAAGGAATGTCCCTCAATTGGGGAATGGCATATGATGGTTATGGAATATTATTGTGCTATAAGGAATGATGAGCAAGATGATTTCAGAAAAAAATGGAAAGACCTCCATGAACTGATACAGAATGAAATAAGCAGAACCAGGAGAACATTATACACAGGACCAATCATGTTGTAAAATGATCAACTGTGAATGACTTAGCTACTTTCAGCAATACAATGCCAATATAATTCTAAAGGACTTATGACAAAGAATGCTATCTTCCCCCAGAGAAAGAATTATTGAAGTCAGAATACAGATCAAATCATACGATTTTTCACTTTAGTTTATTTGGGTTTTTATTTGGGGGTTATGGTTTTACATTAGCATTCTCTTAAAAATGAATATATGAAAATATGTTTTACATGATAATATATTTATAACCCAGATCAAGTTGCTAACCAGCTCTGGGAAGGGGGAAGAAATGGAGACAATTTGGATCCTATAACTTCAGAAAATGTATATTGAAAATTGTTATTACATGTAATTGGTAAAATAAATATCTTCACCAAAAAATAAAAATAAAATAAAATAATACAGAAGGAAGAAAAAAGCAGCTTCAACTGTGCTAAGGATCTTTGGTTACTGAGGGACCATTGGCCTTGATTACTGGTGAGTGCTAGCCTTGCCAATAAATAGCTTAAGCTTGGACCTTTTCTGCCTCAGTGTCTCATTATCGAAGATTTATTGCAACAATTTGCAGGGGGGACGTGTGATAAAAGCTGCAACACAAGAGCAAAAGTAATTAAAGCCCTAAAAAAGATAAGTGAGGCAGGGCTTACCTGTCTACCAGCCAGGGAAAGCCCTAGAACATCCCCTGCAGATAAGGCCAGCTGATGTGGATGGAGCTCCCAGCATTGAGGCTTTGATCTTGCCACAATCCTCACTGAGCCAGGTAATTAGCAATATTTCTTTTATATGAAATTCAGCACTTTGTCTGGAGAGCATCTTAGCAAATGGACTGTGGACTTTAGCTGTGGAATATCTTCTGGCTGCCTGTTTCCCAGAGCCAAGCATTGCTTGATGGCACTTACTTCTCTCCAATCTCCCCTTGCCTCAGAGCTGCCTTTCCTCCTCTGGGACTTTTGATTGTTTTGTAAAACTATATATATATCTATATAGATAGATAGATATATACTGTTCTGGTACTGTGAGGGATTCTAGATTATAATCTTCTCACCTAGATTAAAAACCTAATTATTACTACTTTGGTAGTTTTATTTTATTCAGGATTTTATTTATTTATGTTATTCAATTGGATCTTACAGAACAAAGATCAGAGAGTCATGGATTTAGAGCTAGAAGGGACTTTATAGAAACCATATAGTCCAGTCATTTCCTTTTTCAGATATGGAAACTGAGGCCGAGAAAGAGAAATTATTTGCCCAAGTGGCAGAGGAAGGATTTAGGCAAGGAACTCTGACTAAAGTCAGCTTTCTACTTGGGCATGATACAATGCATGAGGAGAAATAAGGAAGTTCCAGTGTCATAAGTTCAGGCAAAGTTTGCCACATATCTAAAGACAAGAGAAATATTGCCCCAGAATATACTCTCTTCTAATCTCTGTCTCTTAGAACCCCCTAGTTCACTCACTTTTTTACATAAAGCCTTTTGATCTCCCCAGTGCTAGTGCCTCTATCTATTCCTACATCCACAAACTTTCTTGTATTTACTTTATACATATATAAATAATATATAATGGCATATATTATATGTAAATATAAAATATAGTGTATAGTTTTAAATTCTATTTGTTAATATATAATAATAAATATATCATATAGTAAATAAGTCTTTTTTTTTATATTTACTTATATATGTATGGGATCAAGAGGAGAGGATTGCCCAATGGAACTCCATGGTCAGTGATTGCCTGCTGCCAACCCACTAGAGGAAGTTGGAGATCCTGTTTCCAGGAAGGAGTGATGAAATGCATCACTGCATTTCAGGGAGGTCCCATGGAGAGATATTCTGCAACTGATTCTGGTTGGCTAACAATGTGGTAAAGAATTTAAAAGGCACTTTGTAATTAAATTCATATAAGAATTTCATTTGCTTTACTAGATTGGCCCTCCCCTCAAGACAGTTTAAGCATTTTATAGTTATTTCCAATGAGACTCTCATTCTTATTTTCTTGTATTTTGATATTATTATATAGAAATAGAGCTGATTTTTGTTGACTTGAAGACTAGCTTTGCTAAAGTCATAAATTATCTTAATTGATTATCATTGCTGATTCTCTAGTTTTTTCTAATCAAACCATTGTTATCAGCAAAAAGGAATATTTTTTATCTCCTTTTTTCCTATTTATATTTACACCTTTAATAGTTTTCTCTTGTTACTATTGTTAAACTGTCTAGTTATAGCAAATTAAAGCAGGGAGAATGTATATCCTTGCTTTATTCCTGTATTTATTATGAATTCTTCTACTCTATTGCACATAATATTTTAGATGGATACTTTTTATGATATTAAATATTTATGATATTAAAATCATTTTCTGCTGACTGTGAGCATTATTCCTTTGCAGGCCAGTCAGCAATCATATGGTAAATTACCATAGTTGTCCAGTAACCCTACCTTTAATAGTGGAGTCCAAGATTTTGCTAGGAAACAAAGACAAGTTCATTGGTCGCCAGTCAGTTGTCAAGCATTTTTTAAATGTGTTCTATAGTCTAAGAGCTGTTCAAATCACGGGTATTCAAAGAAAGTAAAAAACTGTTCTATTCTCAAGGATTTTCTATTTTGATGGGAAAACAACATGTAGAAAACTAGATTGATATATGATATTGATATAGAGTTGGCAGAAGGCAATAGAAAAGGGGAAAGTGTTAGAGGCACCTTAGCTATTCCTACTTCATTATCACCTCATTTTGCTCTGCTGACCTCTTTTCTACTTTGTTGGAGAACTATTTTGCCTCAGTCCTTTGGCTTATTTTTTATTCTTCTGATCTTTCAGAAATGGCTGAAAAAGAATTGGCAACCCCCTCAGGAAGTCCAGTATACTGGGATATCGGTTTGTTTGGATTTGACAAGTTAAACTCACCAAGAAAAGTGAGGTTTCAATTCCCTAATGGCCATTTTTGTTCTGACCTTTTTATGTCAAAGATCATTCTCCTTGACCAAAAAAAAAAAAGGCAAATTGGCAGTTGGGCAGCTCAAACTTTGCTCTTTTGGCCATTGTCTTTTGTTCTTTCCTCTCCCTCACCATCCACTGAAGTTAGACCTTGTTTTTTTCTCCTACTGATATCTCTTGAATCTGTCCTCTCTTCTCTACTTCTGCTACCAACCTAAGTGGAGCCTTCATCACTCTCCCTTGGACTTTTTTTCTTAAAGTTGATGAGGAAAGGATTGCTACAGATGGGAAAAAGACTGGATTTTTTTTAAGTTGACTCTTGAAGGAAGCCAGGGAAGAGGAGGGTTTGTCATTTTTATTTATTTACTTATTTAAACCCTTACCTTCTGTCTAAGAATCAATACTGTGTATTGGTTCCAAGATAGAAGAGTGGCAAGGGCTAGGCAATGGGGGTTAAGTGACTTGCCCAGGGTCACACAGCTGCTAAGTGTCTGAGGTCACATTTGAACCCAGGACCTCCCATTTCTGGCCTGGCTCTCAATCCACTGAGCCACCCAGTTGCCCTTCCCCTTGGACTGTCTTAACAGCCTCCTATTTGGTCTTTCTATCTTCATTCTCTTCCCTCTATAATCTATCTTTATGTCATATAGCTACCAAAATAAATATTCTAATGCAGAAGACTGGTTCTATAATTCCTTTGACCCCAAGCATTCGTTGACCCTTATTGCCTATCAAATAACATTCAGATTTTTGGATTGTCTTTCAAGGCCTCCCACATGGATCCAACTTATCTTTCTAGGCTTATTTTGCAATACTGTCCTTCAGGCATACTATGCTCCAGTGAAACTAGACTACTTGCTAATCTTTCATCTTAATTTCCTGGTACAGCAAGATTGGGCAGTGAATAAATAACTGAGTAGGAGTTGGCTGATTGGCAAGTATTTGCTCTCCATTGCTTGTGCCCTTCATCTCTGGGAGATAGGGAATGTTCAGGGAGGACTCGGCCTCTGCTACCAGGGCTTACCAGGTCCTCTTTCAGGGCTGCTCGTCCACCGTTGGTGCCCACCCAGGTCTGAAGAAACTGCAGTCATAGCCCAGTAAAACTGTCCAAACCGTGAGTGAGGTAGAGGGATTCTCTACCACAAGCGGTGAAGACTCCCCCGCAGAAGGGTTGGATGGGAACAATCTGCTCCAGTGGCCCTGACGGAGGCTGAAGCAGGTTCCGTGGATTGCTTAGAGCTTGGTCAGAGATGGAAGATGCATTCCCGGCCATTGCCGGCCGACCTGACTTTTGTCTGGCCGTGGACTTGGATGACTGGGAGAAAAGCGAGGCTCATGGCTTCGTACAACTCTGCGTCACTTAAGTGCAATTCACAAGTGAGTCAAGATGTTGCTCCGTGATGTCACGGATCCTCTTCACCAAAGGACAGATGCACCTTTTCCCCTCACCACTGCTGCCTTCCAGGAACAGAGCCCTCGCTCCCTGCTACCCCTCCTCTCCCGGTGCCGCATTTCCCTGTAGGATAGAAGTCCAAAAGGGGACTGTCTCTTTGTGTGATATTTGTATCCCCAGCACTTGTCTGATAGAGAGAAGGGATAAATGTGAGAAATGCTGTGTAGGCGGAATCAACAAGCTCTGGACATTAGCTCTGGTGGGGTGAGTGAAAGTAAAATGTCAGGGACGACTTGAGATGGGGAGGAAAAGTACTGGGTATTAGAAGAAGATACCGTTTTGCTTTGGCCATGATGAATTTGAGATAGTCAGGGGCAGCTGGGAAGAGATACAGGGTTGGGCCTCAGAAGGTGATGCTTGAGTCGTGTGCATAGAAATGAATTGACTCCGTAGTAATTGATGAATTCAACAAGAGAGTCTGCAGAGGAAAGAAAAAGAAGGTCGTTCAGGACAAAGCCCAGAGTTACCTTTGCACAAACAGGGCAGGACATGGATGATGACCCAGTGAGAGGAAATGAGAAATAATGTTCAGAGAACATCTAAGGTTTTTGAGATCCTCCTTTTCTTTTAAGGGATAGGGTCGGTGCCAATTCCTCCATAAATCCTTCTCTGATGCCCTCTCCACCCCCCCAAAAAAGTGGACCTTCCCACCTCTAATTGCTTTTGACTCTGACCTTTGCTATGTGCTTAATTACATTCTAGTTTGTAATGCAGTTATTTGCTTACATGTATCTCTTTTTATCTTTCATATGGTAGATTTTTTGTGGTTTAGTTTTCATCTTTGTTTCCCTTGGGCAGAGCATAAAACTTGCATTTAGCCTTAACAATGCCTCACTTTGGGGGCAGCTAGGTGACTCAGTGAATTGAGGGCCAGAGATCTAGAGTGGGGAGGTCCTGGGTTCAACTTTGGCCTCAGACACTTTCTAGCTATGTGACCCTGGGTAAGTCACTTAACCCCCATTGCCTAGCTTTGACCATTCTTCTGCCTTGGAATCAATACATGGTATTAATTCTAAAATGTAAGGTAAGAATTGCGGTCTGGAGTGGGGTGGGGGCAGCAGGGGGGGGGAAGGGAGAGAAAGAACATGAATCATGTAACCATGGAAAATAGTCTAAATTAATTCATTAAATAAAGATTTCAATTAAAAATAAAATAAAATGTAAAATAAGGACTTTTAAAAACAAACAAAAAACTGGCTCACATTTTATGATTTATAAAGTGCTTTCCTCATAAGGACAGTTGTAAGGCCAGTTTGCAAAGGAAAAGATGGAACATTGGAAAAAGGATGATGGATAGCAAATGACAGTTGGTAACAAAGGATCATGGGAGTGAAGAAAGGAACCTGGGGGAGCTCCAGGAGGGACTTGGGGCTTTTGGGGTAGAGATCTCAAGGTAGGCGGTAGCATTGGATCTTATCAGAGATCTTATCAGAGAGCCTTATCAAAATCTCCCAAGTGTTCAGCTCCAAGGGTTTCTCCTGAAGAGTATTTCAACACCTGAGTATGGTGAACATCTATCAAGAGTGTCATCTCTTGGGTCCTGTGAGGGTCTCTGAGGAGATCCTCTCTCTCCAACCTATTGCACCTGCTCTGTTATTCCCTGACCTTTCCAGCATTGTATTTAGAGTGAGAGTTAATGGGAAGGGGAGGTGAAACTCTGGGTTTGCTTGACAGCTTCCAGAGCCAAGATCCTCTGGGATTAGAGGTCAGGGACCCCGACTTCTATAACCCAACTCCCCATCTTTCCTTATACTCATTGTCTATTAAATAATATAACTCGCAGTCAGATATATTCAAGTAACTTATTCAAGGAGCTAGAATAAGCCACTTGAATATATCTGGGGGTCCCCAAACTTTTTACACAGGGGGTCAGTTCACTGTCCCTCAGACCGTTGGAGGGCCCCGACTATAAAACCCTAATCTTAACCCTACCCCTAACCAGGCAGCAGTATACACAGTGTGGAATCCCCTCCCCCAGATCACTGCTCACCATCTTTCTCTGTGCAGCCATATAATCCTTTGCACAGCACCTCATTCTAAGGTGACATGCAAAGGATTATGTGGAGGGAAGCAGTACTATAGGTGAGTGCGGTGCTGCCACATACTGTGCTCCTCTCACTGATCACCAATGAAAGAGGTGCCCCTTCCGGAAGTTCAGTGGGGGCCGGATACATGACCTCAGGGGACCACATGTGGCCCACAGGCAGCTCTTTGAGGCTACAGATCAGCCTTAACAGAGGGCAAATCAAGACCCCTCCCCCACTGAGTCAGAAGACTCAGGAGAGGTTTGTCCTTTGGGCCATTTTGTGCAAGGGAATTTGGGGGTACCCCTTACATCATCAGATAGGGGAAACTTTCATTCTTCTCCCCACCACCCTCTTATGACAGAGGATCCTTGTCATTTACCTTGAGTTTCCTTCCAATGGAGAAGACAGAATACATGGGGCCTCCAAAGAGGGGAAGGGGAAGAGGGCAATTCAGCAGGGAGGGAGGAAAAGAAAGTGAGCCTTGCTGAGGGCCTTCTCAAAATGGTAGCCTCAAGGAGGGACAGAATCACCAAAGAGGATGGCCCCAGAATGGATGGTTTCCAAGGGTGACAGTGATGTATGTCTGCAAATTTTGGAACATTGGGTTAGTGAAACTTTTAAGAAGTGGTGCAGATACAGTTAGGGTATTTCAGTGGTTAGAGAGCCAGGCCTGGAGATGGAGGTCACAGATTCAAATCTGGACTCAGATACTTCCTGTGTGATCCTGTGCAAATCGATTAACCCCAATTACTTATTCCTTACTATTCTTCTGCCTTGGAACTGATACTTGGTATCAATTCTAAGACAGAAAGTAAGGCTTTTTAAAAAAAGTGGTACAAAGGATATCATCAAGGAAATGTACAATTAGAAAAGGAGGAATTTGATGAGAATGAAGAATAGGAGATAGCCCCAAACCTCCACTTATACCCAAGGAAAACCTCTAGGAAGTTGGTTTTTCCATGGAAAAATGTATGGAAACAGACTTTAGCTCCTATTATTTGTGGGTCAGAAGTACTTAAGCAGGGGTTTATAGTCCTAGGTGGGTTCATAGGTAACATGAAATAATTATGATTTTTGAAATGTATTGAAATATAAATAAATGTATTTAATATTTAGTACAAGTGAAAGGACCCCAATGTAGAGTCACTTAGCCTAAGTAGTCCTAATGATCATATACATGAAGCAATGATAGCTAGCCTGTACCATTCTACTGTCTTGACTTATTTTGGCCATATGTTAATTATTTATTTACTTATTTATTTTTTGCTTTGAAATTTTTTATTTAATTAATTTATTTAGAGTATTTTCCCATGGTTACATGATTCATGTTCTTTCCCTCCCATAGCTAATGAACAATTTCCACTGCTGACCCTATGTTAAACATGTAAACAATCGCAGGTCCTGATCTGACAAGGATCTCTGTCAACTGAAGTGGTTCTGTGACAACAACACCCAGTAAACTCCCACTTTTTGGTCCTATTTAGGAAAGTCTCCCACACGAGTGAGGTGTCAATAAGTAAGTGATCCAGGGAATTTCTCTACCCCATCTGGGTCTGATTAGGTATGTCCTCTCGCAAATCTGGCATCCATTCCTTGTCCTCAATCAAGTCTGTCTTTAAGGTATAAAACTTCCCTACTTCAACCCCACTCTGAGTGTGTACCCCCACTGAGATTTTGCCAGTGTATACATTTCCCTTGTGGGAGAAACTATGGCCCTGTGTGGGGGCAAATCTCTATGTTGTCAAATAGTACATGTGTATGCTTTTGTGTTTGCCTGCTTGCCATGCCACAGAGTAATAAAATTCATGCATGCACTTGTTTTCCAAGTGCCAATTTTCTGTAAATTCTTGAACCCCTAAGATTAGGAGAAAAGGAAACCTAGTTGGCCACATACTAATGTCTCTGGGAATCGGGCACCCCAAATGACTGATTTCAGGAAAATCAATGAGATCACCTCCTGTCAAGATGTGAGCAAGAAAGGGACAAGAGTAAGACTGGCCAGGAGCAATAGATTTCAGGGGTTCCACTGACTTAGATGAGAAAAAAATTCATCTTTATTTTCATTAACTTCTAAATTCAATTATGAATGTAGTCAACAAGCATTATTCTGAGAAGGGGTACAAGACTTCACCAGAAGCAAAGGGACATCTGACACTCAAAAAACATTCAGAGCTTCTGCCTTCTCTCAAATCTATATTCCTGTTTGACATTTATAACTCTTCACTATTTATTTCCAACCTGTCATTCCAGTTTTGTTATGTATTTCTCCCTTTCCTTCACTAACTACAGTCTAGTCAAACTGGTCTAGTCAAATAGCTAGGAAGTGTCTGAGGGCTATCTTTGAACTCAAGTCTTTCTGACTCCATGCACCGAGTACAGTTTCCCTCTCTGTTTTCCTCTCTTCCTTTTAGAATTCTGAACTGCTTTTAAAACTCAATTCAATGACCTCCTGCATGAGTTCTTTTTTTTTTTTTTAAACCTTTACCTTAAGTCTTGGATTCAATACTGTGTATTAGCTACAAGGCTCCAAGAAGAGAGGTAAGGACTAGGCAGTGGGGGTTAAGTGACTTGCCCAGGGTCACACAGCTGGGAAGTATCTGAGACCACATTTGAACCTATGACCTCCCATCTCTAGACCTGACTCTCAATACACTGAGCCCCCAGCTGCCCCCTCTTGCATGAATTTTAAAAAATTCCTCCCCTAATACTACGACCCCCACCCCACAATGTTATCTTATCTTTTCCTCCAATAGAGTGTAAATCTTGAAATTTCTCAGACTTGTGAATGTTAAAAATTTCCACATTGAGGAATCCTCCATTGGAACAAATTCCCTGCTGGGAAACATTCCCCATTTTGATGTGAGAACTCGCCAGGATCAGAAATGAGAGGACCTCTACTCCACCTGTACTTAAGACTGCTTTAGGGGAGAAAACTCCTTGCTAAACAATGAAAGTACTTGGACCCATGCTTATAATAAGGCAAGGAGTTCTTTGAGCCAGGCCTGTTTTTAGAATTGATACAATGGGATGCTAGGTACCTAAAAGGGTCGGGCAAGTTTTCTCTTAATGAGATTAGTTGACTCAGCTGTGTTTTCACTGGTTCAGACTTACTGAGGAGATTTGTCGACTTAGCAGGAATTCAGATGGGCAGTCCTTTGGAAAGCGTCTACAGTGATTGGTAGATGTAAGGACTTAGGGGAGGTGACATGGGAGAAAAACCCCTATATAAGAAAAAGCAAAATCTCTTGAAAAAAAATCCTTTTGGAGGATCTCTGATGAGGATTGCTTGGGAAGAATCTCTTGAGAGAGGCTCTGGAGAAGGGAAGCTCTTGGAGGACAATCTCTAAGGAGGTCTCACTGGAGCTCCTCTGAGGGCACTCTGTCCCTCTGGAGGCTCTGGAGAGAGGCCCTTTGGAACAGTCTCTGGATGGAACTCTCTCTGGTGAAGTCACCTGAGATGGAGTTGGCCTGGTGTCACTAGAATCCTTGCTTAGACACACCTTGTGGTGAGTGTTAAAAGACTGACTGACTGATCTCTCTCTCTTAAGACTCAGGCCTAGGCCATGTTGGCTTAAAGCCCTTCATACTTATTTCCTTTTTCTCTCTTTTCTTTTGGACTTCCATTTTGGAGCAGATGTGTCTCTTCCATGATGTGAGGTTATCTGTTTTTTCTTATTCTGTATTTTCTTTAATCTTTAACCTTAATAAACCTCTAAAAAATATAATACTCCTTGCAGAGAGAAACTAATTTCTACCTGCCTCAGTCTCCCCATATTCCTAAATTTTAACTGTTACACTTGAGATGAGGGACTATATTGTTTTTGTCTTTGTATCCCCATTATCCAGCACAGTACATGGCACATAGTATGTGTTTAATAACTGCTTCTTGATTGATTGAGACAGCTTGGAGCACCTTGCAGAGTTCATTAGCCCTGGAGACACACAGACCTAGGCTTGATTTCTGCTCACCAAGGACCTTGGTGAGGTCACTTAATCTCATTGTACTTGTAAACCTTAAAATTCCTTAGACTTATAAATGTTGGAAATTTCACCATTGGGATATTTCATACTTGGAAAATTTCTTACTGATAGTCTATTGGAATGGGAACCCCATTGGCATGGGAGGTTCCTTCTCTTCCCTTCTTAAGATTACTTTAGGACAGAAACCTTTTGCTGAACAATGGAAAGGACTTTGACCTATGCTTAAGCATAGAACAGGAATTTCTTTGAGTCATGATTGATTTTAGAATTGATACAATGGAGATACTTGGAATCAATCTCCACCCTATTCAGTCCTAACAGGATTGAGTAAGGGCTGCAGCCTAGATCAAAATTTAATTATTCCAATCTCTACCCTACTCAGGTTAACAGGATTTAGAAAGGGCTGTAGTAAAGGAGCAAAGATTTAATCATTTGAAAATATGACCTTCAACAGACATGTGCAAAGCCTCTGGGCGGTCCTGGGTTAAGCTAGAGCCTCCATTGGCACAGGGAAATTGATGGACAGTGATTGGTAGATGTGAGAACTGAGGGGAGGCAACTTGGATGGTTTTCCTTAAAGATCAGGGGGGTCTGAAGACTCGGGGTGGTTGAGGAGTTGATCGGAGTGGTGGCAGTGTACTCTGAGAAGCTTGCTCTGAAGGAAGCTGAAGGTGGGGGCCCCTGAGACTGTTTCTCCATTTTGGTCACGTGAGTAATAGGGACTGATCTCTTTTCTTTGCTTCAGCTATCTAAGGGCTTGGGCCTTTTGGCCCAGCCTAAACAGAAGGGGTAATTTAAGCCCTATTCCTTTCTCTCCCTTTTTCTCTCTCTCTATCTCTAATTCCTTTCTTCCTCCTATTGAAATTAAACTCCATAAAAGGTTGACAGCTGACTTGAGTTTTCATTTAGGAATTACATAGCTGAATTCCTTGGCGACCTTAAATTAATATATATCAGTCTTTTAAAGTGATTTCCTTGTCACATACTTCAGTTTCCTCACCTGTAAAAGGAAGTTGTTGGACTCCATGGCCTCTAAGATCCCCTCCAACTCTAAATTTCTGACATTATGATTGATTACTGGAGAAGGATCTGGTTGAGAAGCCAGTATTGGTTGTGATCTCATTGAAGGAATCTCCATATCTGGGAAATGACTGATCCAGTAAAGTATGGAAAAGGAGGTGGTATGACTGGAACCTACTAAACTATGAAGAAGAGATCTGTTATCCTAACTAGCTGGAGACCTGAAGCTCCTAACTCCAGAAGTATAAAATGTTTAACAAAAGGAATGTAAATATCCAGTTGGATAATAATATCTCACATTCTTTTCTAAAATAGAAATTCTCCCTGGCCTTTATATTAAAGATTTTATTATCCTTGGAAGGCATAGAATCTAAATTAATCCTCCCCCCTGGCTTCAGGCAGAACCACTCCTAAAATTTCCCAAAAGAGATAATAATCTACCTTGTTTTGAGAACCTCTAGCAGAAACAATTCAAGAATTAAACAACAGAAACAACAGCTGATGCTAATCAAGAAATCCTTCCTGCTGGCATTTAACCCCAATTCAACTTGTTCTCTCCTCTCAGAAGAGGTAGAATGGCTGCTTATCATTTCCAGTGTACTGAAATGCCCCTTCCCTTTGCTAAAAAACCAGAAGTTCAGTCTAAGGTCAATTATATATCAATTATGTGGGCAGTTATAGCTCTTCCCTTCCTCCAGTAAAATATTAACTCAGAGGCAGGGATTCTCTTAAACAATAAAAATGCATTTTTATTAATGTTTTTACAGTACCTAAATTTCCCTCCCCTGCAACCTTCTCTTTTGCTTTCCATTTAGATACAAATGGCAATATTATAAACAAATTAGGGGAGCACAGGGGTTAAGAGGAGAGTGAGAGGACAGAAAATGGAGGTTCCTATTGTAAATGGTCTTTTAGGAGAGTTTAGTTACAAAGGACATAAGAAGGACACCAGGAATGGAATGATTAAGTGAGGGTCTTTTGAGGCCTGAGCAGTCTTGGGCACATTTGTAGCCAATAGGAAATGAGCCAACAGAGAGAGAAATTGAAAACAAGTGGAAGAGTGGGCATGACAGAGGGAGCAATTTGTTGGAGAAGATGGGCTGGAATAGGATTACTTAAACGGGTAAAGGAGTTAACCTTTATAAAGCGTAAGGTCATTTCATCATGTGAAACAAAAAAGTAGATAGCAGAAGAATTTGCATGATGGCAGATGAGGAAGAAAGAAGAAAGGAGAGTTCATGGTAAATAGCCTCCATTTTTTTCTGTAAAATATGAGGTAAGGCTTTCTTTCCTTTTTGTTTTATGTTTATTTATTTATTTAGAATATTTTCCCATGGTTACATGTTCTTCCTCTCCCCTTCTCCCACCCCTTCCCATAGCTGACATGTAATTCCTCTGGGATTTACTTGTGTCATTGATCAAGACCCATTAGAGTCTATATCCCCAATCATATACCCATTGAACCATGTGATCAAGCATTTGTTTTTCTTCTGTTTTTCTGCTCCCACAGTTCTTTCTCTGGATGTGGATAGTGTTCTTTCTCATAAGTCCCTCAGAATTGTCCTGGATCATTGCATTGCTGTTAGTAGAGAAGTCTATTACATTCACTTGTGCCACAGCGTATCAGTATCTGTGTACAATGTTCTCCTGGTTCTGCTCCTTTCACTCTGCATCAATTCCTGGAGGTCATTCCAGTTCACATGGAATTCCTCCAGTTCATTATTTCTTTTAGCACAATAGTATTCCATCACCAACAGATACCACAACTTGTTCAGCCATTCCCCAGTCAAAGGGCATCCCTTCACTTTCCAATTTTTTGCTACCATGAAAAGTGCAACTATGAATATTTTTGTACATGTATTTTTCCTTATCTCTTTGTGGTACAAACTCAGCAGTGGTATGACTGGATCAAAGGGCAGACAGGCTTTTAGTGTCCTTGGGCATAGTTCCAAATTGCCATCCAGAATGGTTGGATCAATTCACAACTCCATTCATTTCAATTCACAATGTATTAATGTCTCAATTTTGCCACATACCCTCCAACATTTATTACTTTCCTTTGCTGTCATGTTAGCCAATCTGCTTGTCATCCTTGAATCACTTCTACCATTTGTCACCTTCGTGCCTATACCTGTGCTATAAAGTAAGGTAAAGAAAATCAAACAGTCTTTCTGAGTGGCTCCTTTAAAAATATATGCTATATAATCTTAGCTGGACCCTTATTACTATTATGCAATTAATTCTATTATATCTCCCTTATCACCCCACTATCCCATTCTCTACAGCAGCATTTCCAAACTTGTTCATCCCTGACTGTAAGGGGTAAATTGAGGGGTTATTGACTGAATATATTATACTAGTGGTCACCAGGGATTAATTCAATCCCAATAAAAATACTCGTCAGTCTTGGAATTTTAAGGTGGTTTAATTAAAATAGAGGGAAGGAATTAAGAAGAAGAGAGAAAGAAAAGGGCCTAGCCTAAGTCAAGGGTAGTTCAGAGAACTCAGTCATGAGACCTCCTTAGAAGATTAAAATTAGCTCGGCTTCCAGCCACGAGGTCTACTCCTAGATGAGGGGCCTCCTAAGAGAATAGTGCTTTAGGAGGTGAAGGAAAAAGGAATCTGCCTAAATCACTCACTTAGGTCGCTCAGAGAAGACGCCTCACCTAACCCACTCTACTGAGCTTCTCCAGTCCCTTACCCGCAAGCCGCAAACGCCAACCACCAAGACGCCAAACACCATCCAGCACTCCCCACACTGCCGACAGAGACCAATGTCTCTGCACGTGAGAGTGAGAGCCACGTCTCTGCAAGAGAGCCAGAGAGAGGAAGTCTCTTATAGAGGATGAGAAACTACAAAGCAAAATTGGTGGTAAAGACAAACAGAATATCCTTGACAAATATAACCAAAACAACCAACTGGATCAGAAACAAACTGCTGAGAAGGAAGAATTTGAGCATCACCAAAAAGAATTGGAGAAAGTCTTCAACCCATCATCAAGCTCGGTAAGTTCTCAGGGGGTGGAGCAGTCCCATCTGGAGGTCCTTCTTCTGGACCTACCATTGAAAAGGTCAACTAAATATACCAGAAGAAAGGGTTGTCCACACAACTTTCCAAAAATTGAAGGTCTCAAACTTGTTGCCAAGGCAGTAGCAGTTTAAAAAGTAACATTTAAGCTACTGTGTAAATCTGGGCATTCTGAATATCTGAATGTATGCAAAAGGAGAAGTGAATAACTTTGCACTTTATCAGTTCTGTAAACAAGTAGAAATGCAATTCTTCTTATCCTGGAGGATAGAACCTATTTACAATTGACAAAAACAAAAACAAACAAACAAAAAAAAAAAACCTCAGTGGTCAGGGTATTTGAGTGAGAATTATATATGTTGTAGTCCCCAGTTATGAGGGCAGAAGTTAGGGAGAAGAGAAAATCTGTAATTAATCAAACTTATTGAAGAAAGAAGGGGAGTGATCTATGAGTCTGTTGTCAACAGGTAAAGGATTTTGATTGGGTAGCACATATGAATAGCATGGACTTCAAAGGAGTAGAGGTTAAGGGAAGACATCCTAGAAGTGGCAATGGGCAACAATGACTACTGTGACTCCCAGCCTCAATCAGTGAGCAGAGGAGAGGAGAATGTGTGAAAGTACAGCCAATACTGGAAAGGGGGGCCAGGGAGACTGGGTCATCAGGGGGAAGCCAGGTTTCAGTAAGACCTAGTAGACAGAAGGAGTGGAAGAGGAATAGATTTAAGATGAAGGGAAATTTGTTGCCTATGGAATAGGCATCCCAGGGGCACCGTGGAAGGATGGATAGGAGTTCGGATGGAATTTTGGGAATGAAGAATAGGTGGTAGGATGCTGAGTGGGGTATGATACATTTGGATGATGATCTCTAGGACTTCATAGTCACTGGAATGTGAAGGGCATGCCCAGGTGTGAAACTGTTCATCTTTGAGAGAAAGGCAAGTGCAAGAGGGGAAGGACTGATGTTGAAGGGATGGCTGCTCTTTGCACCAGAGATTCTCCATGCCCTAGTTACAAGATTTAGCTGGCAGCAGGAGGTAAAAGATGACATGTGCTGATACAGATGGAAGTGGTTGCTTTGGAGTCGATGGAAAATGACTGGTCCTTAGCAGCTTTTCCTCATGCAGCCAACATTAAAAGGAAAGCAGGAAACTGGGGGTGGGGGATGGAGGGAGAGGAGATTTTTTACAGCAAGTTCCTCTGATGGAAATCTCATTTCTCAAATCTGTAGAGAACTAAATCAGATTTATAAAATTCAATTGACAAATGGTCAAAGAATATGAAAAAAAGCTTTAAATCATGAATAAGTAGAGAAATGCACATTAAAATGACTCTGAGGTTATTACCTCAAATCTAGATTGGTTAAGATGATGAAAAAGGAAAGTGACAAATGCTAGAAGAGATGTGGAAAAATAAGGATAATAATGCATTTTTTGTTTTTAATTATTATAACCCTTACATTCTATCTTAGAATTGATACTAAATATCATCTTCCAAGGCAGAGGATCAGTAAGGGTAGGCAATTGAGGTTAAGTGACTTGCTCAGGGTCACATGGCTAGGTAATGCCTGAGACCAGATTTGAACCCAAGACATTCTCTCTCCAGGCCTGGGTCTTTATCTAACAAGCCACCTAGCTGACCCCATTAACGCATTGTTGATGGAGTTGTGAACCAGTCCAACCACTCTGGAGAACAATTTGAAACAATGCTCAAAGGGCTACAAAACTTTGCAAGCCCTTTGACAAAGCATTGGAAAAGGAGGCAGGTTCATATGTACAAAAAGAGTTATAGCAGCTCCTTTTTTTTGTGGTAGCAAAGAATCAGAAACTGAGGGTTTGCCCATCAACTGAGGAATGACTGAAAAAGTTATGGTGTATTAATATGACAGAATACTATTGTGCTATAAAAAAATGACAAAAGGGACAGTTTCAGAAAAACCTAGGAAGAATTGAATGAACTGATGCAAAGTGAATGAGAACAGAAACAGGAGAACAATATAAATAATAAAAGCAATATTCTAACAATAATCAATGGTGAAAGACTTAGTATCTCTAATCAATACAACAGTCCTTGACAATTCCAAAAGACTCCATGATGAAAAATGCTTTCTATCACCTCAGAGAGACTGATGTACTTTAATACACATTAAAGCATATTTTTTCTCTCTTTATTTTATTTTTTAAAACCCTTACCTTCCATCTTGGAATCAATACTGTATATTGGTTCCAAGGCAGAAGAGTGGTAAGGGCTAGGCTATAGGGGTCAAGTGACTTGCCCAGGGTCACACAGCTGGGAAGTGTCTGAGACCAGATTTGAACCTTCCATTTCTAGGCTTAGTTTTCAATCCACTGAGCTACCCAGCTACCCCCTCTCTTTATTTTTCTTGCTTTACCCCCACAACATGCTTAATATAGAAGTATATTTTAAATGACTTCATCTATATAATGAGTATTATATTTCTTGCCTTCTCAGTAGATGTGGGAGGAGGAGAGAGGGAAGAGAATTTGGAACTGAAAATAAAATTTTAAAGTGAAAGAAAATCCAAAAATATGAATGGGTGAGGTTCTTGTTCCATGTAAATCACAGCAGAATTTTTTCTAAATGTTCTCTTTCTGAATAAACTAAGAATTTTTCTTGTGAGAAGTAACTCCAAACGTTAATATTCTAATTAATTAAATGATTAGTAAATTCAATTTTTGAAAATTGAAAATAAAAAAAATATGTTAGAGCCAGATGGTTGAAGGCTATAAATGCTAGCCTGAGGAAGTTAATTTTATCCTAAAGTAAGGTAGGAACTAAAGATTTTTAAGTGGAGGATGACATTGTTAGACTTTCACTTTAAGAAGATTATTTGAGCAGTTATATGAAAGATGGATTGGAAAGGAGACAAATGAAAGCACAGAGACTACCTAGGTGGCTATTGCAATAAAACAGAGGCGATGAAGGCCTGAACTAGGGTGGTGGCCTTGTAAGTGGAGAAGAGTGAATAGAAGTGAGAGATATTATAGAGCAGAGGCATCAAATACTAGATTAAATCAGATCAGATTAAACCAGATCAAAATATAATTAGGAAATATTTAGCAAAATAAAACCAAAAAAACTCAATGGAACATAGATAAGCTAGTACTTAGCATGGTGCCTGGCACCTATAGGCATTTAATACATGTTTAATGATTGTCTTTTTTTTTTCTTTCTTTTTTTTAAACCCTTACCTTCCACCTTAGAATTGAGCAATAAGGGCTACACAATGGGGTTAAGTGACTTGCCCATGGTCACACAGCTAGGAAGTATCTGAGGCCAGATTTGAACCTAGGACCTTCCATTTCTAGGCCTGGCTCTCAATCCACTGAGCTACCCAGTTCCCCCCTCTCTTTATTTTTCTTGCTTTACCCTCACAACATGCTTAATATAGAAGTATATTTTAAATTTATATATTCATCTATATAATGGGCATTATATTTCTTGCCTTCTCAATGGATATGGGTCAGACACTTCCTAGCTGTGTGACCCTGGGCAAGTCACTTAACCCCATTGCCTAGCTCTCAATCTACTGAGCCATCCAGCTGCCCCTCTCCATATTCCTTTGATGGTTTCTATATACTTTCTTTTTTAAACCCTTACCTTTTGTCATAAAATCAATACTGTATATTGGTCCAAAGGCAGAAGAGCAGTAAGGACTGGGCAATGGGAGTTAAGTGACTTGCCCAGGGTCACACAGCTAGGAAGTGTCAGAGGCTATTTCTAGGCCTGGCTCTCAAACCACTGAGTCACCCAGCTGCCCCCTTGTTTCCAGATACTTGGGAAGAAGTGGAACAACTTTTTTCCTGAATTCAGAGAATTGCACCTATTTGCTATTCCCTTCCCAACTTGGAAAGTTCTAATGTTACATCCAATTAGAAATCAAATTACCTAATGTTGCATCGTTTCCTTTTAACTAACTGGCGTTATTTGAATAATTGCTTTTAACTGTATAAAAGTCTGTCTCACCCTGTATTTGGGGTCCAGCCCTGAACCAAGGAAAGGACGGGGTCCCAATTTTTTTGGCAATTGGCATACATTGCTTAATATATCCATATGTTCAGAAGATCAAACTTTTATTTTCTCAGTCATTTCATCTTTTGCTTGTCACAAAATGCAGTCAAATGGGCATGGGTTTAATTGGAAAAATTGCCTATAAAGAAGGGGAAATTGTGATTTCCTACCCAGCTCTGAAATTAGATTGTTGTCACACAAGATTTAATGTGTAAATGAGATGCATTTAAACTCTGATCCCTTTATCATGTATGAACACCTCTCAGAATGTGTCAAGAAGGAACAACTTAATTGCTTTGATAAAATAAATTTGCCAGGCCCCTCAGGACTTTGGCAGTGGATAGTGCTTGGATTTGAAATCAAGAAGACTCATTTCTTGAGTTAAAATACAACCTCAGGCACTTACTAGCTGTATGACCCTGGTCAAGTTACTTAACCTTGTTTGGCTCTGTTTCCTCATCATATTAGCTCGAGAAGGATATTGCAAATCATTCTAGTATTTTTGCCAAGAAAACGCCAAATGGGGTCACAAAGAATCAACTCAAGACTATTTTATTTATCTATTTTTAAAGAAAATTTTATTTAGTCAGTTTAGAAAATTATTCCTTGGTTATAAGAATCATATTCTTTCTCCCACCCACCATCCCTTCCCATAGCTGATGGGCAATTCCACTGGGTTTTACATGTGTCCTTGATCAGAGAACTAGGGACTTTAAATAGCCAAATTTAGGCTGAGGATCTGAGATGCTTAGCCAAAGAGGTGATAACTGGAGGTGGAGGGAGAAGAAGAAGAAGAGAGAATTTCCATCTCTTCCCCTTCATTGGTCTTGGTTTCTAGCAGTGGACCAAGAGTCATCCTGTCCTATAATCTGATGGTCATTTGTCTAAGAGAGTTCAAGGCAAAACTGAGTGATCAGAGAGACACTATCCAGACATAGATATATACAGTCACCTCAAGATGAAAGGAGCTTATAGGAACTTGCTGTTATTGTTGTTGTTGTTGTTGCTGCTGCTCAGTCATTTCAGTTGTAGCTGACTTTTCCATATACCTTGTGGGGTTTTCTTAGCAAAGATACTGGTATTGTTTGCCATTTCTTTCTCTAGCTCATTTTTACAGATGAAAGTTAAGTGAAATCAACGTCAGAGGCTAGATTTGAACTCTAGAAGTTGAATTTTATTGACTCCAGTATTGGCATTCTATCCACCATATCACCTAGCCACCAAGGAAAGTAACCCCTGGCAATCAAGAGGTGATCTGTGGAGAGGATCTCAACTTGGGAACCAAGCAAATACTCTATAAGGAGAGAAAGGACTTCTAGGCACCATAGTACACTAGTGGTGCCTTGCCTTTGATTTTCAGAGAACCATTATACTCCAGGGTTGAGCCCACTCTTCCCATAGACATTGTGTATATTCATCCACCCCTCCAGCATCATTGCCTTGTTGTGGCAAGGGCTTGTGTAGCTCAATTAAAGGTGATCCATTGGAGAAGGAAATGGCAAACCACTGCAGTATCTTTGCCAGGAAAACATCATAGACATCCTTTTAATTAATTAATTTATTTAAAGAACTAACATTTATTTATTTATTTATTTTAGAATATTCTTCCATGGCTACATGATTCATGTTCTTTCCCTCCTCTCCTCTCACCCCCTCCCATAACCAACGAGCAATTCCACTGGGTTTTACATGTATCTTTGTTCAAAGCCTATTTCCATATTATTGATATTTGCACTTGGGTGATCATTAGAGTCTACATCCCCAATCCTATCCCCATCGAACCATATAATCAATCATATGTTTTTCTTTTGTGTTTCTACTTCCACAGCTCTTTCTCTGGATGTGGATAGCATTCTTTTTCATAAGTCCCTCAGAATTGTCCTGAATCATTGCACTGCTGCTAGGAGAGAAGTACATTACATTCGATTGTGCCACAGTGTATCAATCTCTGTATACAATGTTCTCCTGGTTCTACTCCTTTCACTCTACATCAATTCCTGGAGGTCATTCCAGTTCACATGAAATTCCTCCACTTTATTATTCCTTTGAGAACAATAGTATTCCATCACCAACAGATACCACAATTTGTTCAGCCATTCCCTAATTGAAGGGCATCCCCTCATTTTCCAATTTTTTGCCACCACAAAGAGCATAGCTATGAATATTTTTGTATACATATTTTTCCTTATTATATCTTTGAGATATAGACCCAGCAGTAGAATGGCTGGATCAAAAGGCATTTAAAGTCCTTTGTGTATAATTCCAAATTGTCTTCCAGAATGGTTGGACCAATTCACAACTCCACCAGCAGTGTCTTAGAGTCCCAATTTTGCCAACCCCCCTCCAGCATTTATAACTTTCCTTTGCTGCCATATTAGTTATCTGCTAGGAGTGAGGTCATACCTCAGAGTTGTTTTGATTTGCATTTCTCTAATTATGAGAGATTTAGAATACTTTTTTTATGTGCTTATTGATAGTTTTGATTTCTTTATCTGAAAACTGCCTATTCAATGGACATTCTTTTTTAAAAGGATAAAAGATATGACACTAAAACATGAGCCCAGCAAATCAGAAGGACTTCAGTATGCTACTGGGGAAGAGTAGAGGACAACTACAAGTAGAGCTAGTTCTAATGATATGATTAGGCCAAAGCCAAAAAGAAGCTCAGCTGCAGATGTGTCTGGTTATGAAAGGAAAGTCTGATGCTGTAAAGATTATTACTGCATGGGAACCTGGAATGTAAGATCTATAAACCAAGGTAAGCTGGACGTGGTCAAACAGGAGGTGGAAAAATTAAAGATTGGCATCTTGAGTGAAAGTGAATTCAAATGGTTGGGAATGGGTAAATTTAATTCAAGTGATGATTACATATACTACTGTGAGCAAAAATCCCTTAGAAGATATGGAGTCACCCTTATAGTCAATAAAAGGGAGAGAAACTGCTCTATTGGGTAAAATCTCAAAAATGACAGCATGATGTATGTTTTGTATTTTAATAAAATTCCAAGATTTTGGAATTTTGTTCAAGAAAAGGTCTTCAAGGAAAGAAGCATGCTAACTCCTAAATCCAGAGAATAAACTGTTGCAGAAAGATTCCAGAAAACCTACACTATATCAAGAAGATCCAGAATGAACTTTGGGTGTGGTTGATTGAAGTGAAGGTTGATTGGACATTTATTTGAATGTATACTCTTATGCCAAAAGGGAACTGCCCCCTAATTGGTTTTTGTCAATGTGCCCAGCAAACATTGGTTTTGCTGTCTGTCTTTCTTCTATTTCCTTCTTCTATCTACCTATTGTAATTTCCTCTTAAAAGGTGAAATTATGTAAGCACCTGCAGTTAGAAAATTTGAAGGTGCAGGATAATTCTGTTTAGTGATCAATTGGGGAGACTAGTCTCCCAATCATCATCAGGGCGATTGTGAACTTTAGATTACTCCACCCTACTTAGTCTAACAAAAACAGGAATGTCTACACCCATACTTAAGGATTAAGTATTTAGGAGAATGGCCTATGACAGACATGTGCTAGCAAATGACAAATCAGAAACAACTGACAGACCCCTGGGCTGTCCTAAGTCAAGCTTAAGCTACTATTGGTACATGTAAATGCAGGAAAGTTATGTAAAAACCGTCTATATATTTTGTGTCACTTCTCTCCAGCCTCCACAACCCTAAAATTATCCTTACAGTTTGAATGCAAAGCAAACCTTTCAACATCACAGTAATACACTTCTGTCCTCCAACCACTGATGTTAAAGAGGCAAAAGTGGATTTGTTTTATTAAGGCCTACATCTTTTAGAAATGGCACCCAAAAAAGATGTCACATTCATCACAGGGGGTTGGAATGTTATATAAAATATAACATATATTTATAAAAGATAATTAGAATAACAGGTAAATTTGGCCTTGGAGTACAAAATAAAGCAGGTCTAAGACTAATAATTTTGTCAAGATTAACTTTATAGACATAGCAGACATTCTTTTTTAGCAGTCCAAAAGGTGTTACTGGTAAATATTTAAATCAGATTGGCTGTATACATTGTAGCCAAAGGTGGGGAAACTCTATACAGTCAGTAAAAAGACAACCTGGAGTGATTTCGATCATGATTTTGTGATTTAGATCATGAGCTTTTTATTGCAAAATTTAGACTTAAGTTGAATAAAGTAGGGGAAAACATAACATTGTATAGATGGAAGTGATGAAGAGATGTACAGGATTAGAACTAGTAGACAGAGTGCCTGAAGAATTCTAGACAGAGATTCACAGTATTGTACAGGAGGCAGCAACAAAAAACATTCCAAAAAGAAAGAAGAACAAGAAAGTGAAATGTCTACCTGATGAGTTTTACAAATAGCTAAAGAAAGTAGGAAAGAGAAAGGAGGAAGGGAAAGATATATCCAACTGAATGCAGAATTCCAAGGAACAGTTAGGAGGAATGAGGTTTTCTTAAATGAGCAATGAAGTTGTAGTATACAAAATAAACCCACCTTAATTACCAGCATTTCTGTATATTTCCAGCAAAGTTCGGCACAAAAAGTTAGCATGAGAAACTCCATTTAGAATCACTCTAGATAATATAAAATATCTGGGAATTTATATGATAAAACAAACATAGGAATTCTATGAACACAATTACAAATTGTAACATCCCTGATAACCATGATGCTGTGATTATTGGTTTACAGCCAGACATCCTGGAGAATGAAGCCAAATGGGCCTTAAGAAGCATTGCGAACAATAAAGCTAGCAGAGGTGTCAAAATTCAAGCTGAGCTATTTAAAATTCTAAAACATGATGATATTAAAGTACGACACTCTACATGCTAGCAAATTTGGAAAACTCAGCAATGCCAACTGGATTGGAAAAGATCAGGTTACATCCCAATCCTAAAGAAGGGCAATGCCAAAGAATGTTCAAATTACCGAACAATTGTGCTCATTTCACGCATCAGCAAAGTGATACTTAAGATTTTGCAAGCTAGGCTTCAGCAATATATAAACCAAGAATTACCAGAAGAGCAGGCTGTTTTCAAAGAGGAATAGGAACTAGAGTCTAAATTACTAATATTCCATGGATTGTGGAGAAAGCAAGAGAATTTCAGCAAAACATCTACTTCTGTTTCATTTAATCTATTAAAGTCTTTGACTAAATGGATCATCACAAAATATGGCAAGTCCTTAAAAGAGAAGGGTGTACCATATCATCTTTACAGGAGAAAAGTATATGAGCCAAGAAGCAACCATTAGAACTGAACATGGAACACTAATTGTTTTATGATTGGAGAATGCATGACAAGGCTGTATATTTTCACCTTATTTATTTAACTTCTATGAAATATCAGGTTGGATGAATCAAAAGATGTAACTGAGGTCTCAGATATGCAGATAATACTACTCTGATGTAGAAAGTAAAGAAGAATTAAGAAGCCTTTTGGTGAGGGTAAAAGAGGAGAATGAAAGCTGGAGTGAAGCTTAACATTAAAAAAAACCACCCCAAACATTAAAAAGAAAAACTATTTTAGCAAATTGTTTCATCATTCCTTGGCAAATAGAGGAAGAAGAAATGGAAGCAATGTCAGATGTTATATCTGGGCTCAAAGATCATTGCAGATAGCCACTGCAACCATGAAATTAAAAGATGCTCCTTGGAAGGAAAGCTATATAAAATCTGCACAACATACAAAAGGCAGAGAATTCACTTCACTGACAAAGGTTCAAATATGAGTGTCCCAAGGAGACAGGAAAGATCAAAGAAGTCAATACTTAAAGAAATTAATTCAGACTCTTCACCAAAAGGTCAAATACTGAGAAGACTGAAACTTACATACTTTAGCCACCTAATTAGAAGGCAGGACGCAGTGAAGAAGATTTTTATGTTGAGAAAGATTGAAGGCAAATGGAAAAGAGAATGACAGAGGATGAGATGGATGGATGGTGTCATGGAAGTAACAAACGTGAGCTTGTACTGACTTTAGGAGATAGTAGAGGACAAGAAGAGCCTGGAGTGCTATAGTCTATGGAGTCAGGAAGAATAAGACACAAATGAACAACAACATGTGGAGGAGGGAATGTATTTAATAATTTCTGTTCTCGTTATGTCTCATTTGAGAAAATGCCATTGTGAAGAATAAATTGAGTCTAATTGTTAATGGGAGACACATTGGTGGAAGCTCATGAGCATTATAGGTATCAGCTGCCTCAGGAAGACCCAACGTGGAAATTAGAGACAAGATAGGAAACTAACTAGAGAGGGTGCTATCTTCCCTTCTAATGTATTGGGGGGCAGAAGTGACACCTCTCTCTCTGTCTCTCTCTGTCCCTCTCTACCTCTCCACTCCCCCTATCCTTTAAAAAAAATTCTGCCTCTTCACTATGGTTTTTTTTTAAACTTCATCTTTTGTTTTATTTATTTTTAAAACCTCACTGTCTGTCTTAGAATCAGTACTATGTATTGGTTCCAATGCAGAAGAGTAGTAAGAGCTAGGCAATGGGGGTTAAGTGACTTGCCCAAGGTCACACAGCTGGGAAGTGTCTGAGGCCAGATTTGAACCTAGGACCTCCTATCTCTAGGCCTGGCTCTCAATTCACTGAGCCACCCAGCTGCCCCCTATCTTTTGTTTTAGAATTGATACTAAGAATCAGTTCCAAGGCAGAAGAATGGGGGCTAGGCAATTGGGGTTAAGTGACTTGTCCAGGGTCACATAGCTAGAAAGCTTCTGAGGTCACATTTGACCCCAACTCCTCCCATCTCCAGGCTTGGCTCTAATTCCAGCAAGCTATCTAGCTGCCCCTCCTTACTATGTAACCTTCAACAAATGACTGAATCTTTCCGGACCTCAGTTTTTTCACATGTACAATGAAGAAGTTGGGACTACTTGAATTTTAAGGTCTCTTACAATTCTAAATATATTATCCTACAAGCTTATAAATCTTTAAGCTTGTTTTTCCCCGTCATTGTTAAAAGCTGGTTTTCCCCTGACACTGCTGGTAGCTGTTGAAGCAAGTCTGTATTTGAGAAAATGAAACCAGAATTGGTAGAAATGAAAAGCTGTTCGGCAAGAGGACAAAAGAAACATCTGCTTGGCTCTTTGCCTACACTCATGCCTCAGCACTGGTGCTATTGCTTAACTTATGAAAAGTAACAATGAAGGATATTCAGTCCCAACCTTGGGAAAAATAATTGGCTAGTTAATATTTTGTTACAGTTTAGTTGAAAGTTCTGGAAAACAAAGGGCCTAAACTAATTTATTTATAGATTTCTGACTATTGGTCAACGAGAAAAAATATTCTCAGGGCACACTCAATGATACCATCCTTAAATAATAACATTTTGAAAAAAGAATCTTTTTCATCCGGATAGATGCTTTAAACGTATTTACATTTCGAAATGCCTTTCTTAGCAAAAAGCACTGAATGTGATGATGTCACATTGACCTAATTTTGGTATACAAGGTGAGACATTGGGATCTATTCCAGTCGCTGCTATACTGTGGTCCAATTCTCCCAAGTTGTGAGTTTGTGTTAAAAAAGTTTGGATCTTTTGATTTATCAAATACTCAATTGCTGTGGTCATTTATTGCTAGGCATTATATGCCTAATCTATTCTACTGACCCACCAATCTGTTTCTTACCCAGTACTAGGTGGTTTTGATGATTACTATTTTGTAATAAAGTTTGAGCTCTGGTACCGCTAGGCCTTCTTCCTTCACTTTTTTTTTCATTTGATTTCTCTTGATATTCTTGATTTTTTGGTTCTTCCAGATACATTTTATTACTTTTTTTTTAGCTCTATAAAAAAAAAAATTGACAGAGCACTGAATAAGTAGATTAAGTTAGGTAGGAGTTTCATTTTTACTATATTGGCTTTACAGATGATACTTGATGATGGCTTTAGGTAATTACTATTTACCATTTTAATAAAAGCTCTATTTATTTCTGTGCCCTCTAGTGTTTTTAATTGGAATGGATGTTGTATTTTGTCAAAAGCTTTGTCTGCATCTTTTGAGATAATTATGTAGTTTCTGTTGGTTTTGTTATTGATATGGTTAATTATGCTGATAGTCTTCCTAATAAAGAGTCAGCCCTGCATCCTTGACATAAATCTCACCAGGTCATATTGAATGATCTTTGTGATGCCTTGCTAGTATTTCATTTAAATTTTTCATCAATATTCATTAGGAAAACTGGTCCATAGTTGTTGTTTTTCTCTGCTTTTGATTTTTCTGGCTTTGGTTATTAGCACCATATTTGTATTATAAAAAAATTGATAGGGCTTCTTCTTTGCCTTTTTTAATTAAATAATTTATATAATATTGGAATTAATTGTTCTTTAATTGTTTGGTAGAATTTACTTGTGAATCTCTCTGGCCCAGGAGATTTCTTCTTAATGAGTTCATAAATGGCTTGTTAATTTCTTTTTCGAAGATAGGATTATTTAAATATTCTATTTCCTTTTCTGTTATTTGGGGCAGGTTACATTTTTGTAAATATTCATCCATTTCATTTAGATTATCAAGTTTACTGGCATATATAATTGGGTAAAATAACTCCTAATAATTGCTTTAATTTCCTCTTCACTGGTAGAGAATTTACTCTTTTCATTTTTTATTTTGATTCTGGTAATTTGGTTTACTTCTTTTCTTTAAAAAAAAACAGTGGTTTATTGATTTTATTGTTTTTTTCATAAAACCATCTTTTAGTTTTATTTATGAGTTTAATGATTTTCATATTTTCTTCTTCTTTTTTTTTAATCCTTGCCTTCTGTCTTAGCAGAAGAGCAGTAAGGGCTAGGCAATAGGGATTAAGTGACTAGTTCAGGATCACATAGCTAAAAAGTGTCTGAGGCCAGATTTGAACTAGTAACTCCTGTCTCTAGGCTTATCTCTCATTCGAGCCACCCAGCTGTCCTAGGTTTTCAAATTTTCAATTTTATTAATCTTGTCTTTGATTTTCAAAACTTCTGATTTGACATTTTTTAGGAGATTGTTTTTTTAACTCTTACCTTCCATCTTGAAATCAATATTGTGTATTGGGGTTAAGTGACTTGCCCAGGGTCACACAGCTGGGAAGTGTTTGAAACCAGATTTGAACCTAGGACCTCCTGCCTCTAGACCTGACTCTCAATCCACTGAGCTACCCAGCTACCCAGCTACCCCCAGGAGAGTTTTAATTTGTACTTCTCCTAGCTTTTTTAGTTCTACATCCAATTCATTGATCTGTTTTTTCCTCTAATTTATTAATTGATATAAACATTTAGGAGATATAAATTTTCTACTGTTTTGGCTGTAACCCATACATTTTGATGTTGTCTCATTGTCATTTTCTTCCATGAAATTACTGATTATTTGTATGATTTGTTCTTTTGAAAAAGAAATTGCCTTTATCATTTTTATTTCAGTGATTATAAAACAAGGAGTCACATTTAATCCTTTAGGTAGTAACTGTAACTATGATTTTATAAAGAGTTAGGTTATAAGATATTAAATATAATAATATAATATTACACAGAAGTAGAAAAGATATAGTGTTGAGTATTAGAATATTATAGCTACCAATAAAATCAGGAATGTCTGTTATCAGTTTTGGAATGTTAAGTGAACAGCTTGACAGAACCTTAATTCCTATTAAAGGTAAGAGAAATAATCATTGAATCAGTCATAGAAATCAGGAATGTATTATAAGGACAAGCTAGTATTTGCTTTTGTGAAGGATTTATATTCACTGTAGGTTCCTTAGAGTTTATAAGCCAGAGAGTTTTGGTTTACTCTTAAATTTTCCCCAAGAATCAGTATAATAAATTAAGTCTGATTAAGTCAGTCTATTATTTGTAGTATCATTTAGAGACGACTAAAAATTATTTTCGGATTAGATTAATTCCCATATTTTCTGTAATTGTTACTTTCAAATTGCAATGATTAACAGTGCTTGTGACATACCATGAATCATACCTTTTAGAACCTGAGATATTTAACAGAGTCCCTAATCTTTGTAAATCCTTCTGATGTCTAAATAAGAAGTCTTAATTGGTGCTAAATCTCCAGAAGGACAAGGAAAAATGGGGGCTGTCTATCTTAAACCTTTATTTGGAATTTATTAATTCTTTTAGCAAATATTTTCTAAACTTTAGTAAAATATTCTATACATTTGGTTTTACTAATCACTTATGTTAATTGACTATAAAACCCCATAAAATAGACTTATACATAGAAATGAAGCCTTTGCCACAGACTAGGCATGGTAAATCTTTCAGTTCTAATTTCCTATAATTATAGTTGGATCTTCAACTTCGGTTGATGGCCCAGATATTTTTATTTCTAACACTTTGACCTGTTTATTCTTTAGAATTAGATTGTTTAATTTCAAATTAATTTTAATGTCTTTCTATAGCTCTTTTTTTGAATGTAATTTTAATTACATTGTGATCTGAAGATGCCCTTAATACTTCTGCTTTTCTGCATTTGTTTGTGAGAATTTTTTTGCCTCAAACATGATCATTTTTTGTATAGATGCCATGCACTGCTAAGAAAAAGGCATATTCTTTTCTATTCCCACTCAATTTTCTCCAGAGGTCTATCATATCTAAATAAAAAAAAAATCCTTACCTTCCGTCTTAGTATCAATCTTAAGACAGAAGAGTGGCAAAGGCTAGACAATAAGGTTTAAGAGACTTGCCCAGTGTCATACAAGTAGAAAGTATCTGAGGTCAGATTTGAACCCAGGTCCTCCTGATTCCAGGCCAGGTTCTCTATTCACTACGGTATCTGCTACCATAATATCTAACTTTCCAAAATTCTGTTCATCTCTTTAAATTCTTTCTTGTTTATTTTTTGGTTAGATTCATCTAATTTGGAAAGGGGGGAAGTGAAGGTCCCCCACTAGTATAGTTTTAATGTCTACTCCCTCTTTTAAGTCATTTAACTTCTCCTTTCAAAATTTGGATGTTATACCATTTGGTATAACCAAATATGTTTAGTATTGATATTACTTCATTGTCTATTCTACCTTTTAGCAAGACACAATTTTCTTCCTTATTATCTCTTTTATTTAGATCTATTTTTGCTTTAGCTTTCTCTGAGATCATCATTCTCACCCTTGCTATTTTTTACTTCAGTGAATAGATTCTGCTCTGTCCCTTTACTTTTACTCTGTGTATGTCTCCATGCTTCAAATGTGTTTCTTGTAGACAATATATTGTAGGATTCTGGTTTTTATTACACTATGCTATCTGCTTCTATTTTATGGGTGAGTTCACCCCATTTATATTATTCTTCTCTTCATTTCTCCTTTCATTCTGTCCCTCCTCACTCATAGTTTGCTTTTGAACACCTTCTCTCTCTTAATCCATCTTCCCTTCTATAATTATCTCCCTCATACTTTTATTCCTGTCCTCTTTTCCTCCCCTCTAAGGTAAGATAGATTTTTATAACCAACTGAGTGTATGTTATTCCCTCTTTGAGCCAAATCTGATGAGAATAAGGTTCAAACATTGCCCACTATCATCCTAATCTTTCCTTAAATTGTAATTGATATTTTGCATCTTTTATTGAAATAATTAATTTCATTTGATTTCTCCCTTCCCTCTTTTCCTACTGTAGTCCTCTCTCATTTCTTAATTTTGTTTTTTTTGGATTGCATCCCATTGTAGTTAATTCATACCCACATCCTCTGCTTATATGTATTCCTTCTACTTTTTCCAATATTGATAACATTCTTGAGAGTTACAATGATTACTTTCCATTATGAAAATAGAATTAACTCTCCTTTTGTCTATTTTTAATCAAATCAAGAACTTAACATACCCCTGTTTAGGACCTAGCTAACCATTAAGCAAGAGTGTTCATGAGTCACTTGCTGGAGAAAGCTCACACCTCCAAAGGCCACTGCCCTCCCCTGGGCAGTGCTATGCAAATTGGAAGGCTGTGATTGGTTCCTGTGAAGTGGGGGAGCAACAGGAAATGACTGAGAAAATTGCTTTAAAAAGGCTAGCCCGGGCATTCATTCATTCACTCTGTTTGTGATCCAGGCTGCAGGAAGACTCTTGGAAGACTGGAGCTTTCTACAATCTAGAGGTTTGCTGGGTGAGTGACTCGGGATGAAGGAAGAGGTTGTGTTGGTGGATTTCTGACTGAAGATGCCACTGGGACTTCCACGTAGAGATCAGGACTTGAGGGAGCCCCTGCCAGATGCTGAGCTGGACTTCACAGGAGCAACACTTAGGATGGTAGTCTAGACAAGGTTCTGACTACTTCCTACATTTTCCACTTTCAATATCTCTATTGTATTGTAAAATAAAAGCAGCTAACAGTCATTTTGACTTAGGGGATAATATTTTATAAATGGCTACCACTTTTATAACTCTCATATTGATTCAAAACCTAAATTTAATTGTTACATCATGTAAGAATATAAAAAATACAAATTTGTCGAATCCCTTCTGTTTCCCCTTTCATGTTTACCTATTTATGTTTCTCTTGAGTCTTTGGTTTAATGTCAAATTTTCTATGTAGTTCTAGTCTTTTCATTAGGAATGTTTGAAACTTCTTAATTGTATTAAATATCCATCTTTTGGAGGATTATACTATTTTCACTGGATAGGTAATTCTTGGTTGTAATCCTATCTCCTTTGCCTTCCAGAATATCATATTCCAAACCCTTCTCTCCTTAATATAGAAGCTGCTAAACTCTTTGTCATCCTAATTGTAGCTCCATAATATTTTAATTAGTTCTTTCTGGCTACTTGTAAGCATTTTCTCCTTAACCCAGGAGTTGTGGAATTTGGCTATAATATTTCTGGGATTTTTTTCATTTTGGAACCTTCTTCTAAAGGTAATTTGTGGATTGTTTCCATTTCTATTTTGCCCTCTGGTTTTATGATATCATGGAAGTTTTCCTTGAGAATTTCTGGAAATACAATGTCCACGTTCTTTTTTTGTTCATGGGTTTCAGGTAGTCCAATAATTCTTAAATAATATCTCCTGGAAGCCAATTGTTTTTCCAATGAGAAATTTCACATTTTCAAAGATTTTGTTCATTCTTTTGATTCTGTTTGATTGTTTCTTTATATTTCATGGAGTCATTAGCTTCCACTTTCCCATTTCTAATTTTTAAGAAATTATTTTCTTCAATGACTTTTTGTACTTCCTTTTCCATTTGGGCAATTCTATTTTTTTTAAACCCATACCTTCTGTCTTACAATTGATACTAAGAATCAGTTCCAAGGCAGAATAATAAGTAGCTGTCCCACCATTAAATATATATATATATATATTTTTTTTTTACTTCCCTCATTACATGTAATAACAATTTTCTTTTCTTTTGCATTATTTTAAATTATAAGATCCACATTGTCTCCCTTCCCCTTTCTTCCTTCCTCCATTCATCCAGATAGTAATCAATCTGATCCTGGTTATACATGTATAACCATGCAAAACCTATTTCCATATTGGTCATATAAAATCAAAACCACATATAAAGACATACAAATAAAATAAAGTGAAAAATAATGCCACATTGACTTCATCAGTTTTTTCTCTGGAGATGGATGGCATTCTTTTTCTTTTTAACCATTTATCTTCCATCTTAGAATCTATACTATGTTCCAAGGTTCCAAGGCAGAAGAGTGGGAAGGTTTAAGCAATGGGAGTTAAGTAACTTGCCCAGTGTCACACAGATGGGAAGTGCCTAGGGCCAGGACCTCCAGTCTCTGGGCCGGGCTGTCAATCTGCTGCCCCACCTGGGGCTCTCCCAGAGCCTGCGATCAATTCCTATTTTTCTTTGAAGTTTTACATGTAGCTCCTTTGTGGGCTTGAGCTGGGGACTGGAACTTTTGAGTGGTTGGAGCAGGGGTGCTTTGCTATTGGCTTAGGCAAAGTCTCAGGATCTTGTTGCTGACTGTATTCAGAACCTCAAGTAGTGGGGAAATGTGGGGAGGCTTGCTATTGACCTTCATCAGGCTCACTGGTACTGTCTTGCAGACTGGACCTTCTTCTTACCTTAGTGAAATGGACATTATCTTCCTACCTTCCAAGTTGTATTCTACAGGAAAACTGCTTCATCCTGTCCCTTTATTAGTTTTGCCATTCAAGTATTGACCTTGAAATTTTATTTTAAGGTTGATTGGAGAGGATATTTAGAGATATCCAGACTTTTGCTTGTCAATTCTACTTGTTAAGGAGCTGTTTGCTTTGGTGAATTTCTATATCTCTTTCTCCATTTTTTGTGCTTCCTTTATCAAGCTGTTGTTTCTTATTTCATGATTTTCTTGCATTACTCTTATTTCTCTTCCTAAGTTTTCTTCTAACTCTCTTATTTAATTTTTAAAGTTCTTTTATAGTATAAGGGGGAAAAGAGGTTAATTTTATATAAAAGGTTGGACTGGATTATTTAAGAGTGTGGTTGCCAAGAATTTATATTAATTCCAAAGAGATTTATTTACAATTAATTTACAAAATGTAGAAAGAGTGAAGTAAGGAAAATCAGAGAGAGGATAGGGTAAGATGTCTAGTCTAAGCACCAAGTAATTTACTTACGGTCCCTAACCCAACCCAGGCAGGTAGAGTTGGTTCTTAGCTGACCTTGGCAAAGCCTAGGACCTGGGGAAAAACTCTGTCAAGAGGCTAGTCTCTCTTGAGGCTAGTTTCTTCAAAAAATATCCAGGAAAGGAGCCAGCTCTTTCACTCACCATGTGTCAGGTCAATAGTCTCATAAGGAACAGGGTCTCAGGTCCAGTCGGTAGATTTCTCCTTCAGCCTCCACTCCAAAGAATGAAGAAGTGTCTCTCACAGGAAGTGACCTCTCTTTTTAAAGATGTTTCTTTTGCGTAACTTCCTGTGTCTTCCTCCACTTTTTAGATGGCCAAGTCATAGTCTAAAACCTTGTTTAGGACTGCCCAGGAGGCAGTCAGTCAATTCTGATTCATCACCCGTTATTGCACAAGTGGGTCACAGACCTCCCACTTAATGATTAAGTGGAATGTTTACATTTTTGGTGATTAGATCTAAAAATGGGTAGATCTTCCCACTCAACTTTAAGTAGGGTGTTCTAAGAATAGGCAGGGGTTACAATTTAAATCTTCACAATCAGGAGAGAGTTAATTTTAATCTTCACAATAGCTCTTCCAGGAGATCTTTTTTGACCTGACACCAATTCATGTTTTTCTTTAGGTTTCACATGTAGTCCTTTTGACATTATTCTCTTCTGGGTTTGTGCATTAATTCTTCCTGTCACCACAGTAACTTTCTATGGTTTAGGTATTTTTTTAAATTCATTTTTTCAATTTATTATGTAAATTTTCACATTTGGGTTATGTTACTAGGTTGGAGAAGGCACTGTCCCAAGCTTCTTATTCCAGAGCTTGGGTTCAGGACTTAACCTACTGGCTTGAACTAGTGAAGGAAGGGGCCTCATTGCTGGCTTACACAGAGTTGGGTCTTAGCTATTGGCTTGCACAGTGGAGGGACCTCAGCTGCTTGTTTGCCAAGTGCTGGGTCTCAGTTCTGGCTTGCATAGTTTGGGGCCAGTGGTACTGGTTTGCCCTGAAGGTGGGGCTTCATTGGTGGCTTGCAATGGGGGTGGAGCACCAAAGGTAGCTTGTGTAGGATTGAAGCTATGCTGCTATGGGGGTGGGACCTCCCAGGAAACCTCAGTCTGATTGAAGAATTCCTATGGACCTTTCCTGGGGCTGGGCTCTGCTTCAGGGGCGGGGCCTCACTGCTAGGCTTGCACAGTGAGTGGCCCTTCCTGCTAGCCTGTTAGCCTGGGGGTGGGGCCTGCTTAGACTTAGGTCTGATTGAGGCTTTCCTGCTTTGGGGGCAGGGCCTTGCTGATGGCTTGGGTTTAGGCCTCTCTGCTTTGTAGGCGGGGCCTCACTGCCAGGCTTATACAGTGAGGGGCGGGGCTTGCTGCTTGCCTACCCTGGGGGTGGGGCCTGCTTAGACTTAGGTCTTACTGAGGTCTTCCTACTTCAGGGGCGGGGCCTTGTTGCTGGCTTGGGTTGGGAGCCCTATTGGGACGCTGGGCTTTGGCCTTCCCTGCTCAGTCTGTCTGCTCTAGACTGCTCTCCCCTCCCATCTTAGGGAGACCACTTTTTCCTGCTGATTCTCCAAGGGCTCAAGAGGTACTTCATTGATTCATTGCTACAAAATTTGTTAAGAGGCTTTGTTTCAAAGTGGATGGGAATCTGGGAAAGATTGAGCAAATTTCTTTTGCACTCTGCCATGTTGGCATAGGAAGTTTGTCTCCCTGCTTTCTTGTGCCTTTATACACTTGTTTCCTCCGCACCACTTTCCATCCCCTGCCTTTGCATAAGTGGTCTCTGCTGTGCAGTGTACTCACTGACCCCTCATCTTTTCTTCCCAGAATCCTTTGCTTCCTTCAAAGCTTAACTTCCTTTTAAATGGGCTCCTTCCTGACTCATCTGGTTATGAGCGTTTGTTCATTTAAACATGGATGGAGACATAGGTTTTATTTTTACATCATCTGACTGTTTTCCTCCCCTTCATCTACCCGGAAAGTCATCCTTTATAACAAAAAAAAATTTTTTAAAGAAAAAAACCAGCACCACAAAGCTAACCCATAGCAATATATAAGTCTGGCAGTCTGGGCAGCGGTCCACCCCTTCTTCAGTGCTAAACTTAGTCATGACAATTATACAACATTTGGTTTCTATTTTGTAGATACTGTTCTTTTCATTACAGGTAGTCATTCTGGTGGCTTTAACAGGGGAGAGACTGGACACAGGGATACTCAGGCAGAAGCGATTGTAATGGCGGAGGGACGCCATGAGTAGAAGGGGAAGGGTGCAAGTGAATAAATGAAAAAGCATTTATGAAATACTTAGTAGAAGCTGGGACATGTGCTAAGTTCTGGGTAGAAAATACAAAGCTAGAAAGAGTCCTTGGCCTCAGGCAGCTTACGTTTGGATGGGGACAGATAACACATATAAGGGAATGGTAGCCAGAGAAGGGACTGTGTAGGAATGACCAGTTATGGCGAAGTCGATCATTAGCCAACTGACATTCTCTTTCCAGAAGCAACAAGGCAGAGAAGGGAAACAGATAGCAAGAATATATAGAATTTGCCAGACTTAAACTCAGGTCTTCCTGACTCCAGACCTGGAAGTCATTGCACAAGCTAGCAGCCTCAAACACGCTGTAAAGTGATGAATGGAGGGACTGGTGACAAAGACTGCTGTCCACCTCCAGAGAAAGAACTGTTGGCCTCAGATGCACATGAAAGCCTACAATTTTTCATTTTAGTTTATGTGGGTTTTTATTTTGGGGGGTTGGGTTTTATAAGATTATTTATTCTCTTACAAAAATGAACACTACAGAAATATGTTTTGTGTGATAATACTTGTATAACCAGAATTGAATTGCTTGCTAGCCGGAGGCAGAGGGGAGTGGGGGGGAGAAAGACAATTTGGATCCTATAACTTTGGAAAACTCATGAAGAAACTTGTTACATGTATTTGGTAAAATAAAATATCTCTTAAGAAATCATAAGCCCTTTGGCTCAGTACACAGTTTGGTGTTGATCTCAATTTAGATGCAATACAAACAAAACACATTGGTAGCTTGAGGTAGATGGTGGGTGAGATAGAAATCTGCAGATGACTCAAGTCGAGGGAAATCAGGGATTTCAAGGTCCAGAATTAAGGAGGGCTGGACAGTGCAGAGAGGCGTGAAGATGGGCGAAGTAGCCTGTTGGGTGATGGTAGGTCTGGATCACAGATTACCCAGAAGCGATGAATCTGTAACAGGCTTAAAGAAGGAAATGGCCAGGCTGTGAAAAGCTTTGAATGTCAAACAGAGAACTTTATTTTTATTTTTAAGTTAAACTGAAAGTCATAACTGTTTATTCACTGAAAGTAACAAATGACCTAAAGAGTGAAGAATCTCTCTTTTTCTTTAAATTTTATTTAATTGATTACTTTAGAGCATTTTTCCAGGATTACAAAAATCATGTTCTTTCCCTCCCCTCCCCCCAACTCCCTCCCATATCCCATGCACAATTCGACTGGGTTTTATATGTGTCTTTGGTCAAGACCTATTTCCATATTATTGATAATTGCACTAGGGTGATTGTTTAGAGTCTACATGCCCAGTCATATCCCCATCGACCCATGTGATCAAGCAGTTGTTTTTCTTCTGTGTTTCTGCTCCCACAGTGTTTCCTCTGGATGTGGATAGTGTTCTTTCTCATAGATCCCTCCGTATTGTTCAGGATCACTGCATTGCCATTAATGGAGAAGTCCTTTACCTTCGATTGTGCCACAGTGTATCAGTCTCAAACAAAGAACTTTATAACTAAGCCTAGAGCTAGAGAAAACAACTGGAGTTTACTGAGTAGGGAGGTGACAGGGTTGAACCCAGAATTTATACTCTGGTCACAATTTGGAGTAGTGAGGAGAAACTTTAGGCAGGGAAATTAAATAGGAGACTTAACTTCCACCATCTAAGCATGGGGTGAATTAAAAAGAGAAAAGAGCCCCCAAGGATGACATCTATCCCCAGGGCACTCCTGAAACATTCAAAAGGGAAGGAAGGCATCCTGGGATGGATGGATTTTCAGTGGAGGAGTTATGGAAGGACAGAGATAGGACTTGCACAAGATGAGAAAGTGTGAAGAAGTTGTGATTTCCATTTATTTTTTTCTTCTCTTTAATTTTTCCCCAATTACATGTAAAAACAGTTCCCAACATTTTAAAAAGAATTTTGAGTCTTGAATTCTCTCCCTTCTTCCAACCCACTCCTCAGTAGCTGAGATGGTAAACAATCCAATATAGATTTTACCCGTGCAATCACGTAAAACATTTTTCTATATTGACCTTTATTCAAACAAAAAGTTTTAAGAAAGAAAGTGGATTTCAGTTGATGAAGGAAGTCCTCACACTGATAAAAACCACAAGTCCATCATCTTGGGAGGTGGGTAGTACAAGTAAATTGATCTCCCTTTCATGGATGATGATATTGTGGCTTTGCCCAGGTCACATGGGTAAGCTAGTAAGAGGGGAAGGTAGGAATTCAGATGCAGGTCTTTTGAGGTTCTCATTGCCTCTAATCCCAAGCTTTCAAAGATTACACTTCTAGCATTCTAGTGTCTTCTAACTTAAAGAGCTTATTTTGTAACATAGGATACCTATTTTAGAATACTTCAAAATGATCATGACGCATCTTTTCCCCAGAAATTATGAGTAAGCATTGGGGACGTATCCAGAATATAATATTTGTCTCCTTTTCTTTTTTATACTCCATGGAATTCTGAGTTAAAAGGAAGAACTATTTAAAGTGCACAACATTTCTTCAATAATTCAAGGCTCTTAGTAAGTAGTATAAGATATCGGTTTATATTTAGTTTCTGTTTTCCCAACAATTTTTACCAAATACTGAATTCTTATTCCAAAAACTTGGGTCTTCACTTTTGTCAAATATGAAATTATTATCATCTTTTACTGCTGTTTGTTGTATGTCTCATCACTGCTCTACTTTTTTGCTTCTTAGCCAGTACCAGATAGTTTTGATAATTACTGTTTTATAATATAGTTTAAAATCTGGTACTGCTAGACATCATTCCTTTACATTTTAAAAAATAATTCCTTTGATATTCTTGATCTTTTGTTTTTCCAAATGCATTTTCTTATTATTTTTTCTAGTTGAATAAGATCTTTTTGGGGTAGCTTACTTGGGATGGCATTGAATAAGTAGATTAGTTTAGGTAGTATTGTCATTGTAGTTATATTGACTCTGATTACCCATTAACAATTAATGTTTCTCCAGTTATTTAAATCTGAATTTATTTGTATAAAAAGTATCTTATAATTATGTTAATATAGTTTCCAGGTTTGTTTTGGCAGGTCTGTTCCTAGGTATTTATTTTAATTTATTTTAAATGGATTATCTCTTACTTGTAAGACTTGGTTCTTCTTGCAGCACTTTGCTGATAATATATAGAAATGCCAGTGATTTATCATAATGGGTACATGACCTAAGCATAAAGGGAGGTATCATAAGCAGGGAACAGGGACCAAATTACCTATCAGAGAGAAAGCATTGTGAGATATAAAATGAGTACATTAAACTAAAAAAGTTTTTGTATAAATAGAACCAATGTAGCCAAGATTAAAAGGAAAGCAGTAAGTTTAGGGAAAAGTTTACAGACAGTTTCTCAGATAGAAGTCACATATCTGAAATAAAGGTATACCTTCCAGAACCCAGGGGTTAGAGGAGTGGCACCTCACAATTTGGAAAATTTACTTACAAATTTTGGGCCCTCTTGAGCTTGGGTAGCTCAGTGCATTGAGAGCCAGGCCTAGAGACGGGAGGTCCTAGGTTAAAATCTGGTCTCAGATACTTCCTAGCTGTGTGACCTTGGGCAAGTCACTTAACCCCCATTGCCTAGCCCTTACCACTCTTCTGACTTGGAACCAATACACAGCATTGATTCCAAAATGGAAGGTAAGGGTTTAAAAAAAATTGGGCTCCCCCTTTGTGCCAGAGAAGTCTGATTTTTTTCTTTTTATTTTATGGAGTGTTTACAGCATCTTATTGTAAAATTTTGGCAAAGTATTTGGTAATAGGCTATATACAGTTTCTAAACTTTCTGTGTCATTTGCTGGCCTTTGCTGTTGTATGCAGTTTCCACAAAACTCCCTCCATTTAATTTTTCATGCTAACCTGTGATACATCAGTGTAATAAGCTGTTGGTGGAACTGTGAACTGATTCAACCATTTGGAAGAGCAATCTGGAATTATACCCTAAGAATTAGAAAACTATGTAAATCTTTTATGTATATGAGCAATACCACTATTTGGATTATTTCCTGAGGTAATCAGGGAAAAAGGAAAAGAACTTACATGCTCTAAAATACTTATAGCAGCTCTCTTTGGGTGGTAAAGACCTGGAAATTGAAGGGATGCCCATTAATTGGGAAATGGCTAAACTAGTGGTAGCATATAATTGTGATGGAATATTACTGTGCTCAAGAAATGATGAGTGGTTTAATTTTTAAAAAATGGAAAGACCGATATGAAATTTTGAAAATGAAATGATCAGAACCAAGAGAACATTGTATACAGCAACAGAAATGCTGTTTGAAGAATGACTTGTGTATGTCCACTGCTAGAAAAAGGACTGATAAATTGAAACAAGAAGTCATAGTTTTATATATGCCATCTTTTTATCAAATGATGCCCTCTCTAATGGGAGGAAGGGAAAGATTTGCTTGGTGATTTTACTATAACAAAAAAAAATAAATTTAAATTAAAAAATATCTTGAGGATCTGTAATTTCCTCAGCATCGATATTGCTTCCACTAAAGTAAAAAACAAACCATCTGTAACCTAGTAGTTAGTAATCTGTAAATTGTTGTGGTTGAAAAACTTGTCACCCTACAGTCAAACTGACGATGAACCAAACTGGAGCTAGCACTAGACAGTCATGGCTTTGCCTCCAGCACTGACATGGAATGGGATCTGTTTCTTCCCTTCACCTCTACTCCCACAGATGGAAAACCAGCCACTTGACAAACTCACTCCCTTGCCCGATCCCCAGGCAGATCCCAGAGCCATCATTCCTCTTGTAGAGCCCTTCCTATCATTGCCATGTGCTTCCTGGTCTGGGGAGCCAAACCACATGGGATATCCAGGATCAGTGTGTGGGGCATCAGCATCTGAAGGGACACCATCTGGAGGCCAGCGGTACCCTCCCCCCAAATGCAAGCAGCCCTAGGCTTCCTCGTCCCCCTCTGCCCTCTGTAACCATCCTCCCTTATTCACAAATGCTCCTTCATTCTAGATTTCTTCCTCTAACATTCTTTCTACATTCTGTTGTTCACTGAAAACTAATCTACCTCCTAGAGATACCAGTACTTCTTTTCATTATCTCCAAAGAGGATTATTTTTAAAAAATATATATTTTCTGTCACACAGGAATAGGCGGAGGAATTCATAGGATCATAGAATTAGAACTAGAATTGACCTTAGAGGTCATTGAATTTAATCTCATTTTACAGATGAAGAAACTGAGGCACAAAGAGATTGCCCATACGACCATCCAGGACAGTTCTGAGGCACTTATGACAAAGAATGATATCTACCTCCAGAGAAAGAACTCTCTGAGTCAGAATCCAGATGAAAGCATATGGTTTTTCATTTGTTGATTTGGGTTTATGTTTCAGGGTTTTGGTTTTATAAGATTACTCACTTTAAAAAATGAATATAGAAATGTTTTCATTGATAATACCTGTAAAACCTAGACTGAATCACCTGCCACCACTGGGAGGAGGTGGGGAAGGGAGGGGAGGGAGATAAGTTTGATCATCTGACTTAGGGAAATTTGGGTAGAAATTTGTTATTACATGTAATTGGTAAAAAATTTTAAAAATTACAATTAGGAAAAGAACAAAGAGATTACCCATAGTCTCACTGTTAGTAAGTGCTTGATGTGGGATTTGAACCCAGGCCTTACTGACTCCAAGTCCTATGCTCCATCATGTAGTCATCATCCTGTTGGCAGATGCTTTGTTCTTCACTACCATTTCTTAAGTATACTAAATTCTAGGTACTTCCTTTATATCTTTGAACCTCCAGGTCACTCACTCTCTTATCCACTAAATTTAGTAATAGTCTTCCCCAACCCTGACCCATTCCAGTATTCTAGGTTCTACATCTTCATCTCCTGTGACATGTCTCCAGGATACCTCAACCACGAACAGGAAAGGATCTTCTTTAAGACATCCCTAGAGGGTTCCAGGTGATAGCATTTCTAGTTATGTCTCTATTACTGAGCCTTTGGAAACATACCCAGGATGGTCCTCAGATCCTTTTTAGACAACTGCTGTTCTAATCACACCTCTGTTTTCTCAGATTTATTTTTTTATATCAAAATAAGCCTTTAAATTTTTAACTATTGACTTTCATCTTAGGCTCAGCCCAATGCTCTAGTCTTTTGAGATCTTTTTGAATGCAATTTATTTATTTATTTTTTACCAATTACATGTTACAAATTTCCACATAAGTTTTTTGAAGTCATGTGATCCATCCCTTCTTCCCTCCCCTCTCCTGGAGCTGGCAAGCAATTCCATCTGGGTTATTATCAAGCAAAACATATTTCCTTTTTGATCATTTTTGTACATGAATAATCTTATAGAACCAAAACCCCCAAACATATACCCAAATAAATAAGTGGAAAATTGTATGCTTTCATCTGCATTCCTGCTCCAACAGTTCTTTCTCTAGAGGTGGTTAGCCTTCTTTGCCATAAGTCCTTCAGAATTGTCCTGGATCTTTGTATTGCTGATAGAAGCATGTTTATCATAGTTGATCATTCCACAATATTGCTTACTGTGTACAATGTTTTCCTGGTTCTGCTTATTTCACTCTGCATCAGTTCATGGAGGTCTTTTCAGCTCTTTCTGAAATCATCCTGTTCGTCATTCTTTCAAGATCTTTATGGATGCTGATTGTCATTCATTGTATGAGCCTCATTATTACAGATGTTACAGAGGATTACAGAGGATACTATCTTACCAGACAAGTATCAGAAGGTGATTTGAACCCAGGTCCTCTGATTCCAAAACCAGTTCTCTTTCCACTATCCTGTTCTCTGAATCCAAAAATCAGTTCTTTTTTCACTATCTGATTTTCTTTGCATTATAGTATCCCACCTTACTAACAGTGAAACTTTGGGCAAGTCAATTAATCTCTTTGTGCCTCAGTTTCTTCATCTGTAAAATGAGGGGACTGGATTTTACAGCCCCTAAGGTCTATTCTAATTCTAATTCTGTGATTTCATGAATTCCTCTTTCTGGTCCTATGTGACAGGGTGTATAAAAAGTAATTCTTTGGAGATGGTGAAAAGAGATACTGGTGTCTCTAGGAGGAAGCTGGGAACTCTACAATGGTAAGCAGTACAATTGTGTGGAGGCATTTTGAATAGACATTAGCCATTCAGAGGGAACCTGGTCAAAGGTGGCCACAATAACTAGAGGACATAAATATCCACGTGGTATGTAAAGGGTAAGTCACTACAGCAATAGAGTTTTGGCTTTTGTTTCAATTCAAAAGAACCTTATTAACAAGTAGATCCCAATATGTCTGTCATTCTTTAAAAAAAAAAAAAGGAAAACCCATTTATTTCAAAACTAAGTCAGTCCCTATTAGAACCCTGTCTTGGGCCAATTAACCTTTTGCACTTTATATAGCCTTATTGCTGGCCAGTTGATCCTTGCCACGTCTGACTTCCTAGCCACCTTAGACTGGGAGGTAGGAGCCTGCAACTAATAAGTTACACTTGTTTTGAGCCTCTATCTTTGGTTCATCACTTGTCCTCCTTAGTTCTCCCAACCCCTTTAGCTTTAGACCGTGTGGCTGCCTCTTTGGATTTTGCTTGGATGCTTGGTGGTCCTTTTGCTTTCTGACCCTGGGGGGTGCTTCAGACTCTATCTAGAGTTGGGGTTTTTTCTGCTTTTATGTTTACTTTCTTAGGCGTAATGGGGGCTTTTTTCTTGCCTTTGGTTTCATGCCCCTGATTTTGGCTCTTACCTCGTCCACATCTTTTTGGGCTATAGTATCATTCAGTTTTGAGTTCCCCCTGGTCATCCCCACTTTGTTAGCTTTCTTAGCCTTCTCAGGAATCTTTCTCTTGGTGGAACCCTCCGCAGGAAACTTCTTGGTTGCAGGAAACTTCCTTTTGGTTGAAGCCTCTGAAGGAATTTTTTTTGGGGGGATTTCAGGAACTTACCAGAGTGCCACAAATGTCAAACACTGGAATGCAGTGCTCACTTTCAAGGGAAAAAGATAAAAAGAAGAGATTCTGAAATACATCTTGTTAGACTCCTTCTTTGGGGGTTCTCATAACATAGGCTTGAATCATCTTGGGTCATGAGCCAAAGGAGTGGGGAATTTGGGAAGAAGAGCAATTTCATTTTAAGATTGACTCTAGAACAGATGTTTGAGGTCACATAAAACCTAGTTAATTGTGAAAATTCAGCAACATCTCCAGCTCTTGGAACCTTGATGAGAAGTCAGTTGCTAAGAGCTCAGTGCTGGGGAACGTCCAAAAGAAGGTCTTGGGAAGAATTGAGGGAATTTCACACATCTTGGATAGTTGGTTGTTAATGGCAGGAAAAAAAATTATCTAGCAGAAGAGCAGCAAATAGAATCATAACATTTTAGAATTGGAAGTAACTGTTTGTTAGAGTTTTAAAAATTTGAATAACAGATTATCTAGATCAAACTCCTTCTTTTGGCAATGAAGAAACTGAGGATCAGTCACTTGCTCAAAATCATACAGCTGTTTAGTGTCAGAGCCAAGAGTAGAAGCCTTTTATGATAATCAAGTTTAGTCAGCCAGCCTTAAATAGCTTTTCAAAAGGCGGTATTTGAAGAGCAGTTAGTACAAAATATCCCCCCTAAATGCCTGTGACACGCTCTCCTTCCATGCATACAGAATCGAGAGAAAGAGGGGGTAGCTGGGTAGCTTGGTAGCTCAGTGGATTGAGAGCCAGGCCTAGAGATGAGAGGTCCTGGGTTCAAATCTGACCTCAGACACTTCCTAGCTGTGTGACTCTGGGCAAGTCACTTAACCCCCATTGCCCAGCCCTTTAAGATGGAAGGTAAGGGTTTAAAAAAAAAAAGAAGAATCGAGAGGAAGAGTAGGCTCAAGTTTAGAGAGCACAAGTGACCAAAGGGTAATATAATTCATGATTGTTAAAAGCCCTTTTATCCCATTGTGGGATGCTCAAGAAGTTACCATTTATATAATAAATGGGCCTTTAAAAAAGTCCTTATCTTCTGTTTTAGTATCAATTTCATTAGTATTTGAGTATCAATTCTGTTTTATTAGTATCAATTCTAATATAGAAAAGCAGCAAGGGCTAGGCAATGGGGGTTGAGTGAGTTGCTCATGGTCACACAGCTAGTGTCTGAGGCCAGATTTGAGCCAGGACTTCCCATCTCTGGGCCTGGCTCTCTCGCCACTCTGCTCCCTGGCTTTCCTGAAGGGTAGTCTTTTTGTTGGACTCTTATAGAACTGTGAATTTAATCTGTCCTTGACTCCTAATTATGTAGACATTGATGCCTGCTGATTTAGGGACATCTTGTAGACCGATGATGGGGAGACGGGAGCCGCTGCTTGCTCGATGGGGATGGGCTGAACTAGAATGATGGGAAATACATGGAAAGATGGGGAAGTCCACCAACATTCAGTTTTGTTGAAGTTGGAAGGGTCTCCTCTGGTTAAAGCGGGGTAGGAAAGGAGACTTGGCCAAAATCAAAGTAAAGGTCTCTGTCTTCCCCACAGACAGTTTCTTCTCAGGGATGTGGGTCTGTGTGTGTTCATTTAGAACTCGACACTCACTCCAGTTTATATTTTCCCTCATCTCTATTTGATGGATAATTTATAGAGAATCTCTGAGCATGATCAGATTTCTAGGGTCTATCTGAGTGTTTTCTATTTAATCTAAGTTTTTTTTATTAACTGGTTGATGGAGACATTTTCTCACCTAGTTGTGGTATCCACACTAAAATAGGGCCAGTGGTTTTTTCCCCACCCTTGCACTACTACACCATGTTTTCATACACTTATAACCAGTTGGTGTCACTGTGGAGGTGTGTTTGACTCATTTTTTTATTGCCTTTAGGAAAAGGGGTGGGGGTGGGGGCTCATTTCCCCTAGATCATACCCTTCTCCTCTCACTAAGTGTAACCTTTGCAAGAGGCATAATCTTCCTTATGATCATTGCCTCTAACTTGACCCCCTTACTTAGAGATGGGAGGTTTGCCTGAGGCTCCCAACTGCTGGAGCAGTGAGGAGGCACAGTGGATAGAGTGCCAGGAGTCAGGAAGACTCAACTTCTTGAGTTCAAATCTGGCCTTGCCCACTTACCAAGCTATGTGACCCTGGGCAAGCCACTGAACTCTGCCTCAGTTTCCTCATCTGTTAAATTAGCTGGAGAAGGAAATGGCAAACCATTCCAGTATCTTTGCCAAGAAAACCCCAAATGGTGTCATGAAGAGTCTGACATGACCGAACAATAATAACCAAGCTGCTTAGGCAGCATAGCATAAAGTTTTGGAGCCAGGTTCAAGTTTGTCCTCTGACATATGCTGGCTTTGTGACCCAGAGCAAGTCATTGTGAAAGAGAATTCTCTATACTGTTGTCTTTCCTGAGTTAACACTAATTTAAGTACCCCTACTTAGTACCTCACTAGCCTGAAGACAGGATTAATTCCCCCTTATCTACTTTTGAATTGAATCAACAAAAGATTAAATACCCTACTTAGTACTGGGTGAGAAACTAGCAAGGTACTTAGAGAATTCACACCCATAGAAATTCAATCAGCCAGGAATCTGAATCTTTTTGATGAGAACTTAACCTTCAGAAAGTGAGAAGTCCATCCTACAGACACTGCCCCATGGGCAGTGCTAGGCAATTTAGAAACTGTGATTGGCCCCTGTAAAGAGGGCAAGGGACAAGAAGTCACCATAAAAAGCAAGCTCCAAACTCCCTCAGGGCAGATTGTATTTGAGAAGATAGTCTGAAGCATCTGAAGAAAGTCTTAGATAATCTTTGAGAGAGAGCTTTGCTGGAGACTAGGGCTTGGATCATGGGCTCAGAGCTCAGCTTCTACTTGGACTCTGACTCTTGGATTACTTCACTGGGTGAGTAAAAGGTGACCCCTTTCCTAGCTTCTGGAGAGACTAGCTTCTATCTTGGTGGAGGCCTTACTAGTTGAGAGCTAATTAGTGTAACAGTTAATTTAGTCTCTTGTAATAAATGTATTATATTTTGAGGTTTATTAAGGATTATTAGAATTAAGGATAAAGAAAATACAAAATAGAAAAAAAACACGTGCCTAGGCTGATTAGCCCATTCATAGCCTACTCACTACATCTTGTCATCTCCGGGTAGAGGAAGAGACCTCTTGGGAGGCAGAGAGCCCTTTAAATACTAAATTGTGATCTTGCCCCAGGTGGAGATTCAGGTGAGATTGTAGGGAATTCTGGGAAGTACCAAGGTCTTCTGGGGATTGAAGTCTAGGGTTCAAATCTCCATTTTTACATTAGGCCCTGCCTGGATTAAGCAGATCCAGAACAAAACATTTAGGTTGATAGGATAGATAACTTCTCTATCCCCCTCACATTTCTTTTCTTTATTGTTTTCTCTCTATTTGTAAATATCTGTAAATAAGTTTCTGACTCAAGATATAATAAATACTAGCAACCACATAATTACATATAATCATCGTCCAACCATTAATTTTAAACTTTTCATTACTTAATCTTTAAGTCTTCTAGGAGATTCTCAAAGGCTATACATTACAGAGAAAGTGATACTTTGCATTAGTAGAGAGAATTTCTTCACCTAGAAATTGTCTGTTGTCAATGAAATCATAGGCTCAATCCCCATCCCATATACTAGTGTTAAAACTAATTATAGCTAAGGTTTTCTATTTCTTGTCTAGTGGTGAAAGGGTCCTACTACATGGGGGTCTTATTTTCTACTATGATATAACAGAAGTGTCAGACATGCCATTGATGGCTATTCCTTGCAACCCTCCTAAGTGTAGCTTGACTCAGATTAAATTTTAATTGTGAAATATTAAAAAAATACAATAGAACCTAGATAATGTCAATATGTGTTTTTTAATATCAATCAAAGGATATTTATGGAGAGTATAGTGACTCCTGTTTCTATTTGTGTTTGACATCACTGCTTTAGAAACTTTTGAATAAATTAATAAAACCCATCATCAGAATAAGATAAGATACTCTCACAGCTAGAGCTTTGAAGCATCCAAGGAAGAATTTTTTAAAAATCAGACCACAAGACAGGGTCTAGTCTCCTGACCTATTTTGAATTCTATGAATATCAGACAGTCACTGGCATCCTCCATGTTCCTCTTTCTCAGTAACAAGTATAAATATACAGACCAGTTGTAAAAGCCTTCCAGATTGATCATGGATTTTATATGAAATTAAATCAAGCTAAAAAATCAGCTTAAAGAAATAGTAAGGAAAGTCATCTAGAAGCAAAGCAGCATGTTGAGGAAGTTAGAGTAAAAATCCCTCTGCAGTTTTCCTTAATTCTATACTTGCCGCTTCAGACTGAGTTTTTTGCTTTGGAGTGCAGGGCTCAGATCCTGGAGCCAGAATTCTGTGGTGCTATCCTGGAGAATATGCCAAAAGACATCTGAAAGGACTTCATCACTATGGTACTGTTTCTGGTGTTCCCTTCTTTTCTTTCTTTTTTTTCTGTTTCCATCCTTTACAGTTGTGTAGATAGAAAACCACTCCCTATCCCATTTTACGTGAGTACTTTGAGTGACAGAGGGGGACAGAAGTAAAAAGGTACTGTTTCTGGTGTTCCCTTCTTTTTCTATATCTTCATTTTTATTAAAAACATAATTGTTAAGAGCTACTAACAGACTCCTGACTTGAGAGTTAATTTTATAAATGGCAACCACACCCTTTTAAAAATTAATATTACATTTAATAATTTTACTTTCATTTATTACACAGTCCTCTTCTATTCCATCTAACACTCTGAATCTCTTGTACTGCTCTGTCTCTGTTCTCATGTGGTGTGATTAAACACAACAACAACAACAACAACAACAAACCTCAATCTCCAGCGGAACTCCAACCCCTAGGATCAGATCTCTGGATGGTCCAGTTTCTGCCTGGGTTGGGTAGAGAATGCTGTTCCTCCAGCAGCTCCCATGATTCCTACTAGCTAGTGTTCAAATATCATCCTTCACCCTAGGGGAGGGTCAGTCTGAATACTTTGAATAGAAATCAGTCTAAGCATGCCTGAATAAATATTTTGTTACATACTGATTAGAAGTCGTACAGATATGTGGAGACATAATTCAATTAAAGAAGAATCTTTTAAAACATCTTTTGGTAGAATATTAAAAAATTCTACTATTGAAGTGATGCAGAGTGAGAGGAGCAGAACCAGGAGAACATTGTACACAGAGACTGATACACTGTGGCACAGGAGAACATAATGGACTTCTCTAGTAATGGCTTTACAATGTCCCTGAACAATTTGCAGTGATCTATGAGAAAAAAAAAAACCAAAACTATCCTCAAGCAGAGGACAAACTGAGGGAGTAAAAACACCGAGGAAAAGCAACTGCTTGACTACAGAGGTTGAGGGGACATGATTGAGGAGAGACTCTAAATGAGCACCCTAATGCAAATACCAACAACAAGGAAATGGGTTCAGAGCAAGGACACATGTGATACCCAGACGAATCATACATCGGCTGGGGGGGGGAGGGGGAGGAAAAGAAAATGATCTGTTTCCAATGAATAATGTATGAAAATGACCAAATAAAATAATGTTTTAAAAACTGAAAAAAAAATTCTACTATCATGAAAGAATCTGGATTCTCACACAAAAATATACCAGAATGGATTAGACCTATTTATTCCAAAGCATCATTTTTGCACTTGGCATATTCCTTTGGCATTTTTTAGGGGGTGATGGTATTTGTAGTTCTGGGTTCTAATTTAAACTTGTGTTTAAATGAAGCCTTGACCTAAAAAGGACTATTAATCCCTTTTATTCATCTAATCCATTCTATCCCATCTCCTTCTCAATATGTTCCATTCCATCTCTCCAATCCATTCCTTCCCATCCATCCATCAATCCATCGATCCATCCATCTATCCATCATCCCATCCATTCTATTCTGTCAATCCATCCCTTCCTATCCATTCCATTCATCTAACTATCTTGTCCTACTCTTTATGTGCTTGCTGAATGTTAAGTTGGTTTATTCATTGGATCTGTTCCTTTGTAGAAATCATTGAGTTTTAAAGAGTATTGAGTTTTTCATTTTAGTTTCATATTTTCATAAGTTACAATATATTCTAGACATTAGAATTCCTCTTTTTCATTCCTTTTACTTTGATTTTCTTTTCTCATCTAGGAGACTACAGGAGAGGAAAAAAGAAAAGTCAGTTACTTTGCTTGTGAGGCTGTTTATAAAGACTGAAAAAAAAAAGCAATGGGCCACTACAGAAAGCATGACCTACTTCATTTAATGACACCTTTACTTTTATTCCCATGGAGTTAGTTTCTGTTCCTTTTAAAATGTGGACCTCTGGGTATATTAAACACCTGTACCTCTTGAATTTTGATCAAGACTCCTAATCAGCAAAGGGAATTTGTTTTGAGTACTCAGATTCATTTCTGGAGTCTTACAGCCTAATCCTTCAGGGCCTGGCCACATTAATACTGTCTGGCTGCCTGCCATCTGCTTGGCGTATTTGCTTCAGAGGCTGTGCTCCCCAGGCCATACAGAATAGGTCTTTGTACAGCTTTCTATGTCGGTGTAAAAAGGTCCCTTCAAAGGGATCTGTGGGTGTCTATTCAGAGCAACACACAAAAGGAAGAGTTGTAAACATCCTGAGATATTATACACACACACACACACACAAATGCTTGTCTTATTAACAAATCAACAATTATCTTTTAAAATGATTGCATTTTGATGCATCCCTATCCCCCATTCTTGAGAGGGTTTTAATGTTGCCAAATTTACTAAAATATTTATGTACTTTAGGGATAATAACACAACTCACAACAGCTGAGGAATTCCAGGTCAAGAATGAAATGGCAGTGATTTTATCTGGGAGAAGAGGAAGCAACAGAGCAATAAAAAGCAATGAGGTCTCACAAAATGCAAATGGAGTCTCACTGCCAGGCGCCAGTCATTTTGCCATGTTCTTTCTTTTATTCTCTACATCAGGATGATGATTAATCCTTAGATGGATGTATATGTGCAAGTGTGCATACATGCTAATATGGGTGTCCTTTTAAAAACTCTCTCTCTTTATATATATATATATATATATATATATATACACACTCCCCCTGGGCAAAGATAAGGCTTTATTGTGAGCAAGAAAAATCACAGAGGTCTGCAGATTCCCCAGTTTGAAGTCTAGATTCAACATGCAAAATGCACAGCTCTTATAGTTTCATGTTTATATTTCACAGTAAATCCCCAACCCCTTATCTCTGAGAAACCCATGATCCCCCAGGCCACTGGAGGCTTTCTTGGATGATCACCTGGTCTGACAGATCACTGCTGGTCAAGATATCTTCCTTACAGGCATCAACTTAATATAATGTATAATCACACACTTAGAGTTGCACGGTTAAAATTATTACTCAGGTATTATCCTAATTAATCTAGTTACATACACAGTCTTTTTCTTACTATAAATCATCTAGATACATCTTTCAATTCTAACATAGTAATCTAACCACACTTATTAGAAGGAAGGTAGGGATGGAGGAAGGAGGAGAGAAAGGCTATAGAGGGAACAACACATCACCTCCCAAATCTGCACATCTCTTTAAAAAAAAAAGTAACAAAATAACTTCAACGCTGGGAAAAAAGGGAATATAGAAAGGGAGGGAAGGGTAGAAAAAAGAAAGGAAGAGAGGGAATAAATGAAGGAAGAGGGGAAGAAAAGAAAAGGAACATTGAAGAAAGAGGGAAGAAGAGGAGGGCTAAAGGAAGTATAATGGCCATCTCATGGTCCTTGCAGCCTACAAGGCCAGTTTGGTTAGATTTCACTCTTCCTGCTTCTCAGAATTCTCCTATCCCCTTAAGGCGGTTGGAGATATCTGGGCTCTCTGCAAATGACTGCAGCCTCCAACCCAAGTGTGTGAGGGAATCCCCTGCACTCCATTTCCATGTAGCCACTAACAATCAGATTCACTTTCCAAGAGGAAGATTGACTTCAGAAGTCATAATCACCAATGACACACGTAAAACCCAGTTGAATTGCATGTCGGCTATTGGAGGGGGGCGGGAGGAGGGGAGGGGAAAGAATCACATAACCATGGAAAAATATTCTAAATTAATGAGTTAAATGAATAAAGTTTAAAGAAAAAGAAGTTATAATCCCACCTATATGAACTCACTCCCCCAACATGTGGAGACATGATTCCCCTCCTCACATACCCCCTCAGTCTCTGGGGAGGGAAAGGAGGTTCGGCTCGGAGTTTAGCTCGGGTCCCATCCAGCAGCCCCAGTTGCAAGTTCGCTGGTCCTTTGGGCTCAGCTTCCACATTGGGCGGGCTGGCTGAGCCGCTCTGTTTGCAATCCTGGGGATCACCTGAGAAAGACAAGGATTACGGGACAGAAACAAATACCCTCAGGCCCATTTCCCTTCATGTGCTTAGTGAGAGAGAGGAAAATCCTTCCCTTCTCAAAGTTTTAGCTGTGGAAGCCCTACTATGTGTGAAGCGGGATCTTCCATGTGGAGGCAGAAAATGAGTCGGTGGAGACAACCTGCTCAGCCTTGCAATTTAAAAGCTGTAGGCAGCCAATGTAAGGAGGCTCCCCCCACCCGTGTGACAGGGGACAGACAGCATGGCAAGCCATCTGGGCATACTCCAAAGTCCCCTTAACTGGGCAGTCTCAGACATGTCCACATTACAGAAGGCAGGCGAGAAGTAGGGAAAGAAGAGAGGGACAGGGAGAGAAGAGCACACTCATTCCTGAAGGCCCCTACCTTAGCAGAGAGGCCCTGAAAATCAAATCATGGCACTCACTGCAGTGCTGGAAATGCCTCCCCCCACCAAATTACCTTCTCTACTCTATACTTTCCTTCTTTTTCTATAAATAATAATTTATTCTTCATTCTGAAATCAGTATAAGGTTCGAGTAAAAAGGACTAAAACCCATCATCCTTGAATAATTTTTTCGAGGGTTGGTCTAATCCAAAGACATAATCACCAACCTAAGGAGCAAAACTCCACATGAAATTTTAGTAGAAATAGTCTCTTAACAAACAAGAAGCAAAGCCAAATGGTTACCAAAATATGGAACATGTCCTTGGACTTCCTCCAAAAGTGAAGAATGAATGGTGAGATGTACATTAAAATGGAAGGAACATTAAGCATAATTGCCTACACTCTGATCATAGGGGACTACAAATAAATACCCTTTCCTTTTGGATCCCCCAACCGTGAATTATATTGGCTCTGAATATTTTCACTCTTTTTTTGGCTGCCAAAAATTGTCATAGAAGAAGGAAGGAGAGAAATCTATTCAAAGTAATTACTGAATGTATAAATTGAAAAAAGCTTCAAGTATACAATTAGTATGAGATGTAGAAAACTGTAGAGATTTGTGCAAAAGATTTATTTGAGCAACTGGAAGGAACTATAGGAGGATGTAATGGTAACATTGTAATAATAAATCTCTTGCAAAAGTACCCATTAGTAATCATTATTATTAACTTTTGACTTTTTATAAAAACTCCAAAAAACTTTTCCCTTTAGAAATTTTAATATACAATTGAGATTCAAACCACTCTCCACAAATAAACAAGAAAAACTACCTGAGTACCCTACTTGATTAAAATATGTGGACATATTAGCTACACAGAAAAATTAATTGAAACTCACTGTGCAAATCTCTAACAGAAGTGTGGGTAGAATCTATTTAGCAAGTGAATAGACAATGAAGGATTATGAAGGATATGAAGAAATTAGTGCAAAGCATCTACAAACTCTTATGTAGAATGAACACCACCCTGCTATGTGTTGTAAGGCCCTATGAGTGTCTATCTCCCAACATGTGGCATGGGGTTTCATTGTATGATGTGAATTGGGACAGAATAGACATCTCTAATCTCTTCTCTCCCCACTCTCCTCCAAAAGAGACTTTAATTTCTGTCAGGAGGGGAAGCAAGAAGTTGGAGAAGGAGAGAGGGGGATTTTGGCCTAGAATTACATCTATTTGCTCCCTTAAATATTATTAGTCTAGAGATAGGATTGAATTCAATATAACTTCTGATTGCCATGTCATTTTTATAATAATAAACCCTTACCTTTTGTCTTGGAATAAATACTGTGTATTGGTTCCAAGGCAGAAGAGTGGTAAGAGCTAGGCAATTGAGGTTAAGTGATTTGCCCAGGGTCACACAGCTAGGAAGTGTCTGAGGTCAAATTTGAACCCAAGACTGACCTCCTGTTTCTAGGCCTGGCTCTCAATCCACTGAGCCACCCAGCTGCCCCCTGCCATGTCATTATTGAAGAAAAGTGGGATCTCAAGCTTTCTATCCAGAAGTTTGACCCCCCATAAAATATTAGTTTCACAAGTAACACATATTAAAGAAAACCCATTTATCTAAATCTGTAGCAAAACAGAAACCAGAGAAAGTATATATAATGGGGGGGGGGGCTGGCCTGCAGCCCTCCCACGAAAGGAAAGATAGAAGGTTGGTCTTGAGGGAAGGATTGAAGCCAATGAGATGGATAAGAAAGCAGGCACACACGCAATATTTAACCATCAAGCTCCACAGAATAAGCTCAGCTACTTAGCCTTCACTAGGACCTGAACCAGTTAAGTAGCTTTAAACTAACATACGGGAGTAAGCAATGAACATGGAGATTAGCTGAGAGAAAAGCCACTATCCCTTACAGCCTGGGCTGCAGGTAGGAGAGGAGATCAAGAAAGAAATCACTGGTTCCTTAGAGCTGGTACTCTAAGCACAAGCCACTTGAGGATAAGAGATTGAGGAGGAAAGGTCTTTCAGGAAGAGAGAGAGAGAGAGCACGGGAGGACGTTAAAGATTGAGCTTGGCCAGAGGCCAAGCTCCAGGAAAGACAGACTTAGGTGAGGGGTGATAAGGTAAAGAGAGCTGGCTCTCTGTGGAGCTCCTATTTATTATTATTGAGATGCAAATGTACACAATGCATAAGGATGAGTACATAGTGGATTGCCATTGGGTAATTGTAAACAAGGTATAGGTGTGGTTTGTCTCAGCCAGGTGAGCACAAAGAAACCTGATTTCGCACCTAATCCTGGGGGACACTGGGATCAAGGGTCAAAGGCTTTACTTACCATGGGCAGGACTGAGCATGCGCTCTCCTAAGGCAATCTTTACATTTTAACTGTTTCCCTTGATCATAGATAGGTGTGGACTGCTACATCATACATAGGAGAATACATACCAGATGATACAGAGGGAAGGAGCTTTCCCATCGGGAGTGAGGTAACTCAGCTCAACAGAGAGTGCCAGATTTCACCAAGGGGAAATTCCTCAAAATCTCTAGTGGAGTAAGCTGGGGATAGGAACATAATAGAGACTGCCAGCTCCTCTCATGTCTCCCAGAGTTTTTTCCTTCGGTAACCTGAATTGGGGTTGGACTCTTCCATTTTCCTTCTTAAAGTTTGAAGACAGAAGTATCCAAAGTGACTCAAAGACTTTTAAAATGTCTATAGTGGATTCTAGATTTTTTTCCCCAAAACTATCCATCATAGCGATGCTTCCTTTTTAACCTCCATTCTAATATAAGGATTATGTTAGAAATTAAGTGGTTATATTAGTTTAGAGATAAGTGAAGAAGTTGGCTTGAGAAAGAATTGGAGTTTGAAACAGAGTTGAGACAGAGTGTCAGTTTCAAATGTTGACAGTGTGTGTGTGTGTGGGAGGGGTAATGGTTTTTCTGTGGCAGTTGGTCTCTGGCAGTTACTCTCTCTCTCTCTCTCTGAGCTGTGGGAGCAGGTGACATCCTCTTTTCTCTCTCTCCTCATTATCTGAGGCAAAAGGAAAGAAAGGAAAGTTTATTTTTATATCACGAGTCTCCTTAGCATCCTTGTGCCTGGCCCTGAAGAGAAGTTCACTTATGAACTTCATTGATATAAACTGAAGATACTTTGTAAACACAACAAGCAGAGTATTAAATCAGTTTATAATCAACAATCCATTCATTGCTTATTATTTTTACACTATGCAATTAAAAAATGTTTCAGTAGCTATTTTTGGTATCATCATGCTTATCTCTTTTCCCTTCCCAAATCCTTATCCCAATTAAAAACCTGGAGAAAGGTGTTTGTGTGTGTGAACAACTTTGTAACAAATAACTATAATCAATCAAAAAGAATGAAGTGGCTATATCTAAAAATGAATGTCTTTCTGAACTTTCATTACTTACTTTTCCATTAGGGTAACATGCTTTATCACAGCATCTATATGCATGGTTGGTCACTGCATTTCTCATGATTCTTAATTCTTTCAGAGTTGTTTCTTAATAAAATTGTTCTTTGTATAACTTGTTCTGGTTTTGTTCACTTTGTTTTGAATCAGTTGATACTTCCAAGAAGTTGCCTAAAATTGCCTTCATCATTTTATATGGCACAATTATATTCTGTTCATATACCATCACTTATTCAGCCATTCCCCAATTTAGGGATATTCCTTTAGGTTCTAATTCTTTGCTCATTTTTCTTCCTCGATTTTTAATTCTCCCTTCAGAAGAGAAAATTAATTTTGTTTGCATTTTATTTTTCCTCAACCTTTCTATCTGTAATATAATCTATTATCTCTATTTTTCTGTTAAATTTAATGTATAAATGTTAGTTGTTATTTTTACACCAAATAGAATATGTGTTCAGCCTTTGTTTCCAATGAAAATTTATAGGATGCTTGCTCACCTCATGCCTATGTTTGTATACTTTTCATAAGAAATAGAAAATTCTACCCCTCTTCCTTTCTAGTATTCCTCTTATAGTAAAATAGCGGTTTCCACTTACTCCTAAAAATTTATTTTTCTATGTTTTTCTTTACTCCTGTGTTTGCATTTTAAAGTTCTTACTCAGCTCTTCACTTTTAATTAGAAATATTCTAAAGTCCTCTATTTTATAATAATCATATTTCCCTTTTAGATTTATATTTAATCTTGCAAGTTCAGTTATTCTGAGTTGTATTACCTTTTGTAAAGACAGTAACATATATATTACATATACATATCCCAAGATCTTCTCTCATTTATAGAAGCAGCCAGGTCTTGTGTGATACTGTTTCTCCTTGAACTTTAAAATACTTCCTTATGGGTTTCGGAGCAATTTTTCTTCGTTGTGGAAGTTCTGGATTTAGCTTTTGGGGTTTCTTTTTACAGATGATTGGTGAATTCTTTCAATCTTCACTTTGTTCTCAGGTTCTAACTGATTTTTAAATGATTTCTTGAAATAGTGCCTAGACTTTTTAGAAGTAGAGACGTCATTGATTCTTAAATTATTTTCCTTTGACTTGTTTTTTACACAAGTTGTTTTTGATATCAAATATCTTATATTACTTTCTATTTTTAACCTTTTGATTTTGTCCTACTACTTCTTGCTATCTTATCAAGCTATAGATTTCTTTTTTATCTATTCTAGTTTCTGCAGAGTCTATTAGTTGGATAAGACTTACTACATTTTCTTTTCAACTGTCTTTTCCAAATTTCCTGCCAATTTTTATTAATCATTTCTTTCTTGCTATATTTCTTCTATGTATTCATGTAGTTCTTATGGAAAATCCATTTTTTCCTTTGAGTCTCCAACTTCTGTTGTAATGGAGTTATTTTGTCTAGGCTGGATTTTGGGGGACCTCTAGATCTAGATTCATTTTTTATACTGGTCAGCATCTCTAGTTTACTCATCTCTCTAGCTTCATTTGAAATAGGCTACTTAATGCATTTTTTCACTAGATTCCTTGATCATTATTGAGTCTGGTGCAAACTTCCAGTTTTTGTCAGAGTAGATATTTGGGAGCCAAGTATCCTGCCTTTGTGTAGCAGCTATCTCAGCTGCAAGTCATCCATCTTCCAAGGCAGCCCATTTCTCTCTCTCTCTCAAACCAGAAATGTGGTAAGGATTAGGCAACTGGGGTTGTGACTTTCCCAGGGGCACATATCTAGGAAGCATGTGAGACCAGATTTGAACCCTGAACCTTCCATCTCCAGGCTTGGCTCTCCATCCACTGAGTCATCTAACTGCCCCAAATATAAAGTGCTTAATAAATACCTGTTGACTAATTGTTGAACCCAGCTCCTTGGATTCCTTAACTCTTTAATTTCTTCTCCTTCCCCTGTCTCTAATCTATCACCAAATGTTACACCTATTCAATATCTCTCAAACTTATCTTTTGTCATTGACATGGTCACCATCCTAGGTCAGGCTCTCTCTACCTGAGCTAGACTATTTGTCATAACCTCTAACTGACCACTTTTCTCTACTCTTCCCCCCTTTCTATACACTGTTGCCACAGCAAACCTAATATACTGCTTTGCTCAAATCACTTTGTTTGCTTTCACTGACTCTCCATTGCCTTCTGAATGTGGCACAACCACTTCATCTTTTGCATTCAAGATCCTTTGTGACTAGAGTATGAATTCCTCATTTCCCTTTTAAACCCTAGTGTCCAGTAATGAACAGAATGCTCCAAATGAGGTCTACGAGGGCAGAGTTCAGAGGGACTATCACTTCCCGATTCTTGGAAGCTTTGCCTCCCTTGATGAAGCCTGAGATCACATTAGTTTTTTTGTTTATTCATAAAAGCAAACAACTCAGGATGTTTATTGGACAAAAATGTTGGTCTAGTTTTTGGTTACATTTTATACAAAAGTACATTTTTAATGTGTTTGCACAGCTATTTTGCAGGGATAGTACTCTGATTAACCATTCATATTCTTGAGATGTGTTCATTTTTCAGTGTATTATCAAATCTAAGTGATTTTATATGTTCTTCATCTTTCTTCATGAACACATATCATCTACATGTAAATTTTGGCAAACGGGGCAAAGCCAAATTAAATTTAATTTTTTATAAGTAGATATTAAAAACAACAAAAGTGGACTTCTAGGAAAATATTGAGTTGAATGAGTAAAAATACTTGGGAAAAATTCTGTTTAGTAACATTAATTTTTAAGAAGATAAATTTTTAAACCCTTACTTTCCATCTTGGATTCAATACTGTGTATTGGTTCTAAGGCAGAAGAACCGTAAGGGCTAGGCAATGGGGGTTAAGTGACTTAGTGCCCAGGGTCACACAGCTAGGAAGTGTCTGAGGCTAGATTTGAACCCAGGACCTCCCAGCTCTCTGCCTGGCTCCCAATCCACTGGGCACCCTTAAGAGGCTAATTTTTGAGAAAACTGGGATTTATCAGACAAATACAAAATTTATAAAGGGCATCAGAAGCATCATGTTAGGCCTGACCCTTAAAAAAAGAAGCCTCAGTACCCCACTGACACATGGTCCTCTAGCTCTGGCTAAGACGTCTAGTGATGGGGAATACACCCCCTGCCCAGACAGTCATTGTACTTTCATCCCGATAAGGAGTTTTTGTGCTTTTTTCCAGCCCCAATAAGGAATTTATTTGTTTATTTTTGATAGGGAGTTTTCTCTCAAACTAAGCCTAAATCTCTTTCTCTGAAACTTCTTCCTATTATATTAAGAACAGGTTGAAACCCTTTGCTACATGCTAGCTTCCCAGATAGCTGAAAAAGGCTTTTGTTTTATACCCTCCCCCATTCTTTTCTAAACTAAATATCCAACTGGGGGTCCTTTACCATCCACTTCTTCCTCCTTTGGACACTCTCCAGCTTATGATATGCATGCAGAACTCCTCAGATATGCATGCAGAACTGAATTTGATACTTTAGATGTGGTCTACCCAGAGTAGGAGGGGACTCTATCAACTCCCTCGTCTCTGAATATCGTTCCTATCATGTTGTCTAAGACCACGTGAGCTTTAAAAAAAAATCTTCTGTAGCACATTGATTTTGCATTTGCATTTTTTCCAATGGTCAGATCAACTATCTGCTGGTCATCTTTTTTCCATCTTGTACCTGTAAAGATGATTTTCTCCTATGTTTATCCCTTTTAACACTGGGTGTCGAGGTCTTTTAGACAGTTATCCAGTGTTGGCTACCTCTCCAAGTTCTAGTCATCTGCGGAACTGTTATACATGTTATTCATTTCTTATTATAGGTCACTGATAAAAATGTTTAAGAGCACATGGCTAAGCTGAGAGACCTTGAGGACATGCATGCCTCCTTTCAAGTTGACATGACATCATTAGCAATTAACATTTGATCCACTAATGATACCAGTTTCAAAACCACAGATAGCTGTATATCATCTGGCCCACATACATGCCTTTGTTTTGTCCTCAAGAATAGCATGAAGGATTTCTTCAGTTAATTTGCTAAAAGTATGTAAATATTTCCCTAAACACTGTAAAAGGGAAATCATGTAAAACACGAGCTATTCATGGAAAAAGAAAAGCTTACTGATGCCTTTTGTCTTTACAAAATGATCCCTTCAAACCCCTCTCCTCTTCAGACCGCACACTTCCTTAGGATTAAAACAATTAAGCAACAACATCCCATACACTAACCACAACTGACAGTGTGTACAATATTCTGCTTTAACTGTCAGTCCTCTGCCTCTACATTGTCAGGAGGAGAGAGGGAGCAGCAGGTAGAGAGTAGGCTTCATTATTTATTCTTCATGAACTGTCAATTACTCAGACCGTTTTAGTGATCTTCATTTACCCAGCTCTAGTCACTGCATGTGGTTTCCTTGGTTCTGCTTAAATCGCTCTGCATCTGTTCATGTTTCTCTGAATTCCTCATAGTCATAATTTCTTGCTGCACAGTAATTTTTCATTAGGTTCACCCACCAGAGTCTTTTTTTTAATTGCCCAATTCATGAAATTCTTTTATTTTGGTATATGCTGTATATAGTATATAATTAGTATATCTTATATGGACCTTTTTGATGAAGTCACAGTGGTCCTCTGTGATTACTATGATTTTTCTATTGTTCAGTAATTATTCCTTTAATAACTTTTCTAGACTTTTAACAAGAATAAGAATCAGGAAAATGATATGTAGTTGGCATTTTCTATTCTTTTATAACATTTATTCTTCAATTCTAGGGCATTGCTTCCGCTTTTGACTGTCTTTCAAACATCACTGGTGGTGGCTAAGCAATCATGGATCTCACATCTTTCTGTAGCAGGGATGTAGAAAGTCTGGGCCCAGGAGCTTTAATCAAGGACAGTCAGACATTCTCTTACTATCTCTACTTTTGTTTCCAACTCTCTATGAATCATGACACTGAATTAGGGAAGCTTAATGAAAGCTAAACAGCAATCCTCTATTTCACAAGGATTCTATATATTTCTAAAACTCAGAAAAGGTTTTTCCTAACTTTTTGCCAAGAATAGACTAATCATGTGATACATCAATTAAATTGAGTTTCTTTTTCTTTTTAAAAATGTATTGGATTCTTTTTATTTGCCAAATGCCATTTGTTTTTGATAGTTCAATAGTTTGATAGATATTATGCAAGTTGTCTGTTTTCCATTTTGCTGAATCCTATTATTTCCTTTAGAGATTTCAGTTGGATTTAATTCATTTCTTTTCTCCCTGGATTTTTTCCCCCAGCTTCACTTCAAATCTCTTAATTGTACTGATTGTGTGTGTGTGTGTGTGTGTGTGTGTGTGTGTGTGTGTGTGTGTATATATACATATGTGTATATACATACATACATATATATGTATATATAAGGGTGGGGGGAGGAAGGGAAGAACAATTGCATTTAATTATTTTAATTTCCTGATAGTATGGCATAGTGAATAGAGAGCTGGCATTGGAAAGAACACAGTTCAAGTGCTGTCCCTGGTACATTACTTCCCCTCTCAATGTTCTAGGTCAGTGATGGTGAACCTTTTAGAGATGGAGTGCCAGGCCCCAAGACTGACTTCTGCCATATCTCACACAAGAGGGAGGAAGCACTCCCATTGGGTTGCTGGGCAGAGGGGTGAGTGAGATGAAAAAAATGTCAGCAGGCATGGGTGGGGGGTGGGGGGCAGGGAGCAGCTCCACCAGAGTCCCTCTGCCTTTCTAGTAATGGATTGGAGAGGGGGTGGCCATGTGCCCACAGAGAGCGCTCTTGTGTGCCATAGGTTTGCTATCACTGTTTTAGGCAATTCTCTAAGACACAGAAGGTGTAGTCCTGCATTAGGAGAGGGGGTTTTCTCATTAAGGAGTTCCTTCTATCAGTAAAATCACAGGTCCTATATAACTACCCTTATACCTAAATCTCTCAAGACTCCTTGTACTTCTTCTGGGTTTCAGCTTTTCCTTTGCTTTTCTTACTTCATAATAATTAAATTACACATTGTAGTCCTGACTTAAGAAGCACTGGGAGTGTTTCTACCTTTTCCCTAACTTGATCCTAGTAATACTATTCTCTAACATCCACTACATTGCCAGCATAAATACCTTTCTCTCAGGCTAATGCAAAATATTTAAAATATACCATCTAAAACTTCCTGGACCAAGGCTATTAGGAAAGTGGATTTCAAAGGTCTTCTATATTTGGATACCAGGCTGTCTATAGAAAATTATTTCATAAAGTAAAATAACTACTACTTCCCAACAAAGGGGGTCATCAACATAGCAAGTAATAAAACAGTGTTAAGTACTGTCAAACTATAAGTACTATGAACAAAACTTGAAAATCTAGCTTACACAATTCAACCAATCCTTTAACCTCCAAATAAAGTGAGCATATTGTAGAATTAACCAAAAGATGAAGAAAACCTATTAGTGTAATAAGGGAATATTTGAAGGATAAATGATAACTAAAGATCAGGGGTTCTCTCTTCATCCCTTCCTCCCTTTCCGCCCTTCCTTCTCCCTTCCTCCCTCCCCTTTTAATGGCTTCTTCTGTTGATCTTTCTAAATCTACTCAGGGTGAGTTTATGATGTTTCAAATAAAATACTCTTTCTCTTCTCTAAGATTGAATAAAGGGTTTATTGGGGAAGAAGGGAAAGATAGGGAAATGGAAGGAAAGGGGGTTTAGGGTTTCCCTAATCCTAAAATTTGTCTTAGGTTGGAGGATGGTGAATATAGTTCAGTTTGGGAAAATGGGTTAATAGGTCTGGAAGTTCAGTCACTATATCACAGCAGAGAAATCAGAGAGAGCTGGACTTTGTCCTTCTTTCCTTCCATCTCAAAACAAAGAGACTCCTTTCCTTTCTGTCTCAAAAGCCAAGAGACCTCTCAGGCTTCACTTGGTCAGATCCTCCCTCCAACCATCTCTCCTCGACACATTCCAAACAGAATGTTCTCGTTTGAATGACAGGTCAGCAGTCCCAGCTATTCCAGCTCCACTGCAAACCATTCCCAATTTCTCACTTCCACAAATCCCCCCTTTGGTCTTTGAAAAAGATGCAACCAGCATCTTGTATTAATGTTACTTACCTTTTAGATATATATTGTTACATTTCTAACTATCTAATTCTTAACCCTGTACTATGTTAAATATTCCTTTACCCTCCCAAAACAACAAATCCTAATCTATTTTAGCTATTCTGTCTACCCAATTCTATGCTAAGTTTGGTTATAGGAAAATGAATTAGGTAATAGGGACTTTACAAGAATATAGTTTTTTGAACATAATAACAAATCATGTAACAATTTAAAACAATTTCAACAGTATTTTGAATATGTAACTCCTAATGTCTCCTAATTATTTCTGAATGTCTATAAATTCAACTAAGCAAAAATTTTCTATCACTAACAATTGTTAACCTAAAATCATAATGTAATCTAACTTCTATACTTAAGTTTATGTCTGTCCCTACTTCCCTAATACTTTGAACACATTTTTCTAACTGTCTCTATTGTTATTCATCAGAACATTAATAAATTATTCTACTATAGTTAATGTGTTATTACATTAGTATTTACATATGTATGTAGGTTATATCTATACACATTTACATATGTACAAATATAATACTTTGTTCTGATGTCTGTGCAAACTCATACAGATAAGAAATTTCTTTGTTTGTTTGAATTTTCCACAAAAATTTATATATCAGTGTGAATTTTATGTTTTGCAATTATGCACGTTATATACTTACCCAGTCTATGAGATTTCTTCCTACATTGTATTTATGTGTACCATATATATGTATTTATGTGATGTTGACATGCATATCTCATTCTTACATGACCTCATGACCACAAGTCCAAAATTTCAAAGTTCTTCCATGTCTTTTGATGTTGATTGTAGAAAACTATGTGTCTGGGTTTTTCATCTGTGCTGCATGCCATGTTTTGTCTGTCATCTACTCTTGATTGAAGTCCTATGTTCTTTAACATTCAGGAACATACCAGAACAATCAAGAACATGCATGCATGTAATTTTACATGTGCATGTATATAAGATTGAAATTTTCATTGTGCATGGAAGGTATGAATTCTTCATGAGTGCTTGTCAGTATTCATGAGTTGTTCTTCATCTTCTTAATGTGGAAGTAAGCTTTTCATATGATCATCTTCATGAGTGGGTATATGTATAATGCTGTAGTATAAGTTCTTAGATTTGTGTTAAGAATATGAATTTGAAGTTTTCTCTTTTGTTGTTTGAATTTTCACAAGGGGATTTATTGTTTGCTGTCTTTTAGATATATCTTGGAAAAAATTTTTTGATATAATGTATTTCGTTTGTTTTTTGATGAAATAACTTTGTTACTTTCTTTGCTGTTACTATTGTTGTTGGCAGAGACTTTGTATAGACTATGTAGAGACTTTTCTTTGGAGCTAATTTTTAAAATGTCTGTTTTTCACTATCCAAAAGCAGAGGACAAACTGAGGGAATAGAAACACCGAGGAAAAGCAACTGCCTGACTACAATGGCTGAGGGGACATGACAGAGGAAAGACTCGGAGCGAACACTCTGATGCAAATACTAACAACATGGCAATGGGTTCAAGTCAAGAACACATATGATACCAGTGGAATCACGTGTCGGCCACGGGGGGTGGGAGGGAGGAAAAGAAAATGATCTTTGTCTTTAATGAAAAATGCATGGAAATGAACAAATAAAATACTATAAAATTAAAAAAAAATGTCTGTTTTTCTTTTCTGTTTTATTGTCTATGTTTCTATTATATGTTCCTATCCGGAGCTGTTTTATTTTGCTTTAGAAGAGCATTTGTTTTCATTTTTATTCTCATGTGCTTTCCTTATTGTTTCCTTTCATAGCTTTCCATTCATAGGGACTGTTGTTGATTATCGCTAGGGCTATTTGCTTCAGATGTCATATTTATGTATTTTCATTGATGTCAATGTTACAAGTGTTACACAATTTTATATGTGAAGCATGGAACCTTGGATCTTTTTGATCAACCTTTATAGATGTTGGAGTTGTTATTAAGACTGTTGTTGGACTGATCCATCTTGGTTCTATAGGAGATTCTCTATTAAAGTTCTTGACATATACTTTCTCTCCTGGTTTTATCTTATGCAACAAAAAATCTAATGGTATTCTTTGCACAAGTAAATCCATTTTTCTTAGTTTGTCTAATCTACTTTGTATCTGTTTTAAATATTCACGAAGTACACGTTCTCCTTTTAACATGGACAAACATTTACCATGCTAGAGTGGTTGACCATATAGCATTTCAAATGGTGATATATGCAAGTCAGTTCTCGGTCTAGTTCTTATGTTGAACAAAGCAAGAGGCATAACATCTGTCCATTGTAAGTGTGTTTCTGAACAGAGTTTACCTATATGTGTCTTCAATTCTTTGTTCATACGCTTGACCTGGCTGGAACCTTGGGGCCAATAAACTGAATGATAATTGCATTTGATCCCCAAGTTCTTGTAGATTTCTTGCAGAACTTGGGAAGTGAAATGGGACCCCCTGTCTGAGTCTATGGTATCGGGAATGCCACGTCTAGGTATTATCTCTTTTAGTACAAATTTCACTATTGTTGCTGTCATTTTTCTTGGATGGGCATGCTTTAACCCATCTTGTCAGTCTATCCACAATAACCAAAGCATTTTTGTATCCCTTTTCTTTAGGCATGTTGATATAATCAATTTGAATACATTTGGAAAGGCTGAATGGTCTGCCTCCCAATGCTATGTACTTAAAATGTCCTTGATTATACTTTCTGCATGTTTCACATGCCTGACAAGTTCTAATGGCATGTTATTCCTGGTGTTATTCCTGGTGCCATCCAAAACCTCTGTATGGTATCCAGAATCCCTTGCACCCTGTAATGTCTCTTTTGCATGAATTACAGTGCATAGATGTTGGTATAGTTTTTAGGGAGAATAGAGGGTACCTTGAGCAATCCAAACGTCATTGATTAGTTTAGCACCTAGCTGCTCCTTCCATGACTGTATTTCTTCTCTGTTGTAGGCTTTGGTGAGATTATGCCTTTCAATCAGAGAAATTCAGCACACGGTGGGATCCGAATCTTGCAGCGTATTTTGACATTACGTCTGCTCTATCATTCCCTAGGGATATTCTGTCCTTTCCATGAGTATGTGCCTTACAATGGATTATGGCCACCTCTTTTGGAAAGTCTACAGCATTTATAAGACTCTCTATTAATTTGCCATATGCAATTGGTTTCCCAGCAGAAGTTTTGTACCCTCTGTTTTTCCATATGTATGCTGAACAATGCATGGTGGAGAAAGCATAGTATGAGTCCAAAAAAGTTAGCTCTTTTCCCTTTCTTTAACTCTATGGCCATGAGCAAAACCTTGAGCTCAACTCCTTGGGTGCTAATAGGACTAGGCAATGATGCATGCCAAAGTGTTTTGTCATTGTCAACTATAGCTGCTCCTGTGACTTTCCTCCCATTGTGAATATAGGAGGATCCATCCATGTATAACTCTATTTCTGGATTAATAAGAGGTGTGTCTTTAAGATGTGCATTGGGTTTGTGCATCATTTCTACTACTTGATCATCAGAGCTGTTGCTACTACACTCCTGAGGCAATGAACTATTCCATGTGTGACATAATCAAGGATAGAACTGTAAAATGCAATGGCCCTTAAATTCAACCCAAAATACTGTGCAAGCCTTCCAGTGATGCCTTTAGCTTCATGGGCATACAAGTGAAATTCTTATAATCTGGTATTCCCAAAGCTGGAGCTGATAGAATAGTTTCTTTCAACTGTGACAAAACATGTAGATGTTCTTTGTTTAATTGCAACAGTTCTTTAATTTCTTTGTCAAATCAGTTAAACATTCAGAAATATGGGAATATCCTACTATGTATTGTCTCGAGAAACCAGCAACCCCTAGAAATGCTCTAAATTCTTTCTTGTTCCTAGGGATGCCTAACTTCTGTATGTCTGTTATTCTTTTATTAGAGATTTTCCTTGTGCCCCCCCTCCAGGACAAATCTGAAATATTCGACTGTTGGAAGGACCCACTGAATTTTCTTTTTTGAAACTTTATGTCCTCTCTTATGAAGCTCTATTAATAACTTCTTTGGATCCTCCAAACATGTTTTTGGGTCAGGTGATGCTAGCAGTAAATCATCCACATAGTGTATTAATCTGCTACCTTTGAAAATTATGGTGGCTAGATCTCTCGGCAGAAGTTGACAAAATATTGAATCAGACTCACAACATCCTTGTACTAATCTGGTGTAACACAACTGAGTTTGTCCCTATTGGAAAGCAAAAATATTTTGAGAATCAGGGTGTAATGGTATTGTAAAGTAAGTGTTGCTCAAGTCCAACACTTCCACATTAGCTAGACAGAAATATCAAAAAAAGATTTATTTGGTGTGTGATGTTGGGATGAACAAAAACCATAACTCCAAAATATTACAATATTTTAATTAAAATACATTTTGTTTACAGGGATAAAAAATACAAAATACATACATTTTATGTTGCTAATAGATTGCAAGAAGATATAATAACACAGGGGAGAAGAATGAATTAAACTTCTTTAAAGCAAGGACTTTTTCAAAGTCAATTTTATTAATGTGTGACTTCAGTGACTTCTCTCACCTTCTCTTACAGATATTAGCTCTGCTCTTAAATAGCCATTAAGTGGGTTATGATTCTAACATCAACTATTTTAGTTTCCTTAAACTTTAGCATTCCTAAATGATGGTTTTATCTTTGACCCATGACATACCCATAAACATATATTGGAATTCCTTTGGCTCCTCAAATGAAAAATAGTTTCAATAAAAAGCAGAATAATCAAGCAAATAAGAGGAAACTTATTTGCCCTAAAAGAAACATTTTATTGTGTGAAATTTCCTCTCTTTAATACATCTCACTTACATCTACAGATTTCATTTCTATATTGTTTAGTTACTAAAATTTAGCATCAAATTTTAAAAATATAAGAAACAGAAGTGGTATCTATCAAATCTCCAATATATAAGAATTTGGTGCTTAAGATAGTAGTAGTGTCCAGGTGTCACAGTGGCTAGCTATAACTTCAGGGTAACGGCCTTTATGTTGTTTCCATCTATATTTACAATCAAATTTTATATACCTATTATCCCAAATAAGAAAACAAATTATGAGATAAATGGCAGAGAGGTTTATATACTCATTTATTCCACCTACCAAAATAAATTAAAAAAAAAATCACAAAAAAGACTAACTCAAAGAAGAGCTATAAGTGGGTAAACAGAGTAAAAGGGGAAATTCCATCAATTTAAATTGAGTTATGGTACAAGAAATCACCATCAAAATGTTGGGGATCAAAAAAAGCAATGTGGAATAAATCAGAAAAAAATTTAAACCAACAGTTATTTATAAACAAACATCAAATATCTAAAAGTTAGGAATGTCAATTAAAGAAATATATATGCTAAGTAAAATTAATACAGATGACAACATTAAGCACACTGCCAACAAAAAAGGAATCTCTCTCTATGTTTGTGTTTACTCTGAAGAAGAAGTTGAAACATAGCAAATGACCTAAACATCCTTACATTTTTTTCCTATCTGCAGTAAAAATAGTCCCTCGGGCTGCAAGTATTAGTTGTGTATGGTGAAAATCTATTCAATTCCATTAAACCTTTTAAAAAAGAGATTGATTGCTATGATGTTTTACTCCTAAATATATGAAGGTTATAATTACAGGCTTTTGAGGTTGTAACACAAGATGCAGGATGAAATGATGAATACAAAATGAAGGGGAAGAGTATTGCTACCTAAAAATTGAAAGTCTGTGTCCTAAATATAAACTCTCTCCAAAAAATATGAAAGAGAAAGTTATCTTAAATTGCTGATATTTTGTATCCAGGTAGATTGCATGACATGCTTGGTATAAGTAGAAAATACTACTTAAGACATCAAGTCTTTTAATTTTAATTTTGTGATAACTGATCAGAAATATGCACAGAAATTTAAGACCAATATTCAAGAAAATGACTAATAAAAATATATCTAAGATAAATTTGTATTTATTAGGAAGAAGTAACAGAAATGTATTCTAGAAAATCTAAATGTTAAATCAAATCATATTTTAGATTCAATAAAGAAATTTCCTACTAAAGGAAAGCTGTGCATTCTGAATAGCTAAAAGTCTTGTTTGCACTATGATTTATTTAATTTTATTTATTTTAGATTTTCTTTATGTGGGCAGGCACATTTTATGTAAATAATGTTCTGGCTTTTTATCAGAATATTACATAAAGAGCAACAAAAACTCTGGAATGTACTTGGAATTTTGCTTTGTACCTCATAAGAATCCCTTTCAAAACCATCAGAAATTCTTTGGAAATAGGCCAGTCATAAAACCTTAAATTTTATAGTGATTATAATTAAAAATCTGGTTTTCAGTTATTACAGTTTGACAGTTGATCAAGTGTCTTAACCCCTAGGAAACAATGCTGAAAAATATAAGCTAGATTCAGATATAAAAATGATTAAATAGAAGATTCTGGAGCAATAAAATTATTTTAAGTACCCTGATCTCAGTTTTCCTATATCATATCCCTCAACCTTCTTTCTAAAACATGCTCAAGCCATTCCCTTTTGAGACAATTAAAAATTTTTTTTTCTCTTTAGCCCTATTCTTTCCATTACCCTGATTCTACACATTCACAATTCAAATTTGGGCTTTATTCTGTTCTGCTGTTTGTGGGCTTATTCCTATCTTCCAACAAGTCTCCAACTCTTAGCAGTTCACTCCTACTGGGCACTTACACAAACTACCTGGATAACTTTGGGCAAGTCACTTAACCTCTGTTTGCCTCAGTTTCCTCAACTTAAAAATAGAACCTACTTCCAGGGTTGTAATATTTGTAAAGAATCCAGTGTCCAGCATATGGTAGATGTATTATAAATGTTTATTCCATTCTTCCTTACCTTGATTCAAGCTGTTGTTTTGTTATCCCAATTAAGTTCTATTATCTCTTATCTCTTAGCCTGGCACTCACCCCCCATTCCTAGGGCTCCTTATACAAACTGGCCTCACAAGTCACATACAGAAATTCTGTTTCAATTTAGTGTATTTAAATACATCAATGTTTTCATTACTATTCCACATGCTTGCAATAATCTTATTTTATTTTAGATTTATATTGTAAAAGGTGTCAGTTTGATTTTTATGAAAATATTTGTACAAATATAAGTTTAAGGAAAGGGAAAGGACAGGTTTTATGATGACCATAAATATAAAAACTCCTCATTCTGCAAATGGTGTCATTCTAATGCTTTTAAAAAGGAAAATTTAAATATGAGAATTATCAAAGTAAACCAATCTTTCTTTGGATGTCTGCTAACATTTTCAAAATAAATGGTTAAGGAGGACTGGCAGAGACTAGTATCAGTCTTCTGACATGTGTATGAGATACCTCAGTGAATTCTTCAATTATACTTGCACAAACGAGATTTTATATATATTCTAAGGCAAGAATTCACTGATGATCAACAACAAGCTAATCAACATAAATCATTATGCTCAACAATTTCCAAAAATTAAAAGGAAACAAACATGATAGGAAAAAAATTATTACCCAAATTTTTTTAAGTGACAAATACTTAAAATTCTTTATCTTCTTTCCAAATTACTTGCATTCTGACAAAATAGGTATACTTCACTAACTGATGGCTTTCCAACTTTTCTTTTTTAATGAAGATGATTTTGGTGTGTTATTATAGAACTTTTCCTTCTTCAAAACATGCAATTCATACATTTGACAGTTTTACTGCCATAGTCGATACATTCTGGTCCAATACATTCGCAACAGGCATTATGGAACCAGCGATATTTAGATGCTCCCATGGATTCACAAGAGATCTTACATTGATGTATTGACATACAGTCATCAAAATATACCACAGTACACATGTGTTCTGGAAACAAAAAAGATACAAGATATCAGAGGGAGAAAGTAAAATGAAAATAAGACAGCAATTATTTTGTATAATAATGACATGAACATTCATTTATCTTAATTCTTTTAAGAAAGCTCCAGAATCTAATTCATTCAAATAAAAATAAACTTATCACATGATATAAATATTTTTTTAAAAATAGCTACATTTACCAAAACAAAAAAAGTACTGAGAAGTAGCATTGCTTTATATAGTTTTGCACATCTCTTTAATGTCTGACTTAACAGAAAACAGCTGGATTCTTATACTGCTTCTTCATTCAGTATGAAGAAAATCTGGCCTCACACAGATGTGTAATTGGAAAAGTTACTATTTTAATAGGCAAAAACATATTAGTACTTTATTAAGTAAACAACACCTCTGAATTATTATGAAAATATTTTTGGCCTCTCAGACCATTTTAGGAAAGAGTGTCTTGGGGATCTTCCAGGGGTCTGAGGACAATACCTTGAGAACTGCTGGTATAAACAGAAGATCCTGTGTGAAAATTAATTGCCCAAGAGTTGATACTAATCTCAAAGATTCTCCTTCATTAATGGAAATTCTCAGTATCATAAAGTTTGGAATGTATATGTAAATAAAATTAACACTTTAAAAAATGCTGCTTGAATCACTAACTTTCTTTTGAAAAAAATTTTTAAAGTAATTTGTTGATATCTTTCATTTTTAAAAAACATTGTCATCGTTGTCTCAGGTATCTCTGTCTCTCTTTCTCCTAAAGAGCCTTCCAATAGAACAAATGATATTTTTTAAGGAGGAAAAAAATTACCACAACTAGTCTACACCTTGAAAAAACTCAAAACACAGGTTTAATTGTGCCATAAGAAATGACAAACAAGGTGATCACAAAAAAACCCTGGAAAGACTTATATGAAGAGATGAAAAGTGAAGTGAGAACCACCAAGAGAATGTTGTACACAGTGGCAACAATAATGTATGATGATCAACTGAATATTAACTATTAATAATGCAAGGATCCTGGACAACTCCTAAGATCTTAAGACAAAAAAGGATATCCTCCACTATAGAAGGCATAGACAAAGTCCAAATGTAGACTGAAACTTATCATTCTTCACTATTTCCTTCATGAAATTTTCTTTGGTGTAAACAGTATATGTCTTATTTTATAACATGACAAACAGAGAATATGTATTATATGATAATATATGTACAATCTATATCATGATACCTGCCTTTCTTGGGAGGAGGGAGAAATGGGAGGGAGGGGAAAAGAAAGAAAGAGACATAGATTTTTGGATATAGCTAATGTGAAAATTTGTTTCTCTTGGAAATGCACATTTATCATAATTATTACATATTTATAACAAATCATGTATTATATTATTGCTACGTTATGTATAAAAATAAATGGAAGATATAAAAAAAGAAACAAAGTTTAAGAAACTAGAGAAAAAATCATTTGTTTTTTCTCTGGAGTATACTATTTTTCATCATCAGTCCTTTGAAATTGTCTTGGATCATTGCACTGATCAGAGCAGCTAAATCTTTTATAGTTGATTGGTACTAAAATATTGCTTTTACTGTGCATAGTGTTCTCCTGGTTCTGCTCACTTGACTTTTCATTTCACAAAATCTTCCCAGGTTTTTCTGAAATTATTCCCCTTGTCATCTCTTACATTACAACACTGACCCTATTAATAGGATCTCTAGGTCAATGAGCATGAATAGCTTTATAACTCAATATATATTTCCATCTTGTTCTAAAAAAATTATTACTGTTTTAGTAATATATCAGGCCTGTTTCTCCATGTTTCTATTGACATTTAATTTGATTTAATTTTAGCCCATCAAGTTCTCAGCTAAAATATATTACCAGGACCATATTTTGCTAGATTCATCCTTAGGCAGCAGACACAGTCTGTGGCTAGGACCATACTCTTTCCTGAACAAGTCTTTTCATCTTGATCATATCGAGTTGAACTTTTGTTCTATTGCCATAATCCCTCAGGGATGTAGGATTACTTCCATATTATGGTGAATATTAAAGTTAAGACTTTTGCATAATATTTATGCTCTATTATGGGATCTCCAGATATCTATCTTATTTATCTAAGTATCTACTCATCTCCTTAATTTCTTTTTAATTTCTTTTTTGGTTTGATTTACCTAGTTCTGGGAGGGAAAAATTAAAGTCTACCACTATTATTATTGTTATTTTTTCCATATGTATCTTATTTAGTTTTTCTTTTAACAATGTGGATGCTTTAACATTTGGTACATACAGGTCCAATATTGATAAAGCTTTATTCTCCATAGTAACCCCCTTTCCCAACATAATCCATTCCTTCCAGTTATATCCATTTTAATCACAACTCTGTCAGAGATCATGACTGTAACCCCTGCCTTCCCTGTATAAACTTGGGCATAGTATATTCTGCTCCAGCCCCATCCCATTTACTTTTTTGTCAAAAACATTTCTTACATCTTGATATAATAGTATTTTTTTGCTTTTGATATGGTTAGTTATGCTTATAATTTTTCTAATGTTGAATTAGCCTTGCATTTTTAGTATAGACTCCACATGGTCATAGCATATGGTCTTTGTGACATATTGCTGTAGTTTCCTTGCACATTTAATTTAAAAGATTTTGCACCAAAATTCAGTAGGGAAATTGGTCTGTAGTTTTCTTTCTCTATTTTTGCTCTCCCTGCTATAGTTTATCAAAACTATATTTAAATAAGAAGGAATTTAGTAGGACTCCTTTATCCAGTTTTTCAAATAGTTTATCTAGTATTAGAATTACTTGTTCTTTAAATTAATGGTGTAATTTACTTACAAAGCCATCTGGTCCTAGAGATTTTTTTCATAGGGAGTTCATTTATAGTTTACTTTATTTTGTAAGATAAAGTTATCTAAGTATTCTATTTCCTCTTCTGTTACTCTTGGCAATTTATATTTTTTTAACAAATATTAATATGCTTCACTTACATTGTCAGTTTTATTGGCATATAATTGGGTAAAATAGCTCCTAACAATGCTTAATTTTATCTTCATTGCTGCTGTAATTGATCTTTTACATTTTTGATGCTGGTAATTTGGTTGTTGTCTTCTTTATTTTTTTTAAACATTATTTTATTTGGTCATTTCCAAACATTATTCACTGGAAACAAAGATCATTTTCTTTTCTCCACCCTCCCCTTCCACCACCTCTCCCAAAGCCCACGCGCGATTTCACTGGGTATCACATGTGTCCTTGATTTGAACCCATTTCCATGTTGTTAGTATTTGCATTAGAGTGTTCATTTAGAGCCTCTCCTCAGTCATATCCCCTCCACCCCTGTAGTCAAGCAGTTGCTTTTCATCAGTGTTTTTACTCCCACAGTTTATCCTCTGCTTGTGGATAGTGTTTTTTAGATCCCTGCAGATTGTTCAGGGACATTGCATTGTCCCTAATGGAGAAGTCCTTTACCTTCGATTGTACCACAATGTACCAATCTCTGTGTACAATGTTTTCCTGGTTCTGCATCACTTCCTGGAGGTTGTTCCAGTCTCTATGGAATTCCTTCACTTTATTATTCCTTTTAGTACAATAGTATTCCATCACCAACATATACCACAATTTGTTCAGCCATTCCCCAATTAAAGGGCATCCCCTCATTTTCCAATTTTTGGCCACCACAAAGAGTGCAGCTATGAATATTCTTGTATAAGTCTTTTTCCTTATTATCTCTTTGGGGTACAAATCCAGCAGTGCTATGGCTGGATCAAAGGGCAGACAGTCTTTTATCGCCCTTTGGGCATAGTTCCAAATTGCCCTCCAGAATGGTTGGATCAATTCACAACTCCACCAACAACGAATTAGTGTCCCTACTTTGCCACATCCTCTCCAGCATTCATTACTTTCCATAGCTGTTATGTTAGCCAATCTCCTAGGTGTGAGGTGATACCTCACGAGTTGTTTTGATTTGCATCTCTCTGATTATAAAAGATATAGAGCACTTTTTCATGTGATTATTAATAGTTTTGATTTCTTTGGCTGAGAACTGCTGGTTGTTGTCTTCTTTAAAAAAATCAAATTAAACTATTTTATTGGGGTTTTTTCTTTATAAAAAAAGCTCTCAGTTCAATGTTTCCCCCCACTTTCAAATTTATTAATCTCTCTTTTGATTTTCAGACTTTCCATTTTAGTATTTAATTGAGGATTTAAAATTTGTTCTTTTTCTAGTTTTTTCATTGCATGCCCAATTCATTAATCTGCTCTTTTTCTTTTTTTATTCAGGTAAGCATTTAGAGATTATTTTTTCCCTAAGAACTGCTTTGTCTACATTTCACAAATTTTGACATGTCTCATTGTTGGAATTATTTTTAATGAAATTATTGGTTATTTCTATGATTTGTTCTTTGAGCCATTCATTTTTTAGGATAAATTAGTTTCTAAATAATTTTTAATAATCTATGTTTTCTAAGTCCTTTCTCAAATGTAATTTTTATTGCATTATGGTCTGGAAAAGGTGCATTTAACAGTTCTGCTTTTTGACATTTGTTTGTGTAGTTTTTATTCCCTAAGAAATGGTCTATTTTTGTGAAGGTACCGCTTACAACTTAGGAAAAGGTATACTCTTTTCTATTACTTTTCAATTTTCCTCAGAGATCTAATATATCTAACTTCTCTGTTCGTCTTTTCCCTTCTTTCTTATGGTTGGATTTACCTAGTTCTGAGAGGGATAAACTGAAGTTCCCCATTAGTATAGTTTTACTGTCTATGTTCTCCTCTAAGTCATTTAACATTTCTTTCAAGAATTTGGATGCTATGCTATGTGGTACATATATGTTTAGTACTGATATTATTTTATTCTCTATGGTACTTCTCAAAAGGTTTCCTTGATTATTTCTTTTAATTAGGTCTACTTTTACTTTGTCATCTTCACAAAAATAGATCATATATTAGGGCATAAAAAATTTCACAAACAAATGCTCCAGGCTCTTATCTTAACTGTGAGCATCTTTCTGTTTCCAGTGTATGTTTCTTGTAAATAACATATTGCTACACATTTTGGTTTGTAATTCATTATGCTATTCAACTGTATATTTTCATTTTCTCTGATTTTTATACTTATCCTCCTCACTTTTCTTTTTACTGTCCCACCTCAAAAGGCTTTTTGCTTCATTTAATCTACCATTCCTCTGATTATCCTGCCAGTCTTTCTCAAACCTTGTTCCTTCCAATTTCCTGTTGGGTGCCATAGATTTCTATAAGTGTGCATATATAATCTTCCCTTTTTAAACTAGTTTAAATGAGTGAGGATCAAGCATTGATTCCCTCCCATTTCCCCTTCCACTGTAAAAATTCTTCCTTGAATGCCTTCTTAATGTGAGGTAATTTTCTCCATTCTTCTTCTCTTTCCCTCTCTCCCAATGCATTCTCTTTCTCACCTCATCCTTCTATTTTTTTTTATTGATTCACGCCTCTGCCCTCTGTCTGTAACAGTTAAAATTAGTTTCTCTGCTAAAAGTATTATATTTTATGAGGTTTATTAAAGATTAAGAAATAAATAAAATACAAAATAAGAAAGCACGTGCCTAGGAGGGCCGAAAGGCCCATTCACTTACACTACATCTTGAGAGACGCGTGTCTTTAGAAGCGCAAGCAGGAAGAGCTTAGTAGGCTTTACAGCCAGTTTAAATAAAAATTTTGATCTTGCCTAGGTGGGGATCTCAGTGAGATAAGAGGGCATCTTGGGAACTAGAGCAAGGACTTCTGGGGATTGAAGTCCGGGGTTCAAATCTCCATTTTTACAGTCTATGTAGATTCCTTTTAACTGTCCTAATAATGATAAAAGTTCTTAAAAATTACATGTATCACATTCCTATAAAGGAATATAAATTAACTTTAATAAGTCCCTTATGATTAATCTCTTATGTTTGTTTACCATTTTATGCTTTTCTTTAGTCTTGTGTATAAATGTCAGATTTCTCTTCAGAGTTGGCCTTTTCATTAATTGAAAGCTAATTAAATATCCATTCCATATCCCCTCCCCAAAAAGTTCATTAATTAGGTTATTCTTAGTTGTAATCCTAACTCCTTTGCCTTCTGGAATACCATATTACAAACCTTCCATTTCTTTATTGTGGTAGCTGTTAAGTCTTCTGTAATCCTGATTGTGGTTTCACAATATTTATATCTTTTATTTCTGAATCCTTGTACTATTTTCCTCCAGACATGGGAGCTCTGGAATTTTGCTATAATGTTCCTGAGAATTTTCATTTTGGATCCTCTTTTAAGGAGGTGGTTGGTGGATTCTTTCAATTTTCACTTTGTACTCTATTTCTAAGATATTGGGGGCAGTTTCCTTTGTAATTTCTTGTTTCTATATAATGGCTATGCTTTTATAAAAATATGACTTTCAAGTAGTCTAATAGTTGTTAAATTATCTCTTCTTGATATATTTCCCCTGTGTTTTTTAATGAGATATTCTGCATTATCTTTTTTATTCTTTTTACTCTATTTTATTGTTTTTTTTGATGTCTCATGTAGTCAATAGCTTCTAGTTGCCCAGTTCTAATTTTTAAGAAAGTATTTTCTTCAAAGAGGTGTCATACCTCTTTTTCCATTTCATCAAAACTTTTAAAGGAGTTTTTTTCCTTCAGTGAAGAGCTGTATCTCTTTCACCATTAGTCAACTTTTTTAAAGAGGTTATTTTTCTTCAGTATTTTTGGTGCCTTCATCTTTTACCAAGATTTTAATTCTCCAGTAATAATTTTCTTATATTTCTTTCATTTCTATTTCCAATTTTTTTACCACATTTGTTTGATTTTTAAAAATTATTCCCTGCCTCTCCATCTCTTTCAGGAATTCTTTTTGGGCTTGTAGTCAATCTGCATTTTTCTTTGAGACTTTACTGTTTTCATGTTGTCATCTTCTGAATTTTGTCTTAAACTTTCTTGCCACAACAGTTATCAGTCAGGCTCTTTTTTATTGTTTTGCTATTTTTTCCAGCCTATTTCTTGATGTTAAACTTTATTATTAGATTGGGCATTCCACACCTTGAGAGGAGGAAGGCATTGTCACTGTGCAATGCTTTAGGATTTTTTTTTGCCCTTTAAAAAAAAAAGCCCTAATTATGTCTTAGAATCAATAAGTATCAGTTCCAAGGCAGAAGAGTGACAAAGGTTAGGCATTTGGGGCTAAGTGACTTGCTGAGGGTCAAATAATTAGGAAGTGTCTGAATTCAGATTTGAATCTAGGATCTCCTGTCTCCAGGTCTGGCTCTATTCACTTAGCTGTCCTAAGCCACCTGGCTGCCCTTTGCTCTTCTGTTTTCACAGCTAGTTCATGAGTGAGGGGGGTGATATAGGAATATGTACTGTGGTCCTGATCATTCTGGTCCTTACAAAGAAAGAGTCCCTGTTACCTTGCAAATATACGAGCTAGCACTCTTTTCTGCTCTAGAACCAGGGTCCCTGTTCTCTTCATACCCTCAAATTGTGACTTAGAGCTCCTATTTTCTTATAACCACAGTACTCCTCTCTGCCCTGGGACTGTACCCAGGAGTACCCAGTACTCCTCTCTGCTCTGAGACTACTAACAGGCAGTGGAGTTTCCAAATGGTATCTGGTCTTGCACTGAGTGCCCTTGTAGGGACTTCCTGTTAATCTTTTTTCTGATTAGTTGGCCTTCTATCTCTGGGTGGCAAGAGTTTCCAAAAGTTCTGTGCTGCTATTGTAACCACTGTCTCCAAGGTTCATGGCTGGAATTGTTGTCTACTGTGCTATTGGCTAGCCCCTACACTAATGTCAAAGTCTTCTTTCAATCTCCTAAGTTGAGTTGTTTGGAAAAAAAGTCTTACCCTGACATTTTGTTGATTATGATTATCCAGAGCTGACATGCTATTTTAAAGTTGTTTGAAGGAGAATGTTGGAAGAGTTTAGCTCAAATGCTTCCTCTATTCCTCCACCTTGGCTAACATGAATAGGGGGGTTGGGGGAAGAGTACAGTGTGTGTGTGAGAGAGAGAGAGACAGAAATGGAGGAAAAGGAAAGGGCCAGACCTTGGAGCCATAAAGGTTCAACAGGAAATTTAGAATTTATGTATGCCATATGTATAATCATTTTAGTTTTGTGATAGGGAAATGATGATTAAATTGGTATTTCTGAAAGATTATGGGAAGACTGTATATAGGATGTTCTGAAGCAAAGAGAGTAGAGGAATGTAGGCTAGTTAGGAGGCTATGATGTTTCCTTGACAGTGAAGAGCCAAGCCATATTCCTTTTTATATCTCTCCAAGCCATTGTTAACATTTAACTACATAATTGTTGAATAAATATAGTGGGATTAGGGTGGTGGTAGAGTGAGAAAAGTGTCAAGGGACATTTAGGAAGAACTGGAGATTGGTGGTACCAATTGGTAACTGGGGGTACAAGGGACGACTCAATTTTCCAGACTGGGAAACTAGGATATTTCTCATAAAAAGAAATGAGAAATTAAGAAGAAAAGTTAGCCTTCCTAAATAAACCCTTACTATGTAAGGTCCATGGCAATTTACCCCACTTTGTGTAATATCATGTGTACAGAACACCTAGTTAATATCTAATGAGAGAAGAAGCTACTTATATAGTACTATGACTTTCATATAGCTGAGATTTTTTTTTCATGTTTTGGGTTTCCTTCATTGTCCCTTTAGTACTGAGCACTCCATGTAAAAAGAAATAATAATTGTAGGCACTACTAAGACATTCTTTACAGTGGCCTGTGGGTAATTCTATTTCCAAAAGCATAAATGACTTTGTAGTTGAGATGGGAGATTTGATTTTTTATTTCTAATGAAGTCTTAACTATTACATAAAGTATTCTGTTTTTTTTAAAATAAATGCTACATAGTCTCTGTGCACAGTGTAGATAAGGTTTGAACACTATGTTGATTTTCCATTATATAAAAGGAAATGATATTTAATTACTATTAGTACTACTAAAGATAAAATGTTACTTATTGTGGTATCGATAGTGTTTTGTAGAAAGGAAAACTGTGAATTAAGCTTTTGTATTTCTGCCCAATGAGATTGAGCAGCCATCATTTGGAATATGACGGGAGGGGGAGTGACAGTTGGAGTGAGAGAAGAAGATTATGGAAGAAACTGCTAAAAAGAAAAGGACTTTGCCCTCTGAACTCAGTTGAGTGAGATGCAAGGACCTTGAGCTCTAGATCCCAACCTGTGGAAAAGCGTTGCCTCCATTTCCCTTACCCAGAAGAAGAGAGAAGATTCCTACATGTTTGAGAGTATCAACTAGAGGAAGAACCAAGCAACAGCTACTGCTGAAAGGGGCTGATCCCTTAACTTCAGTGGGTCACCCTGAAGATCCTTTCCACCCCTTGATCTTCCCAAGAAGGACACTTGCCACTTGTTTAGTTAGGATAGAGATAGTGACTAGCTAAGAAGAAGTTAGACAAGCTGAAGCTGAGCCATCTTGGCTCAGCTGAAGAAGCAAAGACACCCTTTAGGGTCTCCTATTCCCCACTACCCTATCCCCTTTCTTTTATTACTAAATTATTAAACCACTTGATAAAATATAAAATTACAGTCAGATTCAAATTGAAGGAAGAACAAAGAAAGAGAAGGTGGTGGTTTGGGCTAGCCATTAGCCTTGACTAAACAACGAAAGCCAACAGGGACTGCCTGCCCGCCAGACAAGGGGGATTTCTGGGGGTATCAACTACCAGTCAAGCTTTGAAGAGTAAACTCCAATATTCTCCAGAAGACCACTCAAAGAGATTGGTCTAGTCATCCTTGACCTAACCTTACCCAAGGTTACCTCTCTTGTGGGTTGAGTGTGAAGGAATTACAAAGACAGTCTCTCAGCAGTGGGTTACCTCTCTCCCTTTACCTCACCAGCCTCCATATTCCCTCTGTCCCATCACCTCCTCCGTTCCTTATCACAAACCTTTCCTTATCCCTTGTACCTCAATCCTTATAGTTTGCATATGCTAGGAGACTATTGTGGAGCTGAAAATTCTTAGGGGGAAATAGTCCTATCTGCACCCTTACCTTCCATCTTGGAGTCAATACTTGGTATTGGCTCCAAGGCAGAAGAGTGGTAAGGGCTAGGAAATGGGGGTCAAATGACTTGCCCAGGGTCACACAGCTGGAAAGTGTCTGCTGCCAGATTTGAACCTAGGACCTCTCATCTCTTGGCCTGGCCCTAAATCCACTGAGTTACCCAGCTACTCCCCATAACCCTTTTTAAAAGGGAAAATGTTACTTATTTAGGAAAGGGAGGTTTGTCTGGGAAAGAAAATAAACTTCATATAAAATTTTGATTTGCCTTTTTGAATTCCACTGAAGGAAGAAGAGAAATTTTGCTTAAAGATCTAATAATTTTAGTAGTTAACACTGTTTTAGTTAGGTAAAGTATTAATATCAATAAAATAAAATGGCTATTAGTGAAGGGTAAAACAAAGTCAAAGTTAAAAAAGTTACATTATTTATACATAATTTCAAATTTTGAGAAATAATAAATTATTCTTTTCCCATGAGGTAAATAGTGAATTACATTGCAATGAGGAATCAAATTCTAAATATCAATTTGTTTTTCATATACAATGATGAAACTCTTTGAGAAGATTCTCTTAGCTATTCTCTAAGGTCCCTTTCAAGACTACTAAAAAGGTGGCACAAGTTTTTGAACTTTAGGTATATTAGTGATAAAGTTCAACTCTATTATTGATTATGAGCAGTTAGGCAGTGCAGTGGATGAAGTGCTGGGCTTGGAGACAAGAAGAATTCAAATCTTGTCTCAGGACTATTACAAGTGTGTACCCTGGGCAATACTCAGGACTATTACAAGTGTGTACCTTTTTGCCTTGGTTTCCTCATCTGTAAAGTGGGGATGAAAATAGAATCTACCTTCCAGTGTTGTTGAGGGTATCAAAGGAGAACAAAAGTGTTCTGGGACTTTGTAAGTACTACATAAATGTTAGCTATTATCTATTATTAATTTAGTTTTTATTGAATGATCTGTAGAGAAAGCAGGCTGGGATAAGGATTTGATTTGGTGAGGAAATTTAGAGCCAAATACATGTCTTCAACCTTTTTTCAAAGTACCTCTAATCACAATATTATGATGTTTTAACAATTATCAAATGTCATCTTGAAATGGTTCCTTAACTATTCAGGGACCATATATACAGAAAACCAGTAATTATTTAAGACTTCAATTCCCAAAACAAAAAGATGAGTGTTTAGCCTCTCCCTCAACTTTACTTCTAATAGTAATCTGCATGTGTGCTTTGTTGAATGGGCAAAAGGATTTAACCTATTTAATTGTAAAGAAAACATCTAGTTACCTTTATCATTGGAATATGGCGAATGGACATTGTTGCTAGGAACAGACACATTTTGATGGTGTGGTTGGTTCACAGTTTCTAAAAATGAGACCAGATTCTCATGATGGGAAAGTTCTTCAGCCACAGGGAATGAAACAATGTTCCAGTTCAGCTGAGTGCCTCCTTCTGTTAGAGCACGGAACAGAGATGGGATTGGTTCATGAAGCTCTTCTACGGTGCTCTTTGAGGTGGGAGGTGTATCACTATAATTTCGTGGATTGCACATACCTAAGAGGAAGAAATAGAGTAAGTGATTTGTTGAACTTTTTTTTTAAACTAATGGAATATCAAGAATTTTTAATGTATCACACTAAATTTCCAAAGTTCAACACTTGAATATCTTTCAGTGTTATACTTTCAAAATTAAATGATACTTCATTCTGTTCAACAATCAACTAGATTCCTTTCTTAACAGCGCAACACCTTTCAAAGGAGACTTTTACCACAAGGTCGAATTTGACTCACTGACCAGTTCCTTACACATGCAGGTATTAAATAAATGTCTGTTGAACAAAGCTTTAAGGCAAATGTACTCTTCCTCTTCATCAATTATCTAAATAAAAGCACTAAAAGGTAAGACAAATTTGATTTACATATTTCCTAAATTGATAGGATAAAAAGGTGGCAGAGGCAAGGAGGAATGTTGTTTGACTATCCATTACTTATGTATTACTATGTGAGGTAATGAAGAGAACAGAAATGAAATATAAGGTCTTCCTTGATAATGTCTGTGCATATTTAAAATTTAATACATGGAGCATAATAGAAAAATATGTAAACTACTTAAAGGCAACTTTATTAAGGTTTAGGCTACCTATGTCAGACAATGTGGTTTAAGATTATGTATAACATATGTTTTGTATGATAATACATGTATAGCCCAGATTGAATTGCTTGTGAGTCCCAGGAGTGGGGAAAGAAGAGGGGAGAGAAACAATGTGGATCATATAACTTCAGAAAACTGATGTGGAAATTTGTTATTACATGTAATTGGCAAAAAAAGGTATTATGTATAATGAAAAATGACTATTATGTTATAAAGTATAAACTTAAATTCCTTAATTGTTCTGGGAATACATTAGGCGTTAAATATTATTATAGATAGGCAACCAGTGGAACTTCATTACAGTGGAGTTTTATGATTACTTGCATTTGGTTGTAATGTAATAAAAATGTTGCTTGGGGGTGATCTTTTGTTAGACATGCCTATTAACTTGTCTTAAAGGCAGTAGAATTTAAATCTACAACAGCCCTACAAGAAAAATTGATTATTCATTCCAGAATGTTTGCTCACACAAAAATTAAATTTCTTATTAGTTAAAAGAAAATGGGTTTGTGAATGACAAACTATACTCTAGAGGCCCACAACAGAGAGATTATGGCAATTTTGCTATAAGTCAAAAGGTAGTTCAGAACAGAATCAAATACACAAATTCTAAGAAGATGATTCATTTGTAAAATGAAGAGGCTGGACCAAACCATCCCTAGGATCCCTTTTGCAATGCACATAAAATCACCAAATATATAGTTTTAATATATTGATGTAAAAGCATGGTTGATTCATGTAATTATGTTTACTAATTATATTTACATGTTGATTTATTTTACAAAGCTACAAATTGCTGTTAAGTTTAGGGAAGCTAAAACTCCATTTTCTTAAATTAAGTGAAAAAAATGACAATAAAAGAGAAGAAACTATTATCAGTCTTACAGTAAAACAGAAGTTTTATGATTTATGGAGTACATACCTTAAGAGTGTCAAGCACATATAGAGGGGACTAATTTCTTAAAACATTTTTACTGATGCTTTTGTTTCTACAATAGATTTCTCACTGTTATCTTTTCTACCTCCCCTCAAAGGGGTAATCTCTTATAATAAAGAATTTTTTATTTTCATTTTTTAAAAAGACTAGCCTTCCATTTTGCTAAAATGTAGGGGACACTCAAAAACCCAATTCTACTCTCACAGACTGTTTCTGACCAAAGTTAGTTTGTTTTTCTTTAGGCAACCTGATGGCCCTCCCACTTTCAGAAGGGCTCACCATATTAATATTGAGCTTAGGGCAGACACCAGAGCAACTTAGCCCGATGTAGTTCAGAACTCCCAAACACCAGCTTTGACTTCCATAGTGGCAAAGTCTAAAGGAGTGTGTCATTATACCCAGGGGAAAATTGAAAAAAAAATAAAACAAAGAAATGAAAATTTTAAAAAACGATTAAAAAAAATCTGACATCATATATATTACATACTCACAAATACTTTACCTCCAGAAGAAAATTGGGGCAGGTATCTTTTCATATCTCTTTTCGGGGTCAAACTTGTTTTTTTGGTAATTTTGCAACATTTCTTTTTGATTGTAGGTGGTTCTTACAATCAAAATTTATAGTTTTCCTGACTCAGCTTACTTCATTTACATCAATTCTTGAAAGTCTTTCTTCAATATCTATTTTTTACAGCACAGTAATATTTTATTACAATCGTGTACCACAATTTTTTATTCCCCAATTCAATAGGTCATACTTTGTTTCTAGTTTTTATTATCATACACACCCAAAAAATTTCTACTATAAACATTTTGTTGCATAAGGAGTCTTTCTTTTTATTAATGAAATTCTTGATTCATATACTTTACTATTTTATTTGCATAATTAACTAAAGTAATTATCTTCTGAACTCTCTACTCTTCCAAACTTTCCTGTTTGGTTCTGAAAACATCTTTCCATTATCTCAGGTTTATAATCCTGGTTTTAACCTCAGTTTTTAATTCTCCCTCAGCCCACATACTCAATCAGTTTACAAATTTGATTATTTCTACCTCAACATTTCTTGAATTTGACCCTTTTCCTCTACACAAATGATCACCTTAGTTGAGGCCTCCATCATCTTCAACCTACCAAGATTATTGTGACAACTTCTTAATTGGCTTCTTTGCCTTGAGTTTCTCACTACTCCTAATCATTTTATATACTGCTGCCAAAGAGTTTTTCAAGTGCCTTTGCTACTCTAATAAATCCAGTGACTTCCTATTGTAAACATAAAATAATAACTTCTCTGTTTAGGTTTTAAAGCCCAATACAATTTGGCCCCAACCTATCTTTCCAGTCTCCATGGACATTATTTTCCCACTCACACTTTGCAATATTGCCAAACTAGCTTTCTCTTCTGTTTCTCACACATGACCTTCAATCTCCCATCTTTGTGCCTTTGGGCCTGAATTGCATCCTACCTACTTCTGTCTCCTAGAAATCCCTTTTTCTTTTCATATGCAGCTCAGGCACCATTACTGAAAGGAAATCTATTTAATCCCTCCAATTTCTAGAAACTACCTTCCCAAACTGCCTTATGTCAACAACATATATATATATATATATATATATATATATATATATATATATATGCATATAATATATATACTAGTTTAATATTTATGCTGTGAATGTTTTTTATGTACTTATTATATCCTTACTTTGAATGTAAGCTCAAAGCAAGTAGGGATTGTCTTATTTGTTGTACTTGTATCTCTAGAGCCTAGCACACACACAGCAGGCACTTAATAAACATATGTTGATTCAGTGGCAATTCCAAATTGCTTTCTGGTGTGACATAGTTCCATCAACAATGCACTAAAAGAGGCATTAATTTTCATAAAAAGGTGTAAGGAAGGAAAAAGGAGTTTAATTTTCTGAGCCATGGCTGTGAGTAGTTTCTTCTTGTGACACATTTTTATAATCTTCATGGATTTCTGAAAATCAAATTTTTTATCTGAAATAGGAAATCTTGCAATTATGTTGCAAAGAGAGTGTGCTAGTTCAAATTGCAATCCTACACCATACTTTGCAACATTTGAAAGTTGTAAGTATGCTGCTTCTTCCAAATTCTGGTCAAACTGAATGGCAAAATTAGTATCACTTCTAACCTCCTTATTCTGCCTCTGAATCCAAGAGAATTCTAGCAGCAATGAAATGGCTAGGATAACAACTCTTCCTTTTTAACAGACTTTAATTTTAATTTTTTATATCTGTAAATCAAATGACCTATTAGAAATCCAATATTTCCTATGCTGAATAAATTTTTTCTACCAAAGGATATTATAAATCTGTCTATCCTAGGACTCGGAGGATAAGAGATTTACCAATGGTTGAAGTCAATAGAGTAAAACTGAAAATTTACAAAAGTAGTTCATTTTGCCATGGCCATGTGCTAAGAAATGACTGATTCAGATCTAGTGATTTAGTAAACTGACTCTTCAGTTTTCTGTAACTGGATCCAAAATTCATCATCATCATCATCATCATCATCATCATCATCATCATCATCATCATCATGTGTGGTGCTCCTTATGCATCTAATATGACTTTAAGATACTCAATTGTTATTGTTTTGGTTTTTTTTTCTTTTTGTTAAAATTAGAGTTTTGTGAGTCTGTTTTTTGAACATGTTTCATCCAGGCTGACTGTTTCTGACTTTCCTAAAGAGTGATGCCCACAACTGAACACAGAACTCCAGGGCAGAGTAAAGCAAACTTTTAATGCAGTCAAGGAATAGCATTAATTTCTTTAGTTTCCATGTCACATTGTTGACTCAGTATTGACTTCTTTTAAGACTAAAATTCAAATTAATTAAAAATTATTGAAAGAGGATTTCTCAGACAGATGCTGCTACTTTTTGAAGTACAACAAAGATTGTTGTAAAAATAGTCTTCCAAGATCCACTAGTCAAACAGATGGGATTGTGGTTATATTACCAGAGGCAGGACATACCTTACTGAAGTACCTCAACCAACAACAGAGAAGCAGCATAACATATTGAAACAAAGATCCACTTTTCTGGCTGTGTGAGAATAGAGGATTTAGGATCCTACCCTAGAGGGCACCACAAAAGAGTAGTGTTAATATGAAATTTCAGTTGATACCACAGTGACCTTCATCTTTCAGTTTTGTTGTTTTATAACTTTTCCCTTGTGGGTTTCCTTTTTACCTTTTTTGGGTACAGCTGTAAAATATTTGGATATAGGAATTGTTGTGTTCTTTTAAAAATTATTTATTTAATTCATTAAATTAGAATATTATTCCATGGTCACATGATTCATGTTTTTCCCCTTCCTTCTTCCTTTCCCCTCCTGGAGTTGACGAGTAATTCTACTGGGATTTACATGTATCTCTGAGGAATTGTTGTGTTCTTCTTACAGCCTTGATATTCAGGGTGGATTGTAAAATATAAATTTTTGTGAGATTTCAAAGATTGTTTTGATGACATTATTTGTAGGCTTTTAAAAGTGGTTATCACATGAGGGGAAAAACTACTGCATCAAAAAATAACTTGTAATAAATATTTTGCATCAGTTTGCAAAAAAACAAAAAAACAAAACCCCCCAAACCTTGAAAGTTTAAAATTGTTAACAGTGGATTTGGATTCCTTTTAGTTTTCATAAGGCATGATTATACTCAGTCCCTAATAACTCACCTATTAAAACTATTATATATCAGTTTGAGGGATATAGTTAAGACAGATATTGAAATAATCTATGGAGATTTTGATCTAATTTAAACCTGCACTGAATTGTTGCAATCCTTTTCATAGGACAATTTCATTTGTGCAATTTAAACACCATAATTTAGACATGCTTTTAAAAAAATACTCAAAGAAGAAAAAAAGGAAAAAATACTCAAACACTTCACTAATATGTTTATATTTGTGGAATGTATGATATAAACATTTCTCTAAAATTCAGAAAGAACAATCAGATATAGACATAGAAGTGGGCCAGGTGTCCTCTCAAAGTCCTTGCCAACCTTGCAAATCTATAAACTGATAATACCAGTGAAATATATTAATTAAAGCATGCAATAAAGCTAAATTTTAAAAATCCAAATAAAATGAATCAAAGAAGGGTCATTACTTTGGTTCAAAGTCCTTAGTTTACCATAGCAAAAACAAAACCATAATCAAATATTTACACTATGATTCCTAACTCATTTTTGTGATAACAAAACCATGATTCCTCTAGGAATTTTCAGTTTTCTAGTAACAATTTTTGGAGATAAGAAGGGTTCACAAAATCAAACAGTAGAGGATGATGATCATAATGCACGGTAGATAAATATCTTATTCAAGGAAATATTCCTTCATTATTAATGGACAGTGATTACAGTTTCTTTCTTTATTGGCATAAAAATAAAAAAACAGTTTAGTTTGAAAAAAGTTAACTGGAAAAATTATGTAATATTTTATATACTATTAACATGGAAATTAGATTTTGATGATTCCATAGCAAAAGGGATTTTTAGCACCTGCCCTTGATGAAAATATAAATCCTTTAGGAAGAAAAGATTTTATTTCCATTCCGCAAAATCTAGTGACTCTGTCCTAGTAGCATAGTTCATTGTATACTGCTTATCAGTCTTCTAAATCAAAACATAAATATTAAAAAGGGGCTCCAAATAAGCACATAAGATTTGAGTCTTATGTATCCTTAAGTGTATGTCAGTCTCACAATTGTAAACATCTGGATTGACCATATGTTTTAAGCAAAATATATTACTAAAAAAACTCATAAAGAATTAAGTCTTGGCATACCAAATCTGACACATGTTGTCAATCAAATGCAACTTTTATAGTAGTGTCACTGTGAAGGAAACATGAACTAAATAAAATCATAATATGCATAAATTTTCTTAAATAAGTTAATTATAAAATGTATTGTGATACTTTAAAATGGAAAATAACATTTCTAAATATTATATATCAACATGAAATAATTAATATACTGACTTTATATTTGTATGACATACATATATACATACATACATACATACATACACGGATTTATAGAGTACTTTATTCTTTGGGGGGTGGCTTTTGAAAAATTAACTTTATTTCATCTTCATGAGTATCTACTTTTTCTCTTTCCCAAATGCCTCCTGCCTGAGAGAAACAAGATCCCAGTTACAAACAGGTATTGCTAAGCAAAATCAATTCTCACATCAACTATGTTTTAAAAAAGGCACTCTGCACTCCTGAGTTCACTACCTCTATTGGGAAGTAGGTAGCATCATGAGCCCTCTGGAATTGTGGCTGGTCATTCTGCTGACCAAAGTTCTCACATTTTTCAAAGTTATATGTTATATATATACATTGTTAATGATTATTTAAACCATTTTTCTGGTTCTATTCACTTCACCCTGCAACAAACTGTAATAGTCTTCCCAGTTTTCTCAGAAGCCATAATTTCTTAAGAGTACAATAATATTCCAACACATTCATGTAGCATAACTTATTTAACCATCCCTCAATTGATGGGCAAACTCAATATTCAAATTATTTCTACTACAAAAAAAAGAGGTGTTAGAAAAAGTTTTTGTACATACAAGCCTTTTCCCTTTAATTTTGTTGAGTGTATAGACCTAGTAGTGGTATCACTGGTTCAAAAAGTATGCAGAATTTAATAGTTTAATTCCAGATAGCTTTCCAGAATAAATGGACCAATTCGTAGTTCCTCCAATAGTGCATTAACTGTACTTCTTTTCCTAGAGCTCCTCCAGTATTTGCCATTTTCCTTTTTTTTAAATCAACTTTGCTAGTCTAGTGAGTCAGAGGTGTTATCTCAGTTGTTTTAATGTGCATTTCTCTTAATTATTAGTGAGTTAGAGCATTTTTTCTAATAGTTATTGAAAGTTTGCATTTGTTTTTATGAAAACTATACATAGCCTTTGATCATCTATCAATGGGGGAATGGCTACTATTCTTATAAATATGACTCAATTTTCTGTATATCTTAGAAATGAGACCTTTATCAGAGCAATCTGATACAAAGATTCCACCCCCACTCCCATCCCTGGTTTTCTTTCTTTCTTCTAATTTCAGCTGCACTGGATTGTTTGTGCAAGAACTTTAATTTTAGTATTTAAAAAAAAGTTTTTTTTTAACTTTCTGTTAACTTCTCTATCTCTTGCTTAGATATGAACTCTTTCCCTCTCCATAGATCTGACAACTTAATTTCTTCCTTGCTTTTCTAGTTTATGATTTCACCTGTATAAGTCATATACTTATTTGCAGCTTGTCTTAGCAATGATGTAAGATGCTAATATGTAGTACCTAGTTCTAGTCTGCTTTTTAGTTTTCCCAATGGTTTTTGTTGAATAGTGAATTCTTGCTCTAATCTTATCAAGAGCTAGGCTACTGTTTGCTTCATTATAATGTACACCTAAATTGTTCCACTGATGAATATACTTCGTAGTCTGTACTAAACTGTTTTGATGATTATGGCTTTTCAGTATATGAGATCTGGTACAATAGGCCCATTTCCTTCTCACTTTTTTCCCATTAAATCTTTTGATATTCTTGATCTTTTGTTCCTACAGATGGATTTTGTTGTTATTTTTCCCCAGCTCTATAAAGTAATCCTTTGGTAGTTTGATGGATATGGAAGTGAATAAGTAAATGTAATGTGTATTATTTGAGTGATAAATGGTAACTAAGATCAGAGCTAATTTAGTATTTACTAATTTAGGTAGCATTGTCATTTCTTGTTATATTAGTTGGGTCAATTCTTAAGGAATCAATATTTCTCCTATTATTTAGATGTGTTTATTTATGTAAATAGTGTTCCATAATTGTGTGCATAATACTCCTCCTATGTGTTTTGGCAGGTAGACTCCAAGAAGTGTATACTGTATAGTTATTTCAAATGGAATTTTCTCTTTCTAGTTATTCCTGCAGGATTTTGTTGGTAATATACAGGAATGCTGATGATTTATGTATGTTTGTTTTATATTATACAATTTTGCTAAAGTTAATTATTTCAAATGGTCTTTTGGGCGACTCTCTAGAGTTCTCTAAATAAATTGTCACATCATCTGCAAAAAATGATTATTTTATTTACTCTTTTTCAATGTTTATTCCCTTAGTGTCTATTTCTTGTCTTATTGCTATCACTAGACTTTCTAGTCTTATATTCAACAGTAGATGTGATAATCAGTATAATCAGTTTAATACTTTATATCTGATCTTATTGGAAAGGCATTTAGTTTACTATCACTTACAAATAATGTTGGCTCTTGGTTTTAGGCAGATATTATTTTTCACCATATAGAAAGATTAATTTACTCCAATGCTTTTCTAAATATTTAGTATTTTTTAACAAGTTTGGATAGTGTATCTTATTTCTGCATCTGTGGTTATAATCATGATTTTTGTTGTTCTTGTTATTAATCTAGTTAATTAAAAAAATTTCTTACTATTGAACCAGCTTTGCATTTCTGGTATAAATCTAGCCTGCTCACAGAATATAATCTTTGTGAAATGTTGCTGTACTCTCCTGGTTAATATCTTATTTAAACATTTTCCATCAATATTCACTAGGTGTACTGACCTATAGTTTTCTTCCTATTTTGACTTTCTAGTTTAGATATTAAGACCAAATATGTACCAGAGAAGAAATATTTTGCTCTTTTTTTCCTATTTTTAAAAACAATTAATATTAGAATTTTTAAGCATTTGATAGGAATTGCTTGAAAATTCAATATGATCCTTTTTTTAAAAATTGGGGGATTTAATTTGTGACAAATTCCTTTAATCTGAGCATTTTATATTTTTGTAAATGTTTGCTCATTTCATTTAAATTTTCTGATTGCAGAAGATCTAAGAACATAAAATTGAGCAAAAGATCTAGTAACTTCTTTTATTTCCTCATTAGTGGTGAACTTCCTTTTCATTTTTTATACTGGTTATGTTTTTTTCTTTTTTTTTAGTCATTAACTAATGGGTTTTTTTAAACCCAGATCCTAGTTTTATTATTTCAATGTGTTTTTTTTGTGTTCAATTTTGTTCATCTCTCCTTTTATTAACCAGGATTTCTATTTTGGTGTTTAACTGGGGTTTTAAATTTGTTTGTTTTCTAGAATTAAAAAAAGGTTGCATGCCCATTTCAATGATCTACTCTTTCTCTTTTATTAACAGGTTTAAGGATATAAAATTTCCTTAAGTTCGTACATCTACACATGACTACATTCCCCAAATTTTAGTGTGTTGTTATTGTTGAGTTGTATCCAACCAAATCTTTGTAAACCATTTGTAGTTTTCTTGTCAAAGACACTGGAATAGTGTGATATTTCCTTCTCCAGCTCATCTTACAGAACAGGAATTGAGGCAAAAAGTGTAAAGTGGCTTGCTTAGGGTCACATAGTCAGTAAATGGGGCATGATCTGAATTTGGTTCTTTCTGATTTCTGACCCAGCACTTTATCCACAGTACCATTTAGCTGTCCCATGGTTGTCATTACCTCTAATGAAATTATTGACTGTTTCTATCATATTCAACAATCTCCAGAGGTCTATCATATTTAAAATTTCTAAATGTCTTTTCAAGTCCTTCATTTCTTTTGCATTTAGTTGGTATTTTTTAAAAAAGATTTATCTAGATCTGACAGGGATACACTAAAGTTCTCTACTCTTATAGTTTCATGGGAGGAAGGTACAATTATTAGTCCCATTTTACAGATTAGAAAACTGAGAGCGGATTTAAATAATTTGCCTAAGATCACAACCCCAGTTCTTTGATCCATTGATCCTTACATGGCAGGGTTTTAAGGTCCTTTGCCATCTTGGTCCTCCTACTTTCAACTCCAGCTTGTTAAGATTTTTCCATTTCCATAAAAATATAGCACCCATAATCCCTTAAAATTGTCTTTGTTTTAATTATCAAGATTTTTTAATCCTTCTCTTTTCCCTTGAAACAAAAAACCCTCCAACAAAGAAGCATGGTGATAACAACACAGACGATCACATTGGCATAGCTAAAAATATGTCTCTCGTTTTTATATTAATTTATCAGGAAGTGGTAGCATTCCTCATCAATGGTCTTTTGGATTCTGAATTGATTTGTGTGTGTGTGTATTAGACAGATTTTTTGGACAAGTTGTTTCCGTTGAAAAACTACTGATTTTAAAAATTAATAAATTAAAACTTCCTTGAAACAAATGGTCTACAAAACAGTTGTTTCCTCCTTAAGTTTCTATGATTCACTGTAATAAATTACCTAATCTTTTAGTAACTCAAATGGCCAGCTGAGACAAACAGTTTTGAGACCATTCTTCCACTACTGATTAAGCCTGGGAGTGGCAGGGGTAACGAATATTTATTTAGCTTTCTGGGCAGATTTTGTTACCTTGCCAGCTCGAGCAGCCTTCTTGTCAGCTGCCTTGATGACACCAACTGCTGTGGTTTGCCTCATATCACAAATAGCAAAATAACTCAGAGGAGGATAATCAGAGAAGCTCTCCACACATACAGGCTTGCCTGGAAACATGTCAACAATGGCAGCATCACCAGATTTCAGGAACTTAGGACTGTTTTCCAGTTTCTTACCAGAACAATTTCGTTCGGCAAACTTGCAAGCAATGTAAGCAGTGTGGCAATCTAGAATAGGGGCACAGCCAGTTCTGATTTGGCCTACATGGTTCAGGATAATGACCTGGACATGAAGCCAGCTGACTTCATGGTGAGCTCATTCTTACTATTACCAACCATGGCAGACATCTGTGACAGATATGTTCTTGACAATGAAACCAATGTGATCTCCAGGCATAGCCTCACTCAAAGCTTCATGGTACTTTTCAACACACTTTACTTTAGTTGTAACACTGACTCGGGGCAAAAGGGGACCACCATGTCTCGTGCTGATGCCAGTCTCCACAAAGAGAAAACAGTACTAACACTACCAGTTTTGGAGGAGTAGGCACAGTTGGATGACATGGGGGTAGGATGCAGTCCAAGGCTTCAGGCAGTGCAGTCCCATTGGCATTGCCCTCCTTCTGAATGACTTTCCATCTCTTGAACCAAGTCGGATTAGAGCTTAGCTCCAGTATGTTGTCAATATTCCAGTCTGCAAATGGCCCCAAAGCTACTGTGTCAGGGTCGTAGCTAGTTTTCTTCATATGGGTACTGGTTTCCGTTACAATTTCCTCACATCTCTTCTGGCTGGTGGTGGTGGTGGGGGGAGTTGGGGGAATCTACTTCATTGACACCAAAAACCAGTTATTTCACACCCAGTATAGAGGTCAGAAGGGCACGCTCACAGGTCTGCACAGTCTTTGAGATAACAGCTTCAAATTCACCAACACCTGCAGTAACAACCAGGACAGCAGCGTCTGCCTGACGTGTGCCTGTAATTAAAGTCTACATTTGTAGACAAGGTGGCCAGAAGTGGTGGACTTGCTAGAATATAGGTGCCCAAGGACTACAATGTTAACGTGAGGCTTTCCCTTGCCCAATTTTATGGAGGTTTAATGAAAATAAAATTTTCACAACTTATTTTTTGATGGCAAACCCACTGTCATTCTGGGCTGATCTTTGCAGCAGTCAGAAATGGACATAATGTCTTCCCTAGCCTGTACTTGTGTAGCTAATTTTTTGAAGTGAAATTTAGGGCTCAATACTGATGTCTACAAAATTTTGTTAAATGAAGCTAAGCCTTTTGTTTCAGTTTGCTGTCACCTTTTCAGATGGAATACTGCAATCCAGCGTATCAACCAACCTTTCTAGCTTTGTACTGTCAAAAATTCCAAGTGAATAGCTAACTATGATTATACTTGTAAAATTCTCCTATCAAATCACAAGGAAATCTGAGAATGTTATATTAAGTACTTATGTGCAGAGCAATGTGTAAAGCTCTGAGAAATATAAGTTTAGATTTATAATATTTTGGCATGAGGGGAGAACCTAAATCTTTCTAAAGTCACTCTAACTCCCTCAGTTTACAGAAGAAAAAACTACACCCTAGAAATATTGAGTTAATTCTTGTCTCTCTTCTTCTCTGCCTGACACACGTTCTTTTTTTTTAGCTCAGTTCTACTTCTATAGGCCCTATGCCCATTCTGCTTACTCTTTCCTTCCACTATGAACTTTATTGTTAACAAACTCTCTGTCACCCTAGATTTCTACTATCTTCTGGCTCTCAAAGAAACATTACTTTCAAAACCTGAAGACATTTCATTTCTTACTGCCTTCTCCAAAGTTGACTCTCCTTGCCTTATTTGCCCCCAAATAGACTGGGCTAAGGGGGATCCAGTCAGTATATCCTTTGTTTTTCACTGCCATTTCCAGTCTTTCTTTTAAGCCACCCAACTCTGAACACCTTTTCTTTCTTCTGTTTTTCTTTTGGGAATCTATCATTAAATTCTCGCTTTTACCTCACAAAACAAACAAACAAAACAAACAAAAAAACCTTTGTTTTTTTGCTTTACATTTATTTTGCTTATTTGTTGGAGGGTTTTTTTTTTGTTTTAAAAGGGAAGAAGAATTAAAAATAAATGTTTGCTATTATGTGTACATATATGCTGTTAAGTATAAATACTCTGTGTGTGTAAAATCTCAGACTACTAGCTGTGTAAATATTACAAATAATTTAAAGTTGCCCCCAAAATATAAACAATTAAGAAAAACAGATTGCTAAAATGATTGTTACTGAGTATGCGTCTCATTTTGCATCGAGTCCATCACATCTCCATGATAAGGTGGGTAGCAAGCACACTTCATCATTGGTGCTCTGGAATTATGGTTGGTTAGTTACTGAAATGATAAGAATCCTTACATCTTCCAAAGATCATCTGTTATCTAGATCTATTACAAATAAAGTAAAAGAGTTTTATGGAATGATTTTTAAGTAGTATATTATTGAATACTGGAAAAAGTTATTGCCTGAGACTGTAGACTCTCAACTCCAGAAGCCTTTTAGTTTTACTTATAAGGTAAGGAACATGAACTAAAAAAACTTGTAATTTTCTTCTAAACCAAAATATTGTGACATTGACAATATCAATAAGAAAACCAAATATCAACTTACCAACACAATCACAGCACTCATCCCAAAGAGTGCCCAGACAAAGCATACACTCCTTACAACATGAACAATTTCCTTCACCAGGTCGACATTGACAAAGCTCCTGGTAATAGAACATGAAGTTAAGACTTTTTAAATATAATGCTTACTACATACATATGCATTAACACACAAATAACTATATCTTGAAGCAGTTATCCTTTAAATGAATTAATCTTTTTTTATTTTTTTAAAAAGAGAAAACCATTATTTGATTTTATTTCTTTAGATATATAGACATAGAAGTATTTCCAGTTCCATGTAATGACTATATATTAGTAAAAAATTTATCTTTCCTCAACATCAATTCACTTGGACAACTAAGATGTTTGTATCTGAACTGATGAATTTTAAGAAGATATTTTTTCCTTGTTGAATTTATGCTAGAGAAATAGGATTTAATTTTGTAGTTAATTATTGTACCCATTCCAAAATAATAATAATAATAGTACAAAACCAAAAAAATCCCTCTCTACTTTAAAAAACCAGTAGTTTGTCTTGAGTTCTACTTTATACCCATCAGATTGGTAAAGTTTACAAAAGAGAAAAATGGCATATATTGGAGGAACTGCATGAAAACAGGCATGTTAATACAGTTTTGGTGGAGCTGTGCTATTCATTCTAGAAAACATTTTGGAACTATGCCAATAAATTACTAACTAGTCATTTATTAAGTACTATATGCATAATATGTGCCAAACATTGAGAATATAGAGAAAGACAAAACACATTCCCTATTCCTAAAGGGCTCAAAGGCCAATGGGTGAGACAATATGTAAATAACTACATACAGTCAAGATACATACAGGATAAATTAGAGATAATCAAAGCTAGAAGGCACTAGTACAAAGTTATAGGGAAAGGTTTTTTGTAAAAGATAAGGTTTTTAAGTCGAACTTGAAGGGAGGTCAAGAGGTAGAGGTGAGACATAATTCCCAATAAAGGGGACAGCCAGTGAATATGCATAGTCATAAATTATCAAATAGATACTTTAATTGTGGAGGTGAAAAGAAGCTAAAAAGAATTTACTGAATGGGAACAGCAGGAGAGGTGGGCAAGGTGGTGATATAGATAGACCTAAGCTTTAAGAAGATCAATCTTACAACTGGGTCCAGGATGGCCTGAAATGGGGATAAACTTGATGCAAGGAGAGCAATCAGAAGGCTAGTGTAATAGTTTAGGTGTGAAGTGATGAGGGCTATCTTCAGCAGGGTGGTGGCAGTATTGGAGGAGGAACTTTAGAACTTAGAAATGACAGGCTTTGGCAACAGATTAGATATGGGGGATAAGAGTGAGAATTTCAAGACTATACCTAGGTTTTGAACCTGGGTAACTAGGAAGATGGTAGTGCCCTTGACATTAACAAAGAAGTTCAGAAGAGGGGAGAGTATGAAGGGAAACACAATGAGTTAAATTTTGGACATGTTGAATTTAAGACGTCTATCAGACACTGAATAAATAGGAAGCTAGAGATGTGAGGCTGGAGGTTGAAAGAGATTGTTATTCAGTCGTGTTCAACAATTTTGTGACCCTGTGGACCATACTGTCCATGGGGCTTTCTTGGCCAAGATACTACAGTGGTTTGCTTTTCCTTACTCCAGTAAAGTGATTTGCCTAATGTCAAACAACCAGTAAGTATCTGAGGCTGGATTTAAACTTTTGTCTTCCTGACTTAATGTCCAGAGCTTTATTTACCGAGTTGCCTAGCTGTTTCAAGAGAAAAATTAGGGATGGACATTTAATTTAAAAAAAAATATATTTTTTTCTTTATCAATAAAAATATATTTTTAAAAAATTTCCCCACGTTTACATGATTCATGTTGTCTCCCTCCTCCCTCCTGGAATTGACAAGCAATTCCACTGGATTATACATGTATAACCACTCAAAACCTATTTTCATATTACTCATTTTTATAATAAGCTTTTAAAACCAAAACCGCAAATCATATACCCATTTCTTCTGCATTTCTACTCCCACAGTTCTTTCTCTGGATGGGGATAACATTCTTTCTCTTAAGTGTCTCAGAACTGTCCTGGTTCACTGCCTTGCTATTAGTAGCAAAGTCTATTATATTTGATTGTCCCACGGCATTTCAATTTCTGTGTACAATGTTCTCTTGGTTGTTTATTTCACTCCCCATCAGTTCATGGAGGTCTTTCCAGTTCTTAAAGAAATCAAGCAATTCACCATTCCTTAGAGCACAATAATATTCCATCACCACCATAATACCACAATTAGTTCAGCCATTCACCAATTGAAGGACATCCCCTAACGTTTCAATTTTTTGCCACCACAAAAAGTGCAGCTATAATATTTTTGTGCAAACAGGTTCAAGAGATGGACATATAAATTGGAGAACCATCTATAAAGATGATCATTAAGTCTATGGGAGCTAATAAGATCATCAAAAAAAAGTAAAGAGAAAAGGGCCCAGGACTGAGGACATCCATGGTTGGGCTTGAACTAGATAAAAATTCTGCAAAGAAGACTGAGGAGTAGTCAGAAAGGTAGGAAAACCAAGAAAGAGTAGTATCACAAAAACCTAGAGGAGTGAGAAACAAAAAGAGAGCATTTGACAGAATCAAAGATACAGAGAAATCATAAAGGATGAGGACTGAGAAAAGTCACACAGATTTGGCAATTCAGAGACCATTAGTAACTCTAGAGAGAAGAGTCTTAGGTGTATGTAGGAAATTTTAAATAGAGTAAAGGGAAAGGCCATGGCCATTCCAAGAAAATGAAGAGGAAAGGAAAGGGTTAAAGATGAAAGCAAGTTTGGCTACAGAACAGATATCCCAAAGGGCACAATGGAAGGGTTGGGTAGCACACTCACTTTTAACACAGTATCACTATTACATTTTTTCCCCAAAGAGATCAAAGACATATATGCACAAAAAGATTGATCACTATTCTTCCTATAATGACAGAGCTGGAAACTAAGGGGGTACTGTAAAGGGTGAAATTTTGGCTGAGGCTGAATGTATAATTAATTTAGGTTGCCAAGGGTTTTATTTATAAAAATCCTAATGAAAAACAGTGCCCCTCAGGTGGAGAACAGTTAAACATATGATCTAATATGGTCTAAGTGTAATGGAGTACTATGTGTTTAAGATGTGACAAAAGAAACAGTTTTAGTGAATCGTGGGAAGATGTATATGGACTGCTGCAATATGAACTGAGCAGAACCAAAATAATAATTTATGTAATACTTCTTATATTTAATTTTTTCAATGAAAAACAACATATCTTCTCTCTTTCTCTCACCTCTCCCCAACATAAAAAATCATAATAAATATGCAGAGTCAAGAAAAATAAGTTCTCATGTTGATTATGTAGCTCTCTTCACAGATTCTCTGGAATCATCATTGATCATTTTGTTATCATTTTTCTTGCCTTTTAAAATTGTTCATTTTTCAATGTTACCATACTATAAGTTGTTATCTCGGTTTTACTCATTTCACTTTGCATCAGCTCATCTAGGTATATACAGGTTTTTCCTGAAACTGTTCCCTTCATTATTTGTGGCATAAGAGTATTTGATTTCTTTCATATACACAATACAATATGTATTTGCCAAATGAGGAACACCTACTTAGTTTCCAAATTATTTGTTTTCACAAAAAGAAATGTTATAAATATATTTATACATATAAAAATCTTTTCCTTTTTTATCTCTTTGGTGCATAAGTCTAGTAGTGGTATCAGTGGGTCAAAGATATGCACAATTTAGCAACTTTTAGTGCATAAATGTTTCTAAATTGCTTTATAGAATCCATAGTTCCTTCAGCTGTGAATCAGCACAGCTATATTGTAAAGACAAACAACTGTGTTCAATGCTTCAACAAACCACAATTCCAAAGTAATCATTATGAAGCATGCTACCTGCTTAACAATAAAGTGATAGACTCAAGATGTATTAATGAGACATATTTTTGTACATGGGCAATATAAAATTTCATTTTGCTGGATTATTAATATTTGTTACAAAGATTTTTTTTCTGGAAGGAGAAATAATCAAGAAAAGTACTCATTTATTTTTTAAATTAAGGAAAAAATTAAAAGAGGAAAAGTAATATTTTGATCTAAAATTCTTCTGAGCTTTCATTATTTTAAAAGGGATATATGTTTAATATTTTATATAAAGGGATACGCTATACACAGTTAAAAAGCAAAACATAAATCTTTTACATTTTGATAGAAGTAATTCTCTTATGACCAAATGTTTTAAATTAATCCCTCACCATTCCTTAAATATCCTGCGTTACACAACTTTTAAGTATTCATAGATATGCCACTGCCAAAATATTTCATCAATCCCATTTTAGTAAGTAGGCCACAGCATATTAGCATATTTAGCCCTATTGTTTTATTCTATGAAAACTCCAGTATTTAAAAGGATACTTTAAAATTTCCTATTCTAAGTGTTACAAGAGAGATTACTTTCTGCTATTAAGGAAAAAAAAACTTTCACTTTTAAACTTAGAAACATAACTATGTACACTTTCTAATTTTTATGTTTATATTTTAGTTGAGAGATAGTTCAACTATATAGTAGCTAGAAAGCAAGTTTTGGAACCAAGAAGACCTGGTTTCAAGACTCACTTCTGATTTTGTGTAATGCCATTTAACTTCTCAGTATTCTACAAAAGTCTAAGACTCTGCATTGATAAACGGAGCTTATACATATAAAGAGAACCCTGTATCAATAAAATATACCATGTTATCTACAGTCCACTGGGGAGGGGTGTCAAATAATTGCAGAAATTTTCTTTAATAAGATTCTGATTCAAATAGATAAATGGTCAAATCATTAAACAAGGAATTCTCTCTTCTTTTTGAGACTAGGACTCTTTATCTCTTTGATCTGATTGCCATGTCATTTGTTTGTGCTATGAGATTACACTAACTTTGTTTCAGTATTTCTTGTTGTCTCATTAAGTTATTATTGGTTCCTATTTGGCCCATTCTAGTTTTCAGGCAGTTTTTTTCTTGGGCAGTTTTGTATCTCTTGTGCCAAGGAATTAATTCCCTTTACATTTATTTCTTCCACAGCTCAAGCATTCCCAATACTTTTATGAAAAATATTTTTAAACTTTTTTTTCCAAACCCTTACTTCATATCTTCTAGGAATCCTAATTAAGTTTGTACCCAAGCTTTGTTTTTATTTGAGGCATTGCTTGTAGATATTTTGGAGTTATTCTCTTCTTTTGTATTTGTATAGTGAGAGTTTCTGTCACCAGAATAGCTCATTATGATGTAGTTGCTTTTTTTTTTTACTTTTTCTATACATATTGTGTTCCACGATCTCAGGGACAAGTTAGGCTGCATTCCACAGATTTTGATAGGATGTCTCGTCATTGTCATTTTCTTCAATGAAATTATTGTTTCTATGATTTATTTTTTAACTGATTTTGGAGAATATTATTTAATTTCCAATTAATTTTTGATTTGCCTCTCCATGTACCCTTCCTACTTATTTTTATTGCATTATGACCTGAAAAGATTGCATTTATTATTTCTGCTCTTTTGCACTTGTCTGACATGTTTTTATGCCCTAGTACATGGTTAGTCTTTGTGAATGTACCATGTGCTGCTGAAAACAAGGTGTAATCTTGTTTGTCCCTATTTATTTTCTCCACATATTATTAACTCTTAATTTTTCTAAGATTTAATTCACTTCTCTTACCTCTTATTTATTTTTTTGGCTTCATTTATCTAGATCTGATAGAGGAGTTTTCAGGTCTCCTACTGGTATAGTTTTTCTATCTATTTCATCCTTGAGCTCCATTAGTTCCTCCTTTAGAAATTTGGATGCTATACCATTTGGTGCATACATGTTGAGTACTGCTATTTCCTTATTGTCTATACTGCCTTTTATTAGGATGTAATTACCTTCCCTATCTCTTTTAATCAAATATATTTTTACTTTGGCTTTGTCAGATATCATGATTAAAACTCTTGCCTTCTTTTTCTCAGTTGGTGCCCAACAGATTTTGCTCCAACCTTTTATCTTTACCCCATCTGTGTCTACCTGCCACATGTGTTTCTTGTAGACAACATATGGTAGGGTTTTGGTTTCTAATGCACTCTGCTATTTACTTGCATTTTATGAGAGAGTTCATCTTGTTCATATTCAGAGTTATGATTACCACCTGCATATTCCCCATCATTTTGATTTCCTCTCCTAGTCCTGCCCTTTCTTCTTCCAGTATTTCCTTATACCCCAGTGTTTTGCATTTAATCAATTCCCCTAATCCCTACCCTTATTTTACTTCCCTTTCTCCCCTCTCCCTTCTTATTCCCCTCTTATTTTTCTTTAGGGTCCTTTTAAACTACCCCCCCCACTCTCCTTCCCTTGTATTGCTTCCCTCCCCACTAGTCAATTTGTTACCCTTCTACTTCTCTATAGGGCACAAATCAATTCTCTGCCCCAATGGATCTGATTGTTCTTCCCTCTTTGAGTCAATTTCAATGTGTATGAGAATTAAGTATTACCTGTCTCTAACCTCTTTCACCCTTCCATTTTATTGGTCTTTTCCTCTAAGCCTCATCATGCACTTCTTTATGAAATATAAATTTACCCCATCTTGTCTCTTTTCCCATTTTTCTTAGTATCATGCTCTTTTTTTTTTACCTCTAGTTTTATATACATATACTTCCTCCCCCCGCTCCCTCCGTAAGAATATAGTCAGTTTTTCTGAGTAGTTGATTCCTGGTTGTAGACCCAGTTCCCTTGCTTTCTGGAATATCATATTCCATGCCTTCTGGTCCATCAGTGTAGATGCAGTCAGATCCCGTGTTATCCTAACTGTAGTTCAATAGTATCTGAATGACTTCTTAGCAGCTTGTAATATTTTTTCCTTGGTCTGGTAATTCTTTAATTTGGCTAGAACATTCCTGGGCATTGTCAATTGGGAATTACATGCAGAAGGTGATCTGTGGATTCTTTCAATCTCCACTTTTCCCTCTTGTTTGAGAATGTCAGGGCACTTTTCTTGGATAATTTCCTGTAGTATGATGTCCAGGATTTTTCTTTAGTCATGATTTTCAGGTAGTCCAATAATTCTTAAATTATCTCTCCTGGATCTATTTTTCCAGGTCTGTAGTTTTGTCAATGAAGTGTTTCATATTCTCCTCAATTTTTTCATTCTTTTGATTTTGTTTTATAGACTCTTTCTGCCTTATGAAGTCATTTGCTTCTAGTTGTTAGATTCAAATTTTTGAAGACTAAATTTCATCCCTGGCTTTTTGATCATCCTTCTCCTGGTCTGATTTTCTTTGGAGGTCATCCTTCACCTTCTTTGCCTTGTTTTCAAGCTGGTTGATTCTGGCTTTCAAGACACCATTTTCTTGTTATAGTTCATGTGCCTCTGTTTCCAGATGATTATTTTGCTTTTTAAGTTCGTTCCCCAATTGTCTTCGGCCTCTCTTAATTGTTTTTTTTTAATTGTGTTTTGAGTTTTTCAAAGCCTGTGTCCAATTTGCTGGAGTTTCTGTGTTTTTGCTTGGTGTTCCTTGGTCCTCCTCTGTTCCATTTGCTCTTTGTTCATTACCTGTATAGAAGCTGTCGATTGTAATTTCTGTTTTCTTTTTCTGTTGTTTACTCAAGAATTCAGGCTCTTTTGGGCATACTTTGTAAGTTGAGTCCAGCAGGAGGGTTCCTCAGCTCTGTCCTATTGTCAGATTTTGTTTTCTGTCCCCTTGAAGCACTTTGTTTTTGATTAGTGTGGAAGGGTTTTCAGAGAAGTCTGGACTTTTGCTGTGACTAAGTGGCCATTTTGACTCCATTTCAGGGGCAAGTTAGGGACCTGTTAGCTTTTAATGTTTCAAAAGTAGCCTGTGGCAAGGCAAAGTATGTTTGTTACCCCTCCTTGACAGAACACTGCAAATTCTCAACCTGGATTTGGGCCTGTATGAGAGTCGATGTCTGCTGAACTATATCCCTATCAGCCAACTGGAAAGATCTGTTAGTTCAGAGTAGCAGAATCTCTTTGGACTAGAATTCCTGTCTTGGTTATGCTTTTGCTGCCTGGGCTACATGTTTTAAATGAGATATTATTTGCTTGGAGTCCAAGCTATACCACTACTGTTGCTGCTAGCTTCTTAGCTTCCTTTTTCAACCACTCTACCCCATATTGCCATCCTTATATACAGCCTCTCTTCTCACTCTGTCTTGGATCTGTGACAACCAGGGAGTGGGTAACAAAGGTGCTAGTTAGCCCCTCTCTCACTCATGGTGCCTCAGTTTGAGTCTGAGATATCCTCTTGCACTAGTGCATAGCCTCTCACTGGGCTCTAGCGTGCTCTGCACAGAATGCTCTCAGTTCTCAGTGTCTGTAGACCTCTTTGTCTTTAGTGATCCAGGCTGGACAAATGCCTCACTGTGACTTTTTCTGGGTCTTCCCATCAGGATTGGGTCTGGTGCATTTTCTAGATCTGTTTTTTTTTTGGGGGGGGGGTACCCATTACGATGTTTCCTATCACTTTGCCATTCTGATAGGCTGGAAGTACACAGGCCACTGACTGCATGGTTTCAATGTGTTTAGTACAAGGTGCTCGTTATACACTGGAGTTGGATTTAATTCAGGCACCTTATTGGCTTTGGTCCCTGCAATGAAGCTTAGAAGATTCACCAGCTTCAGCTTCCCCAGCAGCAGGGGATATACATGTGCAACACCACAACCAGTCTAGGTAATTCATAAAGGAAAAAAATCCTAGGGACAATAGCCCAAGAAAAGAATACTATAAAAATGAATAATTGGAAAAAGCACATTTCTGAGGTTCTATTACTCCTATAAGAATGGCAAAAAATAAAAATGGAGTTGTTGGAGAGGTTTCAAGAATATGGGGTTTGTATGTGATAGACTTTGCTAACAGCAATACAATGATCCAGGACAATTCTAAGGGACTTATGAAAAAGGATGCTATCCACCCCTAGAGAAAAAACTGTGGGAGTAGAAATGTAGATGAAAACATATAACTTATCATTTTGTTTATTTGGGTATATAATTTGGGGTTTTGGTTTTATAAGATTATTTACTTACAAAATGAATAATATGGAAATTTGTTTTGAGTGATTAAAAAAAATATATAGGTTTTGTGAATTGGCCCAATAATTCTGTAAACAACTTGTACCTATGCTCCCAAAGTCATGAAATTGTGAATACTCTTTTTAAAAAAAACAACAACTCAGCAATATCACTCTTAGGCCTATATCCCAAAGAAATGAAAATAAAAGGAAAATAAGATGCCTCATGGACATGCAGTTTGAAATGTGTAGTAGGAATTTAGACAATGTCACCATCTCTTGCTTTTAAACAAGTCTCTTTCCTTCCTAGGCCTGTTGTGGAAGAAAGCTGTGTTCCACAAAGCCCCTGTTTCACAATGGAGTTTTCAGAGGAGTTCAATTCAATGAAATGTTACAAAAGGAAAAACAGGGGGGAAAAAACCCTTATTCTCAGGCCTACTCCTTTTCATTTCTCACTTAGAACCTGAAGGAAAAGACAAAGACTGAAATAGGAGTTGAATGTAGGTATCTTTTAAAAATTAAGATTACATTTCTATTTCAAAGGAAATCCAGGCACACAATCCTGGGCATTTCCTTTCAGTAATTTGGGGGTGGAAGTATAGGTGTAGGATAGTGCTAAAGGAGTAGAGGCAATTTTGGGAACATTATCCTCAAACTTAGTAAAATGGGCAAGTTTGTATTGGTGGAATGAACTGAGGAGAACCTGGAGAAGAGAAAACCTGGTGAGGGTGTAGGAGTTGTTGGGGTGGGGAGCTTTGTGTGGCATGGAAGATAGAAGAAACAGACAGGTGCCAAGTATGTACATGGAAGAGGGTTTAGATTTATTTTCCTTGGCTCCAAGAGGTAGAAATTAGGTGCACTGGGTATAAATTGCAAAGAAGTAAATTTAGACTAGACATCAAGAAAAACTTTCTAATGATAATAGTTATTTTAAAGTGGAATAGGCAGCTGAAAAGTGGATTTTCCCTTGTTGGAAGCTCTCAAATAAAGGCTGGATGGCCACTTGGTCAATGATGCTAAAGAGTGGATTCATGCTCAGGGAAAGAGTAAATTAGGTAGCTTCTTTCAGGTCCTGTTCTATAATTCTGACCCCTGTGGTGGTAGCAAGGAAGAGTGGCTACATGGGCTTAATAGTCCCCTTCACAATTGTATAGTGGAAATATCATGGTATTCACAGAGTAGAAGCCTTGGGTTCAAATCCCATTACAGCTATTTACTATGTACCCTTGGTAGACACTTAACTTTTCTGGATTTCTATAACATGGGATGGATTAAAGCAGCTAGATAGAGTAAAAGATTGAGTGCTGGACCTGGAATCAGGAAGACATAAGTTCAAATTCAGCTTCAAATACCCTAGTCAAATCACTTAACCTCAGTTTCTTCATATGTATAAAGGGGACGATAATGGCAACTACCTCTCAGGTTTGTTTTGAGGATCAAATTAAATAAAGTGTTTAAAGTTGGTATTATTAGCTATTATATGATCTGTACAGTCAGTTTCAGGTATAAATCTATGAAACAAACAATGAAGTTAAGGACTTGAATAGAATATTAGTAAGGCTAGCTAGAATAATCTGGTGATTACTGAAAGGGAAAAAGAAGGAATATGTGTATTTCTTAACATTATAAAGCCCCTTTACAAAAACTGACCATATTTTAGAATATAAAAACCTCATATAGAAATGTAGCTATATTAAACTCATTCTTTACTAACCACAAATTAATAAAAATATTTAAAAGGATTAAATTGGAGACTAAATAATATAACCCTAAAGAAGTAGTCAGAAAACAAATTATAGAAATAATAGATAATTTCATCAAAGAAAATGATGGAACACACCATAAACTCTAATGGAGCCAAAGCAATCATCTGGGAAAAACTTCTATCTCTGAATTGTTAACATCAATAAAAGTTACAGAGCTAATCAATGAATTGGATATACAGCTAAATCTTATGGCTACTCTAGTTAGCCCTGTCATCTCAAGGGCAAGGTGAGGAACAGCACAGAGAGGAGAAAAGGGCGAGGAAGTAATTTATAAAGAGAGCTACAGAAAGCAGAGAAAGGGAATCACAATTGGAAGCAAAATGGAGGGAAGACTATAATGCTAGAGCAGAGGTTTTAAACCTCTTTTGTGTCATGGATTCTTATAGTAGTCTAGTAAAGCTTGTGGACATCTCAGAATAATGATTATAAATACATAAAATAATTATGAGGTTAATCAATTATTATATATATATACACACACATATATATGGAAATAATTATTAAAAGACTAAAAAAACCTCCACCATAATAAAAAACAAGGTTATTGATCCTAGGCTTTAAAGAACTATTTTTCCAGAATCTAGAGAATATTATTAAAAGGATGATTTGGGAATATCATGGCTTCATCAAGAACAAGTTATGCCAGGCCAATCTTATTTCTTTTTTGATAGTTACTAAACAAGTTGATCAGGAGAATAAGGTAGACATAGCCTTTGACAAACTCTCTTATACTGCTAGATGGGTTTTAAACTGGTTGTATGGTTGGATCCAAAGAATAGTTACTAATAATATCCATATCTAAAGAAAAAAATTCTCTATCAAATTTGAAGTTCCAATGAAGTATCCCAGGCTGTGCTATTTAAGATGTTTTGATTAATTATTTACAAATTATCTTTTGATAATTACTTAGAAAGAGTTAGACACAAGTTTAGCAATATCTGCAGGCAATGTAGAGCAAGGAGGCATCTAAAACAAGATATGCAGTCAGGATTAAAAAAAATCTTGATTGGCTAAGAACACTGTTGGACCATGGAAGATTATTCCTAGAAGGTTAAATAAAGAACCATCATTTACAAGACAGAGTAAGCATGGCTAGACAGGAGTTTGAAAAATGTCCAGAGGTTTCAGTGGAATATTACATACTAGAGGTTCTGGTCAAGATGGTGGCTTAGAGGCAACAAAAATTCGGACCTCCATAAACCCTTCCACATCGATCAAAAACACAGAGCTTCCAGGGGACTGAAAACCAAATCAAACAACAGAACAGAGCTAGGGGACGCTCCTCCTGGACCCAACTTAAAAGGTATACCTTCCAAAAAGCCTAAACTCTAGAACACACAGGTTTAAGGGGAAGGAATAAGGAAGGTCCTAGGACCCCTCCCCCACCTACAACTCTGAGTCTCCAGAGTTGGCTGGAATCTGTGGGCCTGCAAGGGCACTAATACAGAAGGAGAACCTTACCAGCAAAGCTGTGCCAGACTCAGGGCATAGAACACAGACAGCATGGAGGCAGCTAGAGAAGCACAAGCAGGTAGCCCAGTCTCAGCTGAAATGCTTCATTCCCCCCCCCCCCTTTCTGGAGGCTTTGGCCTCAGGGCACAACCAACTTTGCAGATCAACTCCTATGCCTTAGCTGAATCTCATCAATAAGGGCAGATAAGAAGCCTTCAGAGGGCAGAGAAGCCCAAGCTCCAACACTCCTTCCCCACAGACTCATATGAGAGCCTTGCTGACTGAGCTCCAAGGGGCAAAAGCAGCAATAAACTACAAGCAACAATCTTGGTCACAGGGTGAGAAGCCCAGCTCCTTCTCAGCTTCTTCTGTCAGCTGGGGAAGATCAGACTACCTGACCAAATAGCAGAACAGCCCAAACTCATAGATTCAGCACAAAATGAGAGGAGCAAGGCTACAGGCAACTACAGAGGGAAAAAAGGGGGGAAATATGAGTAAACAATAGAAAAAGAAAACAGAAATTACAATTAACAACTTCTATCCAGGCAATGAACAAAGAGCAAATGAAACAGAGGAGGATCAAGGACACAGAAACTCCAGCGAATTGGACACAGGCTTTAGAATAACTCAAAATACAATTCAAAAAACAATTAAGAGAAGCTGAAGACAACTGGGAAAAGAACTTAAAAAGCAAAATAAATCATCTGGAAACAGAAAATAGTGTCTTGTAAGCCAAAATTAATCAGCTTGAAAATGAGGCAAAGGAGATGAAAGATGAGGCAAAGAAGATGAAAGATGACTTCCAAAGAAAATCAGACCAGAAGAAGAAGGTTGACCAAAAAGCCAGGGATGAAATTCAGTCTTTAAAAACTAGAATACAACAACTAAAAGCAAGCAACTTCAAAAGGCAGCAAGACACTATAAAGCAAAATCAAAAGAATGAAAAAATTGAGGAAAATATGAAACACCTCAATAACAAAACAGAAGATTTAGAAAACAGGTCCAGGAGAGACAACTTAAGAATCATTTGTCTACAGGAAGACCACGACAAAAGAAAAATCCTGAACATCATTCTACAGGAAACTATCCAAGAAAACTGCCCCAATATTCTCAAACAAGAGGGAAAAGTGGAGATTAAAAGAATCCACAGATCACCTCCTGTACTTAATCCCCAACTGACAATACCAAGGAATGTTATAGCCAAATTAAAGAACTAGCAGACCAAGGAAAAAATATTATAAGCTGCTAAGAAGGAGTCATTCAGATACCATGGAACTACAGTTAGGATAACACAGGATCTGGCTGCATCTACACTGAAGGAATGAAAGGCATGGAATATGATATTCCAGAAAGGAAGGGAAGTAGGTCTACAACCAAGAATCAACTACCCAGCAAAACTGACTATACTCTTGTAGGGAAGAGTGTGGTCATTTAATAAGATAGAGGACCGGATTTGAATAGAAAATTTGATGCCCAAACATAAAACCCAAGAGAATCACCAAAAGGTAATTAAGAAAGGGGGGGAAAAAGCAAAAAAACAAAAAAAGACTTTTTTTTAAGGGATCCAATAAGTTAAAATGATTGATATTCCTTCAACGTAAGATGATATTTGTAACTCTTAAAAATTGTTATTATCACCTAGGTAGTTAGAAGAACTATACTTAGAGGGAACAGTGACAAACTGTATAGGATGAAATGCCAAGACATAAATATGTATACAGATATATTAATGCATATGTATATATATGTGTGTGTGTGAAAAAAAAGAGGTTACAACAAAGATAAATGGGAAAAGAAACAAAATGGGGGTAAATTTACGTCATAAACAAGCACATGGCAGGAGTGGGGGAGAACACCAATATCCTGGAAGGCACTTAATTCTTTCATGAATTGAAACTGACTCAAAGAGGGAAGAACAATCAAATTCATTGGGGCAGAGAATCGATTTGTGCCCAATAGAGAAGTAGAAGACTTTGGGGGAGGGAAGCAATACAAGGGGGAGTGTAGTTTAAAAGACCTTTAAAGAAAATAAGAAGGGAATAATAAGGGGGGGGGAAAGGGAAGTAAAATAAGGGTAAGAATAAGGGGGACTGATTAAAAACAAAACAATGGTGTAGAAGGAAATAGTGGAAGAAGAAAGGGCCAGGCAAGGATTAGAAATCAAAATGTTGGGAAATACACAGCTGGTAATCATATCTCTGAATGTGAATGGAATGAACTCACCCATAAAATAGCAGAGTGCATTAGAAACCAAAACCCTACCATATATTGTCTACAAGAAACACATATGAGGAAGGTAGACACACACAGGATAAAGATAAACAGATGGAGCAGAATCTATTGGGCATCAACTGAGAGAAAGAAGGCAGGAGTCAAAATCATGATATCTGACAAACCCAAAGTAAAAATAGATCTAGTCAAAATAGATAGGGAAGGTAATTACATCCTGATAAAAGGCAGTATAGACAATGAGGAAATATCAATACTCAACATGTATGCACCAAATGGCATAGCATCCATATTTCTAAAGGAGAAACTAGTAGAGCTCAAGGATGAAATAAATAGAAAAAATATACTACTGGGAGCCCAGAACCTTCCTCTATCAGAACTAGATAAATCAAACCAAAAAATAAATGAGAAAGAAGAGAAGTGAATGAAATCTTGGAAAAATTAGAGTTAGTAGATATGTGGAGAAAAATCAATAGGGACAAAAAGGAATACATCTTGTTTTCAGCAGCACATGGTACATTCACAAAGAATGACCATTTCTAGGGCATAAAAACATCGCAAACAAGTGCAAAAGAGCAGAAATAATAAATGCAACCTCTTCATATCACAATGCAATGAAAATAATAATTAGTAAAGGTACATGAAGAGGCAAATAAAAAATTAATTGGAAATTCAACAATACAATTTTCCAAAATTGGTTAAAGAACAAATCATAGAAACAATAATTTAATTGAAGAAAAGGATAATGATGAGACATCTTTTCAAAATCTATGGGATGCAGCCAAAGCAGTACTTAGGGGTAAATTTATATCCTAGAGTTCATATATTAACAAATTAGAGAGGGCAGAGGTCAATGAATTGGACATGCTTAAAATTAAATTAAAAACACTAGAAAGTAAACCAATTAAAAATCCTCAAATGAAAACTAAATTAGAGATCCTAAAAATCAAAGGAGAAATTAATAAAATCAAATGTCAAAGAATCATTGATTTAATAAATAAGTCTAGAAGCTGGCACTTAAAAAAACAAATAAAATAAAGTATTGGTCAATCTAATTAAAGAAAGGAAGGAAGAAAACCAAATTAACAGTATCAAAGATGAAAAGGGAGACCTCACCTCTAATGAAGAGGAAATTAAGGCAATCATTAAAAACTATAATGCCCAATTATATGGCAATAAATATGGCAATCTAGGTGATATGAATGAATATTTTCAAAAATATAAATTGCCTAGATTAAGAGAAAAAATAAAATATTTAAATAACCCCATATCAGAAAAAAAGAAATTGAACAAGCCATCAAAGAACTCCCTAAGAAAAAATCCCCAGGACTAGATCAATTCACAAATGAATTCTATCAAACATTCAAAGAACAACTAATCCCAATATTATACAACCTATCTGACAGAATAAGCAAAGGAGTTCTACCAAATTCCTTTTATGACACAAATATGGTGCTGATTCCAAAGCCAGGCAGGTCAGAAACAGAGGAGTATTACATACTACCACCTCCAGAAATCTAGTAATGGCCTGGCTCTGACCATTTCCACCACACCAGAAGCATGGACTCCATTCATGGCTCATTTCAACTCAAAGAGTTGAGTTTTTTGCCTTATCCAGCTGAGAACCAAGCCTCTACAGTATTGCCACTTCCTACAGACTCTCAGGAATCTCTCCCCCCCCCCCCCCATCCCTTTTCAGTACCACATTTTTGTTGGCTTTCTTCATGACAATGAGGGGGGAGAGGAAATTGGGCAAGAAAGAAAATATGTTCTTATTAAGTGGATAAAAAGTTAAATTTTAAAAAAATACCAGCTCTCAAAGTCATAGAAATAATCCATATTTTAAATGACAATCTGTGTCAGAAATAACATCCTGTCTGTGGAGATGTACTACATAGTCCATTATTTTAAAAATGAAAAATAAAGAATGTAAACTCCTACAAGGCAAAACTCTCCATCATTTGCTTTTATTTGTATTCCCAGTGCTTAGGACAGTTACTAGCACAGAAAAGCACATAATAAATATGCCACTATTTATCTACATTGTGAGAGTCAACAGTGTAAATGACAATCAAGAAAGACAATGCAAATTTCAGATATATAAAAACAGGCATCTTATATACAACTGAGGAGATGTTTCCTTTGTATTCTACCTTGTGTTCTATGTTGGCTGGACTACATTTTGTTAAGTACTATGTTCAGTTCTGGGATATAATTTTAATAAAGGGTGGCAACCAGTATAATTAACTAATTACTTTGTTTTCTTTAACTCTGAGATTTTGATTCTTGGGTGGTCATTCAAATTTAAGAATGAATACAAATTGAACATTGAAAGGATCTGTGTATATTATACTAGTTTAAATTTGTGAGGCTGTATATGATTCCTTTTACCAGAAGAGCTCAAAATTTTTCTTTTTTCCACCTACCTCTCCTCAATAGTCTAAGAACACAAATTTCATGACATCTTAATAACTTTTATTATAAAATTTGATACTTCAAAGTAGTCACAATTCATTTTGCTACCATGTATCTGTGTCCTATTTTAAATTTTAGTCAAAGGGTGTGCAATAGAATAAGAATGAATGCTAACTGGTTTAAGAAACAGCCTATTTAAGAGCTGCCTGAACATGTCTTGATGATCTAACACTAAGGGGGATGTTTGTACACCCTCTTAATGGACGTGCTATGCTTTGACATTTCAGTGGGAGTGGAAATGATGTTATGGTAATTGCTTAACAATTTATAATTTAGTGATTATCTACCAAAGTTAAAGGCTTTGAGAACAAAGGAGAAGGGTGGAACTGATAGCTAATTTATAGTATTTTCAGGATCACACTAGTGAAGACAACGAAGAGTTCATGCTAAAGACTGTTGCTGCCAGGCAACAATGATGATGTTTGTATTTCTCTTTCCTTCCAGTTTGCTACAGTAAGGAATCAAGAACACTGATATTTCCACCCACCCTGCCCCCTGCCAGAAAGCAGAAATTTAGTTACAAAAGATGAAATGCTTCAGAATTAAATTTAATTATTTTCTCATTGGAGTAAATATTTTCTAAATTTTCATTTTCCACACTTTTTTTTTTTATGAAGTGTGTTGTTGGTTTTTGCATGGATCTGAGAAGAGCACCTGGTGAGACATTCCTTAGCCAATGCAGAACCTAGAGCAGGGGCCCCCAAACTGTGGCCCCCTGAGGTCGTTTATCGGGCCCCCGCTGCACTTCCAGAAGGGGCACCTCTTTCATTGGTGGTCAGTGAGAGGAGCACTGTATGTGGTGGCACCGCAAAGCGCTGCTCATGTACAGTACTACTTTCGGTGACATAATCCTTTGCGTGGTGCCTTGTTCTGAGAGTAACTGAACGAGAACGAGAATGAGGCGCCATGCAAAGGATTATGTGGCTGCACAGTCAGCATGGTGAGCGGCGATCTGGGGGAGGGGATTCTGCACTGTGTATACTGCTGTCCAGTATAGTAGTGGCAGTGATGAGCCTGTGCAAGCTTCTGATATCCCAGACAGCAGTATACAGATTTGTTCATTGATTTTTTTATAGTCTGGCCCTCCAACAGTTTGTAGAGACAGTGAACTGGCCCCCTGTGTAAAAAGTTTGGGGACCCCTGGCCTCGAGGCTCAGCAACTTAAAAGTCTTGAGAGGAGTTCAAGGGGCTCTGAGAGGTTCAGTGACTTGCCTCAGGTTATAGAGCCAACATATTGGTTGCAGGACTTGAATTCACTCAATAAAATTCTCATGGCTCCCTATTTCCTCCAAGATAAAAGAGAAAATTTCTGGGTGGCTTTTCAGGCCCATCACCATCTGGTTCCTTCCAATCTTATTACTCTTTAATCCTGTCCACATGATCCACAATCCATTTGTCACTGACATTTGGGCTGTTACTCACATTCCAAAGTCCACCTCCCATCACCTGCCCCTCTGCCCAGCAGCCCTATGGGAGTGCTGCCTCCCCCCCCCTATTTGGGGTAAGTGATGGCTCACATACTGTGTGAGGGCTGCAGTTTGGGTACTTGATCCCTAAAAGGTTCACGGTCACTGACCTAGGTAAATTAAGTTATATGTAGGAAAGACAGTGATCTTCGATGACAATGCATGAGCAACTGGGGCAGGGCGAGGGGGAGAATGGAAAAGACCTTTTAGGAGCTGAAACTAAGAGGCAGAGGTTCTAGGGTTGAGTTCTTAGGCATACTCCTATAATGTTTGAAATTTTAAAAGAATTTATGAAAACCTGGTTCATTAAATTAAACACAACCAGCATTTTTACTTCAGAATCAAAAAGTAGTTATCAAGTTTCTATTTTTGTGAAACCTCATTTTTTTCATTTATAAAATGAAGATAGTAATACTTTTACTACTTACCTTAAAGCTGCTGGTTGCTGTGAAAAGTATTTTGCAAAACATAAGGTGCTATGTAAATGTGAGTTATTGTGAGAATATGGAGGATAAGAAGAACGTACAAAAGCGAAAGCAGGTTGAAGAAAATTTTGTTGTGATTTAGTTGTTTTGAGTCATGTTTGACTCTTTGTGACCGACCCCAACTGAGATTTTTTTTGGCAGTTACTGGGGTGGTTTGCCATTTCTTTCTTTGGCTCATTTTACAAATGAAGACACTGAGGCAAATAGGGTTAAATGACTTTCCCAGGGTCATACAACTAGGCAAGATTTGAACTCAAGAAGAGGAGTCTCTGGGTGAGGCACTCCTTCCTCTGTATCACCTAAACTACTCTAAAGAAGACAGAATACTGTATTTAAATTTGATATAAACTTTAGGTGAATCACTTAATTCCTCTAAGTTGATAAGCATTTATTAAGCACTTACTAGGTATCAGGGAAAAGGTAATAAGTTCAGTTTTGGACATGCTGAGTTTAAGATGTTTAAAGGGCAGTTGGAGATGCAAGACTGGAGGTCAGTAGAGAGACCACTGATAGATAATTATATCTGAGAATCATAAGCATAGATATGATAATTGAATCCATGGGAACTAATGAGATCACCAAGAGAAACAGTCCAAAGGGAGAAGAGATGTGAGGGTCTAGGATAGAGCCCTGTGGGGCACTCATGGTTAGCATGTATTATTTGGATGAAGATACAGTAAAGGAGACTAAAAAGGAGGCCATTCTCTCATCTGAACTAACAGCTTGTGGATGTAGGGATTGCTACTCTTCCCTTCCTAGCTACTTTGTCTTTAAAGGTGCAATTAATTGGTCATACTCTACTATGATAATTATTTTATTTTAAACCTAGGGGGGTGGTGATGGCCTCAGAGATTCATGAGTTCCCTCCTCTGCTGCTATAAGCAGTTAATGTTAAATAAAATGTAAGGAATACAGTTATAAATGCTCAGAGCTTCCTTTAGAAATCAACCTTTAGGCAGAAATTTGGCTCTTTGCCTCCATTATCTGTAGCTAACTCCTAGCCTCTTTGTGTTTAAGGTAAATCCCCTGGCCCTCCTCAGCTACTGTCTTATCCTGAAGATGCTTCTCCCAGTGGGATGCCTTGGCTCCCTCCTTTTGCAGCTGAGTTCCCACCAGTTGTGCAATTTGGGTCCCAAGCCAGCTGAACCTACTTCTCTCTCCAGATTTTAATAACTTGTTCCATGCCTTGCCTCTCACCTATTCAGCTTCCCCTATTAGAATGTCAGCTCTTTAAGGGCAGGGACTTGTATTCCCAGGACTCTTTGGTGAATTTGAATCTTCTAGCAGACCCTTTCTTGGAATTTCCCTCCAGTCCTTAAGGAGGTGAAGACATCAGGAAGCCTCACCTTCTCTACCCCACCTCAGGCCTTTCTTTTTCTCTTGCTGCCCCTTTGCTACCATTTCTTTCTTGGCCCTTGGGGGCCCTATTCCTTTCTCTCCTGCTAGACCCTTGAATCCTTTGGGCATTTTATTTTTAAAAATGTAATTTGTAACAAAAACTTATTTTTTCTCCTCACCCCTAAATTGAAACAAAACAAAACAAAAACAAAGTCTTTGTAACAAATATGCATGATCAAGTAAAACAAAATCTCACACTGGCTTTGTCCAAAATATATCTGTATGAATCTGCATCCCACATTTATCAGTTCTCTGTCAGGAGAAGAGTAACATGCTTTATCACTGATCCTCTAAAATTGATGGTCACTTTGCTGATCAGAGTTCTTGAGTCTTTCAGTGTTACTTATGTTTACAATATTTTTATTGTATTCCTGTTTATTTCACTCTGCATCCGCTCAGACAAATCTTTCCCCATTTCTCTGAAACTGTTCCATTTGTTTTGTTTTTTTAAACAGCAAATAATATTCCATTTATATACCAAAATTTGTTCAGGCATTCCCCAGCCTGCTGTTTTATACAAAATGCACAGAACATGAACTTTGTATCCAAATACCAACAGCCTTCCTGTGTGGCATTTAATTTCATCCTCTGGCTTTCAGCATCTTTTCACCCATAGTAAAAAGCCTTTGCTGTGTGATTGATTCCATAGTTATTTGGGCCTTGTTTCACACCTGGCTTATAGCTTTATTGATTCACAATCAAGAAGTTTCAGCTCTTTGTAATTATTAAAGGAGGGATATGGGCAGGGATGTGCTGAAGCCAGCTTCATCTGGTGTATTATATTTTCAGTGTGAACATTTCTATATGGGAAATAGGCAAACCTACAAAAACAAGGCTTACTTTATTGCTCAGTTGTTTGTCTAGACTGAAAGTGTTAATAATGCTGATTAAGTGAGTATCAGCACACCCTTGTATATGGGATATAGGATTGTTTTGAGGATCAAATGAGATAATATATGTAAAGGGCTTTGCAAATCTTAAAGTGCTATTAGTATGTTGTCTAAGTCATACTCTAATCACCTAAGGAACAAAAATTAGACAAAGTACTTCAACTTTAAGTTTATGAACTTCCCTAAGTTTACTTTCTAATTTTCATTTTCTTGCTTGAGTCTCAACTTCTCTGTCAACTATCTGTCTACACTACATTATTTACTGCATATGCAGAAATATCTTCCCTATGGAACTTTCCCCTGAAATACCAGTTTCACCTAAAAACTTTTACAGAGAATCAATGATTTTATTAGGCAAGGCGCGTCAATATATGGATTCTTTGCCTCTATAAATCATTTAGGAGCCAAAAAAACAAACAAACAAAAAACACCTATTGGAGGGAGGGAAGAGTTTTTAAATTCTCTAATCTTTTCCATACCTAGTCTACTTTTCCCTCCACCTTCAAAACTTCAGTCATAAAGCTTTCTTTCACCCAGTGAGTCAGGAATTTGCACAAGAATACTGGGAGTTCAATTCAATCCAACTTAAGAGGTTCTAAGAGCCTACTATGTGTAAGCAGAGTACTAGGTACTAGAGATTAAAAAACAATGTACAGTCTTCGCTCTGCAGGAGCTTACCTTCTATTGGGTTAGGGGAGGAGCCATGACAAAGGGTGTCTGGTGCCTAGACAAGTAGGAAGTTTATACAGAAGGATTAAGAGAAGAAATGAGGTAGAATTCAGGGCTTTCACAGCTTTAGAAAATGTCTTTTCTTTGGGCTATGCTACTAGAAATTGTGTTTAATTTCTTGTGACAAAAACTGAACATATACTAAATGGAATGGAATAAGTGAACACCAACTACATAAAATTCCACAAAAATCCAAGCTAAAAGTTTATTGGCTGCTAATTATTTTCCAAAAAGGAAAAAAAAAAGGCTGCTAAAGTTTTCTTGTTGAAGTCAAAAACTAAAAATAGAATGTTTCCTGTATTTTCAATGTTTCCACTTAACTAAGGTTCCAGTGGTAATCTAAACTTTTAATGTGGAGATTTTTTTTTTTTGCACAACACAGGACAAGTAGCTATGCAGATCTGTGACCCTCACTGTGGTAGTGGGTAATTCAAGACTCCTAAAAGAAAGATACATCAGTATTAACTACTTATCCTGGAAAAAGTATAATATATTTCTACTTTGCCCTATGATGGGAGTCTATTCTTCTCCCTTCTGCTTAGATCTTCAGGACATTTCCCTCGTGGTTAAAAAAAACCCCAACAAAAAACCTTTTTGGGTTTACTTTAGAGCATAGGATGAGGTATAGTAATAACTTAATTCCAACTTCAATAAAATGTTAATTTTTTACATGTCATCTAGATCTACTTTAAAGGTTCAAGCATAGATCAGATCTAGAAATGACATTATTAAGCTGACCCTCCCTAAAATTTCGACATCTAGTTTTTATTTAGTGACATAAAGAGTAGACATAAAGTGAACAGGAAAGACTGAGGTAATGTAGAAAGACTTGAGAACCTCAGTTTTACTCATCTCTAAAATAAACATGTTCTAGAACTTCTAGTTAACATTTTAGGACTATGATGATCCTATTTCTGATCCCCATGTAGGAATTTCCCTTTATGAAAATTCTCTAAAAATAGTTAATTAAAATATTACTTTGTATTAAATACATTTGTTAGAACTAGAAGTCCTAATGAGAAACCTTATTTCAAATATTCACTCTATGTCTAGTACATATAGAAAAAACAGATTCCACCAAAAAAATTATTAAAATATTTTATTAATATTGACATTAAGACATTTTTCCATTTCCATCTAACTGGTTATGTTACTCATTTTCAAAGGATATCTTTTATTTAAGTGGCTTTAATTCAAAGTGATAATTGTAATAATAAGGAAGTTACTGAGCAACAACTCCAATAGTATGCATGCCAAAAAAACTTAGGACTTATTAGATAAGATCTCCTCTTCCTACTGAAGTCCTACACTCAAATTAAGTTCATACTGGTATAGCAGTGAACCTAGGGCTTTAAGGATTAGGTCAGCACAGCACAAGTTCTAGCAGGACTTACAAAGTCAGAGAAGAACTACATATAGAGCGAGCAAAAGAAAACTTCAAGTCTCTGGTCTAAGAACCAGACTAGCTGCATGAAAAAGCTCATCATCAGAAGAATGGCCACAGAGTGCTAGATTTTTTTTTTTACTGGCTACAGCAACTCATAAAGGTAAATATTTATGATCTAGAGAGTAGATCATAATGATTTAATCTTAACTCTTTTCAAGCCAGAATCTAATAAGCAGATACAAAAACATCTAGTCTTAACAATTGACTTAGTTAATATCATAATTTGTAGATCTTTAGTAAAATATGACTCAGGAGGGCTTTATTAAAGTCATTTTCCTAGCATATTCTTGGATAAATTGGGTAAAACTGAATTTGGGTAAAATTAATCTTTGGAGCTATCTCACAGTACCAGATCTGTTTCTCCAAGGGTTAATAGACATCTTAGGCACTTTGGCTCACAATGCTTGGCACTGCCAGTAGTCAGTGATAAAAATTAAATCCTATTTCGAGTTGTGCACAACTTTAAGGAATTCTCTTTTCTGGTAGTCCATGCAAAGTTATTAGAGCAAAATCTTTGAAACCTGGCATGCTGGACAAATTTGGGTATGGTTTAATTAAAAAACCTGGTTAGCTGGGAGTTATTCTTTCTCCATGAATATTCTGAATGCTTTCCCCCATCAGTTCTACCTCCATTTCCTTTCTCTGATCTCAACCTATTTATCATAGTTTTGGGCTTCCCTCAGACAACTTCTGTCCTGGCATCAGTGCAACTACTTGCACAAAAATCTGTACAGGGGGAAATGAAATATGCAAGTAGCTTAAGCTGTCTAGTTTATTGGGTTCCAGTTAATAGGTATTTAATTTACCTCACTGCTATTAATATAAAGTCTCATCCTGTACTAAATTAAGTACCCAACAAGCTTGAAGTATAACACTATGTGCAAAATGTTATCAACTTTGTTCAAGACTCAGAAAGCTGTAGTATTTGTTTTATAAACATTTATTTTGGGGGTAGAAGTTAAAAGTCTAAGGAAGAATCTTATTTATATTATGGGATTGAATACTATTAAATATTTCTACTTTTCAAACTTCTGCCAAGACTTGAGAAGTTTGATAGTGACATTATTAAAACAACATTACTAAGAAAATAATGTTTATTTGATTTAGAAGAATATAAGAGGGCTCTTTAAATTCAACAATTTTAAAGCTTTCTAAAATATGCCTTAAGAATATGTTCCTATGCACTCTTTTCCAAACTATAGTGAAAAATATTTTAATAGATTATTACCTACTGTACACTACCTGATTTTTATACAAATTCTTTTTAAAATGTAATTACTTAATATATACATGAACTTCAGTTTGTATCCAAGCAAACAAATCCAGAAGATACACAATGATGCAACCAAAACCATTCCAAAGTAACTTCTTATTATGACATTGCTAAAGAATATTAATTATCAGGAAATTAGCAGACTATGTTGTCACTTCTATTTATTATATTATTTTATTATATCAAGTAGATGGGGGAAAATCCAAACAATTAGCTTTGGGCACAAAAGGATAAACATAAATATAATTGTGTTGCTCTAATCAAACAATACTATTTTGCTTTACCAGACATCAATAATAAACAATAGCTAAACAAACTTTTAAGTTGAGAGCAGAATTGTTAAGATAGTAATAGTCTCCTCTTAATTGACCTAGAAGGATGTTAGGTGGTTCCTCTAGGAACCCTAACTTATATAACAAAGACTTTAGTGAAATTGGTAAACAACTATGAACCTGTAGAAACACAAAGCCTGTATTTATTTTAATATTTAAAGTACTATGATTTGTTGGGTGTAGGGCCTTGTATCAACACAGGCTGCAGTTTCTGTGACTTACAGACTGGCCTTTGTGAGATTCTCATCCCCTGGGACCAACCTGACTCTGAACTTCTTCAAATTTAGCAAGGCTGTTCCACAGAAAATGAAGAATACATTCCCCTACTGTGAATTTTAGAATTACTCCATCCTGCTTAGTCTTTAGAATTCTAGCAACCAGGAATGTCTACACCCCCACTTAAGGATTAAGTGGCAGGGAGGAAGGCCTATGACCACCATGTGCTAGCAAGTGACAAATCAGAAACAACTGACTGATCCCCTGGGTTGTCCTGGGTCAAGCTTAAGCCACCACTAGTACATGTGAGACACAGGAAATGATGTAAAGAACTGCCTATATATTTCACGTCACTTCCCGTGATCGGTTTCTTGGCGGCGTTGGGAGCTCTGGGCAGTGTTTGGTGTACTTTGGGATTTGGGCTCTGTAGTATGGTTTAGGTGAGGTCCCTGAGTGACCTTGGTGAGTAAACCAAGGTTGATTCCTCTTTTCCCTGATCACCTGAAAATCACTATCCTTCTTAGGAGGCCCCTCATCTCGGAGGAGACCTCATGGCTAGAAGTCAAGCTAGATTTAATCTTCTGAGAAGGCCTCATGGCTGAGGCCTCTCAACTCCCTTTGATTTACTTCAGGCCAGAGAAAAATCTCCTACCCAAACCCTCTTCTTCTCCTTCTTCTTAATTTCTTCCTTCTATTGTAATTAAACCACCATAAAAATTCCAAACTGACTTGAGTATTTTATTGGGATTGAATTTAAATCCCTGGTGATCACTAATATAATATATTCAGTCAACAACCCTAATTTTACACTTAACACTACTAAGCCTATAAAGGCTATATTGAACATATTACAATACATCTAAAAGGTATCCATTTCTTTTAGAAACCTAACAAAAACTTTAAAACAATGTATTCTATAAATCAAATAACTCATTTAATCTTCTCAACTTATGTGAGTTTATGAAACATCATAGAACAAAATTATCTTAAGTTAAAGATAAATTAAAGAAATTTTTTATTATTATAAAGAAATTATGTAATATCCTTAAAGAAAATTCATGAAACTTATTTTCTCAAAGAATTCTGAATGAAGAAAAAATATATTTATGGGTTTTTTTGGTCTGGACTTTGATCAACTTAACCTAACCCTATGCATTATGAGGTAATGCTGAACTACTCTTTTATTTGGTAACATGAAGTCAGGACTAATGTTTTGGACATTTATTCTGGATTTTAAAGATTTTCAGTCATTTATAAAGTTCTGGGCTAAAGTCAGATGATTTGAGTTCAAATTCACTGCTGATAACTACAACCTATATGACACTAAACAAAACTTTTAACTCCCATATGTCTCAGGCAACAACCTAGGCCCATGTTGGCAAAGGTGTGGCACACATGCCCCCTCAGCACAGAGGGGGCTGCTCCATTCCCCCTCTTCACTGGGCCTGAGGACATTTTTTTTAACACTTAACTTCCATTTTGGGGTCAATACTGTGTATTGGCTCCAAGGCAGAAGAGTGGTAAGGGCTAGGCAATGGGGTTCAAGTGACTTGCCCAGGGTCACACAGCTGGGAAGTGTCTGAGGCCAGATTTGAACCCAGGACCTCCCGTCTCTAGGCCTGGCTCTCAATCCACTGAGCTACTCAGCTGCCCCCCTGAGGACATTTTTTGTATGCCCTGCCTCTCTGTCCAGCAGCCCAATGTGAGTACTTCTTCCACTCTCTGTGGTAATTCAGAGGGGTTCACAGGTAGCTTGAAGGTGCAGTTTGGGCATGTAATCTCTAAAAAGTTTGCCAACACTGATCTAGGCCTTTCCTATTGAGTAAACAGATGAATTTGTTTCACAATACAAATAGGGTGCTTTGAAGCTGATTACAAGGGATAGAAGAAAAAGGATCTGTTATGAAAGATTTCTAAAAAAAAAGAAAAAAGAAACTAGAAGTTTTTATGAATATTCCTTTAAGGACAGAATCCTCTCTCATACAATCCTATTTATGAGACAATCTAGTTAAATGACCAGAAGTTAAAGGTTAAGTATATTAAACAAGATAACTGAATTTAGCTTTACACAATGTTTAAAGTTAAGACTTCCATATCCTTAGAAGCACAAAATAAATATTTATGTGGGGACCACCCTTAAGCATAGCAACTTGTAGGAGTGGCACTAATGACTGCATAGTCTTATAGCCCTAGTGGTAAAAAATATTTACATAACTATGAGCCCTCAGAGAATTTTTTTTCCCTTAGCTATGTTTTGAGTATACAAGGCTTTACTGTCAGCACAAATATTCCAAAACCCTATAAAGCTACTTTTCGTCAACACTTCAAACCAAATTAAAATATTAGTTGACTTGTTAAAAAGTATTTGCTAGTTTTCCTTTTTTAATAAAGTATCTAAAACTAAGTATCAGTTCCAAGGCAGAAGAGTGGTAAGAGCTAAGCAACTGGGTTAAGTGATATACCCAAGGTTACACAGTTAGGAAGTATCTGAGGTCACATTTGGACTCAGGATCTCCCATCTCCAGACCTGGCTTCCTATCCACTAAGCTATCAAGCTGCCCCTTTCAAAATAATCTAAATTTTTTATAATGCAGAGAGAACTTAACTTTAACTATTTGACTACTATTTACCAAGAAAAAGAATATCGCAGCTGCTTTTATCCAACTCCCCAGTAAGTATTAACATCATTAATGATACTGAACATAGCATGTTAAGTCCACTTCTTTTCAGTGAGTTTGCAAAATCATAGCTTTAGGACTAGAAGAGACCTAAATAGTCTACTCTTCTCATTTTATAAGTAAGGAATTGAAGCATAAAGAGATTGTGATTCCCTCAAGGTCACATAGCTAATAAATGTCTAAGCTGGAATTCAATACCAGGTCTTCTGACTCCAAATTCAGGACTTTTCCACCTATGCTACATTTGACTAGGTCTACCTATATGGATTTGTAGTTCTAGAGAGTCCCATAGTTTCATATTTTTCATATTTATGTTGCTTCAAAGAGATTAAATAAATGATATATTAAAATATAAACATTCAAAAGGAACTTCATTAATACTTCCTCACAAAGGAAGAAAAATTTCAAATGAAATAAAATTATCTATGCTGTAGATGAGAACAGAGAGTCTAAAAAACAATTTTTTCTTAGTGTGTAACCTTGTACTTTCATTTGACCCTGGGTAAGAGTAAATACTCAGATAATTCACATTTTACAAAATAAAGAAGGGATATTATAAAGACCTAGGCATAAAGTTGAGAAAAAAATCCATTTTATCATCTTGAACTCAGCCCATATTTTTCATACTCTTCATCTCAAGTTGGGAATAGGAAGTTAGGTGTTGAATAGACAAGTAGGTGGCTCAAAGACTAGAGCTCCTTGCTTGGACTTGGATTTACCTGTGATCCTGGGAAAGTCACTAAATTTTCTTTCATCTCAGTTTCCTTTTCTATAAATTGGGGACAATAATAGCATCTCCTCATTGAATTGGTCTGAGGATCAAATATTATCAAATGTACATATGTTTATATATGTATGTTTTATATAGATAATATATGTATATGTTATATATTCTATTGTCACCTATATAAAACATACATGTATATTATCACATTTGAACCTTACAACAACTCTGTTAGGAGTACTATTATATATATGTGTATTTGTAAACTACATGAACTATATAAATTGCTTTGTAAATCTTAAAGTGCTATAAAAATTCTAGCTATTATTATTTCTACTAAGCAGATATATAGTCTCTTACAAAACTTCTAGTCAACTACTTGGTTATGAAAGTAGTCTTCTGAGGCAAGCAAAGTAAAAGTAAACATAGAATATGAGATATTAATGAAGCAAGTATAATAATGCCTATTAAATCAAGGTACACTTTCAGTTTCTTTTGCAAACCAGAACATGAATGGAAAAAGTTTTTTTTTAGAATAATAATTTAAGTCCCATAATGATGTTATTTTATAAATAATTCTAAGAAACTGTATTCTAGTTTCCACAGTGAAATTAGAAGCTACAATCAAAAAGAGGTGCTAGCAAAGGCAGTCACACCGAAAGTAACAAAAAGTGACAGCTGACAACTTGACATGGAAAGAAGCAGAAAAAATTTATAAAAATGGGGTTTTAAAGCCACAATAGTGTATGGCCAGATAGTGCTATGAAAATAGTCTTACAAATCTTTTGCTATACCATAGCCAAGTACAATAAATGATACACAAAACAATAAACCTGAGCCATTAAGAACAGGTTAAAATATATCCTAAATATGCTAAAGCAGTACAGCGTAATGAATAAATAGCTAGACATAGGCTAGGCTTGGAGTCAATAATACTTAGGTTTAAATCCCATCTCTGCCACTTAATAGTTGTATAACTCTGGAAAGGCCAGTAATTTCTATCTGCCTCAAGCAACTTCCTAGAACTCATTTATTAAAAATCATATAGGAGTGTAGCTAAAGATTATTTATATTAATGTTATGCAAATTTTATATTCTGCTTTAAAATGCAGGGAAATGGTAAAAAAAAAGGTATTTAAAAGGAATAAATTTCAGTTACCTGGATAATACATTTATGTAGAGCACCTTATTCTCCAACAACATTAAACTGATACTGTAATTAGACAGAGTATCTGTCTTTGTTGTCATAATTGAAACAAAATTTATCTTCAACCTGGAAATAAAACTTGTCAACAATTCAGACTATTTAAAAACCAAATAATGAGGCTACATTTCAAGAACAAAATATACTTGGGAGAAAGAAAAGAATCATCCAGTGTTATATAATTGTTAAGCAAATAAACGGTCCCCCAAATATATCCAATTTGTTATGCCTATGTTTTTCTTCTCTCTCAGATATAATTATCATGAATTACAATGGCATCTGAAACATAAATGTCATTTTAAAAATTTAAGTTGATAGGAAAGTATAACCTGATAAATTATAGATGCAAAGCATTTTAATCTATTTTGTAGCCAAGAAAATCTGCCTCTAACAATAATAGTGCTGAATTCGGGACAGTAAATTAGCCTTTCAGAACCAGGAGTGAACTTCACAAGGCCATAAATAATAGAGGAGTTGCTAACTCCCTCCATCAATAGAGAGAGTTTCAATGTAAGAGTTCTCTACAATGATGAAATCACAAGTCTAAACTAAAAAAAAGAAAATAGTTTTTTCAAAGGTCCTTTAGAAAATAAATAATGAAGGAATTGAAATCAAGAGTTTAATCATTGTTAAAGTGGAAGAGGAATGCTGATAATAATTTTATTTGGTAATCTTTATGAAATAGTATAATAAAATGAAGATGAGTTTAAATCTTTAAAAAAAAAAAACAACCATTATACTGGGTATAGAGACTCAAAATCCTTACTATAGCTTTTTCTTTTCTTTTTTTAAACCCTTACTTTCCATCTTAGAATCAATCCTGTGTATTGGTTCTAAGGCAGAAGAGGGGTAAGGACTAGGCAATGGGGGTTAAGTGACTTGCCCAGGGTCACACAGCTGGGAAGTGTCTGAGGTCAAATTTGAACCCAGGACCTCTTGCCTCTAGGCCTGGCTCTCAATCCACTGAGTCACCCAGCTGCCCCCTACAGTTTTTTCAACTGAAAGGATCTGAAGACCAGTATAGAAGGTATTAACGTTTTTCTATTTCCTAGTAAATTTGTTGGTAGTTTATTAAAACTGATGTAGAAATCTCTCAGCTCTGCCCTCCCAGATTCTTTATTCAATCTTAATGTTTTCTAGTATTGAATCTACCTGATCTACCTCTGAAAGGTCATCTAAGGAAGGGGACAATCAAGTTTCAAGTCAACAATCTTTCATATATCTATATATTTCTAAAATACAACCCCCCAACACCCCAATCGGTTGTCTTCTCTCCATTCACCCCATCTACTAGACCATTGCAATAACCTCCTATTTAACTCCTGTCTTGTGGTGTCTCCTCTCCAATCTATCCTTCACACGACTGACAAAATAATCTTCCTAAAGCACAAGTCTGACCATGTCACTCCCTTGCTCAAGAACCTTGAGTGGCTTCTGATTGTACAAAAGAGGAACTTAGATTTGCATTTAAAGCCCTTTATAATCTGGCTCTAGCCTATCTTTCTAGGGTTTTTTTTTTAGCCTTTTATACACTTTACATGACAACCAAGCTGGTCAATACATTGCTCCTGAAACTTAACCCCAAATATAACTTTCTATTTCCTGATTCTGAAATTATCTTTAATGCTTGCCTATGCACTCCCTCCTCCCCTTTATTTCTTATGTTCTTGTTCAATCATTTCCAACTCTTCATGACCCCATTTGGGACTTTCTTGTCAAAGGTACTGGAGTGCTTTGCCATTTTCTTCTCCAGATCATTTTACAAATGAGGAAACTGAGGCAAAAAAGGTTAAGAGAAATCTAGATTTGAATTCAGGAAGGCTAGTCTTCTTGACTCCAGGGCCAGCACTTTTAACCAATGCCCTACCTTCCTTCAAAACTCAATTTGAAGGGAGAGGTTAAGTGGCTCAGAGGATTGAAGGTTGGGCCCAGAGATGGGAAGTCTTGGGTTCAAATATGACCTCAGATACTTCCTAGCTGTGTGACCCTGGGCAAATCACTTAACCCCCATTTAGCCCTTACTATTCCACTACTAAGATGGAAAAAAACCAAAACTAACACTTTAGAAAGCCTTTCTCTCTAATGCCTGTAGTTTAGTGTTTTCTTTCTCTCTTAAAAATATCAGGCATATACAATCTATATCAGTAGTAGGTAAGTAAGCTCCTAGAGACCTGGCACCATTTTTCAATTTGTCTTTGTATGCCCAGGAATTAGAACAGTGACAAAACATTTCTTGGATTGATTAAAGACTCGGCTCAAGGGTTGGCTTCCTGGGGAAGCATTTTCTGATCTCTCTCTCTCTCTCCTCTCAAACTTTCCTAAACCATTTTGTGCATTTTGTTTTCCTTTACTCCATCCAAACCCATCTCATGTTATCCTTATTTTCATACATTTTGTATCCTATAATAGAATGCAAACTCCTTGAAGTTAGAGTCAATGTCATTTTTCACCCATCCACAATTTAGTATAGTGCCTTACAAAGAGGTGAAACTTAATAAATGAATTGAGTTTTTATAATGTGGGACTTGGTAACAGATTCTGATACCTGAAGATGTGTTTGTGGCTCCTCAAAGTAGAATCATGTCACTGACACATAAAAACTACAAGTAATAAAATGCAACCAGAAATATAGATTCTAGTCTCACATAGGGCATAAAGAGAAATTAATTTCTATTTCAAAACCTCTTAAATACTCCTACAGTGGAAAGGCACCGAGACAAATGAAAAAAATTAAAATAAATACTGTAATATTATTATAACAAACAAGGGGAGTAAAGTTTTCTATGACAAAAATTATATTCTTTATCTTCCATAAAAATAATTTTCAGTCATACCTGAATGAGGCATTTGCTCACATCACTAGCACAGAGAGCTTTGTTACAACTCAGTGAGAAAGGGATCCATGTTAGGAACATCAGTACGGCTACAGTAGGCATAAGATACTGTGACTTCATGTTTCCTCAAAGCAGACAAATGGTAATCCCCACGAAACTCTGAAATAAAAGACTTCACTTCAACAGAGAGCCATGTATTGGAGTGAAAATCAGTCTCTTAATTTTTAATTCTTTAGAATTATTCTAGCGAATGTAATTTTCAATGGAAGTTTATTAAAAGCTCAGAAAAATAAAAGCTCTGTCTTATAGTATGATATAAACTATCCACAGAATTACAAAAACAAAACTCTGACTACGGAAGTTGACAGAGTTCCAATATAACCAAACTTAAGTAACCTAGAATATGTCGAACAGGTAAAGGTTGGCTTGTGGAGATTAGATAATTATTCATTCTTTTTGAGGTGTTGGTTTGTTCGGGCCCATTTGGTGAGAGAATATGAAGTAATTGTAAATCAGTCTAAATATGATCTAAACTTTAGAAACTCATTGATAGTACTTTAACTGAAAAACTTTTGTTTTATATGTGTAAAGCACTTTAAGTGTGTTTCAGTCTCTGTAAGTTATTATTACCTACCCATACTTAAGTGAATAATGGAATAGGGAGGGAATTCAAAATACTAATTGCAGGAATTCATTATAAATAAGGCCCTATTATGAAGTCTTTAAAATTATAACCATAAAAACCCAGAAAAAAGATAAACTCCCACAAATTCCATAGTCATTGAATGTAAAAAAGTAAACTTCTTGAATATATGATATAAACATTTATTCCTGTATGTGTTCATATTGGCATATGTACATTTTACATTTCAAGTTAAAAAGGATAGTTAAGTTTATGAAATTTCTGAAATGACACTATTTTATCCTAAGCATTAAAATTTAATGATCCAACAATAGTGAGAAAAGACTCCTCCGTTAATGATGGTAACCATGACTCAAAATTTAGAAAGAGAAAGCCCTGTTGATTATTACTAGAGCCACAAAACATTCCCCAAAGGCCGTTAGTCACCCAACTTTGTAACTTAACTGACTCTGAATGGGATAATTTCTGGAGCCACTAGCTTGTGCTTGTGGAGCCAGAACCAGCCATTTAAAATTAGATTTTTTCATTAGCCTTTCATCTTATTGACACTACAAATTAAAGAATATTTGGTATAATAACCCCTATAGGGTTACTTTTTCTAAAGCTTTAACAAGTTTAGCTTATAAAAGAATCTATTCTTTGAGAAGAAAAATTTCAATTAAGAGATGGACAACACAAAATTAGTGACCCATAACAATAAAAACCTCAATTCTGCTTCACTGAAAATGCTTATTTCCTAATACTTTAAATAACTTAAGTAAACCTCCCCTCCCAAACCTTTCTTTCATCGTACCAATTTCTTCTAAACTAAGTTAACTTACGTCCTCCAGGGAATGCCCATAATAGCAGAACTAAACCCCGATGAAAACCTCTGCATTTCGGATGTACTTCAAACTATTATTCTACACGATGCTGAGCTAAGTGATATCGCACAGTTTCTGAATTCGGGTGAGGATACTGAGGCAGAGAGCAGCCGAGGAACCCGCCCAGGGTGGAAGCCTAAAGTTTAAAGCTTTTTCACACTTGGATCAAGGCAGAGGCGGGGTTAGGGGGTTGGGTGAGGGAGGCAGATGTGGAGAAGAGCAGGGACTTGTTCAATCAACAAGCACTTGTAAGAGATGGGATGGGCTCGGGGCTTAATTTCTTTCATTTCCCAGGAGAAGGGGGGGGGAGGAGGTGGGGTAGCAGAAGAGGGCGAAATGAAGGGGGAGGGAAGGGAAAAAGAAGAGGAGGGGAGAAAGGAGGCTATAAAAGAGAAGAGGAAGGGGAGTGGGGGGGCAGCTTTGGGGGTTAGAACAAGAGGAGGAGAAGGATGCCCTCAAGAAAGGATAAAAGCTTCCAAAGGGTAAAAGAAAGGTGGGCCAAAGGCAACCACCCCTCCCTAGCCGCAACTGTTGTTCCTCAACTCAACAAACATTTAAGTGAGTCTTGCCTTGGAAACAGCCCCCCAACCAGGGCAGCGCAGAACCCCGCACCCGCCCCCGAGCCGCCGCCGGCCCCTTCTCCTCCCCGGGAGGCCTTGCCCGCCCCTGCCAGGCCTCTTCGCGACGCCCTGCACTCGGCGGCCCCCAAGTTCCCCTCACCGTGAGGCACGAAGCGGCGGGGCCGCCCTTGCTGCTCTCGGTCCCTTTTTCCCACTCGTAGCGGGCGAGCCGGGAACTTGGCCTTGGGGGAGCAGCGTGTGCAGATGCTCGGGCCCAGCCACCGCCGCCGCCGCCCCCTGGTTCTCCCGGCGCCGCCCCCCCCCCCCCCCACTCCCAGCGCCGAGCGGGGCCGCCCCGCCTCGGGCACCTTAAAGAGACAGAGCCCTTCTCCCCTCCCGCCCACCCGCCTGGCCGCTCTGGCTCCCTCCTCTGGCTTCTGCCCCCTCCTCTCAGGCTCCTGTTCCCTCTCCTGTCCCCCTTTTCTCAGGCTCCTGCCCCCTCTCCAGCCTTTCTCCTTCCTCCTTCCCCCCACAGCACCCCACCCCCAGCCAGTCTCTTGCCCCCTCTGCTCTGACTCCTGTCCCCGCCCCACCTCTTTTCTCTCTCCTGTCCCCTCCTCTTCTATGGCTCCTGCCCCAATCTCTCCCTCTGTTGCCTCCTTCTCCTTAGCCCCCCCCCCCTGCCCCCCCATCGGAGCTCTTCTGCCCTCCTCTTATGTGGCTCCTGGCTCCCATCTTCTCCCTTCCTCCCCTGCCTCCTGCTCTCCTGGCTCCTTCTACCGCTTAGCCCAGGTCACTCCCCTTCCTGCCCCCACCTTTGTCCCTTTCTTATCTCTCCCTCTCTTGTGCCCCCCTCCTCTCTGGCTCTTGCCCCTCTTGCTCCCTTTCCTGCCTCCCTCCTCTCTTTCCCTCTCCTGCCCCCTCTTTTAATGCATCCTTCTCTTCCCTCTTCCTTCATCCCCAATCCTCTTATTCTCTTTCTCTGTCCCTTCTCCTCAACCATCCCTTGCACCTTCCCTCTCTCCATCCCCAGTTCTAGAGCACATACACCACTCAGGGTGCACACGCCAATCCTCCCCCCCCCTCCCCGCTTCTGGCTCTTTTCCCTATTCATCCTTTTATCTCCTCCCTCCCTCACTGCAGTTTCCTTTTCCCATCGCTTCCCCACGTCTCCCTTCACACACTTTCTCCAACCCACCAGCATCCATTCATTCCTTCCTTTATATCTTTATCAACTCCTCTCTAATAACTGGCTAACTCCCCTCTTCCATTACTTCCCCCCAAAAGATATGAAGTTTCTGATTAAACAAGAGTCAGCATCTTAACCATGAGATTTCATTAGCTGCAGTAAACAGCAATTTGATAAATTATCCCAATTAGGATAATTATTATCATAACTAGTGACACTGACAATCACCCTCACCTCCCTGCATACACTCCCTATTCACAGAACACACAAATAGCCCGGATCTTTCTTTTCTAGGTAAATGGCAACTGTAGCATCTTACTCACCAAGGAGGGTGGAGGGGGAGAGGTAGAAGCATCTAACCCTAATGGGGTTTTGGCTAAGACTGAACTTCTGATAGAGTTTTTGCCAGACCTTCCTTCCTTCCTTCCTTCCTTCCTTCCTTCCTTCCTTCCTTCCTTCCTTCCTTCCTTCCTTCCTTCCTTCCTTCCTTCCTTCCTTCCTTCCTTCCTTCCTTCCTTCCTTCCTTCCTTCCTTCCTTCCTTCCTTCCTTCCTTCCTTCCTAAAACCCTTACCTCCTATCTTAGAATCAATACTATGTATTGCTTCCAAGGCAGAAGAGTGGTAAAGGCTAGGCAATGGGAGTCGATAGATCCTTTCGTAAAGGGTTTCTAGACCTGCCCATTGGTACTTTGTTGGTATAGCCTTGAAGAAACCATTTTGCTTTGTTTTCTTTTGTTTTAACCTTTAACTTCTGACTTAGAATCAATATTGTGTATTGGTTCTAAGGCAGAAGAGCAGTAAGGGCTAGGCAATGGGTGTTTAGTGACTTGACGGGAGTCACAAAGCTAGGAAGTGAGAAACCAGGTTTTTAATGGGGGTTTTCTTTGTGTGGGATGTAGGCTGAGGGAAAGTTTCCAAACTCACACTTTTACTAATAATGTCTGTTCCCTCTAACCAGTTTATCCCCTTCCCTCAGTGCTAGAGGGCTACAGAACATCTTTGATAATGCCATAAACCTTGTGAACCCCCTCCAGCTTGCTCTTTGCTGTGATGATGGATCAATTGTCAACTCATCCATTAGATTCACTTTTTTAAAAATGTATTTAGTATTTACATGGTTGGTATTGTTGATTCTAAGTTCTCTCTCCAAATCCTTGACAAGCTCTCTCTCTCCAGAATTTAGAGACCAGGGGAATATTAGAGAAGACCTGTGGCAAACAACTTACAGCTTTTGCTCTGTCCCTTGGGATATTCTGCTTAGTTATGGTAAGAGCTTTCCTATTGAATTCCCTGAGTATACATCCAGGCTGTCCTTAGCTCCTGGCAGAGGTGCTGTTGTCGGCTAATCTTTGGTCACTACTAGGATGGCCAAGAGAAGCCTGGGACACAAGGAAGCTTCTTCTCTGGTCAATGAGGGCCAAAGAGATCCATTGACTCCCAATGCTCCCAAACCACCACCCCTCCTCCCCAACCAAGTACTTCCTTCTCAGGAATTTTCTTCTTTCCTTACTCATTGATCAAATCTCTTTGGTATTTTGTAGACAATCCAAGGGCATTATCAGATTTCCTCAGTAAATCTGAAAACTCCCTGGGCAACTTCATTCCAACTGATTTAGTCCAGGCAGTGATCATATTTTTGAAACCCTTAACTTATGTCTTAGACTCAATACTGTGTATTAGTTCCAGGGTAGAAAAGCAGTAAGGGCTAGGCAATACGGGTTAAGTGACTTGCCCAGGGTCATACAGTTGGGAAGTGTCTGAGGTCAAATTTGAACCCAGGACCTCCTGTCTCTAGGCCTGACTCTCAATTCACTGAACCGCCCAGCTTCCCCCCAGTGATATTTTCAAAATCCTCTAATTGATTGATTGAGAGACTCTCACCTGGTTAAGGCATGGATGCATAGCATCTTATAACTGACTTTAAATGGGACTGGTGACTTGATTTATACTCAATCCCCAGTGACATTTATTATAAGAAAGCATCCAATTTCAGCAATGGGAGGGAAAGAAGAGGAATACTAATAGTCAAGAGTTTCTGTAGCTTAAGGGCAATATCCCTTAAAAATTATCTGACTCCTTGTGATGCATTAATACTGAACTCACAGGCATTTATTAAGAGCTTACTGCTTGCCAGATCCTGTGCCTGGTGCTGGGGTCACACACGCAGAAAACCTTTAAGAAACTTTAGTCTCATTGAGAAAACTTGGCTTTGCCTATTTGGGAAGACCACACACAGAACAATAGTAAAATCTGGTCTTAACAAAGTTATATTTCTCACAGTGAATATATAAGCATTCTGATTTATCTATCAGTGTCTTACAAGTTGGGGGGTGTCTTTTAAAAGCATGAATAAGTTCCCCAGAGAGTAGAAGTTCCCCAGAAAAGTATTTCCACTTCCTGATGGACATCTAAAATGGAATTTACAGACTCATCAATTTAGACTTCAAAGGTATTGCAGTGGCTGCTGAATTCAATCCCCTTATTTTACCGAGGAGTGAAATTGAGAAACAGAAAGGTTGCCCAAAGTTTCCCAGGTTGTAAGTGATTGAAGCTGTCCTAGAAGGAAGGACTTCCTGCCCCCAGGGCTACTGCACCACCCATTACACCACACTGCCTCTCCTGAGCCTATAGATTTGAAGAACAGAATGTTCCTATTAGCAGCCAGCCTGAGCCGTCACCTGATATAGCTTTTCTTAAAAAAAATTAAACCATTTATTTAGTACTTATTATGAACAAACACAGAAGAGATACAAATACAAAGTGAACCAGTCCTTAAGAAAGACTTACATTACAATTAGGGAGGTCACACTTACAGGGGAGAGCTGGCCAGAAAGGAGTGTTTTGGTTTGGAAAGGTTCAGGGATGGTGAATGAATGGTAAAATAGTAAAAAGAGAAGATTTCTCAGGGTGGATAGGGTGAATAGTGTACCAGGACTGGAATTGGAAGGACCAGGGTTCAAATCTAGCCTCAGATACTTTCTAGCTGTGTGACCCTGAGCAAGTCACTCAACTCCATTTGTCTAGCCTTTGCCCTTCAGTCCTCAAGTGATTACTGAGAGAGAAAGTAAGAGGTTTTTTTAGTTTTTTTTTTTTATTCAAAGAACTGGATTTTCTATAAATCAATAAATAATTACTGAATACTCTATACTATGATGGATATCTGAGAAATACAGACAGAGGAGACATAAGAGGTTTATAATATTCTTATATTTCAGTAATTGCTAATATTAACAACATCACTTTACATATATATTAACATTTTTTTTAATTTTAAAAACATTTTCCCATGGTTACATGGTTATATATATATATGGATATATATATATATAAAATCACTCATAGTCTGTTTCCATATTATATATATTTGTAATAGAGTAATCTTTTAAAACCTAAACTCCTATTCATCTACTTATATATACAAGTGATAAAACATTTGTTTTTCTTCTGCATTTCTCTCCCCACAGTTCTTTCTCTTGATGTGGATAGTGTTCTTTCTCATATGTCCCTCTGTAAATCTTTATGTATATATTTTCTCTTAAAATGAAAAGTTTACTTGACCCTACCATCTTCTCATGGTCCCTTTCACAGTCAGACACTCAGAAAAAAAAAGCTATCTATAGTCGTTGCCTCCATTTCCATCTTCTTGTCACTTCTCAGTCTCTTGCAATCTGGTTTCTGCACTTGCCACTCAGGCGAGATTCTGAACCACGTCCCTGATGCTTATTATCTAGCTGACTTTGGACAAGTCATTTCACCTCTAGTTTCCATCCATAAAATAAGGGCATCAGATGGCTTCTGAGGTCCCAGCTTTATGTCTATGAAATTGCTCTCTAAGTTCACCAATGATCTCTTTATGGATGAATTAAAAATCTTTTTCTCAGTTTTCATACCATCTCATCTGTAGTATTCAACACTACTGGCCATTCTGCCATTCGGAATAATTTCTCTGCCCTGGGTTTCCTTGACCCAGCTCTGTGATGGTTCTCTTGTTTTTTGTCACACTTATCTCAGAGGATGAGTTCATCACCCGTGTCCCTGCCCCATTCGTGTGGGTACCCTGGCCTGGTTCCCAGAGCATCCTCTTTGTCTCCGGTCTTTCTTGGCCATTTCATCAGCTCGTAGGAATTCCATTCTACTTGAAAAGATGACTCTCAGACCTCCAGACTCATATACATATATATTTAGACATGTCATACAGACACACGTGGTTAGGTTTCTGCAGGCACACATACATCTGTATGGCTTCTCTAAGTGGCTGTCCTGTACAGCACATACATACACATTGACGCATAGCCCATGACACCTAAATGTGTATCTCTCTACAGAGTATATGTCTACACACACACACATCCCTATGATTTATCTAAAAATACAGCTGCAGATTGTGTCAGGAAGGAACAGACGTTTCTAGAATCTGTGCGCCTCTCGGCTTCCCCAGGAGGCAGAAATGACACAAGAGGTTAAGAAGAAAAGCCACTTGTGGGAAAGGACCTCTTTGTACAAAAGTATTTATAGCCGCACTTTTTGTGGTGGTAAAAAATTGGAAAATGAGGAGTGTCCCTCTGTTGGGGAATGGATGAACAAAGTGTGGTATCTGATGGGGATGGAATACTATTGTGTTGAAAGGAATGACAAACTGGAGGGATTCCATGTGAACTGGGAAGACCTCCAAGAACTGATGCGGAGTGAGAGGAGCAGGACCAGGAGAATGTGGTACACAGTAGCAGCAGTATTGTGGGACGATCCCTGCACAAGGCTTACTGAATCCCTCAGCCTATGTCATTTTCCCTATAAATCATTCAACCCCAATTAAACTCCAAATCATTAAACTTTGTCACTGATCATCAGGGGGATTCTGCGTGTCCGTCTGTCAGTTTGACCCTCCTGTAATCCCAGAATCATTTCTCTCATCCTGGTTTGTTGACCCATCAGTAATGTGTAGAGCTGGTCTTTACAATAGACTTTGCTCAATGATCCAGGACAATTCTGAGGGACTTAGGACAAAGAATGCTGTGCACCTCCAGAGAAAGAACTGTGGGAGCAGGAATGTAAATGGAAGGATATTATTTTCACTTGTTTATTTGGGTATATGTGTTAGGGTTTTGGTTTTATAAGACTTACAAAAATGGATAATATGGAAACCATGTTTTGTGGGATAACACGTACAACCTAGATTGAATTGCCTGTCAACATCTGGAGGGGAGAGGGAAGAAGGGAGAGAGACAGCTTGCATCATATAACTTTGGAAATCTCATGCGGAAATGTGTTATTAATTTTTTTAATTAAAAAAAAATGAAGAAAAAGCCACTTTCCTGGTTGCTCTAAGGGAGGGGAGGGGATGCTTCCCAGCTTAGCTGCTTGAATAGCAAGTAAGCCATTTATCCAAGCACAACAACAAATGGAAATTAGAGTTGTACAGATTGGAATATCCAAAAAAATATACAAAAGCAAATGTATTTTGCTCATCCTGAGGTAAGATCACAGCTCAAGCCAAGAGAGAGCCTCAGTATCCCCCAAGGGAAATTCTCTCTTCAAAGTCTTAACAGAGAAGCTGGCTTTCCCTCGCGTCTGCAGTTTCCAGTCTTGCCTTCTCTCTCTTCTGGAGTCGCTCACTTCATGCTCCTCTCACACAGAAGCTCTGGCGCTGACTCTGCCCCTCAGACAAACAAGCAACATTGCCTCAGCATTCTCTCCCACAATTTGGTGATGTGTCTCCTTCCATGATCCTCCTGGGTGGGAGTCAAGCATACGTTAGTGTAACAATAAAAACTGGACAGAGCCTGGTGGTGGGATGACACTTTCCCTTTTTTCTTTTTCTTTTTTTTTAAACCCTTATCTTCCATCTTGGAATCAGTACTGTGTATTGGCTCCAAGGCAGAAGAGTGGTCAGGGCTAGGCAATGGGGGTCAAGTGACTTGCCCAGGGTCACACAGCTGGGAAGTGTCTGAGGCCAGATTTGAACCTAGGACCTCCCATCTCTAGGCCTGGCTCTCAATCCACTGAGCTAGCCAGCTGCCCCCAAACCTTTCCCTTTTTCCTAAGGTGCCCCTTTGAGCATTCAAACTGTGCTCTATTCTGAGGGCCCCTGGCCCCTACTGAGGGGTCCGTTTCTTGTTCACACTCTCTGCTTCTTGATCTCCAGGGAAAATGATTCAAAGCTAAAGTTTGGTTCATAGCTAAGGTGTCATCAATGCGGGATTGGGGATGGGAGCAGGGATGGCAGGTAGAGAGGTATTTAATGTATAATGAAAATAAGGAATAGGATCATTATTTCCTCTGCATAAAAAATATGCTAACCCCAAAGACTTGCAGGCTTGCACTGACATATGACTTAGGCAAGCAGTAACAATAACTTATAACTACATAAAAACACAAAGTGCTTTCCAGGACTGCTGAATTGGCATTTATTTCACCTTTGCTTTGGTTTTGAACTGTCCAAAGGAATCCTTTTGTGTCCTGAGCTTCTGAGGGGCCAGGGCAAGAGTGATGCTCAGCTCCTGACAGGGGCCTCTCCACGGCTCCTCTCAAATTGCTGCTCCCCCTTCCTGGGGACTCGGAGTCTCCCAACCTCTGAAATGACCAGACTGACTGGGAGGCTGGATGTGGCTCAGGCCCCTGCACCCAAGGAAGGAATGAAGCGAAAGGGACCGCTCTGGCCCTAGGCTCGGGCTCACCCAGGTAGCCCACATGCTTTATCCACCTGCTGTCCTTAGCTGCTGGGGCTGAGGGGAAGGAAGTGGCCCTTGCTCTACTCCCCACAAGAAAAGCCCTGCGCTAGAGAGGGCCCGGGGCCAGGGGCACTTTAACATTGACTTCATGACTTAGTGACCCATCCTCTCTGGGGCAGCTTTAATGGGGCCCACCCACCTTAAGCCATTGAAGGACCAAGGGACCGCCCCACTTTTGATATGTCATCCCCAAATAGTAAGACTTTAAGTGCTCAGTCACGTTTCCCCAGAAGAGGACCAAGTGGAAACCTTGCAGGCTCAGCATTCCACAGGGTGGGTTCAAACAAGAGTAGTCCAAGTGAGAACCTTTTAAAAAAAATTCAATTTCATTTTATTTTCAGTTCGGGGGGTGGAGAGGGAACCAAGATGGTGGAGAAGGGACATGGCCCCATATGATTTCTTCTAAATTTTATCCTGCAAAACTGTGATATTATGCCTTAGAACAAATTCTGGAGCAGCATAACCCACAAAAAGATGGGATGAAGTAATTTTTCAGGCCAAAACAAATTAGAAGGCCAGCACGAGGGATCAAGTGCACTGGGGTGGAGGGGCAGAACAAAGAGTCCTAGGGCAATTCCCATTACAGCAATAGGTCCAGGATACAGCTGAAGCAGCAGCAAAGGCTTTCAGAGCTTGCAGCCACAGGTGGAAGGTAGGTGTGTGTGTGTGTGTGTGACACAATGGCTCAGAAGATTGTAGGGTCTCTTTGATGGCTCAGGGTGCAAGACTCTTGTTGCATTGCCCATACACAAATCTAGGAAGCAGTCTTGGGACAAGGGTTCAAGGGAAGGAGGAGCATTAAACACACCAGCACTTGTGGCCACAGAGAAGCAAGGGCTTTTGGTCACAGTTCCAAGTTACCTCCAGACCAAAGCACAGGCCTAGACGGTATTAAACATTGCTCTCCTGACTTTTTCTTGATGTCTCATGGAGTCTTCACTTGCAATTCTAATTTTTAAGGCATGATTTTCTTGAGAGAGCTTTTGTATCTCCTTTTCAATTTGTCCAATTCTACTTTGTAAAGAGTTCTTTTCCTCAGTGTATTTATGTACCTTTTGTTTTTTTCCATATGGTCAATTCTTCTTTTTAAGAAGTTTTTCTCAAGGGGGCAGAGCCAAGATGATGGAAAAGGTACAGGGATATATCTAACACCTACCAAAGTACTCTCCAAAAAGCAATGGTATAATGCCTCAAAACAAATTCTGGAGCAGCATAACCCACAAAAAGAAAAGATGAAATAATTTTTCAGACCAAAACAACTTAGGAGGCCAGCCCAAGGGAACTAGTGCATGTATTGGAGGTGGAGTAGAGTGTGCCAGGGCAGTCCCCAATTAGGCAAAAGGCAGGAAAATTAGTAAACAACAACAACAAAAAGAAATAAAACAGCAAAATATTTTGCTAACAAGGAAGACTCAAACTTAGAAAAAGACAACAAAGTCAATACTGCTGTATCTAAAGCCTCCAAGAAAAGCAGGAATTGCTCTCAAGCCCAAAAAGAATTAATAGAGGAGCTCTAAAAGGATTTTAAAAATCAAATAAGAGAGGTAAAATTTAAAAAATGGTAAAAGAAAGAGAATGATACAGGAAAATCATGAAAAAAGTCAATAGATTGGGAAAAGAGGCATAAAAAATGGTGAAGGAATTAATACTTTAAAAAATAGAACAGGCTAATTGGTAAAAGAGGCACAAAAATCCAAAGAAGAAAAGAACTTTTTTAAAAGCAGAATTAGCCAAATGAAAAAAAGACATATAAAAATGCACTGAAGAGAAAAACTTCTTGAAACACAGAATTGGCCCTTTGGAAATTGTAAACCTCAAAATTTCTTAGACTTATAAATGTTGGAAATTTCACCATTGGGAAATTTCATACTTGAAAAATTCCCTATTGATAGTGGGTCTTGACTATTGGAATGTGAACCCCATTGGCATGGGAGGTTCCTTCTCTTCCCTTCTTAAGATTACTTTAGGACAGAAACCTTTTGCTGAACAATGGAAAGGACTTTGACCTATGCTTAAGCATAGAACGGGGGGTGGGGGGGTTGGGGGGGGGTGGAGGAGTTTGTCTGAGTGGTGGGAGTGTGCTCTGAGAAGCTTGCTCTGAAGGAAGCTGAAGGTGGGGGCCTCTGAGACTGTTTCTCCATTTGGTCACGTGAGTAATAGGGACTGATCTCTTTTCTTTGCCCCAGCTATCTAAGGGCTTGGGCCTTTTGGCCCAGCCTAAACAGAAGGGGTATTTAAGCCCTATTCCCTTCTCTCCCTTTTCTCTCTCTCTATCTCTAATTCCTTTCTTCCTCCTATTGTAATTAAACTCCATAAAAGATTGACTGCTGACTTGAGTTTTCATTTAGGAATTACATAGCTGAAGTCCTTGGCGACCTTAAATTAATATATATCAGTCTTTTAAAGTGATTTCCTTGTCACATTGTGGCTGACCACACGGGAGTCTAAAGAATCCTCTCAATAAACTTTTGAAATTCCTTGCCTTTTTACTATACCATCTCATACTTAGTCCCTTTCTTTTAACAAAAAAACTTGGCTTAAAGACACAGCTGCTAGAACATGTGAGTATAAAAACCTTTTTCTCTCTTCTCTTTTCTCCTTAAGTTAAATTGGAATCAGCAGTTTTTTTTTCTTTTTCTTCCCTTTAATCTTAAGGGACAGCTGGGTAGCTCAGCAGATTGAGAGCCAGCCCTAGAGACAGAAGGTCCTGGGTTCAAATCGGACCTCGGATACCCGATTTGAACCCAGGACCTTCTGTCTCTAGGGCTGGCTCTCAATCTGCTGAGCTACCCAGCTGTGTGACCCTGATAGATAGAAAACAGCTGTTTTAAATCTTAGCAACAGGACCCTAAAGTCCTGGCTGGAAGAGCTGTTTCTAAATATCCTTTCCCTTAAGGAACAACTTCCTGGATTAGAAAAAAAAACCCTGTGGAAAGTTTGTTGCTTTGCCCTGCTCCCCACGTGTTTTGTGAAATTACAAAATATATATATAAAAATGAGTACTACATTCTTTGACAATTATATGGTAGCTGAAGAATTAGGGGCATTGAGGAATGCAGGATACCTCCAAATTTTTATATTAATAGGTACTGTCATTTTTGTACTCCTCAATACTATATTTAGAGATGCTAAAATTAAAAAAAAATGAGGATAAAATAGGAAATATTGAGGATAAAATAGGGAAAATTGAGGATAAAATGCAAGCCCAATTAGAAGATCTAAAAAGTTTCTTACAGGATCAATGGGCAAACACCCACTCTACCAGAAACAGACCTGTTTCTGAACCTTTGAATGAGGAAATTTCCTTCCCTGAAATAGAGACAGAAAACACCTTCCCTATAGCCCAGTTAACAGACTGCTTCTCTCGTGTAGTGCAAATCTTGTCTGAATTTAATCCCCAAAACCCTTCCCCTGCAATCCCAGCTTCTCATGTTCCTTCTCCTACAGAAACCCAAATTCCAATGCAAGGGAGATCTTGTCCTCCTAGAGAAACCTGTCCTTGTCAAACTGACCCACAGGTACAAAATTCAACTAGAGGCCTGTTTCCTCTAAGAGAAGTACCTGAAATAGGACGGAATGGGGATGTGGTGACTTTAAGACATAGGATACCGTTTACTCCCCAAGAAATAAATGAATTTACACGAAATATCCCCACATATGAACAAGATCCTTTTCTAGTAACAAAAAAGATGGGAGACATATTTTTTCAGTATAATCCGTCTTACAAGGACGTTGAGAACTTACTACAGGCTTTTTTAAGTGAACGTGAAAAAAATAAAATAATTGCTCATGTCAACAAAACCCGGGGGCGTAATGCAGCACATTGGCCATCTCATTTTCTCATCATTTTCTCTCTCTCTATCTCTAATTCCTTTCTTCCTCCTATTGTAATTAAACTCCATAAAAGATTGACTGCTGACTTGAGTTTTCATTTAGGAATTACATAGCTGAATTCCTTGGCGACCTTAAATTAATATATATCAGTCTTTTAAAGTGATTTCCTTGTCACAAAAGGGAGGTACAAAAAAATCACTGAGGAAAAGAATTCCCAGAAATATTATAGCCAAATTCCAGATCTCCAAGGTCAAGGAGAAAATACTGCAAGCAGCCAAAAAAAAAATAATTCAAATATTGTGGAGCCTAACAGAATTTAGAAGCTTCTATATAAAACAATTAGACGACTTGCAATATCATATTCTAGAGGGTGAAGGAGCCAAGACTTCAACCAAGAATCACCCAGAAAAACTGAACATAATAATCCTTCCTGGGGAAAATTGGGTATTCAATAAAATTGAGGGCTTTCAAACATTTCTATTGGAAAGACCAGAGCTGAATGGAAATTTTACCCTCAAATACAAGACTCAAGAGAAGCATACAAATGTAAATAGGAAAGAGAAATCAAAAGAAAATCAATGAATTTAAACTGTATGCATCCCTGAAAGGGGAGAAATGATTCTTGTAATTCCAAAGAACTTTGTCATTATGAGGGTAGTTAGAAGGAGTATACACAGAGAACAATGGTGTGAAAAACCAGTTCATCCGTGTCTTTGTATCTCCAGTGGCTAGATAGGCACTTCAATGCATACTTGCTTGATGAGTACAAATACAGGGAATGGCCAAGGAAAACAGAATCCAAGGATTCTCCTGTAGTTTTGTGTATTAGCTTCTCTAATAATTCGTCTTTCTTTTAATCAGTAACCCTGTTGATTAACCAACACCCAAAATTGTTTCTATAACTGGGAAGTCTATATTTCTAAAATGGGAAAATTTCTTTCTTTAAATAGTTATTTCAAAAATTCAGTATTTCATTCTTTTTCATAAATCCAACCATTTCCTCACTTCTGTTTACAAACAGTTTGATTTTCACTGGCCAGGTCTTTACTGGCGAAAGTAAATATTACTAGTGATTATCTGAAGATGGATCTTGGTCTGGATTATTCAGATATATTCATTTCCATGTCATTATGAAATTATGGTGCCTCCTTTTTTGATTTTTGTAGATATGAAGTTGGGAGCATCTAAGATACTAGAAGTCTATGACATTGGGTGTGATTGATAGGTCAGGCCTGGTAAAGACTTTTCCTTTGAAATCTTATTTTCAACCATGTCTGCAATTCAGATAGCTGAGGAACTGCTTATTCTCTCCTATGCTTACAATTTAGGTAAGTGCCATCAGGTTGAGCAGTGATCTCTAACTTAAGAGAACCGACTAGAATTTCTCTAGGAGTGGGTGATTCAAAGAGCACACGTTTCACTTTTTTCTTTTTCTACAAAAATACAACTCTTTATTAAATAACATGCACAAATCCTAACTCATTCAATATAAACAAAATGATACAAAATTTAGAGCATTATTTAAAGAAACAGCTTTTTAACCACAATTAAACACCTTTTTTCATTAACTTCAACTGATATAAAATAACTTCTAGATATAACCAGAGTGTTTCCCCAAAGTAAGTAGAAAATAAACTCTTGAATTTTCTTTTAGTTAAAAACTTTATGGGGCATTATAGCTCCCAGTCTTTAGTATTTGGGAGCTTAAGAGCAATTTTGGTGTGCGAAGCCCTTAAGTACTTGTTAGAGATGTGGGTTTGTTCTGAGAGTCCTCTCAACTTTAAATAATTGCCTGACACAAAAGCTCCTTCCAACAACATAGTTTCTTAACCTCTCCTTTTAACTTCTAGTCTTTTAGATTTGCCTGTCTAAAGTCACAAAGATAATAAATGTTAGAAAGTGGGATTTGAGACCATATTTTCCTGACCCAAATTCCTGCATACTATCCACTACATCACACTGCTCCTTGTAAGGAAGCAAAATTGTGATAGAGATAATATAGTTTGAGAAGTCTAGAGCTATAGAAAAAGTTAACTCACCTAAAAAAAAAAATCTTTCACAGCCTCGTCTGAACAAGTAATGAGTTTTCCCCTTCCTTAAATTGACTATTTCAGACTTGAAAGCCTGATATTTAATATCACGTACCATTTTGTTTCCATTTTAAAGTGGCTAGTTTTAATTTTTATTCTCTGATATACTGCTTCACAACATCTTCCCTTTTGGGGAAAAGGTCAAGTAAAGTATTAAGTTATGTATGCCTTTCATATAAAAAGTTGCTTAAAGTTTTTTAAAAAATAGATGGCCTCATGAGCACAGAGGGAAGTAGTATTTACTGAAAGACAATATCCTTTCACTACTAGCAATTTATGTCAAAAGAACATCTCATTGTTTCAATGAGGTTGAAAATAAGATCTCATTTTTTCAACAGAGTTGAAATGGATGAGAGGAATGCTGTAAGTCATGATGTATCTGAATCTTGGCAAAGCATCTGAAAAAATGTCTCATGATTTTGTTGTAGACAGCCTTATTTGAGAACTGTAGATTGGATGATAATGGTTAAGTGAATGAAGGAAAATCCCTAAAAAACATTAAATAGTCAATCATTGGAAACCTGGAGTTCTCCAGGTTGGTGCCATAGAACTCTATCTTTGGTCCTGTTTTACACAGGGTTTTAATCAATGACATAAAAAAGATTTCATGCTTATCTCATTTACAGGTATCATGGAAGCATAAGTCTACAGATGGAAGGGACTCAGATGAAAATGAATAAGGATAAATGTGAAGTCCTTCACAGAGTCAATGACTGACTTGAGAGGTTGTGGCTAATCAAGCAAGTAAGCATCTGTTAGAAACCTACCATGTGTCAGACATACAAAAACAAAAATGAGAGTTCCTGCCCTTGAGAAATTTATATTCTATCTGAAGAGACAACATATATATGCATAAACATATTCAAGAAAATATAAAGAAGGATTCGGTAACTTGGTGGGAGTCACAAAATGGCTGAAAGGATCAGGAAAAGCTTCAATGCAGGGGTGATCTGAGCTGACTTTGAAGGAAATGAGGGACTCTAAGATGAAGATGGAATGTTGCAGGTGAAGAACAAGAGGTCCAGTTTGGCTAGATATGTGTGCGTGAAGGAGAATAAACCTAGAAAAGGAGTCCCCAAGATACTAGTTTATGTGAAATCTGTCTTGGGGTTTTAGTTAATAGTGAACCAAATGATTCAATGGTTGATGTGGAAGACAGAAAATTATCCAGAAAAAGGTCAATAATAGTTCCACGTATTCTGGTCTGGCCAGATAATATCAGGAGTATTGTGTTCAAGTTCTAATCGCTGCATTTTAGGAGAAGAATAGACAAAATATAGTATTTTTGGGGGATGACCACATGGTAAGGGAAACTGAACACATATAAGAAGAAAAGCTGAAAGATAAAAAGGAATGCTCATCCTGAAAAGATTTAGGGAGAACGTGATGGCTAATTTCCATTATCTGTAAGGCTGTCTTGTGAAAGATGGAGTAAACTTCTTCTGTGTGGATTTAGAGAGCAGAAAGTTATAGTTAGGAAAGCAGGATTTGACTTAATACAAGGAAGAAATTTATAATAATTAGGGTAGATCCAGAATGGAATGGGTTGCCTTCAGAAGAGGGGTACATTGACTTTTCCATAATTGATAGTGTTCAAAAGTAGAGGCTGGATGACTTTTTGTTAGCAATATAAAGGACAGGTTTCCTGCATATGACACTAGTCTAAACTAAAAGACCTTTATATTCTATGGAACATCTTTGAACATTTCTGGGATTAATGAATTTATAATTTAACAAATTTAATACTTCAACACCTACTCTGTATTTCTGATAATGTTTTTCTGTATTTCTGATTCTGTAACAACAAAAGGCCCCAAATTACAATCTGAATTATACCTGTCATTTAAAAGTGCCTAGGCATTATGCATTCCTTTTCTACTATGTTTACATTGCAGTGCCAAGTATATTAATTAAAATATAAATTGATAATACATAAAAGCCCTAAGTTTAATATATACCTTTGTAATAGTTTTTTTCCTAGCTCATCTGTGACGAACCTAAGTTTGATTATGTTCTTATTATTCTGGAACAGAATTAACTTTGTTTTATGAGCTGATTTAGCTTATAGCATGCCATTTCTCACCTATTTGATTTTTCTTTTTTCTCACCTGAAGGCAAAACATTACTATTATATTTTAGAATCAACAAAGCATAGGGAAAAGCTGTTGAATATTTTTTCTCCTAAGCTTATAATTGCTTTTGAGCTAACCTAATTTTCCTCCGAGTCTTCCTTCAAATGTTATAGATTAACAATTAAGTTCCTTGGCTGGTTTCAGATCCAAAATATTCCTGAGTCTCACTTATTAAATATTTTAAAGAGAGAACTATTTCTGTGCTTTTTAAAACAGATATATCACCATTTCTGATTATTAAAAAAAAGTAAATTTTTGCTTGGATTTTAAAATTTTACAAATGACATGTTTAACAACTTGTCAATTAGGAAAAAAAACATTTTCATAAATATTGCAACACATATCAGCATATACTAGATTTCTTTTACTTATTTTAACTACCAAATTTTCTGATTAATTCAAAAAGTCTAATTCCATTTTAAAAGTGCAAAGGTTATTAAGCTTAAAACAATTTTAGCAATGTAAAAAAGTTTTACAATGATTTAACATGACCAATAAAATTTATTAAACATTATTTACAGAATCTTCAAGAGGTGAATATTAAAATAGACATTTACAATTTAAGAATTTTCATTCAAAGGCATTTTGTTGGAAAAAATAGGCTCTATTGTGAGATGATGACAAGAGCAAAATTTTTATGTATATGTTTAATTTTAAACAAACCCATTTTAACATATTAAGTTATAGGTACTACCACAGAAGACTAGTATGAAATATGGGCCTGCAAGTGCTATATTGTTTAAAGTATTGGTTACCAAAGGGAGCTGAATTGTATGAATCATGCAATATAGTTAAGTCACAATCTTTATAGTTACCGTGATGAAATAAGCTAAATTGAACGAACACATGCCTTATTCAAAGTTTTGCCAACCAGAAAACATTACATACACACAATTAAGAACTACAACTTTGGTCCAATAAAACTTCAGACAAAACAGTTCTACAATGAAAATATCTATTTCTTTGTACAGATCTTGACCATTCATTTTTTGTACAAGTTTTGACCATTAATTACAATTCTATTTACATTTGCACAATATGTATAAAATAAGTTATTAAAAATGAAAACAATATTACATCTTTCAAAAAACTGTACAATTAATTTACAAATACAATAAGATGAACATATATTTCTCAATTTTTCTTCCACATTTAGTGCTATCCTGTGGGAGTTAAGTTATCGAGTTTAATGATACGAGCTTTAATAAAATCTTTGAAAGATTTAAATATCAATGGGTATTTCATTTATCTCACTTAGTTTGATAACAACTTCCAGCGTTATTATCAGTATCTCACCTTCTTTAGTATTTTCCACAGTTTGATAATATATTCTAATGTCATAGTTAATTTTCACCAATATAAATAACAGTCTTTAGTGGGAAACTGGTTTTTGATCTAAAATCTAAATAATTTGTGCCACTTATTAGAAAATGACAGTATTTAGTATTTAATAAACTTTAACAAAATGTTATTAAAGAATTTTGAAAGAATAATACCTGAATTATTGCAAAAGGCCATATGCCACAGTATTAAGTGCTGTAATAAAACAGTTGCATTTTAGATGATCGCATTTAAACAGTCTCCATAGAAAATGAAATCAGGAAAAGATAGTCGTCATATAGGTGTTAATTCAAAATCATCATTAACATCAACAAGAGGAACATAGAACTCCTGAATTTCATAAATGCTGATAGATTTGTAAGTGGCAGGATCAAGTTCCTGGAGCTTAAGCTGCCACTCCAGTCTCTGGACAGCATTTAAAGCTGCTGCTTCATGTTGCTGCCTCATCAAAAGACAAGTCTATTTAAAGGAAAAGAAGATAAATGCAATTTGTAATGAAAACAAGTTTAAGAGAAAAAAAATCAGAGTTGTTTTCCAATGACCATGATGGATATTTGTAGATTGAAATAGCAGGTTCTCAAATTATGTGTATTTTCTTATTTTATGATCTCAACTATTACCTGTTTGTGTAATTTCTAGGCAAAGTTACAACTTATATTTTGTGTTCCTTTAGGTTAGAATTACAGAGTATGCTCCCAAATCATGAAAGAAAACCAAATTTCCATGATTATTGTTATTTAAATAAAGAGAAAATTGACCAAAAAAAATGAACAAAATTCCAAGCTAACATATATTCTCTATGGGTTACTTACTTACTATTAGTTCTTAACTGCTTCCTACTCCCGCTCCAGAACCCTTTTGGGGATTTTCTATAGCAAGGTATGCTATGAAATTAGGATTCAATGAAAACCCCAATCAGAAAATGTTTTCATTGGTAATCAATAACTGCCATACTCTGCAATACCAATAGCTAATGTACTTTCCTGCTCTGGTCAGGAATAAAGATTCATGTTTATTCTTATGAAGACTTCTTTCCCAACTCTTCCTACTATAACTACATTTATTGTCCATGCTTTCTGGATGGAGCAGACATTCAGTTAAACTGTACCCCTAAACACACATACCTTTAACTTGTCAAACTTATCATCTACGTCTTGTAACCAAGACATGAACTGTCTGGCATTAAATCGATCTCTCACAGATGTTTTACTGTCATCAGCCTGAAAGAGAAAAAATGAAAACAGAGTATTGCAGAACACAAATTAATCATTATAAATCTTGATCCTCTCCTAATAGATTTTGAATACAAGTCACTATACTATGAAAGGATGAGATTAACTTCAATCTCTTTCTTACCTCCCACTTGATCCTGTACTACTTGTAAACTGGTTTCTGTATTTACCACTGTTAAAAAATGATTCTTCAGAAACTATTGGACTTGCAAATCATTAAATCTAATGATTTTTCCCCAGCCTTTATAGTCAGTAACATCTCTGTAAACATTTGATACAGCTGATCCCCTCTTCCTCAATAATCTTTACTACCAAGACTCCTTTTTGACATTATACTTTCTTGGTTCTCTATCTAATTATTCCTTCCATGAGTTCGCTTTTTCTACATAGTTTTTTTTTTTAAACCCTTACCTTCCGTCTTGGAGTCAATACTGTGTATTGGCTCCAAGGCAGAAGAGTGATAAGGGCTAGGCAATGGGGGTCAAGTGACTTGCCCAGGGTCACACAGCTGGGAAGTGTCTGAGGCCAGATTTGAACCTAGGACCTCCTGTCTCTAGGCCTGGCTCTCAATCCACTGAGCTACCCAGCTGCCCCCTCTACATAGTTCTTTGATGTTAGCATTTGCTAAAGTTCTGTTTTTGTCTCTTTTCTCTTTATTTATTTTCTCCTTAAAGATCTCATACTTTATAAATTTTCTTCCTTATTTGATTAAGAAATATTTTCTCTCCCCACATCTAGCTTCTCTTCCCCTCTTGAAAAAAAAAAACAAAACCCTTTGTAATAAATATGCTTAGGCAAGCAAAACAAATTCCCACAGTAAGAGTGTAAAACATCTCATTTTGCATCTTGAGTTCATTACTTTTGTCAGGAAGTAACACTCTTCATCATTATTCTTCTGCTTTGTGATTGTTCACTGAATTGATCAGCGTTCAAGTCTTTCAAAGTAGTTTGCCTTTACAATTGTTATTGTATAAATTGTTCTCTTGGTTCTATTTAATTTTCTCTGTACCAATTCATAAAAGTCTACCTGTTTACTTTGAATCTATCCCTTTTGTCATTTCCTTTGATGCATTGATGTTCTATTACATTCATATAACTTAATTTGCTGTCCTTTTCCCCCGTTTGCAATTCTTTTCACAACAGAAATACTACAGATATTTTTGCATATATGGGTCCTTCCCCCCTCTCCCTTTCTTTTGATCTTTCTGAGGTATAGCTCTAGTGTACCCAGGTAAAAGGAATGAACATTTGGTAACTTTCTGGACACAGTTCCAAATTTCTTTACAGAATGGCGGGACTAATTCACAATTCTACCACCCGGTCTTTAATGTCTCAGTTTCCCCACAGTTCTCTAGCATGTGTTATTTTCCTTTTTTTTCTTTGCCAACTTTGCCAATCTAATAAAATTTGTATTTCTCTAAGCTTTAGTGATTCATAGGATTTTTTCATTTGGCTATTAATAGTTTGGATTTTTCTCTTTGAAAACTGCCTATACATATCCTTTGATCATTTATCACCTTTGATCATTTATCAACTTTTGGGGAATGGCTCTCATTCTTATGAGAAGTAACTTATAAATGAGAACTTTACCAGAGAAACTTGCTACAATTAATTTTTTTTCCTATTTGTTTCCTTGCTAATATTGGCTGCATTCAACTTATATATTTAAAAATTTTTTTTTGTTTTTTTTTGCAAATTATGAAAATTCATCTTCTTTTTCTCAAATCTTCCTTTCACTCTCATCAATTGAAAAACAAAACTTTGATAGCAAATACGCATAGTCAGACAAAATAAATTCCTACACTGGCAATGTACAAAATGTACAATTTAATTTTTATTTTGAGTTTATCACTTCTGTTAGAGGTGGTAGCATGTTTCATTTTGACTCCTCTGGAAGCACAGTTGGCCATTGTCTTGATTTGTATTTCTTGCCCCTCTTTATAAAAAATAGTGTGAGAGAGGAGTATTCTCAGTCAGTGCTCTATGTTGAATGCATTGTGTTTGCTCCCTTGTCCTTTTTTCCTAATCCCAGTGTCCAATTACAGATTTCCTTCCTCCTTTCTTCCTTTTCCCTTCCCCTTCTTACTCTACATATTTAGAGTTTGTTTTGCTTAGGATGACTCTCTTCCCTTAGTGGGTAGGATCTATCATTCCTCTCCTTTTCTTCTATTCCCTCCTGTTTTTTTTTTTAAGCAAAATGTTTCTGCATTCAGAGCAGTTCAGATGAAAATAAAGTTCAGGTGTTGCTCTCCTTCAATTTTTCTATATGTTTGAGTACTTAATACATAAGGCACTTCCTTCATCCTTTTTCTCTTTTCCCCACCCTAGTACACTTTTCTTCTCTCTTTTAAGATAATGAAAACAACAACAGACCACTTTTAGACCCTCTGCCTTATTAGACTTCCTCTATTACTCCTACTGATATGGTTCTGAAGTTCATACATAAAAATTCATCTTTGGTTAGTCTTTTATGATTGCTCACTCATATTTATCACATGTTTCTCTTATGACTCCTGTTTGATTTTCAGAGTTTCTATACAACTCTGGGTTTTTCTTCTTGAATGTGTGGTAGTTCTCTATTTCATTAAAAATCCATTCCCGCCCAATAGAATTATAAACAGTTTTTCTGGGTAAATTATTCTTGGTGGTAAGCCTTTATCTTTTCCTTTTTGGAATACCATATTCCAAACTCTCCATTCCTTTATGATAGTGGATCAATTTTCTGTGATTTTGACTGTGACTCCTGGGTACTTAAAAGCTTTTTTTTTTTGGGCTGTTTGCAGTATTTTTTTTCCCCCCAGGATTTTGGCTATAATGTTTCTGAGATTTTTTGTTTTGGAATTTCTTTCAGGAGGTAATATCTTGTGTTGAGCTATTAATTCTCTTCCTATAACTCTCATTTCTTTTCCAGTATTTCCCCTCCCAAGTACTCATTTCTTTTCCAGCAGTTTCTGGTAGCAATCTCATTTTATAGTTTTTAAAAAAACTCTTGCTTTGTCTCTTCCAGTAACTATAGTTGGACATTTGCCCAAGATATGTTTTTATTCATCCAAGAGTATAGTGAAAGCTAGGGATGTGTGGCAGTGTAGTTTTACTTTTATTCACTTGTAAGTACTTAGTTTGTTAAAGCTATTTACAGATTAACCTATCTAAAATTAGGTTCCCAAACTTTGCTTAATCTAATGCCCCATTTCTGTGGCAATAAGGAAAGTGTATTGACCATCTATTATGTTCAATCCACTGTCTTATAAGGACATAGGGGGAAAAAAGATAGTCTCTGTCCTCACATAGTTGAGCAACAAATAAATATTTGGAGAAAGCGAATTTTAAAGTTTAGATATTTAAGAACCCCTTCAGATTGTAAGGAACTCTTCCTCCTTCCCCAAAATTCAGAGCTATCACAGATATTTTCTATTTCCTGCAGATCATGATGACATTTTAAATTGTCTACTGAGATGCAATACCACGGATAGACTAAAGGGACAATCGCTGACTTTCAGGTTCTTTCCATCTTGTTGGCTTCAGGGAGTAAGAATAACTTTCTGAGCTCTGAAGGGATGGGGGATGCCCTTTCTTCAACTGGCTTCTTGAGCACACTGTTCCACTGGTAATCGTGTGTCTGGGATAGGGCTGCCTCCCATTTATGGCTTCTTTCTTTTAGTAGAGGAACCTTGTGGGATCTTGAAAAGTAATGACTATCTTCCTGGGCACCAGAGCAGTGAAGTAACTACTTGAGCACTTACAGTGGCAACAGCAGCAGTGGGCAGACTGGCCAAGCGGGAGAGGAGTCACTCATATAGAAAGCATTAGAAAGAAAAGAACTCACTTGAAATACAAGAGATAGTGTGCAGCCCTAAGGTAAAGGTCCCAATGAGGTTTCTCAACTGACTGTAATCATTCTATGATTCTTCATTGCTTAGAAGTTCCCTTTCTGTGTAGGTATAAAACTGTCTATCCTCAGGAATATAAAATGGTAGAATTACAACAGCGAGAGCCAAATTCCCCAGTTCATTGGACAGGCAGCTACAGAGAAATGAACCCAGGGCAAATCAAAAGGACAGGGGCAGGCAAAGGTCTCAGCAATATGGTGCTTGATTAGCTGCTATGCATAGGAGAGATTCACCCTCTTACTTTAAAAATTTAGCTCACACAAAGATTTTAAATTTCTTACAACATTGTACATTTGTTCTACTCTTAAAATGTGACAATGCAACATTTTTTCTACACCTAGGACTGACAAGCATATAGAGAATGAGTGACAAACCTTTGAAAACAGGTGCTTCAATACTTTTTCTCAATCTCCTCTGGTGGGAAAGCCCTCTTATCTTAGGCATAGCAATAAAAGTGGTTTTAGATGCAGGCTGCTACAGATACTGGGTTTGAGGGATTGTTGAGCTTTAAGTGCACACAAAGCCATTACAACAAACAAGATGAACCGTTTATGTTTTTCAGCTGTTGCAACTACAAGTATTGCCAGTGAGCCACTGCAGTGAGATATAAAGATAATTAGGAGCGAAGTTAGGCTCGAGCTGCAATAAATACTATGGAACACTGACAGCGTACATTCATTTGAGAATTTGAACATAAATAGTAGGTTATGATAAGTAACATTCAACATTTACCCAGTATATAGCTAAATCCACACATCTAAATGGAAAATGTCATATTTTTTTAGTAACACTCATTCCTGCAAATCATACACACCAAAAAGTATTCAAAACGCTAATTAGTGGTCTGAGGGATGCACAAGGATTCTTCCCAATGTAGGGCCATGTGGTCTAGGCCTGTTGGCTGATTGCTAGAAAAATAATGATCAAGGAGAGTACTTAGGTATATGTTTGTAACATTTCAAATCAAATCTAACACATCTCTAAAGTGAATACTTTGTTGGAATTTTAATTCACTTATCCTAAAATTGTACCAATGCCATATCATTTGCTGGGGAAATAGTTGTGAAGTAAAACCTTAAAATTCCGCTGGGTAATAGAAAGGATTTTAGTATTGAGGATACATGTATTAAGGAATATACCTGTCTCTTATAGTTTTTTACATGTGCTATGAGATGTTAATAGTGGAAAAAGAGAGAGAAATTCCTTCCCACCTAGTGCTTTCTAAGAGGCATGGGGATTCTTTTTGCAAGCTGGCTTTCCTCTTGACTGACTCCATAGCTCCATTCTCTCAGGACCAGCTTTGCTGCTTTTTAACTCTCAGCCTCTCCTGTTCACCCTCATCAATAAATGGGAGGAGAAAAGGGCAAATGGTACAGACCTACTGTAGTTAACAATTTTCTGACCCTTTCACAGGCAAACGACCACCAAAATATCATACACTTTGTTATCTAAATAGGTTACTCAAGGTCTGAATTCGAAGTTTTAATGAACTACAAATTTGAACACTGAAAATCTGAAAGGGTCATTCGCATTTTATGAATCAATCAGTATTTATTGACTGCTTGTTATGTGCCAGGCACTGTGCTAGGTGCAAAAGGTACATATCCTTGTCTCTTTTGCTACTCCCTACATCTTGTAATTTCATCATACACCAGGAGACTCACTAGTTCCTTGATACGTAAGATTTGAAAGGCACTTTTTTAGTCCCAACTTCCCATTTTACACTCATTTTACATTTACATAAGGCTTAGAAAGAGTTAAAGTGGTTTGGTATTCCCAGTATAGTTTGTTTTATAGCATGTAGCCTTTTGATGTGGAATTAAAAGTGTCAGCAATGCTCTACAAAGTCTGGATAGAAAACCTTTTTGGAAATATTTAGTATTCATCCACTTGCCAGATTATATTGTATCAATTAACTATGTGTTGAAAACAGGAAAATGACATGGAAAAAGTGATAAGAATATTGAATAAGAAGTAAGCAGGAAAAGGAAAAAAAAGGCATGAGTACTACTTTTTCAGGGTAGTAATTTTGAGGCCAAAGAAAAACCTTGACACAAACTAGCTATTAAAAAATATTCACTTTGAATACTGAAAAATTATAAAGAAGAAGGGCCCCAGAGAAATGAGAAGACACCCCACTCCTTTGCAGAAGTAAGAGGTTCACATCAGTGTAGTATATTGCATATATGTCAGACTTTTTCATGTACTGATTGGTTTTGTTGTTTTTTTTCTCTTATTCTTTTTCCTTCTCCTTTAAAAACATTTTTGTTATATGAGATAGCTCTCTAGGAAGGGAAAGGGAAGAGAAACTAGGAGACAAATCTGATGATGTAAGAAAAATATATTCATGAAAATTTATTTTGAAAAGCATTAAATTAATTTGGTAATTAAACTTAATCAACAAAAAAAATTTCCCAACATTCTTAATCTACAAACATGACTATGCTATAAATATTCTTACTTAGTATCAATTTAAGACAGACGGTAAAGATTTCAAATAAAAGTGCTGTTTTATATGAGAATGTATTTTCTTTTACTTTCATTTGAGAGGGAAAAAATCCTCCCCACAAAAGGCCTTAATAAAGTTAGTATTAAACTAAATGAATGCTATGTGCCTAGGCAATCAAATTTGAAATCATCCTTTCTTAATGCTACAGTAGAGCTCAAATATAAAAGCCCACCTAACTGCAGAGGGATAGGGACTAGACCTGTGATTTCAGTGGCATAGGGAACTTCCAGTTGAGCAAACCTGCCCTACCAGTGCAGCCTAAGCACCAAGAGGTTTCAGTGACACACAGCCAGGATATGTCACAGGGAGGACTTGAATTCAAGTCTGCTACATAATTCTGCCTCTCAGGAAAATGCCTTTTTTTTTTAGCTTTACAACTTATATTCTGTTCTGAATCATATCTTGATTTTCAGAAATTTTGATAATTAGCAGGTAAAATAATATACAATATTTCTAAAAGTACAAGAAATATTAATAACTACTAGGGCTCAGTGTAAGCTTCTAAACTGTCTTTTCTCTGAATCTTATAATAAACCTTCATTCATATTTAGTCTAATACTTTTTTTTGGGTGGTTGGGAATTGAGAATCAGATTGACAGAAATAAAAGGAATCTCAAAGTATTATGTAATTCCATTTCCTTCAGGTATCATCAAATCTATTAAGGGTATATGATTGTTTATTCTCTCTGAGAGGGCTTTATGGAGAAAATTGCTTTGTAAATCTAAAACAGTATATAGATATGGTCCATTCTTAAAAAAAAAAAATCCTTATGGATGGAGATCTTATACCTACTCATCTACTAGCTTTCCCCAGTATTTTATTGGTCTTATATATGGCCCCAAAGGCCTTTCTTATATTTAACAAAAATAAAAATTTCTTCTGTTTTTACTTTCTTTTCTGTCTTTATGAACTTATGCAAATATAGGGAAAAAACCTAGGTCATCTTTGCATACACATCTTCAGATATTTGAAGATATCAGATTTGAAGAGATCCTGTCATCCTTAACTCATCACCCTCACACCACTTATCCAATTCATTGCCAAACCTTGTCATGTCAGTGATCACAACATTCTAACTAGTTTACCTGTCTTTTCCTACTCTAATCCATTTTCCACTTAGCTGTCAAGATTATTTTTTCTAAGGTGTAGCTCTGATCATGTCATTCACTGCCTCTGCTCAGATATTTCCAATGGCTCTCTATTATATTCAGGAGCAAATGAAAAGTTCTCTGGTATTTAAAGCTCCTTCTTACTTTTTACCTTTTCCCCTCCATTCACTTTATTCCTTTTTCCAGGCACACTGCAATCTGGCTACTCTGACCTATATGCAGGTCTCTGAGCCCATCTATCCACATTCCTTCTCTGCACTTTTGCATTCACCCCCTGGCCTGAACACTGACCTCTTTTTTAACCTCTTAATTTCACTGGCTTCTTTCAGCTTAAACCCCACCACCTGCAAAAAGTTCCTTCCCATATCTCTGAATACTATTATCTTTTTCTTTCAGACTGCCTTTATATACTTGGCATACATTTTGCATGCACATAGCTGTTTCTGTGTTGTCTCCCCTAATGCAGTGTGAGTTCAGTAAGGAAAAGGGATTTTTTTGCCTTTCTCTGGACTCCCTGGGCTTAACATAGTACCTAGTACACAGTAAACGCTTAATGAATGTGTGTTAACTAAATATATTGAGTGGAAAGAAAGTTGGACTCAAGAAAACCTGGCTTTAAATTATGATTCTGAAACTTATTGGCTGGTTCACCCTGGGAAAGTTACATGATTTATTTGCATCTAAGGCAACCAAGATAATAAGGGCAGTTGGAATTCACAAACAAGTGAAATCATGAATCATTGACCTATACTTGATAAAAATAATGGTTACCAGGGCTGCTAGGTAGCACAGTGATTAGAGCGCTAGGCCTGGAGTCAGGAGGACCTCAGTTCAAATTTGTCCTCAGATACTTCCTTGGCTGTGTGACCCTGGGCAAGTCACTTAACCCCAATTGCCTCTTCTGCCTTAGAACCAATTCACAGTATTGAGTCTTCCTGGCTTTGAGGTCAACTCTCTATCTGTTACTTAATGCTGCCTCTGTTGAACAGAAATGATTTAGTAAAACAGAAGCATACATAATATCAATTCCATGACAGAAGATAAGAGTTAAAAAAAATGGCAACCTTTTAGCTTAGTCTTCTCCAGAGGAAAATTGTGGTGCTTTGTTTTCTGTAATCACATATTACTAGTTTTATTCAGTGTATACTTGCTAATTATATTTTGTAGGACCATATGTTCCAGGCCCAACAAATTCTGACATATATGTAGTTTTTCAGTTACACTGATAAATCATATTAAAGTTAACAAATGATTTTCCCTTAGAATTATAATTCACTATTCCAGTCAACATCAATGGTAAAAGAATGACTTGGCATTGATGAACTTTTTTAAGGCAATGTCAGGTGCTTTAAGCCCACCTACTTGTTCCCATCTGTAAGAGATAGGATGAATCTAAAAGGTCCAAAAAACTTATATACAGAAAATATTTTAAGGAAAAAATCCAAAGATGCTAAGAATATATTGTTTATACTTAAAAAAAAATCTGGTTTTGTAAATTAAATTGCATTTGCAGGTCCTTTGTAATAGGAATGAAATATTCTTTCAACAAGTACACAGAAAACAATTGTAAACAGGATACTCTCCCCTCCTATCTAAAAGAGCAGATGTTTTCTCTCCCTTAAACTTTAGGTTATTTTTATGGACATCTAATAATAGCAAAAACAGCAGAAAACACATATAGAACACCACAGGACCACATATTTGGCATTAGAAAGACTCTGAGGGTCATTAACGTTTTGAGTTTGTAGAACAAGAAAATGAAACTCAGAGACTAAGTTAAACATCAAGGGTCAAACAAGGTCATACCAAGCAACTGAGCTGTAATTTGAATACAGGTTAAATGTCTCACCTCTTTCCACCACACTATATATTCTTTAAGGTTCACAAAAAAGCTTCACGTTATTTCATCACAACATTGTTAAGTAGGTATCAAAGGTATTTACAGATGAGGGAAGTTAAGGGACTTGCTCATGGTCATGTAGTCAGTGTTGGGAGTTAAGATATAAACAAAGATCCCTCCCAATTACAAATGCAATTGAAATAGAAAACATACTAACCACATGAAAAACTATCATACCTGAGAATCCAGAGGCACATTGTAGACCTCTGCATCCAGAAGAACAGTGCAGGCACTGAAGGGCAGTGTCTGGTTTGCTAATGTTCTTGCAGCTCGATAATGAACACGTAAAACTTCTTGTTCATTAGATACAATGAGCTTTTCCTAGTGGAACAAAGGAAAAAACCATTTACTACAAAAATGTATTTTAAAAAACCATATGGTCTACAAGTACTCTCAGTATCACTTGAAATTTATTTTGAGACTCAGAATTTTCTTTTAAAAAAATTATCATTTAGGAATAGATTACTGTATTTCTAGAATGAGATTTGACAGTGTGAAAATGAGTTATTTTTCTTTTTTGAGCTGTCTGTTCCTCTTTTGCACAGGATGATTTTATTTCTATGAAATACAAACATTCTGCTATCTACTTAAAACTAACATTAATTTAAAATTTATAACAGAAAAAAGAGATGAATGACTTTTATTCTCATACACACATGTGTATGTGTGTTTCTTGGAACTCTAAGAATATACATTGTAGAACAGTCTCCAATCTGTATTGATAGAAGACATTTCCCCACTGAAAATTTCTAATATCCATGAAATTAAGTCTGAGTTTTAAAAAATGATACTTTTAAAATGATGAATACCAGAAGACAATGAACTTTAAAAATGAGATTTAAAAAAATGTAACTTTTGACTTAAAATTCATACTTTAGATTACTTTTTTACAAAAATGAATAATATGGAAATGGGCTTCTGTGAGAATATGCATATATGTATAACCCAGTGGAATTACTTGTCAACTCTGGGAGGGGGGAGGGATGAGGGGAGTGAAAAACAAGAATCATGGGAAAAAAATTTAAGAGAAAAAATTTCATACTTTATGTGGTCATAAGTTTAATATAAGAATTTGGAAGTTCAAATCTTTGATTGGAATAAGAAAATGGCTAGAACAAAGTATCTTCATTCTTGAGTTATTTTTTCCAATAGTTTTTCTTGAAGAACAATATGTAAAGGAGGATGAAAGAAAGGAAATGTTATATTTTTAAGAACATAGGAAAAAAACACAATCAGCATTATAAGGTAGATACTACAACAAAAATATTTTATATAGTAATATGCTAAACAATACTATACAATGCTAAATATATTAAACTGCCAAATTTTGATAAAATAAAAATGTTTTTCAAGATTTTTGCAAATATAGCATAAAGATAAAAAAGCCTGCTATAATTTTATGCTACAGTCATCAGATCTAATTGCTTCTAACAATTTTACATTAAAGATACCATACTTATTGTGGTTTCTGGACCTTATTATTAAAGACTAATAAGATATTTAGTAGTAAATTTTAGGAAATATAGGAGTTAAAGGTGAATCCTGAATATAGTGCTTTAAGAAGCCAAAGTTACTGTAACTTGATGCAAAATTCTTTTTTGAATTAAATAACTGATTTCACAATGGATACTCTAGCAATGCATTACAGGTTTTGCATTCATCTTTTTGAGGGAAGCAGGGATAGATTATTGTTCTCTTGCATGCTTTAAGAGAAATATTCATGAACAAGTGTAACACTGCAAAAATAAAAAAATAAAAAGGGTTTTATCATTAGATCTAACTACTAGATTAGTTCGGTCATATATAGTATTCAGCTGTAAATTTGTAAGATCAAATAACTTTTCTAAAGCCTGGGGTTCTAAAATACCTACTTGAAAAGTCATAGAAGTTAGAATTTTGTTAATTCAACAGAGGACAATGAAAGAAAGGTGTCTGTGATTTAAAGGATACTGAAAATAAAATTCATTGATAATTATGATATGGAAGAAAGTATCTTAAGATAGTGTTGGTAGGCATTCTTTTACACAAATTAGATAAACAGGCCATTTTCTCAAGTGATTACCAAAGAAAAAGAGGAAACTACACTATAATAAAGAATTGGAGGAAACTCTAACTCATTGTCAAAGCAGCCATTAAAAAAACAAAACCCTTACCTTCTGTCTTGGAACCAATTGGTTCCAAAGCAGAAGAATGGAAAGGGCTGCAATGGGGGTTAAGTGACTTGCCCAGGGTCACACAGCTGGGAAGTGTCTGAGGCCAGATTTGAACCTCCCATCTCTCTAGGCCTGGCTCTCAATCCACTGAGCCACCCAGCTGCCCCCCAAAACAGCCATTTTAAGGATAAATTTAACTTAATCTCTGTATTAAACATTAAGCATTAAAAAAAAAAAGGTAAGAAATGAATACCCTTTCAATACTGTGCTGCAAACGCAGTTTCATCCTTACAACTTCCTGTTGCCGAAAGAGCTCTTTAAGTGGATCTGACAGGGATGGAGGTGGTGTAATCTAAGGGGGAAAATGATACACAATAATTACAAATTCCATATTAAAAAAAACTAACATTAAAAATAGGAAACCTCTATTATGATAAAGCTTAACATAAGCTTTGATTATGTTGTGTTGTGGGTCAGATCCTAGTTGGTGAAACATAATGTAGAAATAATCACACTCTTTTTTTTTTAGATATTACTTACCTAGTAGAAAAAATAAAAATAAAACCTAAAGAATCAAAAAAGTTGCTATAAATGCATCCATCTTGCTCATTCATTTAACAAATATTTATACTGGAGGGGATATAAACATAGATAAAGATGTGGACTCTGTCCACAAGAAGCAGGTAAATAGACATGAACATAAATAACAATGACACAAAATAGAATGTATATGCCTGAAAGACAGGAACAAGGTGTCAAGGTGAAGCAACTTGGAACAGGGTAGAGATATCACTTCTGGATGGAGAATTCAAAGCATATTTATTAAGCATTTATGATATATAAGACTTGTACACAGTGCTAGGCACTAGGGACACAAAAACAAAACAATCTTTGCTTTTAAAGAACTAACATACCAAGGGGATAAAATATATTCACAGATAAGTAAATACAAGGAAGAGAACAATAACTGGGAAATCTGGTATGTTTTCTTTCATGACAAATATGTATTGCATGACAGCACTGTGTGAAAGGAAATTCTTGGTTTTCCTTGTCTATTCTGAGTTTGCACTTATGAAAAAGGAATCTTTTGTTCTCTTTGCCTAGTTGGAGTTAAGACTTTGGAATAACAACAACTTAAGTATCCTTACTTAGTACCTCACTAGACTGAAGACAGGATTAACTCTCTTTTGTCTACTTTTGAATTAATCAACAAAAATGAAAACACCCATAACCCTAAAGTGAGGGAAGTCCACAAACTCTTACTCCTAGGAGGAAAGTTAACACCATTAGAGGTGAGAAGCCAGCAAGATACTTGGAAGAGTTCCACCCTTTTTCTAAATGCAACAGCCAGAAACTTTTGAATTCTTTTAAGAGTTCATACACTCAGAAACATGTGAATCCAAAGGTGTGAATCTTAGGAGGTGAGTTGCCACCTTCAGAGGATGAGAGGTGTGACAATTTTGGTAACTGTGACTGGCCCCTGTGAAGAGGGGTGGGGATAAGGAACCACCATAAAAGCCACAAAATCTTTTGGCTGGCAGGCTGGTGAAGTCAAGCCTTGTGGAGAGTGTCTCTTGGAGATAGTCTTTGAGGGAATCTCATTGGAGACTGCTGCATGGATCCTGACTTCAACTTACTGACTCCTGGACTACTTGGTTGGGTGAATGAAAAGGCTGACTCCCTTCCTGGTTTTCCTTAGTCTCATAAGACTAGCTTCCATCTTGGAGGAGGCCTCGTAGTTACTACTAGCCCTCCTGGCTGAGGACTAGTATAGGTATTTTCTCTAAACTCTCCCACATTTCTCTACTTTATTGTTTCCCCTCTATTTTGGTAAACTATATCCAACCATTAATTTTAACCTTTACAACTGGCATAATTTATATCAGAATATTTACTGTCTAGGAAGGGGAAAGGCAGGGAGAGAATTTGGACTGCAAAATGTCAGAAAACAATTGTTAAATTTTTTTCTACATGTAATTGAAAAAAAACAACCCAGAAGTAATAAACCTTAAAAAAACAAAAGGACCCCTATATACCAGTGAGGGCCCAATTAGATAACATAGTTATATAACAAAGCATGCTATAGAAACTTCTTCAGTGGTTAAGGGAACAGAAGGGAGAAGGCAGATGTTTGGGGTGAAATTGAAGGTTGGCAAAGTGTGAATGATTAAAAGTTAAAGGGGTAAATGAATTAAGAACCTGAGAAGTCTCCATTAGAGGAGGTAGCTATGATGTAGGCCTCAAGATATAGTTGGGATTTAAATAAACAAAGATTTTAGGGATGGAGAGAAGACAAATGAAGAGTCCATTTCAAGGTACAGAGAACAGTAGAAAAGCACAGGAACTTTTGGGGTGGTCTGTTTGGCTGCAATGTAGAGTAGGTAGACTGGGCTAGGGGTTGAATGAACACTAGAAAGTAGGTTGAAATCTGATTAGGGAGGACCTCATTCAAATTAAGAGTTTGGCCTTCTATTATAGGTCAAAGGAAATTTTCTAATAGTGGAGTGATGTGCCTAGGGCTGGGCAATAGAAAATTAATTTTGTAGACATGTATAGTTTAAATTTGGAGTGGGGAGGAATGTCTAGTTAGATTGGATAATCTGGGGGTGAGTATAAGTGAGTATGAGGAAAGGAAGAGACACTTTAGGAGACTACTAGAATAGTTTAGGTGAGAGTTAAAGGTTTGAACTAGTATGTTGGCAATGGGAAATAGTAAGGAGGAGATAAGATGTAGGAGATATTTTGGAGAGGCAATGAACAGTATTGGTAATTAGGATGCATGGATCAAAGAAAGGAAGATGCCAAAGATGGTTATGCTTATAACCAAAGATGGTTATACATGTAGGTGACTGGTGAAATAGTGTATCTTTAATAGAAATTCAGAAGAAGAACAGGTTTAGAAAAGGAATTTCTCCAAATTCAGTTTAACCTCATGCTGAGGTTGAGCTGCTAGTGGAATATCCTGATGAAAGCATGTGACACGTATTTAAAAACATAAATGTGGAGCTCAGTAGAGGAAGCAGAAAAAAAAAGTATGAGTACCAAAGAGTAGAAAAGTATCCAGAAGGTTGGGAGTAATCTCATATTACAGAGGAGTCAAAGATGAGGCCTGAGGAAATGTGCTGTTTTTTGGGAGTAGGAAGTCACTGCTGATCTTTGAGAGGGTAGTTTCATCAGAATGATAAAGATGGAAGTTGTATTACAAGAGGCAAAGGATTGATTCTGCAATTTTATGTAAGCCTACTCTCTAAGAAACTAGGCAGTGAAGGAAATTAAGGGATACAAACTCATTGCTTATTTATTCTTCCTATATGCATAATTACCTTTTGTTTCTCAAACACATTGCAAATTGTTAGAAAGAAATGGCACCTGACAGAAACAGCAATGGAGGAAGAAAAATTTAAAAGCAGACAAGGATTCAACAAGCATAATGGCCTCAAGGCTGGGGAAATTATTTTACACACTTTAATAGTCCTTGGGGAAATCATTATGTTACAGTACAATAAAAGAATATATTTCTAATGATGATCCACAGTCAGCAAGAAGTTAACATTAGGACTTTCTTTTTAGAATGGCAAGAAGGCATAGAACAGCTTTTGGGTGGTTTTTCCTGACAATTGACTAAAATTTAAAAAAAAATTAGTACTTTAATGGGACAAAATGCAATCATTCATAATATGAAACATCGTTCTACTAAAATGCCAGATTAGTTAAATTAACCCACCTAATTTCCCTGCTAACTGTAACTTTTTCATTAAAACTCAGCTCCATTTCCCAATACCAGCATGAAATTCCATTGTAATTTGAAATGTGCTACAAATCTGTGATAATTGAGATTCACTTGTGTGTATATATAGTTTCCAATAAAGAATTCTGATAGATTTGTAGAATCTATGAGTAGAAATTAGAAGTCATGTAGATAATGAATGGCTTTATTTTTCAAAGTCCAAGGAGAAGCTATTTAGTCCAAGGAGTGACTGATATGAAATATCTAATTGATTAAAGGCTGTGGGCATGCCTCTTGGGGCTTTGCTGACAAAAGACACAGGCAGTTTAAGATGCTTGGTTAGCTGGGGCTGAAGAGATCAGGTTTCTGTCAGATGAGGAATCCTTTTTTTTGATAGTCTAAACCTGACCAGATTATGTTTCTCTTTTTCCTTTTCGGAGACCTCCTTTTATGCTTGTATAAGACTGAAATATAGCAGAGCAGACCTGCATGGTTGCCAGAAGAGGTGTGGGAAAGGAATGGGAGGAATAAAGGTGTGTATAAACCTGTGCTCATGCAGTTTCCTTTCCTAAAAACAGATGGCAATTTGTGATAAAAGGATATGACATATTAATTATAGGAGAGATTTTTAACTCCCTAGGCAAAATGATCCAGGATTCCAGCCTTTTGACTAGAGAAGAAAGCCTTCCTGGCCAGCTTTAAGAGAGAAAGAGAAATCCCCACCTGGATTGCTCTATGTATTTATGTGCATTCACTGGATAAATTTGTTAGGGTACCCCATCTTGATTGTCACACTGTGCTATAGAGATCCAGTGAAGAAAAATTTCACCCAGATCTCCATTTGGATTATCCTATATAATAAAGGGATCTACTGGAGAAATTTTTTCCAGGAGAATTTGGTTTTTCATCTGTGGGAGTGAGGTAGACTTTTAATTGACTCTTAGTCCCAAAGTCCTGTTGAGAGAGTCCCATATGTGGTGGGATTTCCCATTTCATGTACTTTACCTTCCAACCAAACTGGAATACACTTTCCCTCCCCATCCATCAATTTAGAATATTTATTTTACTTTCAAAACAGCTCAGGGGGCACCTCCTATTTGACATATTTTCTGATTCAATTATTTCATGCTTCTTTCCTTCTCCAATTACTCTGCCTTTACTTAAATTCATATTCACCTATTCCCCCCCCACCCCCAGGATGAAAGTATATTCCTTAACCCAAAAAACTATCATTTTGTCTTTGTATTCCAACACAGTGCCTATCTTTCTCTTGAGGTATTCCTAAAGATTCAAATTTCATTACCTTTAGGGATAGGGTTCCTACCAGGCCATCTGGACTTCTGGATACACATATTATACCTTATAATCATTCTGAATGTATAGCTTGACAATTCCTTGACACTGCAGCAGAGACTGTTTTATATCTATATGTGTGTGTGTGTGACACACACACACACATATTATTTATTTTTGGTCTCATCAGAAGAGTGCCTGGCAGATAAGATATTTTCTGAATTGAATGTAATGTCCTTTCAAGACAACTCTGTCATTCTTTGAATATTACAAAATTGATGGATTGAAAAGTCACGTGATATGTTTATGTTAATGGTTAGACAGAAAGAGAATTAGAACTAGAACTAGATTCTAGTCCCAGGCTCAGTCACTTACTAGTCATATAACCTTGGATAGAGTTACTAAATTGCTCTGAGTCTCACATTTCCTGATCTATAAAATCTGCTTTCCTCATAAGATGTCTGGTTTTGAAGATCAAGTGAAATAATGTATGTGAAAATGCTTTGTAAACTACTATACAAATGATGTTATTGTAATTGTCTTAATTTTGAATAGTGTACATGGCTCAACTATTTTTTTCAAGGTTCTTTATTTTATAACTTTATATGTCTCATCATTTTTCTTTCTTGAATTTTTATTCCCCCAAAACTTTTTTTTTGATATTTCAATTATATTCTATATTCCTTTCCATTCCACTGGATTCTAAATTTTGGCTGAAAAACTACAGATCTTGGAGACTGAGGCTAACTCAACTTATTCATATATTGATAAAACACACACATGTATGTATTCAAGGGTGAACAACTTCAGTCATCTTAACCTCAGGAATACTTGCTATTTTCTCTTGAGGCATATCTCTGTTTCTCTCTTCCCTCTTCCCCCTCTACCTTTCTCTCTCACACACATTGAAATGGTTAATTAGCTAAAAAGGAATATCAAGGCATTAGGTGACCATTGAAACTTCGTGGGATATGCCTTATGACTAAATTTTGTCTAAGAAAGGTTTACCGTATATATAGGGAACAGATCAGGAAAAGGAGAGATAGAAACTTGCATGTGATATGTGCTATTACAGATATAGAGAAGATATATTTCTCCATGCATGTAAGAAAATTTAGCCAAAATGATAAAATAAGGAATTCCAGTAACACAAATTTACAAATTATGAAGAAAAAGAAGAGATGTATCAAAAGATTCATACATACATTTATGTACATAGAGAATAACTGACGAATATTAATTGTAAAAATATATAGATGGATGTAAACAAGTTAGTCATGGTTGGAGTTGGGGTGACACAATAGTGAAATCAATAGAAAAAGATGTAATACTGTGTTGGGAATTTCCTATCATCTTCCTATGGTATTCCATGAAAAGAGGAGAAAATGGATGAAACTTTTCCTTAGACTACATAAAGGTATTGTATCCAGCTCAAAGGAGGTACTGGTCCTGCTGTACACTCTGCCCTAGATTACATCTGGAGTATTGTTTGATTCTAAGTGCTGCAGTTGAGGAGGACCCTGATTATCTAGAGAAAATTAATCAAGATAGGGAGAGATTTAAATACCATAGAAGGATCTATTTAAGGAACTAGTATGGAGAATAAAAAATTTAGTACGGGGAGAGTATACTAGCTGTTTCTGAATGGTTGAAGGGCTTCTATGCCAAAGAACAAATCAAAATAGTTTTGTTTAGCACCTGAGGGAAGAACTAAGAACATGAATGGAAATGCAGAAACACAGATTTTGGCCTCACAAAATGACAATTTCCCTCAAACAGAATTGTACGTTTTAGAAGAAAGGGAATTCTCTATCAATAGAGTTCTTCAATAAGAGGTTATATAACCATTTGCAAGGGATGATGGAAAGATGATTCATTTTCAGGTATATTAGATTAGATGACTTCTGAGAGGCCATTCAATTTTGATATTCTGTGATTTCTGAGATAGTTTCTTAGGATTGTCTTAGTTTTCTGATATTATAGATTTTTTTCAGTATGAATTTAGAATAAACAAAATATATTTCACATGGTAGATAGGGCAGTACCTATCTAAAAAACCAGATAATGAAAGGATGTAAATTCTAAAAATAATTTAGCAATCACCCAGACATCCAATTAAAAAACAGACAACTAATACCTACCTGGATTAAAAAAGAATTTCAATTGTATAGCTTAGATGCAGAAAGATCAGTAAGGTTAAAAGACTTCAGGTTTTACTAGTAGCTTAAGTTATGTGATTTTAGGTAAATTATTCTGTGTTTCACTTCATATATAAAATGAAGAGATTAGATGTCAAATACCTGTCTAAGCTAAAATTTTATGATTCACTAAGAATCATCTTTAGTGGCACCTAGTGGTATAGGGGATAAAATGCAGGACCTGGTGCCTGGAAATCTTCAGTTCAAATCCAGCCTCAGACACTTACTAGCTGGGTGACTCTGGTCAAGTCATTTAACTTCTGTTTGCCTCAGTTTCCTCATCTGTAAAATGGGGATAAATAGCATCTGTTGCTCATGGTTGTTATGAAGAAAAAATGAGTTAATTTTGGTAATTCTTTGCAAACTTTGAAGTGCTACATATATACTAGCTATTATTAGAGTACATTTTTATGATACAAAAAGTAACTTTGTTTTCCCATTTTGTATCTTTGTAGTCTAGCAAACTATTAGGTAGTAAAGACAAAACAAACTGTGAAAGGAGCCTGAAGCTCTTGTATTGCTTTTTTCTAATTTGGGAACTAGTTTCCTGTTTATAGGTGTATTCTAAAATCTCTTCCAGCTGTAAAAGTGAGTACTTCTATGAATCATTTAAGGTTTTTGGTTTAGTGTCTCCAGAAATTTTTGAGGTTGACCCATAAGTTAGATTCACACTGAAGTTACAATAAGTGCTCTTGCAGAAATAAGAGTAAGCTAAAGTATTGAAGGGAGGACAGGTATCAAAGATCTAAGTTGAGATGAAACTCAGGATCTCAGATCAAAAATAATTTCTGATAGCTTAGGGTCTAGAAAATCTAATCCAGAAAAAAAAGAGAAGAGTATACAGTATACCTCATGTTTTGTATAAGTGAACTATAAATACAACTTTAAAAAATAAACATGATTTCTGGATATAATAGCAATATAACATAAAAAAGCTGACAATAAATCCTTCTGCTATGCTTTAGCTCAAGTCAAACTTTTATCAGAATACTATTGTAACAATTGTACTGGGTACATATTGCTAAAAGTTGACTATTGGCTCTACAATTTGTTCCAAAGAGAAAATGTTATAAAAAGCAATTTCATGTTTTTTGTTGGGTAGCCTTAGTTACAATATATTTGATGTTACTGAGAAATGATGTTGCTTGGGGGGGATCTTACCTCAACTAAGTGCTTTGAAAATCTGAAAACCCTGTATAAATGCCAGCTATTGTTACTGCCAATCTAAATTATAAATCTCCCCAGCACCTATCAGAGTGCTGTATATATGACAGACATGCTTGTATTGTGTGTATGTATATGAGATCTTCCTATTGTTTTAAAAAGGATGAGGGCAAATTGGAGGAACATCTAAATGATTTCAGTTTCTAAAAGTTCAGTCACTGGAAGCTTAGTTTGAACAAGATTATCATGGTAACCAAAAGGCTAAATAACAAAATCTCAAAATTATAGACAGGCTCTGAGGATGATTGTAATGTTAGCTAAATGGAAGACCATTAAAAATATATCAAATAAACAGCAGATGGCGCCACAAAGCAGCAATATTAAAATACTATTCAGGTCTATATGGAGAATCAATGAAATTTTCATCTATAATTATTGATGTTTTACCTTTAAAATGCCCTTACACTTCCAACCTATAAGACTATATAATTATTTCAAATAAAAATTTCTATTTAAAGAGTACTCTAGAAATGAAGCAAAAAGAATTACTTTTTCATTTTTGAGGATCTTCATAAAATTACTATTTCATTTGTTTCCCCTATGATTATAATCAACTACCACAATTTAACTTGCATTTAGAGTTTCCTAGAATGCCTCAGGAATTTTAATTTTAGTTACTATCATTAATAAAGATTACTACAAGATAATACTTAAACCTCTTCTCCCTTCCTTATTTTTCTTTTTTTAAAGACCTCAGGAACAAGACTTCAAAATTACTTGTTTTCTCCCAGTGCTTTAATATATAACATCCTGTGAATGAAACCAAATTTTCTTTCTTTCATAAAACCTTACTTTCTCTCTTAGAATAAAATTCTAAGGCAGAAGAGGGTAACAACTAGGTAATGAGAATTAAGTGACTTGCCCAGTGCCACACAGCTAGGAAGCGTGCGAGACTAGATTTGAATCCAGGACCTTCTATCTCCGGGCCACTGAGATCCATTTAGTCATCTAGCTGCCCACTCAACTTTTCTTTTTTAAGCCTTCTATCTTGTCTAATGCAAGTTAGAAGTACCTGCAAAATTCAATAGAGTGACTAGAAAAGTTGCATTTAACTTACTTGATTCTACCAGTGGCTCATTCACTCACAGTAAAAACCTGTATTAGATATCTACAATCTAGAAGACATTCCTTAAGGAGAAATGTTTTTTTCTTTTATGAAACAGACATTTGGACATATTATTTTATCTAAGTATTACTTGATATATTCAAAGCAAATTGTATCAAGTAAAACTATTACTTACAGTAGGAATACAAATCTTGCTTAAAGGGTTTCCATCCAGGAGGTATGATCCATTAAATGTCACATATTCATCATAATACTGAGGTGCTTGAGGAATAACACTACACAGTAACTTGCGTTTCTCTTCTATTTTTTTTCTTATATGCAAGTATTCAAAATATGGATTTGCCCTTTCTGAACTGTATGGTTGAATCTCATCTAATTTCAGAGAATCTACAATAGCTGCCAGAGACTGTTGAGTTTTCTCTTTTGCTTGTAGTAAAGAGGGATTCACTTGCACAGGCTGTGGCACACGTGACATTTTCCTTTTCCGGGGATGGTGGACTTGAGCATCATCTTCCTCAGTTAACCTTATTCTTCCTCTAGGAGATGTAGATTCATTATCTTTTTCAGTCAATGGCACACAAGTAATAGGGATTTGTTTACTCTGACTTGCCATTATGTTTGCTCTATTTCTAGTTATCCTTTGAGGTATCTGGAGATCAGTTTTATCATCTTCAGCAGTTTCTTCTACCTCTACTTTAACTAACTGAGTACATTTATGTATTTCTGCTTGTCCGGATGGTTGTGAGTGACCTTCTGGATTTGATAAAGTGCTTTGTTGTGATTCCTCATCTTCTGTGGGCAGAAATCCTCTTCTGTTTTCATTATTATTTTTTGAGCCATCTTGCTCATTTAGGTTTTCTTTTGTTATCCCTGCATTTATTTCACTGAGATCCAAATCAGACTTATCAGCTAAATTGATTACAACTAAACTCTCAAGTTTTTCTTTTTCATGTGAAATAACCTGAGTGTCAGCTGTGCTATCAACTTCGTGATTGTGGGAGGTTTTGTGAATAAGTTTGCTAAATGAATAAGCATGTGTATTTATTTGTGAGCAGGCATCATTTCCAAGAAAATCCTTTTCTGATGATACTATGGGCAAGGCATTTGTCCTTTCATAATTTGGTGATGTGTCCTGAATGGTCCTTTCAGCATACACTGTGACAAATGCATCTGTCTTTTGACAATCGGTCGGGAAGAAAGTATTTTCTAAGTCTTTTTTAAAATTATTATCCGTGTCTAAAATAGGATTAGGTTGGAGTTGAGTCTTCTGTTGTAAAGTTGACTCCTGATTATTAATATATGACAAAGACATATGTTTAGGAATACATTCAGCATCTGGGAATGACTGGACATGGAAAGAGCCAGGTGGCTGAGAAGGCATAAAAGATGCTGAATCATGAGCACCTGAATTTCCGTGGATTTCAGTTTGGTATTGAGGTAATAATTCAGAAGTATTCTGTTCTTTTAATAGTCTGTTGTCAGGATTACACAGTCCTTGGATGACTGGCTCTTGGTTAGGTACCTTATAACTTGAACAATGAACATCATTTGTACTTAATAATTCCAGTCTTTCAACAGGTATCTCCCATGATTTATTTTGTTGAGCCATATTACTTAGATTACATGGCTCTACGTGCATAGGGTTTTCTCCTACAGTACTTTTTATAACATTGGTATCTGATGAACTATGTTTACTGTTGAAAGATCCAACTGGGGAAGTATCAAAACTGGAATGTAAATTAGACACTTTTGAAAGGTCCTTTTCAGGCACATTACAAGAAGACACTTCATGTTTAGGGGAACTGCAAATATGACTTGGCACAGCTAATAAACTTTGATTGTTTTCTTCTGATGTTGTTTGAAATTGTTTTGCATGTTCTGAAATGATAGGTGGAATGCTACATCTTCGAACTTCTACAATAGGTCTACACTCATTAATAATAAGTTTAACATCTTCTACAGAAGATGACCTGAGATGGGATGCTGGAAGCCTGTTTGCATATGGTAATTTAATCCGCTCTGGTAATTCGGCTAGGCTGTCCATCTCCCTTTCATGAAAGGCAGGAGATTTGGCAACTGTCAAAAATGGTGACTGTGAAAAGGACATTTGGGAATCAGAACCTTCCAATATAAAGTCAGAATCATATTCAACTATAGGCCTTGGGGTTGTCATTGTAGTATGGCAGGAATCTTCTGAGCTAGCAACTGAAATCATTGATACGGATCTAGAACTGAGACCTGTTTTCTCACTTTCTGATCGAGGAGATCTGCTTAAATTATTATCTGTAATTGAAGATGATTTCCCAACATTGGTTATATTCTTTATATCTACAGATTGAGATCTGTTACTTGTAGCATCTTTCAAATGTTTCTCCTTAGTGTAAACATCAGACAACTCTGAACTCTTTGACCTAATTAGTTCTTTATTTTTTGATTCTGCTAGCATATTTTTTGTTTTTTCTTTATCTTTTACTTTATTAAGTTCTAAACAGGAACGATTCTTCAACCTTTCCTTTTCTTTTTGTTTAATTTTTTCTTTATGTTTTTTATGCCACTGTTCTATTTCTAGGTCTTTAAGACTTAGCATTCTTTCAAAACTTGTTTGCATTAAATCATCATTCACTAACCTCTTTTCTTTTGGTCGAGTATCTTTTGGATTCATTGATGGTTTAGGTTTAGGCTTATCTACTTCAGATTTGTGTTTGGGTAAATTATTTAATTGTGTTTTATCTCTGTGCTTATCTCGTTCTTTATATCTGTCTATGTCTTTATCCTTTTTATCTTTTTCTTTTCCATCAGGAGTTTTCAAAGGCTCATCTTTTGCTTTTTCTTTAAGGGATGAAAGTTTTTCATGCAGTGTTTTACTACCTTCTGTGGAAGTTGACCGTCTCTCTTCCTGTACATGCTTAGAAGAAGCTAAACTTTCTTTATCTCTACATTTTTCTCTTTTCTCACCCTCCCTTTCTTTTTCTTTTGTCTTGCCTTTTTCTAGTTTAATATATTCACTATCTTTATCTGATAGCTTACCTTTTTTCTCTATGAAGTGTTTTTCTTTGCTTTCACCTAGATGCCTCTCCTTTTCAGTTTTTTCTTTGTCATGTTTTTTATCCATTTTATCTCTACTTTTTTCTCTGTCATCAGCTTTTTTAACAGTAGTAATATTTTTTATCTTCTCACTTTCTTTATATTTTTCTGCCTGTTGTAAATTTAGTCTGTCTTTTTCTTTTGTTTTTTCTACGCATTCATTCAAATCTAATTTGTCTTTCTCTGGCTTATGATCAAGTTTCATCTTCTTTTCTTTTTCAGTATTTTTTCTGTCACTCCTTTCCAAGTCTTTTTCTTTAATCTGAAGACGTTTCTCAGGTCTGTCCTTATTTTCTTTCATATTCTTTTCTTGTTTGTCAATTTCTGTCTCTTTTTCAGTTAAATGCAATCCCATTGATTCTTCTTTAACACTTATACTCAAAGGAAGTAATTCTGTTTCTTTATCTATTGGTATACTCTCCCTCTCTTCTTTTAAATCTTTGATTTTTTCTTCCTTAAAGGACTTCTCATTTTCTTTTTTCCCCTTTTCTCGTTCTTCTCTAAAACTTCGTTCTTTTGGTATGTGCTTTTCCTTGCTCGATTTGTCATCTTTTGTGGTTTTTTCCAACTTTGATTTTTTTTCAGATGGCAAGAATTCATGTTCCACATTTAAAAAAATATCTTCAGTTTCATCACTTTTAAAAAAATTCTCTTTCCAAAATTCTCTATCAAATTCAACACTTCTCTGAACTGCTTTATTACCATCTTTATTTTTGTATTTTTCTTTTTCAACATCTGGCTCTTTTTTGTACTTTTCCTTTTCTCTGTCTTTATGTTTCAATTTATGTTTCTTTAATGTCTTGCCTTCTTTATCTGTCTTTTTCAGTGTATATTCTGAATTATCAAAAGTTAGACTATGATCTTCATCTTTAATTTTTGGAATAGATTTCTCACCAAATTCTAAGTGGAAATCTTTCTGATGGTGTTTACTTTTTTCTTTATGTTTGCAATATTTTCCACTAGAAGTTTCTAAGAGGAATTCTGAATCTGCATTATTTTCATGTCTAATGAGGTCAGATTGTAAAGACATTTCAGAACTACCTGGGGATAAGCACGTTTTGGCATTTTCTTGTTTTAGTAGTGTTGATTGCTTTTCACTTAGTCCACAGGGATTTTTAGGAGATTTGCTAGTTGTCATATGAAATAAATGTAATGAAGCATCATCTTTTGGGGTAAAAGACTTTCTAAAATTTTCTTCCTCTCTAGTTTTGTCTAGAGAATCTAATCCAGGATTACCTACCAAATTTGTTACTCTAGAATTTTCTTTCCCTTCTTTTTCTTGCTTCAACTCTTGATTTTCTTTATTTTTGTTTTGATTTTTTAACTTTCTTTTAACCTTCCCTTTCTGTTTATGTTCATTTGAAACTAAATATTCCTTTTTGGATCTTAAATCAGAAGTCGAAGTTTCAGGGACAGAACATGGAGTAGAAATAACTTTTTTGTCCTGAAGAATCTCTTCATCTGAACTTTCAGAACTTGAATAAAGAACTCTAGATGGTTTCTGTTTTTTACTTTTAAATGGTTTGGGATAGGCTTTTTCCTGTTTCACAAATAAATTATTCTTTTCTACTTCAGGCTCATTTTCTTTTCGTAGTTCTTTCCTAAGAATGTGTCTGTCATCAATCATTTTATTTATTTCTTCATCATCATCATCTTTGAACTCATATTCATCAAGAGCAGATGGAAGAGAAGTTTTACTAGGTATTAACTGTTTATTTTCATTGACTAGTGAGTCTTTCTCTGCTTCAGAATCAATATTTTCATCAACACTAGAAGGATTTACAGATGGAGCCTCTTCAGAATCTAAAGTAAGAAAAAAAAATCTGTCAGTCACCAAATGCCAATTTTCAGAAATATCAGGATGACAGAAAAATACATAGTATGTAAATAATAAATTTCAAATTAAATTGAATCAAAAATGCAATTGAGGAATCATAAAAACAGCAGCACAATGAAGCTTTGGTATCTTCTGGGTTCATGTTATGGGATTGTTTAGTAGGAATTCTTTTAAAGTCCCTTGATGACTGTTTATAATAAAAAGCATAGGGGGCAGCTGGGTAGCTCAGTGGATTGAGAACCAGGCCTAGAGACGGGAGGTCCTAGGTTCAAATCGGGCTTCAGCCACTTCCTAGCTGTGTGACCCTGGGCACTAAGTCACTTGACCCCCATTGCCTAGCCCTTACCACTCTTCTGCCTTGGAGCCAATACACAGTATTGACTCCAAGATGGAAGGTAAGGGTTTATTTAAAAAAATAAAATTAAAAAAAAAAAGCATATGTATTACCATAAAGAACTTGATAAAGATTTAAAATATTTATGTAGAAATTATACTTATAACTGTGAGTCTCTCAAAGTCCAATAACTTAAAAGGTAGAAGATATTTTTGATTAGAAAAATAAACATCAACTTACTAAAAATAAATAAAATTATAAAAATCAAATTCAATAAAATGAAAAGAAATTCAACTCAAAAGGTCACATTAGCAAATTAGCAAAATAAAATCTTAACCATATACCCATGTGTGTTTAGAGATTGTGAAGACTAGATTTGGCTCTCCCCTGATTGTAACAATGAAGATACATAGTTCTTCCCTGATAGTGAAGATTTAAATTGTAAATCGGGTCTATTTTTAGATTTTAATCTCCATAAGTGTAAACACCCTACTTAAAAGTTAAGTATAAAGACCTGCCTATTTTTAGATTCAATCACAAAAAGTGCAAACACGGTACTTAAAAGTTAAGTATGAAGATCTGCCCATTTATATCTAATCACCAAAAGTGCAAATATCCCACTTAATCATGAAGTGGGAGGTCTGTGACCCACATCTGCAATAGTGGGTGATGAATCAGAATCGACTGACTGCCTTCTGGGCAGTCCTAGAGCAGAGCATCAACTGTGATTGGTAGATGTAGAATTAGGGGAAGACACAGAAAGTGACCAAGAGAAAATGTATTTAAAAGGAGCTGTTACTTCCTGTGAGAAGTAAAATTCTTCATGCTTTCAAATTGAGGCTGGTGAAGAGGGGAAGAAAGATCTGCTGATTAGACTGACATGTAGTGAGTGAAAAAGTTGACTCTTAACTGCTGGCTTTTCTCTGAAGAGACTGGCCGGGTCGTTGGCTTTGCTGAGCCCGGCTGAAATGAATTCTCCCTCTTTGGAGGGGCTAGGAGTAAATTACTTAGTGCCTGGGCTAGATATCTTACCCTATCCTCTCTCTGATTTTCTTCTTCATTCTTTCTATATTTTGTAAATAAATCTCTCTGGAATTAATTAAATTCCTGGAGACCACTCTTAAGTATTCAAAGTCCAACCCTTTAAAAAATAACCTCTTTTTCCCCCCTTACAAGATACATACTTTGTTCTTCAATTCCCCAACTTTTAGTTCATGTACACATAACAATAAATCTATTTTTTCAAATATCTGCCTCTTCCACCCGTGTTTGTTGAAAATGAGGTATAAAAATTTTTCATATCTATACATGTTTTGAAAGAGAATTTTTTGACCTATTAAAATATCTAAAGGAAGAACTTAATTAGCAATTTAAAATGCAATCCCTTCTGATGGGTTTGAGAACAAGTGAATGACATAAAAAATGTGCGAACTGATAAATTGAATTTCAACAAAAACTTTTTCCATTACTGATGGGAAGTGACTGCAAAATGAGCATCAGGATTTAGTCAGCATAGAGTATATCAAAGGAATTAATGAAAAAAAATGTAAAGGAAGGTAGTCTAACAGTACCAGATTTTAAAGTGTATTATAAAGCAGTAATTCTCAAAACTGCCTCGTACTAAGACATAGAAAGGTAGACAAGTGGAAAAGAATAAACATACAACAAATAGCAGGAAAAAATTATACGGCAATCTGTATTTGACAAAACCATAGATCTAGGATTTGGGGATAACAAATCACTGTTTGGAAAAAATTACTGGAATAACTAGAAATCAGTTTGGCAGAAACTAGGTATAAACTAATATCTTACATCATTCACTAAGAAAAGATGAAATGGATATATGATCTAGACATAAAAGAGTTACCCTACCATAAGTAAATTACAAGAATAGTGAACATACTAATTATTGAATTTATGGATAGGAAGGAATTTTATGAGTCAGTAAGAGATGCATTGTAAAATGCAAAATGGATAATTTTGAATACATTAAATTGAAAAGTTTTTGTATAAATAAAATGAATGCTGTCAAAGATTAGAAGGAAAACAGAAAATTGGGGAAAATATTTTAAAGATAGCCCCTTAGATAGAGGTCTCATATCTAAAATATATAATGAACTTTTTCAAATTTATAAGAATAAGAGCTATCCCTCAATTGACAAATGGACAGAAGATATGAATAATTTTTGGATGAAGAAATCAAAGCCATACATAGTTATAGGAAAAAATTGCTTAGAGAAATGTAAAACAAAACAATTCTGAGATATCACTTCACAATCACCAGATTGGTTAAAATTGCAAAAAATGTTGGGGGGATGTCAAAAATCAGGGACACTAATGCAGCATTGTTGGTGGAGCTGTAAACGGAACCCACCATTTTGGAGAACAATTTAGAATTACACCTAGAGAGAGTTGTAAAAATTGTGTATGCTCTTAGACCCAGTGATGGGTCTCATTGCTGAGTCTTTTTCCTAAGGAGGTTAGAGAAAAGAGCAAAAGAACCCAGATGTCCCAAACCATTTATAGCAGCTCTCTTTGTGATGGCAAAGAATTGGAAACTGAGGGGATGCCAACCAACTGGGGAATGGCTAAATAAATTGTGGTATGTGATTATGATGGAACAAGACTGTGCCATAAGAAAAGATGAACAAACTGATTTTTTAAAAATCTGGAAAGAACTATATAAGATATAACAGTCAGGGGGCAGCTGGGTGGCTCAGTGGATTGAGAGTCAGGCTCAGAGATGAGAGGTCCTAGGCTCAAATTGGTCCCACTGCCTAGCTGTGTGACCCTGGGCAAGTCACTTAATCCCCATCCCCTAGTCATTACCCAGTATTGATTCTAAGATGGAAGTAAGGGCTTAAAAAAAAAAAGATAATAAACAGTCAAATTAGTAGATCTGGAAGATCATTATACATAGCCACAGAACTAATGCTGGGAGAATCAATGGAGAAGTTACCTCCAGAAAGAGAACAGAAAGATAAAATAGGAAAGACAATTTATATGAACATGTTGGCTTCCATGACAATAACTTATGTGATGTGTGGAAAGTAGAGAAGGATTGGGACATTAGTGAATGAAATCTATTATGTAGAAATGAAGAAAAAATAAGTTAAATATATAGGAGATCTGTGATTTCATTTGTATGTTTTCTTTTTCTTTATATATGGAAATGCTTGTTTTGTCTGAATTTGTAAATATTTGTAACAAAATGAATTAAACTAAACTAAACTACATATGATAACAAAGGAAACCAATTATATTGACATTTAGCTATTAAAAAAAAAAGGATTTAGTCAGCAGAACCCAGGGATGCACTCCTTTTATTGCAGGGTTCTTAATCTTTTGTGTAGCAGACTCTTTGAACCGGCAAAATCTATGGGCCTCTCCTCAGAATAATGTTTTTAAAAGATAGGATTAAAAGGAAACAACTTAGTGAAATGTATATATACATGTACATATATGTGTGATACAAAGTATCAAATCTATTTTTAAAAAATGGTGAATATCACATTACTCACTGAAAAATTATAAATATTTTTGGTGAAAACAAAAAGGTTTTGTACTATTGATATTACTACCAAAATATTTTATCTTTATCTCATTCCTTTTTAATTTCATTTTTTGTTTTATAATACTCATAATTATTAGCATAATTATTTATGTAATTTATAAATAAGTCAATATACAAATATTGGGAAAAATGCTTAAATTTTTTTTTGTTGATGGGGTCCTGGCTGATGCATTGAAGACCAGAGACTTAGGACTCTGAATATGAAGACAGTAAAGACCTTTAAAAGATTTTACAGCCTGTATGGTATAGAATTAAGAATGGAAAGGGAAGGGGCAGTTGGGTTGCTTAGTGGTTAGAGAGTCAGGCCTAGAGACAGGAGTTCCTGGGTTTAAATCTAGCTCAGACACTAGTTACCTGTGTAACTCCGGGTTTAAACCCCATTGCCAGACTGTACTGCTCTTGTGCCTTGGAACTAATACCTAGTATTGATTCTAAGATGGAAGGGTAAGGGTTTAAAAAAAAAAGAATGAAGAGGGAATATCTTATCAGCACTAGTGAAGAGCTAGGTATGCTAATTTTATATTGCTGAGTTGTGCTGTTACCTAATCGATTTCACTGATCAAGCATTTTATTTCTTTGCCAGTACCAAACTGTTTTTGATAGTTATTGCTTTGTAATAGAGTTAAAAATCTGGCAGTGCTAACTTGCTTTATTTCAACATTATTCTTCATTGATTCCCTTGATATTCTTGACCTTTGTTTCTTCCAAATTAATTCTGTTATTATTTTGTCTAGTTCTAGAAAATAATTTTTTGGTAGTTTGACTGATATGGAACTGAATAAGTAAATTAATTTAAGTAAAAATGTCATTTTTATATTATCAGATTGGTCTTATGAACAATTAATATTTCTCCAATTATTAGAACTGTCTTTGTTAGAAAAGTGTTTTTCTTGGTATGTCTTGGCAGATAGATTTCTAAGTATTTTATAGTGTCTGCAGTTAATTTTAAATGGAATTTCACTTCCTATCTTTTCTTGGTGGGTTTTGTTGGTAATATATAGAAATAGTGATAATTTATGGGGGTTATATCCTGGAACTCTATTAAAGTTCAACTAATTTAGCTGATTCTCTAGGGTTTCAAAGTCTAACATCATATAAACTGCACAAAGGGAGGTTTGTTTCCTTGTTGCCTATTCTTATTCCTTCCAAATTTTTTCTTGTTTTACTGTTATAGCTAGCATTTCAAGTATAATACTGAATAATAATGGTGATTATAAAAAATCAATTTGGTGAAATTACAGTGGAGTTTTAAAAATAATCATTATTAATAAGTGAACCTCAAGATTCTCAAGCCTAAATGAAACTAACACTCAATTAATTTTGAGATTGTTTCGAATTTTGATTCAACAACTTTTAGATGACTTCTACATATAAGAAACTATTCTATGCAACTGGGATACAAACATAAGATTCCAGTTGTTAGTACAGAAATGAGGGAGAGAGAAATGTAATTCCTCTTGCAGTAATTCATTCTTGCTTTGCTGATGAATGAGGTATACCAAATTATTAATAGTCAAAGAAATGTTAAGTTATATAGATTTCTTTGTGGCTAACACCAGTTCAAAAAAAGAAAAGAAAAGAAATTATGAACTAGTTACTGCCTAAAGCCATTTCAAACCTCATTTTATTAATGACTATCAGGCAGAATTGGTGGTACCTTCCACCAAACAGACCATTTCTATGAATCCTCCTAATTATCATGTATCTATGAATACAGAGTAACTGTGGGTAAGAATTTACATGAATAAGGCATTAAGTAGGGTACAAAGTAGTAAGATATAACTTTATTTTAATCTATATATGTGAATTTTATTTTTTTAAATTGGAGAGCCATTTATTTACAGGGAGTGAAGTAAGAAGTGAGGAAGAAAGAATGTGAGAAAAGAAAATAAGTTAAATAGCAAAATAATCTTGTTTTAGTAAAAAGCACCTCCCATTTAGGCATACAATGCATTAATGAACTGGATTTTGTGTATTAGCTATAAGATGTGCATGTGCTTCTGCACAGATTTCACAGATGTTAATACACCTAAGTATATGATGCTTAATTGGATCAAAGTTACTTAATAATGTTAAGTTCATACTAATTTTATTAATCAAAAGAATAGCTCCAAATGTTATATTTCTTAAATTCTCTTATTAGCAGAAAACTGAAGTTCACAAAGTTTGCTTATATGTCATAGTGATTCTCTAAAGATGTAGCATTTGAAGTCTGTGACATGGATGATGTGAAGTACCACTAAAGGAATGCTAATGCTCTTAAGACTTTAATATATTCAAAAGCTAGCAGCATTAAAATTAACATAATCTAAAAAAAATAATAGATCAAATCAGTTCTAGAAGGGTCTCAAGTAAATTAAATAATGAAACTGGGTACTTCCACCACTCTCAAGAACAAAACAAAGCAAAACAAAACACCATACACCTTACCTTCTTTCTTACTATCAGTTCTAAGATAGAAAAGCACAAGTCCAGGTAATCAAGGTTAAGTTGCTTGCCTAGGATCATACAGCTAGGAAGTGTTTGAGGTCACATTTGAACCCAGATTTTCCCAACTCTAGACCTGGTACTCTATCCAAAGTGCAACTAGCTGCTCTATCTTTACACTTAAAAAAAAACAACAAAAACAAACACTCTAATACTTTTGTGACATATTTACTGATCTTTTTGCATAATTTCTTGAGGATTTTTGATTAACTAAAAATTAAGGTAGAATTTAATCAACCAAAAATTAAAGTAGAATATATTAACCAATTAAAAATGAATACTATCCATGTCACAGACAGACTTCAAATGCTACATCTTTAGAGAGTCACTATGAGATATAAGCAAACTTTGTGAACTTCAGTTTTCTGCTAATAAGAGAATTCACAAACATAATTGATGAATATGTAAAAGTCAAGGTCAGGGAGGAATAAACACTGTTTTAGAAAAAGGTTTTCTAAAATAAAAATACATAATTTAAATAACATTTCTCTTTAATGAAAAGATAGTTTCAACAATATTTTCATATATATGAAGAGAATACTTTTTACCTCAAAGACTTTAATAATAACTGTAGATTCTGAAAGTGTCACAGGTGACTAAAATAAGGCATAAATTAATTTATAGATCATAAATTAATTCTAAAGTCTAAAAATCATCTTGAATTATAATACTTAATTTTTTAAAGCATTTACATGTATATATGTACACGCACATATATATTTATAATTTCATTTTATAATCCTAACAAGTTTGTGAGATAAGATAGGCCAGGATTATTATTATTATTCCTAATTTACAAATAACAAAACAGGCAGAAAAATTACTAGCTCAAAGTCAAGCTACAAATTAATGACATTTTAGTGGGATATTTTAGTGGCATTTTAGTGGGATAATATTCCTATGAGATTTTTTAGCAATGATTGGATAGTGAAGAAGAGAGGAAGAGAATTTATATTTCTTGGATAGATTCTAGACTAGAGACATAGGCTGGAAAAAGAGCTTTTAACAGAGCTGGAAGATAAAAAGGTAGTAGAAATCAATCATCTTGTGATTTCTTTTACTGAAAATGTTCAATTATCAGATTACTAACCATCTTATTCTTTTTCTACTGAAAAGAAAAAATTCTGCTATGCCATTAGTCAGTGGTATGTCCAATTTTTTCCCCCCTTTTCCCTCAATTCCTGTTTAGTGGTACCATTTTGAAGGTTGCTACAAGTCTAGCTCAAATTTCCCCATAATTTGTTAAATTCTATAATTTCTCTTTAATTTTTTGTTATATTTGTCCAAGTCTGAGAGAGGAACAGCAAAGATTTCTATCATTAATGTATTATAATTGATACTCAGCAACATTAATAGTATTTTAAAATTTTAAATGAAAACCGTAACAGGAATTTTCTCATGAAACATAACTTCAGAGCAGTAGACAAAATGAGAATTTTGCTTTCTTATTCAACATCATTCTTCATGGTATTTGATTGCTCATAAATTCACATTCAAAGTTGAGTTGTTCTAACCATTTGCTTCTCTAGTAATTTTTTGTTAAGTTTCTCTTTGAAGTCAGTACTTTGTTTCAATGATTTAGTTTTGCTTAATCTACTTTGATACACAGTCCTATTTCTACAAGCTCTCTTCACCCTAACATTAATTGAATTTCAAAAATACATAAATATACTTAATATGTGACAAATCTTTAGTATGAAAATATGCTTCATTTTACTTACTTCCCTCCAAATTTATGTTTCTTTATCTTAAAAAATACATCTCATTACTGAGTCTATTGATATATTTTAAGCAAAGTTTCCACAGACTAATAAAAGTTATGCTCTTACTTATCCTCTTACTTGCATCCTCTTCTTCCATAATATTTCCTCAATATCCCTAGTTGAAAGGATTCTTTCCTTTCCTCAAATTTCCCCAGTCTACTTTTCCATTTTTTTTGTCTCCATCATATCTTATATCTTGTGTCATACTTACTAATAGTCATGGTATTCTAGGTTGACTTACATCAAATCATTACTGAATGTGTTTTATGGTCTGCCTTTTAACCAGTTTTAAATCCATTTACTTATACCATCCCATAGCACATATTTCTCCATCTTTATCACAAAAAATAGCATGAAAAAAATCATGTGTTTTGCTAAAATTTAGGCAAACTGCTGGGTTATGGTGATGCATGACTATACACTCTACTATTGGGTTTGGATCTACTGTGTTTGGGAGTTCTGAGCTGCTGTAAGCCCATCAGGTGTCAGTACTATGTCTGGTACCAATAAAAAGATTCCCAGAGAAAAAGGGGTCCAAAGCTGCTTAAGGTGGGGTGAATTGGCCCAGGTCAGAAACAGAATCATTCAAAGCTTCTGTGCTAATAAGTAATAGGATCAGGCCAGGGAGCAACTCCAATATGTATGAGATAGAGACTGTTATCTCATTTGAGCCTTTGCCTTTTCCTATACCTATTTTACAGAGGAGTGATCTGAAATTGGCAGAGGTTAACTGACTTGCCCAGGGACACATGACTAGTAGGTATATGAAGTGGTATTTGAACTCATGTCCTTCTGAAACCAGGTACATTTTGTTACCTAGTGGCCTTGAAAAGAGCAGCTGGCCAGAAAAAGTACCCTTAAATTTGGAAATCTCAAAAATATTGACTTTCTGACATATAATTTCCTTTTTTCTCTCTTTATTTCTTATCTTAATATGTTATACAAAGATCCTAGTAAACCTTTGTACTCTCCTATTAACAACATAATATTACAGTGGTTTAAAAAATCATTTTTCTTGAGAATTTTATCTTATGGTGAGAAATGAGGAAATGTTTATGACTATTATTTTAAGATTTAAAAGATTTCATTTCCAACAAGCATGTTTTAAGGAGTAAAGCTTACCCGACAAACATAGGATCTTGGTTCTTTTTCCCAGTGGAAAATAATCTTTCTTTTCTAACTCTGCATAGTATATTTTTATATTTTATGTTCTTTTTTTAGACTGCTCTATACCCAGTTTTCATATAATAATTGCAAAAGGCTGAATATATGTGTACATCACCACATTCTTCCTGACTAGACTGTGAGGCCCATAAAGGAAGGGAACATCTTAATTTTCTATCTTTTCAAAAACAGTGCTTTGTACTGAGTAGTAACTTAGAAGATTGTTTTTGAGTGGCTGAATTAATACTCTGAATTATTTAGAAAAAAAAGATACTAGGCTGACACAAAATATCCAAGCAAATTTAAAAAAAATTATTACTTTAATAAAAGTTATATGGCTATCAAAAGCATTTTAAAAAGTAAATAATTAAAAAAAATACTAGCAGCTTGCATAAGTCCAAATTTGGGAAGGGGACATATCAATAATAGAATTTCATAATTGGAATTTCACACGTAACTTAATCCAAACCATACAAGTTTGGAGACCACCTCTACATCCCAAACAAATGTTCATTTAGACTCTATTTAAGACCTGCATGACAACAAGCACTTATGTAATATGTGCTAGGCCCTATTTTAAGGTTTGGGTTTCAAAGGCAAAAGTTGTCTGCTTTCAAAGAGCTCACAAAATTCTAAAGAGGCTAATCCTTTTCTTCCCCATGTCAACAATTATAATCCCTATAAGTTTTCTCTTCTCCAGGATAAATAACTCCTATTCTTTAATGAATCCCAGGATGTCTTATTTTTGAGGCCATTTACCAGCCTATTTGTCTTTGTGTAGATGCTTTCTGGATTACCAATAACTCTCCTAAAATGGGGCACCTAGAAGAAAACATATCTGATATGACCAGGATAGAATTAAGTAAAGCAAAATTATTTCCTTCTTCTTTCTGGATACTATGCACCTATTTAAGTAGCCAAAAACCACATAGATATTTGTGGTGATGATATCACATTGAGAACTATATTGGTTTGTAGTTGACTATTGGCTCCAGATTGTTTTCAAATGAACTGTTTTCTAGCCATGCCTCTAGATTCTTGTGTTTGTAAAGCTTATTTTTTTTCCAAGCTTTAGTGTAGGTTTAAAAATCCTCAGTAAATTTCATCATTATTTTGAGAAAATTAAAATAATGGGGGCTTTGTGAATAAATGAATCAGAGATGGATCTAAGAAAATTTTCATTACAGGGAAAGCTTTCTGTTCATTAATACTTAATTCTAAACTTATATATTCTGAAGATACACTAGACTTGGAAAGTAAAATTAACTAAAGCACTAATATAAACCACCTGCTTATAAACATTTAATTTATGAGTGATACATACATTGAGATAAATTACGGGGAAGTCAAGATTAGCATCCATCCTTGCTTCCAGTAAGGGGAAATGAGTTTAGATCCTAATTCAAATGATCTACGGAGGGGCTGATCTATAGTTATCTCTTCTTATGCCGACATAGTAAATTTTCTTTTACATATCAGAATAAATTATTGGTGACCAAAAATCTTTTCCTCTGCCACCACCTTTTCCCAAACTTACCTACTCTCTTACAATATACTCCTCCCCCACCAAAAAGTATATAAAACCAAAAAGACTTGCAGCACCGTGGACTCAACTACTAGAGAAGTTAATGTATTTTGGAAATGTGTTCCAGGGTTCCTGAGTCAAAGCCGAAAAAGCATCTTGCTCTATGAACAATATCCTATAAGTATCATTTAGGTATAATGGAAATAGAACCATTAAAGTGGCAAGATAGCCCTGGGCATCTCTCAGGGAGCTGTACCTGTATTCTGGCTCTTTCCTGAAGAGCATAAGCCTTGTTGAGGAGACACAACTCCATTTTTATAGTTCTTGTGACTGGGAAGTTTGTAAGATGATTGGTGATTAATACAGGAAGACTTGCCTACTCTATAAGCTATAAGACCTCAGATAACCATCATAGAAACTTTTAAAATACCAGAGGGTATCAGATCTCGTCCTCTGCTGGCTGCAATCTAATCCCTCTTTGTCCAGATAACACTAGCATCTCTTTATCTGTGGGACAGAAGTGGATACACACTCCTTCAATTAGAGGGAGAGACCACCTAAAATTGTGATAAGAGGTAAAATGAGGAAGAACTCTAAGAACCATTGTGCCTTTCATATATGGGAGCTTAACTCCTGTAGATATTGTCTCCCCAAATAGAATGTAAGTTCTTTGAAAGAAGGTACTGTTCATTCTTTTCTATTTGTTTGACAAAATTTGGCCCATAGTAAGCACATAATAAATGCTTTTCCATTCCATTAAGGAGGAGGAAACAGGTCCACCTCCTATGGGATGCATTCGGTACTTTCTCTCCCTTAGATTTTCCAGCAAAATAATAGAGAAAATAGCATACATCCTTGGCTACACTATACTTTTACAATCCTGCCCAAAATGCTATTAGCTCCTTTGGCTATCATACCATATCATTGATTCATTCTGAATTTAGCTCATATTCCATTAGAACTTCTTCACAAGAATGATTTTTATAGTTATGTATCACCCAAATTTTATTTGTGAATTAGGTTTGGATGGAGGAAAGTGGAGCTTCTCTGGGAGAGAAATAAGAAGAAGCATGTTACAGATATACTTCAAAAAGCTATATATGTTAAGAAAAGTGCCCAGGCCAACACATTAAGTTAATTAGAGAAATTACTTTACTTGACAGCATTACTTAAAGAAGGTTAACAAGTTTTATGTTTTAAGCTATAATTTTATCTTAAATATCCAGTCAATGAGAAGAGCTAATATGTATTCTTTCAGAACTAACCTGTATAGCTCTCATCCTCATCAGATAGAGGCACTTCTCTTTTTAGAAGCAGTTCTAATTCCTCTGTCTCTGCTACATCCACTGGACGTTCCCCATGTTTGTTGGCTTGAAATGCGTTCCCACCATGTCGAAGTAGCAGCTTGACAATCTGAAATATTGAGCAATTTAAATTCTTTCAATTATGAAAATGCAATTAAATTTAACCCAAATTATATGCAGAGTACTGTATAGGTGCTAAAGACAATAAAAATAAGGTTATTAATTCCTGTCTACACGAAAGCTATGATACAAATGAACATTAATATGTGGCTTCCCTTATTTAAATTTTAGAAACAATACAAGTAGAATTTACAGATGAATTCTATCTAGAGTATTTTTTATGAATCAAAACAAAAGAGAAAATTCACAGTGATTTGAACAATAAAATGTTTTCATATGGTCAACCTGGGATTATAGAAAATGGGCAAAAAATCATCATTCAATTTCAAATCATCATTTTATGGAAGTAAATTGATAGATTATGCAAATTTATACTATATTAAATGACTATATGTGAAATAATTGATGTAGAGCTGATATATATGACCTGCCTATTGGTTCAAGGTTTCTCGATAGGGATAATTCCTTTTATTTATTTTTTTAACCTTTACCTTCTGTCTTGGAATCAATATTGGGTTTAGGTATCTTGCCCAGGGTCACAGCTAAGAAATATGAGGTCAAATTTGAACCCTGGACCTTCAATTTCCTGGTCTGGTTCTTGATCCTCTCAGTCACCTAGCTGCCCCAGGAAAAAGAATTCTTAACTTATCCCTTTAAGAGAATTATTATATTGCTACTAAACCATGAATATCTAGATTTTCAGGAAAAAATATTAACCAGAAAGACATAGGCCTATAATATTTGAGTTTGCATAATGGAATTAGAAAGACCTGAGTTTAAATCCAATCTCAGACACTTACTAATATGAACCCTGACAACTCAGATTTAACCTATATTTGCCTCAGTTTCTCCAATAGTAAAAATAATAGCACCTTCCTCACAGAGTTGTTGTGAGGATAGAATGAGAGCATTTATAAAAGGTGCTAAACATAGTGCCTTGAGCAGAAAAGGTGTTAAAAGAACGCGTATTCCTTTTCCTTCCCATAATAAAAATGTTTCCCCTTACCTGTTTAGTAAGTTAAAGAAAGAAAAAGAAAAAAAAGTGATTATTTATCAAAGGTGAATGACTTGTATTCTCATTCAACTCATTTCTTGATATATTTGAGGAATGAGGTCTTTTAACAGATATGTAAAAAATTTCTTACACCATTATGATTAATTACTATGTATTACTTTCCATCCTACTTACCTCTGTTTAGTTTCTGATCTCCAATCTTCCCTAGTTTGCCCTCTGCTCTATCAGACCCAACTCATTTTGTTATCCCCCTCCCCAACTACTTTTCTGTAGGGTAAGATAGATTTCTATGCCTGATTGATTGTGTGTTCTTCCTTCATTGAGCAGATTCTAGTGAGGACAAGGTTTACATGCTCTCCTTCCCACCTTCCCCCTTCTCCCCTCCATCATGAACACTCTTCCATGACTCTTTTATGTGCAATAATTTGCCCCATCCTATTTTTCCTTTTCCCATGCTTCCAATGCATTCTTTTCTCATGCCTTAATTTTTAAATATAATTCCATCATATCCAACTCACACACTCACCCTCTATGTATAATCATTCTAACTACCCTTATAATGACAAAATTCTTTGAAATTACAAGAATTTTCTCGTCATATAGAGATGTACACAGTTCAACATTATTGAATGCCTTTTGACTTCTTTTTCTTGTTTACCTTTTAATGATTTTCTTGGATCTTGTATTTGAGTGCCAAATTTTCCATTCAGTTCTGGTCTCTTTATCAGAAATGTTTGAAAGTCCTCTATTTCATTGAATAGTAATTTTTCTCCTGAAGGATTATGCTCAATTTTGCTAGTGTAACACTTTTTAGGTTTCGACTCAATGAGTTATAAAAATGGTTGCCATTTATAAAATATTAGCCCTTAAATCAAAATGACTATTAGCATCTTTTATTTACAAGAAGATAGAGAAAGTGGGAAATATAGGAAGGAGACAAAGCCTGGTCTAACCTACCAGCCCTAAGCACTGCTCCAGTGAAGTCTGGCTCAGTCCCTGAGGGACTTCCCCAAGTCCTGATCTCCACATGGATTTCCTGGTAGTCCTCAGCCAGAAGTCTCAGTGGTATCTTCAGCCAGAGTTCTACCAACACAGAATCACTCCAAGGAAAAGCATATCTCTTCATCTCTACTCACCGACACAGAATCCAAGAGAAGAGTCTCTCCAAGGAACCAGCCTCTCCAAAACCAAGAAAACCAAGAGAGACCAGATCATGTTGGTCTCTCCTTTTACACCTTTTTCCCATGTCATTTCCTGTTTTTCCCCCTCTTCACAGAAAACAATTGCAGTCTTTCAATTTGCCTAGCACTGTCCAAGGTTGGGGGCAGTGCTTATGGCCTTTTGGGGGTATGAACTAGTAAGTGGCTTGTGAGTTCTCTTTACCTTATGGTTAGCTAGCTACTAAGTAGAGGTACTTTAAGTTCTTGATATGATTAACTAAAAATAGACAAAGGGAAAATTAATTCTATCTTCACATTAGGTAAGTGATTCTTAGTTGAAATCCTGGCTCCTTTGCTCTCTGGAATATTATATTTCAAGGTCCTCCAATTCTTTTTTTTTTTTTAAACCCTTACCTTCTGTCTTGGAGTCAATACTGTGTATTGGCTCCAAGGCAGAAGAGTGGTAAGGGTTAGGCAATGGGGCTTAAGTGACTTGCCCAGGGTCACAGCTGGGCAGTGTCTGAGGTCAGATTTGAACCTAGGACCTCCCGTCTCTAGGCCTGGCTCTCAATCCATTGAGCCACCCAGCTGCCCCCCCTCCAATTCTTTAATGTAGAATCTATTAAGTTTTGTGTCATCCTGACTGTGGTTCCACAATATTTGAATTATTTCTTTTTGAATGCTTGTAATATTTTCTCTTTGATCTTAGAGTTCTGAAATTTGGCTATAATATTCCTGGGAGTTATCATTTTGGGACTGTTTTCAGAAAGTGATCAGTAGATTCTTTCAGTTTCTGTTTTGTTCTCTGGTTCTAGAATATCTGGGCAGTTTCCTTGATGACCTCTGGAAAGATGATGTCTAAGCTCTGTTTTTGATTATGGCTTTCAGGTAGTCCATTAATTCTTAAATGATCTTTCCTGGATTTATTTTCCAGATCTTTTGTTTTTCTCATGGGATATTTCACATTTTCTTCTTTTTTTTTAAACATTGTTTTTACTTGATTTTGAAATATTTCTTAATGTTTAATGGAGTCATTACCTATGAGCTTTTGTACTTCCTTTTCCATTTGGCCAATTTTGCTGTTTAAGATGTTCTCTTCTGATTTTTGTGCCCGTTTTCCCAAGGGACCTGTTCTATTTTTTAAGATATTATTTTCTTCAGAATTTCTTTGTGTCTCCCCTACCAAGTTGTTGATTTTTTTCATGATTTTCTTGTATTGCTTTCATTTCTTTTTTCAATATTTAATCTACTTCTCTTATTTGATTTTTAAATTCCTTTTTGAGTTCCTCCATTCTTTTTGAGCTTGAGAGTAATTCATATTTTTTCTTGGAGGTTTTGGATGTAGTGGAATTGACTTTGTTGTCTTATTCTGAGTTTGAGTCTACCTTGTCACCAAAATAACTTTCTTTGTTGAGTTTCTTTTTTCATTGTTTGCTCATCTTCCTGTCTTTTTCTTTTAGTTTAAAAAATTGTAAAACTTGGGCTCTATAACTTGGTGAGGGGAACACTGTTTCAAGTTTCAGATTCTTTGTATAGCTGCCTTCTGAGCTGGCACTGGGGGATTTATCTGTTTTTGTTCTTCCAAGGTGGTTAGATACAAGAAGTGAGTTGAATACTCTCCAGGCCTGTGCTCTACTCTGTGAGTAAACCCAAGCACTGTTTCGCTCTTTGGAATTGTGATCAGGGTCCCCTGCTCTGCTGTGGCAGTAAGCAACAGGATGTGTTAGTGTCGTCCTTATCCTATGATTGTGCCCCAGGGCTGTGACCTTGTTCTGCATGTGGGCAATAGGACAAGAGTCTTGCATCCAGAGTCAGCAAAAGGACCCCGTAATCTCCTTCTGAGCAGTTGTCTGACCCACCTTACCATCTGTAGCTGAGAGTTTCAGAAGCCTTGGCTGCTGCTTTGGCTGGGCCAAAAACCTGTTGCCTTGCTTGGGTGGGCCCTGGAGTGCTGAGCTCCAACTCTACCCAGTGTACTAGATCCTTCCTGTGGTCCTTCTAAGTTGTTCTGGGCTGAAATTTAATTTATCTTATCTGTCTGTGAGTTATGCTGCTCTAGAATTTGTTTTGAGGTGTGATATTGCTTTTTGTTGGGTAATTTTATAGAAATTAGATGGGTTCTTTTATTCTTCTCACCATCTGGACTTTGCCCCTGGTATGCTTATTTTTTCAGTCTCTCCAACTCTGGTTACTGATAGCTTTTTGTCATGTTTTCCAATTTGCAGGGTGTCAGGTGAAATCTCAGGGTTGTTCTAATTTGCATTTCTCTTATTAGTGACTTAGAATCCATACTAATCAAGTATTGGTTCCAAGGCAGAAGAACAGTTAGGACTAGGCAACTGGGTTGAAGTGACTTGGCTAGAGTCACATGGCCAGGAAATGTCTGAGGCCAGATTTGAACCATGTCCTCTTGACTCGCACCCAGTTCTCTATGCCACCTAGTTGCCTCTTGCAATTCTTCTTCTGAGAACTGTTTCTTTATACCCTTTTACCACTTGTCTATTGAGGAAAGGTTGCCTTATATCTGTTAATTGTTTATATCTTAGATATCAAACCCTTAAGAGAAATTTGATATAAAAGGTTTTTTTTCCTCCATTTCATCACTTCCTTTCTTATTTTAGGTACGTTAATTCTGTTTGTGCAGAAGTTTTACAGGTTCACATAATAACATATATGCATTTTATCTTTTGTTAATTGCCTTTGATCACTTTGATTCAAACTACATCTCCTTCCCAAAACTGTGAGAGGTATATAATCTGCTCCTCTTCTATTTTAAAAAAATTGTATAATCTTTAATATTAAAGTTAAGTATCCATTTAGAATACAAAGTGGAATATGATATTAGATGTTGGTCTAAATCTAATTTCTGCTATATTTATTTTCAATTTTTTTCCAGCATATTTTTGTTAAATATGAAGTTCTTTCCTGAGAAAAGCTTTCTACTTTATTAAAAATTAGGTTACTATGTTCTATTGTTTCTGATTTTCTTTATCTAGTTTGTTCCAATGATCTACCTATTTAACTAGTACTGGTTTTGGTGATTACTGGTTTATAAGAAAGAGTAAGGACTAGAAATCCTATTCATCTTTTGACTCTACCTCTTTTCATAATTTTCCTTGATATTCTAGATCTTTCCTTTTTCCAAGTGAATTGTTATTATTCTATTATGTCCTGAAATGTATTCCTTTCATAATTTATTTAGCATAGCATTAAAGTAGAAATTAACTTTGGTAGTATTATTTTTATTATTTTAGTCCATCCCTGTCTAGAGCAAAGACCATTTCTCTAGCTATTTAAGTTATTCTTTATTACTTTAATTAGTACTTTATAATTGAATCTATAAAAGTCTTTTGTGTGCTTTAGTAGACTGATTCTCAGTCTACTACTTTGTGCAATTTTTTTAGTTGTCTGGAATGTTTGCCCTTCTTTGAAAAAATTTTTCTAATATTCTTTTCTTTTTAAATATTGAGTTCCAAATTCTCTCTTTCTAGCCCTCCTCCATTCCCTGAGAAGGCAAGCATTTTTTACAGCAAAAAATTACTCTATCATAATCTTATACCACAACTTGTCCAGCTATTTCTCAATTAATGATCATCCCCTCAATTTCCAAATCTTTGCCACCATGAAAAGGGTTGTTATAAATACTCCTGTACATTTAGGCCCCTTTCCTTTTTCTGTGATCTCTTTGGGGTACAGTCTTAGTAGTAATAATGTTGGGTGTCAAGGAGTATATACAATTTTATAGCCAAATGGGCATAGTTCCAAATTGTTCTCCAGAATGATTGGACCAGTTCACAATATCACTAATGGTTTATTAGTGTACCTATTTTCCTTCATCCCCTTCATCACTGGTCATTTCTGATAGATGTGGGGTGGTACCTCAGAAATGTTAAAATGTGCATTTCACTAATCAAGAGGGATTTGGGAACATTTTTTCATATGACAGTAAATAGCTTTGATTTCTTCTTTTGAAAACTGCCTGTTCAATTTGGAACTATGCCCAAAGGGTGCTAAAAGATTGTCTGCTCTTTGATTCAGCCAAAGCACTGCTGGGTTTGTACCCCAAAGAGATAATAAGGAAAAAGACATGTATAAGAATAGCTGCACTCTTTGTGGTGGCAAAAAATTGGAAAATGAGGGGATGTCTTCCAATTGGGGAATGGCTGAACAAATTATGGTATATGTTGGTGATGGAATACTGTTGTGCTCAAAGGAATAATAAAGTGGAGGAATTCCATGGGAACTGGAATGACCTCCAGGAATTGATGCAGAGCGAAAGGAGCAGAACCAGGAGAACATTATACACAGAGAACGAAACACTGTGGTACAATCGAATATAATGGGCTTCTCCATTAGTGGCAATGCAGTGATCCTGAACAACTTGGGAGGGATCTACAAGAAAGAACACTATCCACATTTCAGAGAGGGTAGAACTGTGGGAGTAGAAATACAGAAGAAAAACAACTGCTTGTTCCCATCTCTTTCCCTTCATATTTACTTACTAGGTAAGAAATAAATATATATTTGTGTGTGTGTGTGTGTGTGTGTGTGTTCACACAAATATATTTCCCTCTTTGAAATAATTTCAATGAGAGTGAGGTTTAAGTATTGCCTGCCACCCCTCTAACCCATGTCACCTTCTTTATAAAAGGTCTTCCTTATGTATTATGTGTTATGGGTTAAGTATATGGTCATAGGTTAGACGTAGGTCAATGTTAAGATAGTCTTAAATTTTTAGCCTTTGTATATCTTCTATTGTCTTTCACATTTTTTTGCAAACTAACTTTTTTACTTATTTTACTTTAAAAAAGAAATTAGGTATATTTATGGTATTAAAGGATAAAATCTTATAATATTATGTAATACTATGCATATGCTTTATGCATTTATGATATGCCTTTGCATGTCATCAATCACTTTCACAAAATTCCCCCCAATTTTCCATTTAATTATTATGCTGAACTGTGATACATCAAAACTGTGATGGGGAAAGTCATGATGTGGAAAGGATAACTGTACTCAGTTTTACTAAGTGTGTTATTCTTGGTTATAATCCTAGCTCATTTGCCTTTTTGGGACATCATATTTCAAACCTCTGGTGATGGCAAACCAAGTGGCATATCCTACCCCCTCACTGAGTGCCAGGTGTGCCCTGCTCCTCCTTACCTCACACAGGGGAAGGAGAAAGTGCTTCCATTGGGCATTGGGCTGCTGGGCAGAGGGGTGGGTGAAGTGAGGAATGTACTCAGGGAGTGTAGAGACGGGGAGGGGAGTGGCCTGAGTACTCTGCTCCTCTCCAGCTCTGCCACCTGTAAGTCACCCACTTTACCCCCTGTGTGCTCCCATCGATTGCTGGGCAGGGGTGAGAAATGTGAAAAAAGTGTCATCAGGTATGGTGGAGAGGGGGAGGGGAGCAGCTCCATCCAAGTCCCTCTGCCTTTCTAATAACAAACTCTGGTGGGTGGGGGTTGGGGGGCATGGTGGCACATGCCCACAGAGGGCATTCTGCCTGACATCTTTGGCACTTGTGGCACCAGGTTCACCATTACTGGACTATGATGTAGACACACATAACAGTCTTTTTCAAGGCAGCTCAACCACCTTTGGTGTCTACCTGTCACACAACTCTCACCTATGGCTCTAAGAACCTATAGCACATTTAGCGTTCACTCCCAAGTAAAACCATCTTGGTAAAAGCTCTAAATGAGGTTGAGGGTAACTGACAGGGCTCAAACTATCAGTGACTTAAGGGGATTGTCTACCTCAAGAATAGGAAAACTTCCTCAGGTAGAATGAGCTGATAAGAATGATTTGTTCCAATGTCCACAAAGGTGGTTTGAAGCAGGTGCTGTGGAATGCCTAGAGCTTGGTCAGACATTGGCGACCTCAAGGCTTTCCATTGCACCCCTGACTACTGCCAATAATCCTGACTTTCATCTTGCCATGGGACAACAATAACTTGAAAGAGAAAGTGGACTATGAAACTTTGTCTCATTTAAATCTTATTCAGGTGCAAGTCAACATATCACTTCATAAAGTCATTAGTCCTCTTTAACAACAGCAGCAATAATATTCCTGGGAGTTTTCATTTTGTTATCTCTTTCAGGAAATGATTTGTGGATTTTAAAAATTTCTATTTTCCCTCTGGGTTCAAGATTAAGATATTTAAAATTCCCATAATAATTTCCTGAAATATGAAGTCTAGTCTTTCTTTGATTAAGGCTTTTAGATAGTTGAATAATTCTTAAATGATGTCTCCTTGATCTGTTTTCTAGGTCCGATGTTTTTCTGATGAGATAGTAGATTTTCTTTCATTTTTTTTTTCATTCTTATGAATGTTTTATTCTTTATAACTCCACTCTAATTTTAAAGGAATGATCTTTTCTGGGGTAAAGATATTTTACCAATTACATGTAATGAATTTTCCACATAAGTTTTATGAATTTATAAGATTCAAATTATCTCACTCTCCTCCCTTTCCCGGAGATGAAAGCAATTTGATCTGGGTTATATATATGTTTTATCATGCAAAACTTATTTCCATATTGTTTACTGTTGTAATAGAATGCTCATATAAAACAAATCTCCAAAATAAAAATACAAATAAACTAAAGTGAAAAATCATACGCTGTGACCTGTATTCCAACTCTAGTAGTTCATTCTCTGGAGGTGGATAGCACTCTTTGGCATAAGCCCTTCAGAATTGTTCCAGACCACTATATTGCTGAGAGTAGCTAAGTCTTTCACCATTGATTATTCTATAATATTGCTGTTACTGTGTACAGTGTTCTCTTGGTTCTGCTTATTTCACTCTGCATCAGGTCAAGTAGTCTTTCCAGCTCTTTCTGAAATCATCTTGTTCATTATTTCTTATAGCACAATGGTGAGGAATTATCTTCTTCAGTGAGCTTTTGTACTTCTTTTCCCATATGGCAAATTATGCTTTTTAAGGAGTTTTCCAGTGAATTTTGGTATTTTTTTTATCATTAGATGAGTTCTGCCTTTTTAAAATGCTACTTTCTTTATTATTTTTTTGTGCCTTGTCAGAAATAATTTTCTCTCCAGTGTTGCCTTTTTTTTAAACATCATCTTTCAGTGACCAGGAGGCCAAATATCACTGAATAAATTCAGGTATAGACAAGTCTCAGAAGAGGAAGTTAAAGAACCAATGAACTGAGACAGGAAACTGATTCCACAGGCATTTCCCCGCATGGTGGCCTTGGCAAATTAAAAAACTATGATTGGTTCCTGAGATATGGTGTATGAGAGTTAGTGGGTGGAGAAGAAAGCATATAAGTTCAGACCAGAAGTGAATCTTGGTCTTTGGTGTGTGCATGGAGGAACAGAGTGGACCCTTACTGCGTTGTAGCTACAGGCCCATTATGGTGGCCAATAGATTAGAAAGGTTAAGTACCCCTCTACCTCTCTCCTTCTTTTCCCTCTCTTTACCACTACCACTACTACAACTACTACCACTACTACAACTACTACAACTACTACAACTACAACTACTACTACTACTACTATTTTTGATTTAATAAAGTTATTAAGCTACAGACTCATAATTTTAAATATTACTGCCTCTTTTACCAAGCTGTTAATTCTCTTTTCATAATTTTCTTGCATCATTCTCATTTCTTTCCCAAATTTTTCTTCTAAAACTCTTATCTTTTTAACTTTTCCAGGAATTCTTGTTGGGTCTGGGTCCAATAAACATTTTTCTTTGTAGTTTAGTATATAGTAGCTTTCAGGTGAGAGCTGGGTGGCAGGTAGATACCAAAGATGGAAAGTAGGCCTGAAAAGGGCTCAGCAAATCTTCACAACAGAAGTACTAGTTTTCCCTGAATACTCCACAGATCCAATACACCATAACCTTGTAGATGCAAGAAGCTGTAGTATGTGCAATGGCCACACCCCAGTAACCATCTTTTCAGGCAGGCTAAACCAGGTAGAATATTACCAACAGGTTTCAAATTTATCCACAGGTTTGGGGGATATTTTAGGCATGTGAAGACTTGTCCTGGTAGGGGCAGATGAGAACAATTTGTTCTAATAGCCATGAAGGCAGTGGAAGCAGATGCTATGGAGGGCTTAGAACTTAGTTAGACACTGAAGATGTAAGATCATCCACTGCATCCTGAGCTATCACCAATAGTCTTGACTTTGGCTTACCATTGGACTTGGATGACTGGAAGAAAGAGTGAGGTTGATGGTTGTGCAACTCTGCCTCACTTAAACACAATTGATGTACAAGTCAACACATCCTGAGATGTCACTGATCCTCTGAAAAGGGACAAACAACAGTTTTCATATTGTTGTTTTCTGAGTTTGTCTTGGTGTATTCTGCCACCATAACTGCTTTTTATGGCAATTTTTTGTTGTTTGCTAATTTTTTTCAGCTTATTTCTTAACTTTGAGTTTATGTTAAAATTGGGCTGTCCCCAAGTTTCAGGCTTTTTTGTGCTACTTTTAGAGCTAGTTCTGGGGGTCTGAATGATTTTGGTGCTTTTTGAGGTGGTATGATCCTGAGTGTGGTCATTTCTTTACCAAGAAAGGGTCCTTGGCTCCTCTGTAGCTACAGGTGTAGTACACCTTTTGGCCTTGGAACTGTGACCAAGACCCCTACTCCTTTGTGAGAGACTACAAGCACTCCTCTCTACCTTAGAACTGTGACCCAGAACTGCTTATAGACAAAAGAGTGGCCATCAACACCAGCTACATGTAACATCAGCAAAGGTTCCCTCGTAATCACTTTCTGACTAGTTGTCTGACATTATCACATCTCTGAGATAAGAGAGCCTTAATTTCTGCCACCAATTTCACAACAGCCTCTAATGCCCATGGCTGTTGCTGCTGCTGCTCTTTATGCAAGCCCTCACATTGGTGTCACAGACCTCTACTACTGACCTTCTAAGTTGTCTTAGGCTTATGAAATATCTCACTCTTACCTCTAAAATTTGGTTTGAGGAATTATTTTATGAGTTGTTTGGAGGGGAATGTTGGAAGAGTTCAGTTGAGTTACTACCTGTACTCTATAATCTAGAAAGATCTGTCCTTTTGTTCCCTTTTAGATTTACTATTATATAGAAATGCAGGGTTTTTTTGTGGGGTGTGGGGGGATTATTTTGTAGCCTTCAATTTTTCTGGAGCTATTGTCTCAACTGGCATCATTGCTGATTCTGGGTTTTTCTACTGATTCACCTGTTGATGGGTTGTAAGTTTAAATCATGTTTCAGGCTTATTTTTTAGTTAGCACTTCTATTTGCCTTTACAAGAAGAATTTTAATGATTTCTGCTGTTATTTTGTTGTTTTCCTTGATGGTTGTATTATTTCATACTTATATTTCTGTTGCCTGTTATGTCTGAGCAGCAAATATTCTTCAGGTCTGGTTCTTTCAGAATATTCTGAATGTGTCTTTATTATTGAACACCTGTATTTTTTCATTTATGGTTAAGTTCATATCTGCAAGGTATTTCACCTTGAGTTACATTTGAGTTCAATTGCTCTTTGAAATACAATATGGTCAATTCTGCCAATTATTTCTGCTTTGAAGACCATATATTCCACTCTCAAAATTCTTCCTTCTTTTTTAAACCATTCAGGAAGATGGGCTGTGGTGGTGGTAACGGGGACTATGCATTTATATAGTACTACTACTACTGTGTGTCAGGCACTGTGTTAAGTGCTTTACAAATATTATCTCTGATTCTCAACAATTCCGGGAAGTAGGTGCTATTATTATTTCCATTTTACAGATAAGGACATTGAGACAGGCATAGACTAAGTGACCAGCACAGAGTAATACAGTTAGTGAGTGTCTGAAGCTGAATTTGAATTTATGTGTTCTTGTCTCCAGGCCTACTGGGCCACTTAGATGCTTCAGCAACTCATGGTGCCACCATGTTCTCTTTTCAAAATCCATAGCATTGAACAGAGAGCTAAATGCAATCAAGTTTTTTATTTTTTCTTCTCAATTTCAGAGATTAATTCCTTATCCATTTTTGGTGTATATTTTAAATATGTAGACTGAAATGCTAATTCAATGGACTAGCATGTCAATTCAATAGAATGCTATAATCTGGCCAGGAAAGTATTTTTCATATATTTATTTTTTCCTGTATGAATTGTTATGCTGCTTTCTTTTTAGTTACTATCAATCTCACAGAGAGGATTACAAAGTTTCTCGCCTCATCAAATACTGAATCATTTCCCTTTGTTTTGTAGTATTTACTCATAGGTTCCTGGACTGTTACTAGATCTAGAGGCCATGTTTTCTTTTGCTGTTAATGTTTTTCTTGTCTAATTATGTTCAAGGTCTTTGAATTTTATTCCTCCTAAAATCTTTTGTAATTTCAGTTGTTTTTTCCTTATTTTCCTCTATTGTTCATTTTCTGACCCCTCTTTTCGTCTTCCATTCTTCCAATGGCAGTTTTCCAAGCTGTTGGATCTGAGCGTCTCATCTTCCTCTCCTGACAGGCAATTCACAGTTTATCATCTGTGGTCTCTGCTCCAAGTGACTTCTGGGAACAGAAGCCCTAGCTAAATAAAGTTAGATTCTTTCCCTCAGGTTTAGTGGAGTACCACATAGCACTGTTCCCCCAAGCCCCCCACCCCTTCTCTGTATTCCTCAATTCTTTGGGTCCACTGGCAAAGAGCACTAATGTACCTATTGTAGCCTGAAAAAATTTCTGCTATTTGGCATTTGGATCTCTGCAGGTACTAGGAGGAGAGAGGGAATAAGGGAGAAGGCTGAGATCTATTACAGTTATGGGGATGAGCTTCATTCTCTCTTATTCCACTCTCCGGCGAAGCTATGTTGTGTCACTGCTGCAATGGCAGCTATTACAGCCTTAGCAAATTTCAGAACTGGAGAAATAGGGTTTGGTGTGGAGCTGAATTTTTGTAACAAGCCCATGAATCTGGTTGTGCAGTCTTGCTGCCAGGAGTGTGATAGATAGTATAGAAGGGAATGTTGAGTGTTTGTGTGTGGGGTTGTTTTAATTAGTTCTTTTGGTTTTTACTTCATTTATTTTTTTTTGGTGACCTACACTTTACTTGGCATCCTATACTTGGTGACCTATTCTTGAAATTGCTTTTATCTCTGGTTCAAAATTCCTATTTTAGAGAGTTTGGAAGGTCTTGAGGACTTGAGAAAATGTTTAGTCTTCCATATCTTGTTTGAACTCTTTAATTTTTATAGGTAATCCAAATTCATTCTTCTTTGCCTGTTTAATTTTGTGTGCAGTTCACTGTCTACCTTCAATATCTATCGCAAATTCTAGTCTAGATAATAGGCATTATTCATCTACTTTTTTCCCCTTTGTTACACCACATTCTTTATAGTGATTATACATTTCATTTAGAAGAATTTGTAAAGGGATTTGATCCAATCAGTATAATGTTATAAATAAACCTAAGTATCTGAAAGACCTCACCATTTTAAGGACTTCCTTTTTGATTTGAACTCTGAGTTAGCTGTTTGTCCTTGTTTTACATCTTATTTAATATTAATGAATAAAGGGTCACCTGACAAGTTATCCCTTGTTAAATCTTTGAAGGGATCTTATGCAACTTGGCATATGAATGGCATCACCTTTTAAAAAGAGAACCATTAATTAAGGTTGCATTTTGTTTTACAGCATATTATTTCTTTATAAGGAACAATAAATATGGTAGGCCTGATATTCTCTAATCCTTAATCAACTGTGTGATGGTAAAGACAAAGTCTGCCTTCTTCCAATATCTTTATCTTTTGGTTTTTTTGGAGGTGTGTGTGTGTGTGTGTGTAATTAGTGTCATTAATATCTCATTTTGATAGTAAAGTATGCAGATAAACCTTTAGTTACTGATATTCTTTCTGTTAAAATACAAGACTTCTTGAGGTAGAAACAATCTCATTTTTTCTATTTTCATCCTCAGTGCTTACTTAGCAAAATGCTTAGCTCATAATAAATACTTACTACATGAATTTTTTATTCATTCAGTCATTCTTTCAGTCACCTTATTTTGGTAGTAATAACAACAAAGTCCTGACCTTTTAACCACACTTGAGGTATCTTCTCAGCTTTTAGATCCTTGAGAATTAATCTCTCAATACTCTTTAAATTGTGTCACTTCTTTATATATGAGATCTAGACTACTTGTTTTCCCCATCTTTGTTCTATTCAGTACTATTTCTACTTTCTTCATAGGAATATCTGGGAACATCATGTTAGGATTGCAAGATGATGGTTCCTGTGTCATGGACACATTCTGTAAGATAGTATCTTCCTAATCCCTCTTAATTTTCTTATCTTTGTAAATGAACACTCAATTACCAAAAAACCTCCTCACTTCTAGCTGTCTGCTTCTTCACTCCTGTGATTTCCAACATTATATGATCACTACTCATGCTCATATCAGAGTCTCTCTCCAGATCTACCTGCTCTTTCCATAGGGTCTTTTGGACCACTTCCTTGTGGATTCTTTCCATTTTCTGATTGCTGTTTTCTTTCCAGTTTTATTGTTACATGCCCTCAGGATGAATTTGCCTATGTAGTTTTATCTTTTGGGAAATTATCTTTTAAGAATTAAGTTTTTATGGATATATTTTGTTTTTACATTACCTTTGTTTTTGATAACTGATACAAAAAACAAGTGTGGGGGGGTAAGAATTAAAAAAAAAACTAACTTACATGTTAAATGAATTTGACAGTATGTAAAATGTTCCACATTCACATCTTACCACCTCTGGAAAGAAAGGATGAGATGCATTTTCTCATCTGTCTTTAGGGTGAAGCTTTCACCAAGTGTCCTTTAAAACACATTTTTCCTCTATTGCTTCTGGCCAAATTATGAGGCAATACTTTTCATAATTTTCTAATATTCTTTTAAAAATATTTTACATATATTTTTACATTGGTGTTGTCCTGACTGCCATGCCTCTTTGCTTGGCAAGGAGATGAAATGTTTGCTTTATGCAGCTAGGCATCCATGAAGGCTGGTGAGTTGAAGCTGGGACAAGTCATTTTCTGACTCCCTGCTAAACTTCTTGATGCCCTGAAGGTCACAATGAACCCAGATCCTTGTACAGATTGAGACAGCTCAACAAATATCAGCTTCTGCCATCTTTCCTCTTAGGCTTCTGACAAAACACATTCATTGTATCTCCTTCCTTCTCACTTATTTACTTCTAAGGGTCACATTACCATCATGCTTGCCCTAGTTGTTTCAGGACACTTAGTCTCCTGCTCAAAAATACTTTACCTCCTGCTTATGCCTGATAAAAGAAGGGCTTTTAGATGCCTTCTGGGAAACAACACCACAATAGCCTGGGCAGTAAAAGTATGTATTGACACTGAGAGTCAATCTTGAACATTTTAATTATCTTCAGCAGACCTCACTGTTATTTTGCCAGGATTCATTGGTTAGCATGTTCCCAACTCCCTCTTCTTTCCTCATTTCCATGAACACTCAAGTACTGAAGAACAAATTCCCACCTCCCCATTCCCAGTTACCTCAACTTTCATTCTCCTACACTCTAGACCTGCTTTTCCTTTTCACGGTGCCCTCTAGTAACTGTTTTATAATTAACAAAATTTCTCTCATTTTATATCATTTCCTCTCTTTCTCCTTCTATCTTATGGCAGTTCTTGAGACCAGGCTCCCTCCAGATGACACTGAATCCCTTTCTAGGACTTGGCTGCACTTGCACTTAGACTCCTGATTCACTCATCATGTTGGGGTGTCAGAATACATTTTGTTCCCTACCACCACTTCTAGACTCTCCATCTCTCACCATTACTATACAACCTCTCCTCCTTTCCTCCTTTAAGGATCACACAATCCATTTTATCATCCAATTTAGAATCTGTAAACTTTTATCTAGACTGCATGGACATTCTCCCTCCTTTCTTGAGAAGATCAGTGCTTGGTTCAGTCTTCCTTTCCATCACAAATCTTGCTCTTATGCTAGGAGACAAATATATATACATATACATACTAGGAGACAAATATCATATAACCTAACTTCATGATTCCTTCAACTCAAGTCCCTCCACCCTACCTTACATACAAAGAGATGGCCATCACCCATAAATGTTCCACCTCCATGTACTATCAACTTTGAAATTCCTTTATCTGATCATATCTTTTATCATACTATCTCTATTCTGCCTTCCTCTTTCTAAACTTAGTTCTTTGTCTTTATCATGACCATCATCTATCCCTATATCTATCAGGTCATTACTCTTGTTCTGGCTAATTTCTTCCCCTTTTCAGTGATCTACACTTTCTCTATATATCGCTATACTACATACTTCAATCCTTGCCAAATTCCAACACTGGATTACTCAACCCATCTTCTTTCTTTGCTCCTATTAACATGACTGATGAGAACCAGAGGAAATCAAAATCATGCTGAGTCCACAATACATTTTGTTATATGATCTTGACTAGGTTCTCACTAATTGATTCCTGATCTTACTTCTGTTCCAAATCTTTTTTTTTTCATGTCTCCAATGCTCCTCTCTTCCTCCTCACTCAGCTCAAGATCTTACTCTATGCTTTATCTGAAAAATTGAGGAAAGTTCTTTCTCTTTCTCATCTCACAACCCTTTGACATCTTCTTTCACTATATTTCCTTCACTCATCTCTGATTGAGGTGGTCCTGATTGCCAACACAAAGTCTCTCCCATCCTTAAAAAAATAAACTCACTAGATCCTACTATATTCACCAGCTATCATGCTATATCTATCCTCTCTTTGTCAGCTAAACTCCTTGAAAAAAAGTCAGATATGATAGGTGTCTCCACTTTTTCTTTTCTCACTGTCTTCTTTGAGGCAATAGTCAATGGGATATGATATCCTACAGGCACTTCAAGCTCAAAAGATGCACATTAAAACTTGTTATTATTTTTCTCCAAGTTACTTTTCTTCCAAAATTCCCCATATCTGCAAAAGTAACCACTACTATACTTTTTGTTGATCAGCCTTGAAATCTTGGTGCTCTCTAAGACTCCTCTTATTGTTTACCATCCATATCCAATGAAGTGCCAAATCTTGTTTTTTTGTCTCTATAATAGCTCCTTCATATTATGTTTCTTTCCACTCACACATCTAGTCCAGTGTGCTCTAGTCCAATGTTGGTGAATGTTTTCAAGTTTGAGTGCCCAAACTGCAACTTCAAGCTGCCTATGAGTACCCCATATTACCCCAGAGAGTAGAGGGAGGAAGAGCTCACTTTGGGCAGCTGGACAGAAGGGCACGGAATGCAAAAAATGTCTTTAGGCGCTGGGAAGAGGGGGAAATGGAGCAGCTCCCCCATGCCAATCTGATATTTATGCCAATACTTCGCCAACGCTGGTCTAGACATACTAGCCTACTTGTTCTTCCATACATATAATTACTCATCTCTTGTCTCTGTGCATTTGTACTAGCTGTTTCTCATGCCTGGATTCTTCTCAGCTGAACAGGCACTTCTAAAAGGCCTTTCTATGTTCACTTATTAGTGCCTTTCCCTCCCTCAAAGGCTATCTCCCATCTTCTCTTTGTTTCTTTTAGGTACTTATTTATGTGTATGTTGTGTCTCTTATTAAAATATAAGCTCTGTGAAGGAAGGTACTGCTTTTTTAAAGCAAAATTTTTATTTGAGTCTATATAAAAATGTCCATGTAGAAGGGCATGTATTGACACAAAGTCTATTATTTTCTTCCCAAACTCCTTTCTCCAGGGTTCGGCTCAGTCTACAGGTCTAAGATTAGGTCTAAAAAGATAAAAATGGTCAGAGGTGGGAAGATCAGCAGGAGAACAATCAAGATCATCAAAATTCATGAGAAGGTCAGAATCCAGTGTTAAGTCCAGTTATGCTGAATTTCTTTGCTGTGAGAATTGCAGTGATTTTTAATTACAGGGATTACTTTTGCCTTCTCTTTGCTCCTCCAGTGTTTAGCATAATGCCTGATTCATAATAGGCACTTGATAAATGCTTGTTGACATGATTTGAATGGCACATTATAAGTGCTTGATGAATGGTGATTGATTTAGGCTCTTTTAGCCATTGTATTGGCAACTAATTAGCTAAATTTTTGTAAAAATTGTTATAATTAGAATTGATGTTCTTTACTCCATCCTTTTTTTCTTCAGGGTTGGTAACTTATTTAAATATGCGAAGGAAGAATTGTTTTAATTGCAAGCTGTATCTTTTTTTCATCATTTTTCTCTTTTATTTCTTTATATAGTTTCTTTTTTGTTGGTTTTAATGTTGACTTAATGTACATGGACAGTATCTTCATACTGTAAAGTAACATGTAATTTCCTGGCTATTAAAATATATTCAACTCCATTTTAGGATGATGTTATATGGTGATTTTCATACCTTATAATTCTTTTCCTGAAAAAAGTTTGTGACAGGAGCAACCAGGTGACTTAGTGGATAGTCAATAGGGTTTGACTCTGGCCTCACACTTCCTAGCTAATGACCCTAGGCAAGTTTACTTAACCCCAATTTTCTAGTGCTTACTGCTCTTCTGCCTTGGAATCAATACTAAGAAGGAAAGGGTATAAAAAATAAAGTGTGTGATGTACAGGAGTAAAATTTCTGGGTAATCAATAAGTCCTGAAACATGTTTTCCAATAAAATTTTCACTGTCTTCACTTATGGAATTAGGACTATTCTAATAAGTTATTGCCTGCTGATTCATCTCCTAGAGACAAGACTTCCCAGGAAATGAGGTGCTAAACAAAAAGCTCTATGTAAATGTTAATATGGTTAGTGCATTTATAGCATGCTTTTACATCTAGAGACTTATTCAAAGGGATAAGAATTAAATCAGAAATTCAGACAAGGAAAAAGGACACTTTCATTCTTCTTTCTTGCATTGATAATATATACTTCCAGAGCTTTAAAACTCTTTATTTAAGAAACCATAGCTGTTTCTGTAGAATGAACCTGGATTTTGTAAAAATTTAAGATAAATGTCTCACAAAGTCCAGTCAAGGTCAAAAACTCCTAGTAGAGTGCCAGGTCAGGAGTCAGGAAGATCCGAGTTCAAATCCAATGTGACCCTGGGTATACAATGTGGGATGTTGATCTATGTCTAATTTCTTCCAAACTGATTTCTAGTTTTCCAAGTAATTTTAGTTCTTACCCACAGTGCGTGGATCTTTGAGTTTATCAAGCACATGCTTACTATGTTCATTTACTACTGCATATTGTATTCTTAATCTATTCCAACTAATCTATCACTCTATTTCTTAGCCAATACTATTGCTTTGATGATTACTGAATGATGTCCTATTCTAAAGAATTATAACCTTCTAGTTTAGACATGTATATCAATATTGCCAGAATTTGTTTTAAAAGAAATTAAATAGATATAACCAACAACATTGAGCAAGACTATATGAATTTAACTATAAAGCATTCTTTGCATATTTATGCATATAGATAAAAACAGCTGTAAATAATTGGAGAAATATTAATTACTCATAATTGGTCAAATCAATGCAATAAAAATGACAATCTAAATGATAACCTAAATGACTATCTAAACTAATTACTTTATTTATTGTTATCTATACCACTCAAACTCCCAAAAACAATGTAAGAGATAGAAAATAGAGCTAGAAATAAAGCTAGAAAAAGGAATAATGAAATTCAAATGGATGAACAAAAGTTCAAGCTTTTCAAGAGTAATAATGATAAAAGTATGAAGTGAGGGAGCTCTAAAGTACCAGATCTCAAACAATATTACAATTCTGTAATCATTAAATAATTGGGTATTGGTTAAAAAAAGACCTAGCAGTGGAACTGATTTGTTATGCTACATACAGAAGTTAACACAGTATCACAGAATTTGATAAACTCAAAGACTATAGTTAATGGGAGACTCACCATTTGATAAAAACTCTTGAGAAAACTTGATAGTCTGAAAGAAATTAAGGTTAGACTAACATCTCACATACACATAAAAGTAAGCTCCAAATTGATATATGACCCAGACATAAACGGTTATATCATGTATTAAAGGAACAAGGAAGAAATGATCTCTTGGATCTATTAATAGGGGAAGAATTCATGACTAGGCTACTGATAAAGAGGATGATATAAGATAGCATGAAAATTTTTTATTTTAAAAAATTTCAGTTTTTGCACAAATAAATTTAATGTAGCAGAAAAATAAGTAACTGGGAAAATAATTCCCAAAAGTCTCTCTGATAAAGGTATCATTTCCAAGCTATAAAAGGAATGATTGAAATTTCTGGGACTATTTCTCAATAGATAAATGATCCAATGATATATGTGCAGACAAATTTCAAATAAAAAAATTCATGTTACTATCAGTTATATGTGAAAATGCTCCAAATCACTAATAACTCAGAGAAGTGAAAATTAGAGAACTCTAAGGTTCACCTCACATTTATTACATTGACAAAGATGATTAAAGAGGAGAATGACAAATAGTGAAGGGTAAGCAAGATAAATTTAAAGCATCAGTGGCAGAGTTGTGAACTGGTCCAATCATTCTGAAAAGCAATTTGGAACTATTTCTAGAAAGTTACTAAACTTTACATAATCTTTGACCTAGTTATGCTACTACTAGGCCTATAACCCAAAGAAATCAAAGAAAGAGGAAAAGGATCTCTGTGAACAAAAATATTTAGAGGAAGTCTTTTCATGGTAGTCAGAATTGGAAACTGTGGAGTTATCTTCCTATTGGAGAATGGTTATACAAAATGTGGTGTATGAACGAAACATTATGAAACATTATTATAATGAAATATTATGTCGTAAGAAGCAATAAAATGGATAATTTCAGAGAAAACTGGAAAGATGTTTATGAACTGATGAAGAGTGAAATGAACAGAAGAGAATAATTTATACAATGAAAACAATACAGTAGAGAAAAGTAACTTTGAAAATTATTAGAACTTTATCAATAAATACAATGATAAACCAGGAGTCCAAAAGACTGAAGATAAAATACAAAAACACCATTTGAACCATGACAGAGAGGTGGCAAATTTGAAATGCAGAATTTCAGATATGACTGATAGGAGAATCAGTTTTGCTAGACTTATTTAGATAGGCTTAAGTGATTTGATTATTTATTTATATTTGCTTAATAGAAGGTAAAATGTAGAAGGGAAATAGAAAAGATACCATTATAAAAAACTTCTTACTTAAAAAAAATAATAAAAGCCCCAAAATATTGTAAAAGGAGGAGGGAGAAAGACCTAGCTGCCTAAAATATTCATAGCTGCTTTATTTATAATAAGAATCCTTCCTTAATAAAACCTGGAAACAACCTCTATGTCTAAGAACTGGAGAAGAAATGAATAAATTATCATGTATTACTGCAATGGAATAATATGGTGCCCTAGAAACAGTAAGTATAAGCTAGCTCTGGAATCAGAAGGCCTAGGTTCTGTAAAAATGGAGATTTGAACCCCAGACTTCAATCCCCAGAAGTCCTTGGCTATAATCTCACCTGAGTGTGAGGACAGAATTTTTATTTAAAGGGCTCTCTGCCTCCCAAGAGCCTCTTCTTCCACTTCTAAGCACGTGCGTCTCTACCTGGCAGGCAAGATGTAAGTGGCTGTGAATGGGCTATGTGCCCTAGGCATGTGCTTTCTTATTTTGTATTTCTTATTTCCTTGATTTCTAATAATCTTTAATAAAGCTCTAAAATATAATAACTTTTAGTAGAGAAACTAATTTAGATGTTACAGTTCTAAAGTGTAGGTTATTTTTAACATTGCACTATTTAATATTTATCATAGAATGTTATCTTCTGTTTTTTAATAATAGAGAAAATTTATCACCTTCAACATAGACACATTACAATGAACATAAAGAATAGCTTACAAATACAATATCCAGTATTTTGCTATTAAGTATATAAGTACTAAAAAAAGAAATTAAATTATTTTCTATATTTTATACATATATATAGATATTTTGAGTACCTTTTATATGTCACTTTTCAAAGAAGAAAATCTCTCTTGAAAATAGGGAATTTACAAACAAAGATTCTCCTTTTATATAGAAATATCCTTATCTGCTACAGCTTTTAGGATTTGGGCATTAAATTCTTTGGAATCCAGGAATTTATGGTATTTTATGATATTTATGAAAATCCAATCACCAATACAAATGGGTCTCAATTACATTACTAGAATTCTGAAAATATCAAAACAAAAACACTGTAAAAATGTTTAAACTGTTATATTGAACAGTTACTTTTAAAAGAGGATATACCAATTCAAAAGAGGATAAGAGAGTTATACAACTAGTGTAAGGAGTTGCAAAAATTGTTTTACGGGCCAAATTTGATTCTTGGAATCCTAAGTTAAGTATTGTTTATTATACTTACATCTCTGTGTCCACTGCTAGCTGAATCATGGAGTGGTGTATCATCATCTAATCCTTGTGTGTTAACATCTGCTCCTGCTGCTATGAGGATTTTAGCAACATCATAGTATCCAACATTACAAGCTTCATGTAGTGGTGTCCAACCTAAAGTTGGAATATTAAATTAACATTAAGTTATTCTGTATTAAAATAGTGCAAAATATGTGAATACAAGTATATAACATGTATTGCTTTAAACTTTGCAAAACACCTTGTATTATTTCAACCCTGTGAAGCAGATGCTACTATTATCTCCATTTATACTGATAAGGAAACTGAGGTTAAGTGAGGTCAAAAGACTTATCCATAATTCGGGTTTGAAGTGAGATTAAGTTCAGGCCTTCCTGACTTGAAGTTCTGCATTCTACAGTGTAAAAAATAGACTCGAATACAGGACTACAATCCCCACGAGCCTTTGCTCCACTTCCCCAGAATGCCTTGTAATCTCACCTGGGCCGAGATCGAGAAGATATTTAAGCAAAGGCTTTTGAAGGGTCTTGGCCCTTTTTGGACTTCCGTTTTTGGAGCAGAGGCGTCTCTTCCATGATGTGAGGTTATTTTGTCTAGGCCTCTGGCCTAGGCACATGTTTCTTACTTGTATATTCTTAATCTTTAACCTTTAATAAACCTTAAAAAAATATAATACTCCTTGCAGAGAGAAACTAATTTCTACCTGCCTCAGTCTCCCCATCTCCCCTAAATTTTAATCTTTACAGTTGGCGACCTAATGGAAAAAAGAACTTTCAGTCTTCTGATTTCTTTTCTGATCTTAAATTCAGTTTTAATATCTAGTACCTAGAAAAAAAAATTTTTTTTTTGAGCCATATGTCTCTGGCCAAGGTTTTCTACCCTCGCAAAGCTGCTACAGGCTCTGGACCTGCTGCCCACCCCACCTGGCTCGGCCCCGCCGCTTCCTGCCTGCAGTCTGCAGCCCTGATCATCCTCACCTGGTACCTGGTCCCGGCCTTGACCACCCCCGCAGCCGCTCCTGCTCCTGGCCTCTCACCGGCCCGCTGCCTGCCTATTTCTGCGCCCCAGACCCACAAGCGTGACCCCAGCCGGCTCATCACCCAGATCCTTGGAGCAGATCGCTCAGGACTCATTGCGACCAGCTGGTAACAGTATTGGCCACGTGGGCAGAGGGGAGAGACCAGAGGGAAAGGAGAACTGGGCAATTTTCCCTTAGGCTAAGCCTCCACGTGGCTGGGGGTATTGGCCACTGCGGGATCAGAGAGGGGAAAGAGAGAAAAGACTAGAGAGAAGAAACAGACTTTTCAAACAGAAACCTAAAAAGCAATGGGCTGTTTAAAAGGATTTTTGACTCTTCTGGCAATTTCATTGATTTTGCCTGCCTGTCTGGGAGCAGACTCAGCCCAAAGATTCAACTTTAACTTTGGGGAGGAAAATGGGTGGCCCAGCGAACTGGAAGCCAGGCCCAGAGACGGGAGGTCTCTAGTTAAAATCTGGCCTCCGATGCTTCCCAGCTATGGGGCCCTGGACGGATCCCTTGAACCCCATAGCCTAGCCTTTACTACTCTACCTTCGGACAATAGACATTTAAATGGATAATTAAAAACAAACAAACAAAAAAAAAACCCCAAGGAACTTTGAAGAGACTAAAGGCTATATTCTAAGGCATTTCAGACTCCAATGGTTTATAAAAATCTCTGTATTCTATTGCATTTTTTGTTATGGTTTAACTTTGTGATTTTAAGTTCATATATTACTGGATTGAATATTATTCTGTGAACTGAAGGTTGATTGAATTTATTTTGAATGTACTGAGTTTTAAAATTCTGTTGTTTTCCCCTATAACTGTGTTGAACAAATATTGTGAATAAGCCCATATATGAAAAAAAACAGCTTTTTTCTATTTTGCCGAGGATAGATGGATTTCAGAACTGGTTATAATTGTATTAACAACCTTGGAAATTTTAATGTGCTAAATACCTCAAATGATTTGATTTTAAGGGTTTTTAAAATATGATTTTGGAATTTTTTTTAACAGTCTGGTTATTTTTGCCTGCCCCTACCACGAGGTAAGGCCCATTCTAGTAGCTGAAGTGAAATGTATTTTATAACCCCCAACCTTCCCACATGTGAATGGAAGTTGGGCAGTTAATTTCAGGGCATTTGTATCCCTATAAGCCTCCAAGAAAAAGGAGCACTCCTTTATTTATGCTCTTTAGCTCACTATTTTACTTCTACCAGAATGATATATAGATTTCTTGATTATGTTCTTAACCCAAGATGAGTTTTACTTTGTTTAAAAAATTATGTTTATTACCAAGGTTGAAAGATTGCTACGTTTGTAAAAATTGTGACAAATGTCCATCAATTCATAGGTTTTAAAAATGTCACACAGCAACTTATGTGAAATATGAAAGTGTGTTTGTTTGCTATTGTAATTAATTGGGCTATTGAGAATTTTGGGGATTTTGATATCTACATATTTGTACTACTGTATTTTTAAAGATGAAAAAATTGTTAACCTTGTTCAATTCATTTGCCTTCTACTCACAGTGATCATGGCCAGATATTAAGAGGAAATGGATCTCATTTTTTGGTGAGAAAGCCTTGCATTTTATATTTTCTTAACTGACACAGAGTGTCAATGGTTATAAGCTATATTTTTGAATTTTTTAAAGCTCTTTTATTGTTATATTTTTCTTGCATGTGCAATATACTTTTTCAGTTTTTTAATTATTTTTTCTCTCCTTTTTATATTTGAAGCACATGTCACCAGCATTAAGATTTTCTTTAACCTTTTGATTTTTCAGCACTACAAATAAGATACATTTGTCAGAGCATGCCCTAAAAAGCTTGTGACTATAAAAATGATTCCACTAATTATTTAAATAAATTATGGGACTTTGCTTAATGATTCTGTCTGATTCCAGGACAAGAGCTACACACAAGAGCCATTTCATAGGGCCAAAGAAAGGCTAATCTAGGATGGATTGATGCACTTCTAGGCCAATACAAAAGTCTTGAACCTAGTGTGAAGACTCGAGGTTACTATGTTTAACATGTGTTAAGACATAGGCTTTCCTTGTATCTACACTCACCCTGAAGATACTCACAGACGAGTATCCCCGAAACCTTGGCTCCTATAATCTGGTCCCTATCTTTTCTGCCTCTCATAGTGTGGTGACTTTCTGTAGTCCTGGCAATGATTGGGTAAATGCATCATTACTTAGATCATTTTGATTGGGCCCTGATTGAAGGACCTGTTATAGATTTATTTTTCTTCTACTTGGAATTTTTACACATAAGACTTTGATAGTCTATATTTTCATCCAGAAATTTTTCTTTTGGATTTTCTGATGTCTTTTTAATATCTCTTGCCAATTGATTCATATACCTCATACCTCAGCCATGCATCCCTAACTGATTCTGAATCTTTCAATCACCCACAACACGGGGGAATGTAAAAAAAATCATTATTTAAATTGCAAAGTTTAAATTCCTTTTGAGAAGAATTTTAGGTAAAGAAGATGCTACTTCCCTGAATCCAGAAACTGAACTGTTGGAGAAGCCATCATGAAGAAGCCTCCAGACCACGAACTGCACAAAATGAACTTTGGGTGTGGTTAATGAACATTTATTTGCATGCATACTTTCATGCCAAAGGGGACTGCCCCCTAACTGGCTTTCTGTCAACGCGTCCAGTAATTATTGGTTTTATTCTTTTCTTTCTCTTATCCTCAATTATTGTAATCTTTAAATTGATTATGTTTTCATGATCCTTTGAAAAAAAAATTAATTTTTTTGCAAATGATCAAAGGGGGGAATGTAAAAAATAGACTCGAATACAGGACTACAATCCCCACGAGCCTTTGCTCCACTTCCCCAGAATGCCTTGTAATCTCACCTGGGCCGAGATCGAGAAGATATTTAAGCAAAGGCTTTTGAAGGGTCTTGGCCCTTTTTGGACTTCCGTTTTTGGAGCAGAGGCGTCTCTTCCATGATGTGAGGTTATTTTGTCTAGGCCTCTGGCCTAGGCACATGTTTCTTACTTGTATATTCTTAATCTTTAACCTTTAATAAACCTCAAAAAAATATAATACTCCTTGCAGAGAGAAACTAATTTCTACCTGCCTCAGTCTCCCCATCTCCCCTAAATTTTAATCTTTACAACAGTACTAACTCACTGCTTGCCACATATATCATAATATATAGCATAGTGCATATATATACTTTTTTCTGCATTTTCTTAGCTAATTGAAAATATAGCATGTAAAACTTTGGAAAGATTAATTTATGTTGGTAAATGACCATACTTTGCATTAATTTCCTAGGCTAAAAGTTTTTTTTAACTAGGAAAGGCTAATCAATGAAAATGTCAAAATAAACCCCTTGAACACTCTAAACTTAGTTTAAGGGAAAAATTGACCAGCTAAAAATAAACTGAGAGGATACTCACAAAAGGAGTGAAATGAGGCAGAAAGGTAGATTAAAATCTCTTTGATTTGAATTTTGCCATATATTTATAGCTCAGGTTGCTTTTGAAACATATACTTGATCTTGGAAGAAATGATAATCAACTGAATTCTTTTTTTTTTTATATTGAGGGGCAGTGTTGCATAGTAGGTAAAGAGGCAGTTTTGAAGCCAGGAAAATCTGGTTTCAAATCTTACTGGGAAAATTGATTGGTGGTATGACCTGGGCAGACACTGATGCACTCAGGGATTCCCAGGCCCCTCTCTAAGCCTGGTCAGTCTCCATCACTGACACTGGAAACTCTTTATAACAATGAAATCAGAGGTCCAATAAAAAATTATTTAGAATTAGGGCTAATATTTATCTTGCTCTATTTGAAAGCTTGCTAAGTTGTTACTAAGTATAAATGAGATTTCAGGAGGATTGGTAAGCCTACCTAAATTCCCACCTTCTCCTGGCCCAAGGACTTTAACATGCAAAGAATCCTCCTACAAATAATTCTTATTGTAGTCATTAAAAAAGGACCAGTGGATCTTGGTTTATAAAGTTTTTGTCAGTCATTAGCTTAAATTAATATTTAAATGAAAAAATGCTTCTTTTTGAAAACAGAGTTGATTTTCTTTTTTAACAGAATAGACTGAACTTTCACAACACTTTAAAAATTGTTCCATTTATACTAGAAACAAAAATATATGCCATGATACACGTGAACAATGCCAAATAATGTTTTTCAAAATTTAAAATTATTTACATTCAGGAGGATTATTTATCTTATGTAGAGAAGTAAAAAGAAAATACATACAAAATTATCTCTGGTTGGGGAGATAGATTTGGGAATATAAAGAATAATTAACTACATGGACTCTCAGAGTAGACCTCTTATAGAAAAGGACAATTGACTAATAAGCCTTGAGGGAAGCTTTGTTTTTTATTTGTTTTTTATTGAATAACAACAACAAAGAGGAGACAGGGATGAGTCTGTGCAAAAGGCATGTCAGTAAACATTTATTAAGTGCCTACTATGTGCTGTGCTAAGGATATTAAAAAAAGACCAAAGAGAGTTTCTCAAGAAACTCAAAAGTCCAATGGGGAAGAAGATGGTATGATGTATACTGGGAACAATGAGTAGGTCTGTTGGACTGGAAAATAAAATTTGTGGAGAGAGATATGTAAAAAATGTGCTAGGCCAATTATTTTTGAAGAGCTTTTTTGGGGGATTGGGGGGAAGGAGGTATTTTCTTCTAGAGGCTCAGACTATGTCTGTATAGGTATGTGCAAATGAAGCTGTGTATGTATACATAAATGCATGCATGGAATATGTATATATGCATATTTGTGTTCTCCCTGATAAAGCATTATGAGGGCAAGGGACCATTTCATTTTTGTCTTTTGTTTTCAGTGTCTAAAGCAGTACTTTGTACACAGATGCTTAATAATAATTTATTTAAATGAATTGTATTGAATATAGAATACCTATATATATAGTGTATTCACTGGAAGTTAAGGAACATGAGTGTACACATGTACATGTGTATATTTGTATGAGTACAAATGCATCTTGTGAGTGTGTGCCTATATAGATGTGTTCCTCTTCCACTTCTCCCTCCTAACAAAGAGTAATAGGCAAAATCTAAGGCAAAGGCGAAAACGACCCACTAGAATGAGTTTTTCTTAATGTTGAGCTTTGGTGAACCTTTGGCAACTAATCCTATGCACTATTCTGTCCAATTCCTGGGGTTTCAACTCCTTAGAAGCATATGTCTATTTCAAAGTATGAATAATAGAGTCTAGAAAGGGAGGTTTGGAATATCATAGGGAATTAAAATATGATATAAAGTTTTGGGCTAGGAGTTAGGCAATCTGAGTTCTAGTCTTGGCTCCTTAAAAGGTTGCATGACACAAACAAATAACTGACTTTATCCTTATAAACATCAGTTTTTCATCTGTAAAATGAGGGGATTGAACCACATATTTTTTGAAGTCTCTTACAGGCATGAAATGTCTTGTTTTTAGGATTCTATTTTAGACTTTAGGAAAGAGTGTAGCTGAGGCAGGTGGCAAATGGCAAGAATATGGCATATCAGAGGCAGGAAATTTTGCAGAATTAAAGACAGATTTATCCTCTCAAAAGGCTGAAACCTATTACTCTTTCTCTCTTAAAAAAAAAAAACAAAAATAAAAAAACAACCCTTCCTTTCCATCTTAGAATCTAGGCAATGGGGGTTAAGTGACTTGCCCGGGGTCACACAGCTAGGAAGTGTCTGAGGTCAGATTTGAATGTAGGGCTTCCCATTGCCAGGCCTAGCTCTTAAACCACTGAGCTCCTAGCTGCCCCCTCTAGTGATTTTTAAATCATCTCTTCTTATCCCATTTTCCAGGTCAGTCTTTTGTGATAGCAAATACATTTTCTTTTAGCCTTTTGAATTATTTATTTTTTATTTATTCTATTTTTCTGGGAATCCATTAGTTTGGTCACATTTACTACTTTCTGTTCTAAGTTTTTTAGTCTCCTAATTCCTTGCCTCAGAATTTACTATTTTTTTTATCTCTTGCTTTATTTCTTCAATTTTTCCCCCTTGAATCTCTCTCTCCTTTTGAAAAATATTCTCCTCATCTTGGCTGAATTTTTGGGAATCATTAGATTCATAATTCATTATAGTGACTGTTGTCTTCTATTTATTCATATTTTGTCAGCCTTAGTTCTTGAATTAGGGCTTTGTGCCAGAGATGAGTTCCACTTCTTTCTGTGCTCTTGGGTGAGGTGGTAGATCCTGAGTGGTTCTGACTGGGTCACCTGGAGCAAAATCCAACCCCTCCCCCATGTAAGTCAGGCTAGGTTTTATTTTTTAATTTTTTTTTAAAGGTTAAGACCTTATTTTAAACTTGGTTAGCTCAGGGGACTAAAAGCTCAGACTGTTGATGATACTGAGTACATTGCCTGAGTACAATGCAGTCATAGGAGATCCAAGTTCACTGTGATTCTGAGCTAGTGGACCATGATTCAGACAAGGCAACTTCACTCAGCTAAATCAACTTAAGCTCTCTTCAATGTCTATCATTTTTGAATACGCTTTTCCTGCTATGGCTAAGTAAATATCTTTATTGTTAACTGATGAATGGCTATGCCCTATGAATGTCTCATTTTGTTCCAGTATCAAAACAAAACTACCAGAGGACTGACTAGAATACCTGATTTTCTGAGCTAACTTCTACCTCCTATGTATGTCTACACTAAAAAAAGTGATGGTAGGCTCCTTTCTGTCCTTGAGTTTCTTCAGAGGGCTGAATCTTTGGGGTCCTCTTTGGCATCTAGTGACAGAATGCAATGGACTTCAGAGTCCCTGAGCCTGGGATGTTCCAGCTAAATTTTGTCATGCCTAAAGCAGTTGCTACTAGGCTTCTTTGTTTCCAAGGTCCATACTTCAGTATTTTGACTACCCTGGGGCTTTCTTGTGAGAGTCCTGTGTTGTTGTTGCTTCAGAACATATTCTTGTAGGTTCAGATATCTCTTTTTGTTCCAAAAGGTTGCTTTGTTTATGCTAGTGATGACATTTTTTGGAGGGTCTTTTTTGGGGGTTTCTGGCTACTTTTCTATGCCATTCAGGGGGTAAGAAGATATAGCTTCTCATTGGATTTTTAGTCAGTACTACTTTTGGTGCTATGTTTAGGTTTCTGCTGCAAGAAGTATAGGGAATCTGGGTTGCCTGCCTTGTTCAGACAGCCACTTTAGTCATTAGTTCTCTGCAATAGGAATTTTATTTTAAGAAAAAAATTTAAACCCTTACCTTCTGTCTTGGAGCCAAGGCAGAAGAGTTGTAAGGGCTAGGCAAGTTAAGTGACTTGCCCAGGTTCACAGCTGGGAAGTGTCTGAGACCAGATCTGAACCTAGGACTGTGAACTTGGAAATTACTCCACTCTACTTAGATGTACTTTAGGGGAAGATAAAGTTGTAATCTCCTAACTGAACAATGAAGGTACTTAGTTCTCACTTTATAGTGAAGCTAAAACTTTAAGCTAAGTATATTTTTAGTATCTTAATACAAAAAAGATGTTAAATGCCCATAAAGATTAAATTAATCACAAAAAAGGTCAAGTAACTAACAAAAGGTGAACTTAACAAATAAGTGTGAAATAGCTCAAAAGATATAATTTAACCAGAGAAGGTGAGAACTAAAGAGCAGACAGTCCTGGAGAAAAGCGTCTGCTGTGATTGGTAGATGTGAAAATTTAGAGGAGGAGACACAAGAGTGAAAGGTCTATAAAAGAGGATGAAAAGTTGACATTTGGAAATTCGGATATACGGGCAATTCGATATTCAGAACTCAGCCTGGAGGAGCTAACTCAAACAGCTTCCTTGAGACAGTCTCTTAATGAGTGATAAGACTGACTTCCTTTTCCCTTAGGCTCAGGGAGGCCACTTTGGCCAAGGCCTTTAACTCCTTCCTGGCTCAGCCTGAGCCTGAGCCAGAGCAGTTTAGATTAACTCTTTCCTCTCCCTCTCTCTTCTCCTTAATTCCTTCTCTCTATATTAAGTAAAATCACCATAATTTCCAGCTGACTTGGGTATTTTATTATTTGGGATTTTCTCTGGCGACCAATTAATTTAGATTTTAAATCACTACGCTAAGATTATCGTTATAGGACCTCCCGTCTCTAGGCCTGACTCTCAATCCACTGAGCCACCCAGCTGCCCCCTGCAACAGGCTTTTTAAAATAAAAAATTAAGAAAGCAAGTATCTGTTGACATAAATGATAGTATTAATAGAAATTTTTACTATATATTCTGGTACAATTATATTAAATTTGAATTGTCACCTTACCTGCAAAATCTTTCACGTTCACATTTGCCCCTAAACTTATTAACTCTTTGACTTGTTTCACATCTCCCCGAATAGCTGCCATGTGCAAAGGTGTTTCCCCACGCTCATTTCTTTTATTAACTTTATCTTTCTGTCGAGACGAGGAACTGGGAGTTTTCTTTTGTGCTGCTGGTGTTGTTTGTGAAGGATGATTTGGGGTGGAATCTGGAAATAAAAAGAAAGTCAAAGCTTTTCAAAATGGACTTATGAAATTTGTTGCTTTGTTCTCAGATATTAGAATACTTCAGCAAATGTTAGTGAAATCCCAATAGGAATGAACAGCTTTGTTATACTATCACAAAAACTGAGTATTGCTTCTTCTCATGGTACTCTACAATTAGTTTCTTTGAAAGCTGGTTTAACTATACCTAATAGATTTTCTCTTAGGGCTATCAAAGTTCCTGTGAACTGATTTAAAGACACATTATTAAATAACGGGTAGAAAAATGACAAAGATATTGCATTAAAGTATCAGGTATAAGAGGAACCAAGAAAGCTGTTAACTGCTTCTGAACTTGTACATTCCACAATTACCTTAATATTTTCCATTATGAAACCTATATTCTATCTGATGTGCCTATGTGTCAGTCATTATAGTATGTTACTAATAATGACATAAAATAAGTTATTGCGCATTGTATAGACAAAAAAAGAGTTAGGCTGGCCAAGAAAGGAGAGTGAAAGACAATGACAAATGGCCAAATCAAATGATATATTCATAAAGCTGAGGTAATATAGAAGTAGAAAGGAAGACCATCATCAAGTTGTGTTTATCTTTTTGTGATAGATTCAAGAGAAATAGGTATATTAATTGCATAGGAGAAGGTACAAAGCAGTTATACTCTGTGCCATACCATGTTGAATCTATGGAGTAGAAATTTAGCAGAGCTAAGATTTTAAAAGCATAAGATCTTTAAAATATAGCTTAGAACTTTTTACAGAACTGCTAGCTCTTTGTAACTCTTTGCCCACATTCTTGCATGGGTCTAAGAGTATCTCATTCAACCTATTAGACATTAGAAGTCCTTCACGGAATGCTTGATATTAACAGAGTACTAATGAAGTGTGGGGACTATTCATCAATCATCTTGATAATCATATTCTACCTTTTTATATTCAAATATTTCCCTCATGTTGGTTCTTCTTCATAATTGTAATTTTAATGGTATGATCTTTAATATAAGGTTATATACATCCATTTTATATTTATTGTAGAATATGGTATAAAATTTTGATCTAAGTCAAATTTCTGCCAGTCTGGTATTCCAAGCAATTTTTTAACACATAAAATTTTTTTTTCATAAGTAATTGTATTTTCAGATTATTTGTCTAGTCTGTTTCATTCATCTAATTTTCTGTTTTTTAAATAATACAAAATGGTTTTATGATTGCTACTGCACAATATAGTGTTTGAGGTCTAAGAGATGCTATTTCTCTTCCTTCCCTCTTATTTCTCTGATGTTTACATGTTATTTCATCAAATGAGTTTTATTATGATACCATGTATTATGAAATAGCCTTTTTATAGTTTTATACAGTATTAGAACTTTAACTTGTGTGGTAGTCATTTTTATTATATTGGCAAGGCAGCCAAGATCCCCGATTATTCCTCCAATTTAAGTTGTTGTTTAAGGAACACTTTGAAATGTAATCTACAAATATTTTGTGTAATTTTGGTAAATTTTTTGTCTCCAATTATTTTATGCTTTTTGTAGTAATTTAGAAATCAAATTTCCCCATTATTACTATTAGGATTTTGTTATTATAATATAGAAATGCTACGGATTTTTCAGGGTTTATTTTTCAGCTTGTCACTTTGCTGAAGGTATTGTCTCAATATCTGTGTTGATTCTTAAGTTTTTTCACTGAACTATTGGTGACCTCAATTCTAATTCTGCAGAAATTGTAGTATATTTCATGATTCATAGTCACATAACACTGGAAGACTATTAGCATTAAAAACCTGTTTATGTAGAAGCTACCTCCAATTTCCAAAGGCTAATAGATCCAACTTATTCTTTTCCTGTTCAGTTATGAGACTAGCTCATTGTCCATTTGTAATGTTTTGCCTATACACACATGTAACATAAACATACACTAATGGACAAATTCTGTAGTTTGTCCATTATACTGTATATTTGTAGCCTAACAAAAAGGCATTCTTCTTCATCCATTTAGTTTTTCCTGTGTGGATAGTTAGGCCAGACTCTTTTGAGGTATTATGAAAATTACCTAGAAGACTCTGCATTATTCTGAGGCTTCATGCAATTGGCACAATGTTATCCATAAATAGGATGGAGGATATAACTATTTACATGAAATCTCTCTTCATCTTCAATTCTACACTCGATTCCATCTATAATCAGGGCAAATATTTTTAGCAAGAATGTCTCTATTTTATGATTCATTTGATATCAAGGATCAGATGTTTGAACAAGAAATCTATATTGTTCAAGAAAGATTGTATTATTTTGACTTTAATGGGATTACTTTGTTGAAGGAGGCATTTAATATAATATTTTCTTTCTATGTATCAAAAGCATTCTTATAGCAAATGAATAATCACAGTGGGATCTTGTAATCTGAACAATTTTCAGTCAACTGTATGGCGTAAAAAAATTAAGCCAGCTGTATAACTGGTTGTAAAAGTCTTCCTTTTCACTTCTAATATTCTCATCAAAGGGGACCCCAATATTTGTGAAGATTAATCTCAAAAGTTTTATTTGGCTAGTAAAGCCAGCATCAAGGCTAGTTGTTCTCAGCTCCCTTTTGTGTGTCTGCATGTGCATGTTGTGAATTTTAGATTTTCTCCATTTTTTACTTAGTCTAGCACCCAGGAATGTATATACCCACACTTAAGGATTATAAGTGTCAGGGAGGAAGGCCTATGACTGGCATATGCTAGCAAGTAACAAATCAGAAACAACTGACTGACCCCTGGGCTTTCCTAAGCCAAGCTTAAGCCACCATTGGCACATGTGAGACAAAGGAAGTGATGTAAATAACTGCCTTTATATTTTGTGTCCCTTCCTTTGGGGAGGGAGCTTAGGTGGAGTTGACCTTGGAATTCAAGCCTGGAGGAGCTCCTCAGATGGCTTCCTTGAGACGGTCACGTGGTGAGTGATAAGACTGACTCCCCTTTCCCTTGGCTTTCTGGGGAGGCCCTATTGGCCAAGGCCTCTGAACTCCTGCCTGGCTCAGCTGGAGCTGGAGCAGTTTAAATAATCCCCCCACCCCTTTCTTAATTTCTTCCACCTATTGTAAATAAACCACCATAAAATTCCATTCTGACTTGAGTGCTTCATTGGGTTTTAGAAATTAAATCCCTGGCTACCAACTAAATTTATATTCAGTCTCAACCCTATATTTACCTTTAACAATGTGTGTGCAGAAGCATTCAACTCTTAAATCTGACTCAAGAAAGAGTATACAAAAGGAATATGCTAATTATATAGAATAGAGGGGGTCAGTAACCTACAGTGAGTTAGGCCAAATCTAGCCTACCACCTGTTTTTGTAGGCTAGCTAGCAAGGTAATAAAATAAAAATTTACTGTATTTTAAAATGGAAAAACCATTCTTAGCTCTATCTGGGGCATGGCTGATTTTGGCCCTAAAGATGAAATTTGCTGACCTGATGATGTAGTTTGCTGACAAAGAATATATATATATATATATATAAATAAACTTTTACTTGAAAATATTTATGTTCTTGCAATTATACATTCTTTTTATAATTCACATATTTAAAATGCAAGCATTATAGAATCTTAGCCTTGGAAGGTGTATAATTGAAAATTTGTTACCCTAAAAAAGAACTGCATTTCCTGGGAGCCTACTGACTTCCTGTCGTTACATACTTCCTGAAGACAGGGGATATTAGGTGGGGACATGGAGGGGCTCACCCTCTTTGGCATGATGACAGTGAGCTTGGTGGTGGTAATACGGGCGTTTTAACTGGCTGATCAGCCATAGGCACATGGTCTTTATTTTGTATCCTCTTTATTCCTTGATTTCTAATGATAATTAATAAATCTCCTAAAATATATTTTTATTATTGACATTTAATTTTAATTTTTACATTGATGGCAACCACTAGTCAGAGAAGAACCTCTCAATTATTTAAGATAGTCTAGATAAAAATTTTTAAGCCACGTTTCTCCTGCCAAGGCTTTTCATCTCCACCCCTTCCCCAAACTTTGAGAGAACTCTGAACTTTCTTTGGAGCTGTTGCCTTTTTCTTTCCCTACTTTTTGCCTGGTCACTCTCCGGGCTATTTTTAGCCAGGAGACTCTGCTTGAGCCCATGTTCCTCAGTTCCTTGCTGCTGCCTCTGGCAATCCTCCTCCTGATCTCTGGCCTTGCTCCTACTCCTGCTTCTGCTCCTGAATCAGCCTCCTCCCTGACCCCGATTGCTGTTACTGATCCTGCTGGGCTGCTGATTGCTGCCACTGAGAAGCTAGGAGTTTTGTAGCTGCTCTCTGGGCAACTAGTAAAAACTGGGGTGTATTTTCCTTAGACAATGATTAGCCTCCTAACTCCCTCTCCACATGGCTGGGGAAACTAGCATTTTACCTCAGGGGAGAAGGGAAGAAACAAATTACTCTTCCAAACAGGAAGTAAAATTACAAGCATGGCATACTCTTTTGAAAGAGCAGTACCTTGCCTAATTCAAACAGCTTCTACCATTCATGAGTGCACTGATCTTTTTACTTATCTTGCCTGAGATTCAGGGGAGAAATTCATCACCCTTTGCCACTTGGGCCTGCCCCATCTCTAAGATTTATCCAGTTTGAGATTCTTCAAACTCATGTTCTCCCTTGCTAAGGGAAATTCCACAGCCCTGAGAAAAGGAATCTGAACGGACAGAGAAAGGAACTTTAAAGAGACTGGAGGTGAAATTTTTAAGCCTTTTTAGACTTTTTATGAAAGTCTCTGTATTTTATTGTATTTTGCTGATTATTACCTTTCCCCTATGACTATTGGACAAAATATTGTGAAATATTGTAAAAACCCATAAACAGCTTTTTTTCCCCTTCCATTTTGCATTTGTTAATTGTCACATAGATGATGGATGGACTCAACCTGGCTAACAACCTTTGGATAACTAGTGGTTTCTGAATGGATGATTTTTAAAATGTTTACATTATAAAGAATGTTGTATTAAAGATAGAGAAACAAAGAAATGTTCCTACCAAGGTGTTTCTATGAAGCAGGAAGCCAAAAAGAACTCCTGTAAAACTCTTCTCTTTAATTTACTTCCACCAGAACAATCTAGATTTTTTGGTGATGTTCTAGACCCAAATAAGTTTTACTTTGTTTAAAAATATATTTGCGTCCCTGAACTACCTGCAGGAACCAAGGAGAAAAAAACACTACCCACAAGCAGAGGACACATGGTGGGAGTAAAAACTCGGAGAAAGGACAACAGCTTGACTCCAGGGGTGGAGGGGATATGAAGGAGGAGAGATTCTGAATGAACACCCTACTATGGAAACCAATAGCATGGAAATGGGCTCGGGTTGAGGAAGCATGTGATGCCCAGAGGAATTGCGCATTGCCAATGGGAGGGGTGGGGGGAGGGAGGGAGGAAAAAAAAAGGTGATCTTTGTTTCTAATGAATAACGTTGGAAAATGACCAAATAAAATAAATGCTAAAAAAAAATTGGCAAATATACATATATATTTGCCAAGGTTGAAAGATTTGCTACGTCTTTAAAATTTGTGACAAATATCCATTAGTTCATAGGTTGTTTTTTTTTTGTCATACAGCAACTCATATGAAATATGATAGTGGGTTTGTTTGCTATTGTAATTAACTAGGCTATTGGGAATTTTGGGGACTTTGGTACTTCTTTGAATGTGCATTATCTACTGTATTACCGTTTTATTCTGAAAATCATTTGTATTCACACACTGGTTAAGTTAAAAAGGAAATGGATCTCATTTTTTTGGGTGAGAAACCTTTGCATTCTACCTCTCCTTGGCTGACACAGTATGTCACTGATTGTAAGCCACATATTTTTGATTTTTAAAACTTTATTATTGTTTTTCCTTGCATGTGCAATATAGTATCTGAGCTTTATTTTTTCTCTCCTTTGTTTGAAGCACATGTCAACAGTATTGAGAAGATTTTCTTTCTTTTTTATTTTGCAGTAATATAAGTTTAAAATACATTTGTTCTAATATTAATGCATACCCCCAAAAGCTTTAGACTATAAAAATGATGCCACTGATTGTTTAAAAATATTATGGGACTTTGCTTAATGATTTTGTCTGATTCCAGGAGAAGGGAATACAAAAAGAGCCACTGTACAGTGTTTAAGAAGCACAAAGCTAACCTGCATAGTGCCAATCGAGCACAAGGTCTAAGAGACCAACCAATCCCAATGGGATTGATGAAATTTTGAGTCAAGACAAGAGGACTTGAACTTATTTGGGGTTCAAGGTTGTGGCTGCTTTGACATATATCAAAGGCAGGTCTTCCCTGTCCTACATTCTACCAAGTATCTCAAATTTGGCTCCTATCATCTAGTCCCTATTTTATCTTTCATTGTGTGGCAAAACTTTCTGTGTAGTCCTGGCTTCTGATTGGGTAAATGCATAATTGCTTAAATCACTTTAATTGGGCCCTGATTCAAGGATCTGTTATAGGTTATTTTTCCTTTATTTAGAATTGTTACACATAAGACTTTAATAGTCTATATTTCATCCACATATTATTTTCTCTTTTATTTGGATTTTTTAAAATGTTTTTGATTTCTCTTACCAATTGATTCATATACCTCATAACTCAGTCATGCATTCCTAAGTGATCCCTGTGTTTTTTCAACACCCTTTTCATGGGGTAATTTTAGGATAAGAAACATGCTACCTCTCTGAATCCAGAAAGTGAACTGTTTGGAGAAGGCACCATGAAGATGCCTCCATAGACCACGCACTACACCAGAACATCCAGAGTGAACTTTGGGATGTGGTGATTTGAACTGTGTGGGGTTGAATGCATTTGTTTTGTGTATATATACTTTTATGCTGAAGAGTTCTGCACCCTAGTTGTTTTTTTGTCAATGTGCCTAGCAATCATTGGTTTTGTTCTCTTTTCCTCTTATCCTCAAATTATTGTAATTTCAAAGTTGGTTATGTTTACAAGATCCATTGGAGAGACTAGTCTTCTATGGATCTCAGGGGGATAATGTATAATTGAAAATTTGTTACCCTAAAAAAGAACTACATTACCTGGGAACTACTGACTCCCTGTCATTACGTACTTCCTGTAGACAGGGGATATTAGGCGGGGACGTGGAGGGTCCCACCCTCTTTAGCATGATGACAGTGAGCTTGTTGGCAGTAAGGAGGGAGTTTGAACTGGCTGATCAGCACATGGTCTTTATTTTTCATCCTCTTAATAAATCAAATCTCCTAAAATATAATATTTTTATTACTGACATTTAATTTTAATTTTTACAAAGGGAATGCAGAGGGCATCTTAATTCCATACTAAAAAAAAGAACCCTCTCCACAACATACCCAATATCATTAGGGATGAGCTCTGTGTATTTCTGGAGAGAATGTCTGGCCTGAGTATTAGTTTTCTTGGATCCTACTGCTACTTTCTCAGAGTATTGTATTATATTCTAGGAACTAGAGATAGTTGAGTCTTCAGTGCTTCCAAAGTGGTCTGTTTTGGGACAAAATCTGACCATTGCCCTCCTGGTCTAAACTTTACAATTATCTGACTGTAATTTGGGTCTAAGAAATACTTCTATGGAATTGTCCCTGATTGAAATTCTAGCAGACTGCTGCTTGGCTTGGCTACTATCACAGAGGGAAAGCTCTGCTTATTCAGAGTGACAGACTTATATGCTCACCTTTGGTCTGGGTTTCATGATACTTCACCATAGGCTTCAGGTTGGGCTAAGAGCTGGATCTGAGATCTTGTTCCACTTTTAAGAGTTAGTGCTAAATTGCTATTGCTTACCTGTGTACTTCTTTCTTATTTAGTACCCAATCTAGGGTCTGTGGACTGATCCTTCAACCTGTCCTCTCTAGGTTTAGGTACCCTCCTTGGTTCACCCAGATTCTGGGTAATTTTGGAACTGGGCAATGTATTCAAGAGCCACTCCTTCATCCTGCATTAAGGTCAGGCTCCTCTGTGCGAGCCTGAAGTCCCTGTGTTAGAATACTGTGCATGGCCATTACTGGCTAGACTCTACAGCTAGTCCTCCAGACTTCTCTTCTCCCTTGAATGAATTACTGTGATTTTTCTAGGATTTCCCACTCAGAATTCAGTTGGATGCATTTTTAAAATTATTATTTTGTGGATGAGTTTTATGGGAGAACTATTTTACTTTTTCTTGCTACTGTGATATCTTGGCTCTCTCTACCCTTCATTTCTTTTAGTTCATCCTCATGTGACAATGATTTATAGGATCTTTTTATTCTGGTTGTTCTCCCGCTTATCAATGTTTATGGTGGCCAGAACAGATTTGCGTCTGGCTAGGATAAAATAAAGTGGGAACATTTCCCTACTCTTGGGCAACATACTTTTCTAAATGCAGTCAAAGATTGCATTATATTTCTTGGTTGCCTTATCATTCTGGTGATTCATATTAAACTTGGCCATATCTTCTTCTGAGAAACTGTTTAGAAAGCCTGCTGGCATCTTATACTTGTAGGAAGGTAGGTGATGCACTGAGCAGATCACTGGGACTGGAGTCAGGAAGAATCTGAATTCTAGTCCCAGACACTTACCAGTCATGTAAGCAAATAACTTAACCTCTGTCAGCCTCAGTTTCACAAAGTACCTCCCTAAAGGGTTGTTGCAAAGATCAAATGTGATATTTATAAAGACCAGTGCTTAGAAGATGGCAGGTACCATATAAATGATTATTCCTTTCCCTTTCCTTTTCTAATTGTGAAGTTCATCTTTATTGAATCCCATTAAGATGTTGTTTTTATATTTATAAAATTTATTTTTATAAGATTTACTAATTCATGGGCCATTTTGTTATCTTGCCTTGTATTACTCATGATAAACATAAATACAGTACAACGAAGATTACTGCAGCTTATGAAGCACATTGGTTGCAGTAATCTACCATTGTTCTCTTAATTGCCAAATCTGATGGCCTTTTCTCATTCCTTATTCTACTTGAGTTCTCTGCCACATTTGACAGTTGATTTTCTTCTTCTCCTGGAGATATTTTCCCTTTGGGTTTGTCTCCTATCTGTCTGCCTACCTTAGTTTTCTTTGCTGGCTTATCATCCCCATGAAATGGATACTTTTCAAAGTCTTATCCCAGACTGTTTTCTCTTCTTCCTCTATATTCTTTCTCAATAACCTTGTTAGCTCATGGGATAGTTAACTATCAACCCTGCTGACAATTCTCAGATCTATATGGCCAACTTCACTTTCTTCCCTTAGCTCATTCTTCACAGTACAGTTATCCCTTCCATACTGAGACTTTTCCCATTTCCATTTAAATATATTCTGGATTGGCATAAGAAATTAAATGGGAATTTGGGGAAGTTTGGTAGAAGTTGCAGACAACACACAAAGGCCAAAAGATGATACAGAAAAAGTTAGGAATGCATAAAATATATGTATAGTATTATATGACATCAACATATTTTATCTTTTAATACCACAAACACAATTTCTTTTTTTAAGCTAAAATAAATAAAAAGTTAAAAGTTTGTAAAGAGAATGTGAAAGTTGACAGACAACACACAAAAGCTAGACATGTAGAGAAATCATAAAAAGCTTAATATCGCATAAATAAATATAAGGTACTTCAAACACTCCATAAAAGAAAAAAATATCAGACTTCTCTTGGACAAAGGGCCAAAAAATTTTATGCATATTTTCGATCATGTGGGAGCACTGTGCCCCTAAACCCTACAATGTGGAAGGGATACCTGTACTTTAAAGTTTTCAAAAAACATTACAAACATATTATCTCATTTAAGCCTCACCATAACGTTAGATGTAAGGTACCATAACTTCTATTGTTCCCATTTACAGATAGGGTAATAGGGGCTCTAAGAGGGTAAGTGGCTGAATATTCAGAAAGTGCCTGAAGCAGCATTGGAACCCAGGTCTTCCTAACTCCATGTTCAGCTCCCTATTCCCCATGTTTTGCTGTCCCTCAGAAAATGTAAAAAGCATGAAGGATGGTTTCTGGAACATAAACTGTCTGTGGAAAAGTCTGTGAAAGAACTGGTGTAAGAGTCTGGAACTTTGAAGGGGGTTAACGAAGGCTGTTAGCTGGCTATCATGCCACTTATCTCTGCAAACTTCAACACTTTCCTTACAACAGAATTCAAGACAAAAATGACATAGGAGGAACTGGAATCCATGGATTGTAAAATCTCCACCATTGGAAGGATGTATTCATTTCAATATAACTCAGTGGATCCATGAAAGTGCTGATATGAAATTAAGCTGTCACCTAATTTTATGGAATGATTAATTTGTAAGTATACTCATAGTATTAGAAATTATAGTAAATAAGACACCTAAGAATTGTATATTATGATTTGATTACAAAATTTAAAGTATAAAAACTAGTATATTATTAAGGAATGAAAGAATAGTATATTATTAGGGAATTATTTTTGCTTTTTTTAGGATATATAAAACAACTGGAAAAAATGAATTATGCTTCTTTTTCAAGATAGCATTAGTAGGAAGCTAATAAACTGAAGAATATAAATGTACAAATTTAGAAATGATGTCATGAAAATTTGAAAAAAATCTGAGGTACATTTAGAAAAAATTACATAGCACTTTTCATGGACTACTGAAAGAAAATTGTAAATTTTCTTACTCTACTGCTACTGATAGTGTATTAATATAAAAGCATAGCCTCTAAGAATTCTTAGAGGCTTTTTAATTTTTAAAAATATAAAAAGTAAAATATAAAAATAAAAAGTATATATTAAAAAATAGACACATTGGTTTGAAAATACTAAAAGCAAATGCAGGAAAAGGTTTGTACATTTAGAGTTTTTATTTTGATGCATAAACATAAGACTAAACATTACTGAGGAAAATCAAAGGAGTAAAGCAGAATTTAAAGTCATCACCTGGACTGTTGTCTCTTGCTGTCATCTGCATTAGAAGGGCCATCTGCTTGCGTTCAGATAATGGGTAACCAAAAAGAATGCTAACAGGTGTTGATTTCTTGTTTCCAGTCTCCTTTTTTGTTTTCTTCTTCTCTGGGCCTTCTTTCTCTGGGAATATTAATACATATATATGATTATGAAACAGTTAAGTACTCAAAGAAATAGAATAGTAGACCTTTAAAAAGTATTTGGTCTATTAAAGTTTAAATTGCACTGAGACCTTTGGAACATCCTATACATGCGCATAACAAATGCAAACTTCTGTTTGAATACTTTGAAGCATCTTTTTTATATATGAGTACAAAATACATGTATTATATAAATTCACTTATTAAAGAATAAACATATCTTTTGAAGTGAATGCTTCTTAAAAACTGTTCAGAGTTCAAAGACAATTAAATTATTTATTCTGAGAATATTTTGTGTTTTAATGATTTAGTCTATCAAATTTTAACAGACTCACATAATAGTTTCTTTTCCCATTTCTTAACTTCACCCAAATTAGTATTCCTTGTTTTGGTAATCTCTCCTTAATAAGCAGCAGTCTTATTAAGTAACATGCACTATATTTTCTTTGAATTTTGTAACCCTACAATCTCATAGTTATTTCAGTTGATGTTATAAAGTTCTTCTATGTTTTCTGATATTAAGAATTCAAGAAATTTAGACAGGTTCTTAGCAAAAGGAGTAACTACAGCACATTCCAAAGTGTTCTAGTTCTAAGAATGCAACTTGCTATAGATGATATAATGTTAGGTAGAGATTCCAGATCCTTTTTTCAAGATTCAAGGTAGCTAATATTCACGGGAAGTCCAAGAATCTTACAGGACAAGGACATTTCTAAGAAACCTGGTCTGAATAGTAACAAACATATGGGACTACTTTCAGAAAAGATTTGCAGGGGGTGGGGGGATTCTTTAGAAGTTCTTGGTTCTACAAGGGTTTTAGAACCAAGTTTAGAAGTGTCTACTTTTCTGAATCAAGAGCCTCTTGGACATTGGAGACAAAGTCAGATGATCCACCTAGTGAATGGAAAAAATTCCAATGCAAGACAGGGAAAGGAATTGGAAGTATATACTAGTTAATACTATCCTTCTGAGGAAGTGTGGGCAGCACATTTCCTTAGCAGTTTCCTGCTATTTCTCTGGGGATACCCACTTTCTGATTATGCCTGGAAAGACTGATTCCTACTTGTCCTGACTACATGACCTAATCTTCTATGCCCTATAGTTATGACTCTTCCCCCTACGGAGACCAAACAGCAAAGTAATTTAAAGAACATGAATCCTTTTGTACTTTTAGTAGCAAAAGGGAAGGTTCAGGTATCTTCTAGACTGGAAGGATTATGGATCTAAGAAACAGATCTAGACACTTGCCAACTATGAGTTTTCAGTGAAAAGATCTTGGTAAGCTGAAGTGCATTTCCACTTTGCCAGGGAGAAGATACTTTGTGTGGGAAAGGGGAAGGGAAAAAGGAACATGACCTATTAGAAAGAGTATTAGATTTTGTCTCTTATAATCAGAGATGCAAATCAAAAGAACTCTGAGGTATCACCTCATACCTAGCAGATTGGTCAACATGACAGCAAAGGAAAGTAATGAATGCTGGAGGGGATGTGGCAAAGTAGGGACATTAATGCATTGCTGGCGGAGTTGTGAATTGATCCAACCATTCTGGAGGGCAACTTGGAACTATGCCCAAAGGGCGATAAAAGAATGTCTGCCCTTTGATCCAGCCATAGCACTGCTGGGTTTGTACCCCAAAGAGATAATAAGGAAAAAGACTTGTACAAGAATATTCATAGCTGCGCTCTTTGTGGTGGCCAAAAATTGGAAAATGAGGGGATGCCCTTCAATTGGGGAATGGCCGAACAAATTGTGGTATATGTTGGTGATGGAATACTATTGTGCTAAAAGGAATAATAAAGTGGAGGAATTCCATGGAGACTGGAACAACCTCCAGGAAGTGATGCAGAGTGAGAGGAGCAGAACCAAGAGAACATTGTACACAGAGACTGACACACTGTGGTACAGGAGAACATAATGGACTTCTCCATTAATGGCTTTACAATGTCCGGAACAATCTGCAGGGATCTACGAGAAAAAAAAAAAACCAAAACTATCCTCAAGCAGAGGACAAACTGAGGGAGTAAAAACACCGAGGAAAAGCAACTGCTTGACTACAGGGTTGGAGGGGACATGATCGAGGAGAGACGCTAAATGAGCACCCTAATGCAAATACCAACAACAAGGAAATGGGTTCAGAGCAAGAACACATGTGATACCCAGACGAATCGCCTGTCAGCTAGGGGAGGGGGGGGGGAGGAAAAGAAAATGATCTGTTTCCAATGAATAATGTATGAAAATGACCAAATAAAATAATGTTTTAAAAACTTAAAAAAAAAAAGATAATTTTGACCTTACTCTAGTTATGAGTGTAAACTACAATATAAGTCTGGAAAAGAGGGTAAATAAATCCCAGATGCTAGTAAGAAAAAAAAAAAGAGTATTAGATTTGGAGCCAGAATTCCTGAGTGCACATTCTGTTCCTATCATTTACTAGTTGTGAAATGCTGCAAATCAAAATCATCTCTATTTTTCTGGGCCTTAAATTTCTTCTCTGTAAAAACAAAGTTCTTGGACTAGATGATCATAAAAGTATCAACTTTTGATACTTTTTTTAATCAAATAGATCAAACATCATGGGATTCTGGAATGGTATCCCCTATCCTGAAGGAATGAGATTAGAAGTGAGGACTCTGATAGTTATAGGGGTAGAAGAGTGAAGGAAAAGAAAAATCATTATACTTCAGTAGTCTAGGGAGCCTAACATCTTATCCTAAGATTAATTTTCTGCTCATAAGTATACCTCTGGTAAAGAGTTGATATCTGCCTTAGAAGATTTTGAGGCCCTAAAGTAAAGAATTAGGCAGTGTATCAATATCAGGGTAGCATTGCCCCACCACCCAAGAAAAAGCTGTCAAAACCATTTGTTCATCCCTGTAGACTCATGCACAGCCCTCAGCCTTCCATTTCAGATTTCTTCACATTTCATCATGAACCATATTGTGACTCTTCCTGTAATTTGCTTTGACCAACCTTACTTGATATCTTTTCTTGTAACTCTGCCTATATCCTGACCCAGATCAGACAAGTTTGGTATTTCACCATTACTAAGTGACTAGATCTAAACTGGATTTGGATTCTACTTCTGTCTACTCCAAATGTACCTTATTTGCACCTGCATTCACCCTTATCTCTACAGTCACAAGTGCTAACTAGATATATCTATGAAAAAACTTCATCCTCATTAGTTTCAGTTTCATAAATATCCAAATATTATAACTTTGTTTTCATGTAAGCGAGTACTTAGTTGATCCTACTGATCAATGAGTTGTTCCTTAAGACATGTTAAACACTTAAAGGATCACATTAATTCTTTCAATGCACCATTTAGCAGATTAGAATGCTACAAAATGATATTCTAATGACCTAGGAAAATTGGCGAGTTTCCCCAAACCCAGAACAGTTAGCCAAGGGACAGTGGTAAACTCATAAATCTTTTATCTAAATGTAATTTTCTTCTAAAAATCTTTCTTATTTATTTAATAAATTGCAAGTGTCTGTACAAATTAAATATATTTTCAATTCCTGCTCAATATTTCTAATTTCTTCTGTTATTTATAAACTCTTTGTACCATGAAAAACATTTTATTACAAATGATTAATTCTTAGTATATTGTTTCCTATTTCTCTGTACATAGTCTATTTGAATATATTTATTTGTTATCTTCTCCTTTAGACTGCAAGTTCCTGGAAGACAGGGACTGTATTTTGCCTCTTTTTGAATCTACAATACTTAGCGTAGTGCCTGGCACATAGTAGGTGTTTAATAAATTATTACTTATTATTAATCTTAATTGCGACATCATTAACAAAATTATTCTGAAAAATGCTTTAAAAATCCTTTTGCAAGCATATCATTAGCTATTTTCTTTGAGTCTAAGTAATTTTTATTTTCTAGTAATTTCATTAATGCCTTTGTCATTTATCTAGTTATTGAACATAGTCTTTGCCATTTTAATGTTTCAATGCTAATAAACTCAAATCTAAGGAAATGTAGTAATTAACTAATTATGCTATCATTAAAATAACCAAAAGGTATTAGCATGTTATAAACCATTTATATGCTCTTTGAAATAAAATCTAATCAGTGGAGATTTTTAAAAAAATCCTTCAAAGCTTCTTATAATTTGGGAAAATATATTCTGCTTTTATTTTCTCTTTATTTAAACGAGATCTATTTGCCTGATTAATTAATTTTTTTGTAAAATGTTTTAAAAATAAAAATACAAATTTTGGGAAACAATTTGATTTAATGGAAATGTAGCACATATTTAAGCACCAATTCAAATTTGTATGATAGGGATGATCTCTGGGGATTTGCTAATAAGCTCTAATAGTCTATATTTGATGTTGATGATAAAAATCTTCCTTCATGCACATATGTAATATGTATCACTATATAGCAAAAGAACAAATATCCATAGAATCCACTTGAATTGTTTTCCCTACATTTAGATATTAGCTTTAACAATTTATTTAACTTAATATTGGGGGTGGGTGGGTAATGAAGTATGCATTCCTAATATCTAGCATAAAAATAGGCATTAATTAAAGTTTGATGACAGGTAAAGAAGTGTCTAGATAGCATATTGAGAAGTATCTAATAATAATAACTTTTATATAATTCATACTATGTACCATGCACTGTGTCAATAAGTGCTTTACAACTATTGCCTCCATTTTACAGATGAGGAAATTGAGACCAAGAGAAGTTAAGTGGCTTGCCCATAGTCACACAGATGGTAAGTGTTGGAGGTTGAACTTGAACTCAGGAGTTTCTGACTTCAGATCTGGTGTTTTATCTGACTTCAGATCTGGTGTTTTATCCACTGAATAATCTAACTGCCTCAAAATTATCATTAAAATCTGTAAATACAAAATTATACCTCTGTTATTGATACTACATTCAAGAAGAATGTTCACTAGAACATTATGTATTAAGATGTGCTTTTTTAACTTTGTAATACTTCAAAAGATTTGGACTATTTTCGATATATCCTTTGTGAACCTAATAATGTTTTCCTTCATAATATTCAAATCAAAAGTTATTATATCCTCCTACAAGGGGAGGGGGTCACCCTGAAACATGTAGGGACTAGCCTTAGAATAGGTCAGTCATGTATCAAAAGTAATATCTACTCAAAATGCTAGAGTCAATATATTTTTAGAGTATCTATTTAGGCACTGATGAATGAGTAGTATATCAAGAAATGCCAAATAACTGAAAGCATTTCCCCCAACCCTTCTGGAGGGCTTAAAGACTTTAAAAAATCTAAGATTCTTGACTCTTTAAAGACAACTATAAAGAAATGAACTTTGTAGCTTCAAAAGTAAAAAAATTCCAGTCTTGTATTGTTGAACCCTACTCCCACCCCAAAAGCCTTGATATCAATTCTTATTTTCCCTTTTTCCCCTCCAAAAACATCAAACCCAGAAACAGTATGCTGTTCCATCATAGTCAAGTAGGTAATTTTAAAAAACAGAAGTAAAATTTTCTTTGGAACACATTCAAAGCCAGGAGCAGAGGTAGACAAGCTGGCTAGATATCTAGGATAGAAGAGACAGTGTGAAAAATTTGTGTTGGCCACTGAAATCTCAACCTTTATCACCAAACACATCATATTGGTCCTGATGCAATCTCTTATGTAGACTTTAGAGAATTAAAACATTCTAAGATTATCTCCAGTCCTCTTACCATATACCTTTTTTGACTGGGGGCTATCATCAGTGTGTACATAAAATCATTAGTAGGAAGGGAAATAGTGGGAGGAACTAATTCTTTTTCTTTTCTGGATGTGTTAGAGTTAGAACAAGCTGTTGTAGACTTTTTGGTGGGGGAAGGGCCTTAGACTATTTTTACCTAGGCCTAGGTCATGTTTCACATGGCTTTGTGTTGACTGAACTGGTACACACAAGGCTGCAGCTTATCTCCAAAACCCCTTCTTGTAAGACAGAGAGTAAGAATAGACATAAGAACATATACAACAGTAGGGTTTAGTGCTTAGGGCCTTGATCCCAGGTGAGAGAGGGCCAAAGCCTTTCCTTCACCCTTATCAGCTAATTTGTTTTACTCCATAGAAGTAGGTAGAAGAGTTGTCTTCTGTGGGAATCTTTTGTATACAAACACCCAATTCTAGCTCAGTAATCAATCAAAAAGACATATAGCAAGAAGACCAGAAATAATTATAAAATACCTGTGCATGCTCCAAAATCCATGTTGAGGATTTTATCAAGTGAAATATTTTGTGGCCAGTCCTAGTACTCTTACTAAGTGCATATACTTTTAATGCCTGAAAATGTTCTTTATTTAGATGTTTATTTTAAGTATAATTAATATTTCTTGTTTACTTATTTACCTCTATTTTGTTCTCCCTGACCCCACCCCACTCTGAGATCTAGAGATACTGGCTTCTGTGTTGTTCCTTAAACAAGGAACTCTATCTCTTGATTCTAGCCATTTTCACTGGTTTTCCTTCGTGCCCAAAATGTTCTCCCTCTTCATCGCTACCTCTTTGATTCTCTGGCTTCCTTTAAGTCCTTATTAAAAGTAACCTTCTACAGAAAGCCTTTCTTGATGTTCTAGAATTCCAGTGCCTTTTTTTGGTTGATTATTTCCAATTGATCCTTTGTTTGTATAAACTTGTCTATAAACTGTTGTTTACATGATGCCTCCCTAGATTATGATCTTGAGGGCAGGACCTATCTTGTACCTTTTATTATTATTCTTATCACTTAACACAAAGTTTGGCACATAGGAGATGTTTAATAAATTTTTATTGACCAATTTTAAAAATGCATATGTATGTGGGTAGACAATTTTCAAACTGTTGTGGACACACAAAGGTCTTTTCTCTGCTTTAGAAACAGTTTACCAATTAATTATCTCAAGGAGATAAATTGCTTCCATTCTGGGATGGCTATCAAGATCAAAGAATTAAGCATTTAAGCTATATTTCAAAGAATAAGTGATCAATCAATCAATCAATACCTACCTGTATGAATGACCTGAAGGATTATTTCTCAATTTTCAAATGTACCACCATTCCAGTAGCAGAGAACTAGAAAGGTTTTGCTGTTATTCTTAGGTACTGAAATGATCTCAGATAAAATAGTTTGAACTACTATCCCTCTTAATGATTTACACCAGAAATACTTGGTCTGTAGCCTTTACTTAATGTAATTCTTATGTGGGACATGTTATTAGGGCATTACATATTATTTTAGTTTTACTATCTAGCATAACAGAAATACTTTTGTTATGCTAGAACTTAAAGGATATAAATGATTAAGGAAAAATGCCTTTGTGACAAATCCTAAATTAATATCATTCAGGATAGTCCTATATAGAATCAGTTGGTTTTTTCAGGGTTGTGTTGACTATTTATTAATTTATAATAATAGAAGGTTAATTTCAATTCATTAGCCACCTCATATTGTAAATATAGCACTTGAGTGCTTAGGAATTAAGTATACTGGGACATTATTAAAAAGAATCTTCTAAGACAGGAATGCTGGAATAAAAAAAGTACTCAAAAGATTAATCTATGTATTTAAGAATACATTTAAGGTTTATCTTTAAAAGTATTAATAGTACATATGCATTACTTGGAATTCTTTTGTCATAAGCCATGATAAAATAGTTCTATACACTTATATGAACTATGGTACAACAAAAAGACATACTTTATAGACATTGCTCTGTTCTGTTATTTTATTTTCCTTTACAACAACTTTTGTAAACCATACAGGGTGCTAGGTAGTATGACTATAAGACTAATTACAAATAAGAAAGGACTCATCTTTTTGAAAGTGAGATAGATGAGGGCAAGTTAGAAGTGATTTAGCAAAGTCAATGACTGAAGGAAAGGAAAATGAAAAAGTGAAATTTATCTGCCCTCCATCTGTAACTATCCTATAGAAAATATACATTATCTTACATAATACATTATATTGCCTTCAAAGATATGTAATGAGGGAAAACTAGATTTGTATTTTATTTATATTTGGCATCCGTATATGGCATCTGAAACATATTTTCATGTTATCTGTGGAAGTATGAAAATTTCTGGTTAATAAAATCTTGAATATCTCAGAACATTCAAGTTTGTTTTAGAAAGTTATTATTATTCATAAGGTTTCACTACTTTAATTAAATGTATCTATTCATCTTTGTTAGAAATGACTGGTTTTGAAATAAGAAATTTGAAAGAAATAAGAAAATCTGTAGTAATAATTACTAATGGTAAATACGACAAAAATCACTGGCTGAAGGAAGAACACCTGATAGTCTAATTACCTGAATATGTCCTGTAAGAAGATATTAGTCTCTCCCCCCAATTTTCACTTGTATGTCCTGGATCTGAATCTATAGAATGAGAAGAGACAGAAGAAAAGAAAAAAGCACATGGAGGGAAATGAAGTATACGACAAACTGACATTTTTTTTTTTAAAAGGTCCAACTAGTCAAAGAGTTATATTGTTTAAAAATTAGCTCAAAAGGATTCACCCAGTATATTCTTAAAACACACTTGAAACAGTTCTGGAAATAGTTAATGATCTTAAAATTTCCTCAGTTGGAATTTCTTTTAAACTGAGAAAAAAAATCAACTGAATGAAATGAGAGATATTATCTACAGAGTGATGAAACAAAGGCCAGATGTTCATTTAAAAAATGAGGCATTTCTACCCATACTTATGACCAAGGAAGCTGATTTTTTAAAGAGCACTGGCAAGCATAGTCAACATTCAATATTGTTGCATTTCTATTACTTAAGTGTTTAAGAAATAATGCCAGATTACTGTACTATTTTAAGTTTGCTCTTAGAAAATGAAGGCTGTAACTGAGTTACTTCCTCTGTTCAAGGTGTAGAAAAAAATGCTTTGTATCTTGATGGTATAATTATACTGAACTCTATTTAAGCCTGCCTTCAGTGACTTTGATCTAAGATTGATCATGGATCATTAGTTAAGATACAGAATTTGGAATTGCCCAGAAACAATTAACCAACAGGTACAAAATAGAGATCAGATAAGGCCAATTTTGGGCATATTCAAAGCTGATATTCTGTTTATAGATAATGATGTGAATTTGTAATTATGAATAACATTCCCATTTTCAACTATTTTAACATTCTTCAATGGTAATTATTAGTCAGAAAGTTTTATTAATTGAGTCAAGTTTCATGTCTTTCTGTCATGAGAAAATGGAATATATGTGGTAAACATCAACTTGGAATAACACACAATCCCTGTTACTTTAACTTCTGAAGAGAGGTCTAGAAGGTGAAGGATAGAAATGTTTTATAAGTTTAGAGGAGAAAATCCCTGAAACAATGTTTATTAGTTAATAATTCTATTGCTCCAAACTTGAAAATACATTACATTAAGCAAACACAAAATTTTTTTAACATAGGTACACCATGAAAGTTCATGTTAAATGCTTTTCTAGACCTGCATCGATATATTTGAAAATATTTCAAGTCAATTATTTGCTTATGGAATTTTGATTTGCTTTTCTTTATGTATATATAAATCACTTTTCCTTTTTAAAAGTATCAATTTAAGACTTTTTGTTAGGTTGACTGCTGTACAGGCAAAATTAAAAGTCTAAGAAATATAGAACATTTCATTCTAAGACAAGTGAATGTGAAAACAAGTGAACAAGAGGAAAACAATAAATTAAATCGGTAAATTTACCAAACCATACAAATGCTGAATAGATTCAATTAAAATAAATCATGTTTAAACTGTCCTTCCAACAGGTACATATACTGTGGCTTATTCAATTAGCTTTTATTATTTCAGAAGCTATGCATTATCTAATGCCTAGAGTCTAAAGGTCAATGTCAAATATCTTTAGCTCCACATATAGGCAAACAGTTTTTTATGTCATAATAGCTGCTCATTGTGTAGACTATAAATGATCACCGATGTGTGTGTGTGTGTGTGTGTGTGTGTGTGTGTGTGTATAGCAATTATTCTGAGTCATAAAGGAAAAGATAATATGTTCAAAATATTTTGTTTAAAAGAACAAGAAAAAAATTCCATGAGAAATGGCTGGATTATTCTAGGTTATAAGTATATAAGAATAAACTTTAGTTTTTTAAGAAAATTCACTCAACTGGGACATCTTTGCTTCTGAAATGCCATCAGGTTTGAAGAAGGTAGCTTATATACCCCAAACAAACAAACAAACAAACAAACAAAACTAACAGAAAAGTAAAAGACATGTAGAAGACAAATTAATAGACATTTATTAAGTACTTAATATATATGCCTGGCCTTGTGCAAAACTTTGATAAGTGAGTTTTCTTCATGTCTTGCCCAGAACCGGGCCTCCACATCATGCTGCACTTCCTTTCCTTATCCTTTTCTAGTTCTCTTTAATGTAGTCATCCTTCCTTAGAAGGTAAGCTCCTTGAAGATCGAGATTGGCTTGACTGCTTGTAGCTTTATCTCCAGAAAATAGTAATCAATAAATAATTACTCACTTTAAAAATCTATCTAACTTCTTCAATTTATTGTTTTATAAAAGGAAACCTTGGTTTAAACAGCTGATAAGATACCGAGTCCTTTCTATAAGAGTATTAAGTTTAAATCTGAAAACAAGTACTCAGAAAATTAGGGAATCCAGGGGCAGCTGGGTAGCTCAGTGGATTGAGAGCCAGGCCTAGAGACGGGAGGTCCTGGGTTCAAATTTGGCCTCAGACACTTCCCAGCTGTGTGACCCTGGGAAAGTCACGACCCCCCCATTGTCTAGCCCTTACCACTCTTCTGCCTTAGAGCCAATACATAGTATTGATTCCAAGATGGAAGGTAAGGGTTTTAAAAAAAAAAAAGAAAATTAGAGAATTCTTTAGGAGAAAGCATTCAAAAAATAAAAAATGGACAATATAAAAAGGTGAAACAAACTACTATTAGTATTAGAATCTATATATTTTCATGGCAGGTAATTAGTAACAATAAGGCTAACTGTAAATTTTTATTTACTTTAAAAAACAAAATAGATGAATTTTACTTAAATATCCAAATTATATGAGTTGTTCATGCTATTTGTGCATCACAATGTGAGATATAAAAAGAAAAAAAATCAGATACAGAAACTGTTTTAACACAACCTCTTTTGCCCACAATGTTCATTTGGTTCCCCATTCAGCAACCTTTCATTTGAAAACTACATTGTATACATAGCACTTTCCTCCCTCCTATTGGCTTTAAAAAATTTTCTTTGGTCTTGCTTAGTTTGTTTTGTGACCTTTTAAAAATCATTTTTAAAAAAATGCCCACAAATGCTTCAAATCTTTCTTCTAAATTTAAATTTTAATAGGGTTATTTTTTATCAATGTGAGGGGGCAAATTTGATAGTAGGAAATCTTTCCACCTCATTGGCAGTAGCATCCATCTTGACTATGTACAGATTGTGTGTGTGTGTGTGTGTGTGTGTGTGTGTGTGTGTGTGTGTGTGTGTTTTAATTTATGGTTGTACACCTCCTCAATCTGGCGGACACAGGCTCTTTCTGCTTACAGTTTTCACACTATGATACAGAACTCAATAGACATCTGTTTTGGGGTCCCTTCATAATGGAGTCAAAACCCACCATAATCTTTTTAAGTCATTGTTGTTTTTGGATTTGATGATTGATTTTTCTGAATGCCAACACAAAGTCCCTACGTATATATATGAAACAAATTCCTCTGGTTCCATGACATACTTCTTGCCACCCCCAGCTAGCATAGTTGTATTGATATCTTTGCTACTGTTGCTAAGTCTCAAGTCTTTCCCTTCAGAAAAAAAGTCTCACCAGTAATAACAAATGTGTATTCAGGGAAGTCCTTAGTAACTTGCAAGACCTTGTTCCTCCAATATGGAGTAACAACTCTATAGCCAAAACTGAATCCCACATATAATAGACAACCACCAAAGGATGTTTACCATATCACTGGAAGTTGTTTGATGATCACCTCATGGCACAGCACACTTTACCACATTATACTTGATCAAAGCTCCTTCAGTGGATTCCTGAATATTCAAAACACTGATTTTTCATTTATATTTAAATTTTTTCTGACTACAGTAAGATCATTTCAGAAGATGCTTTCAGGAATTTTGCAACTTCATGGTTTTAAGTATCATGGAATTTGTAATCTTTCCTCATTAGCAGTATCCTGATATAGCTAAGTAAGCTTGGTCATCAATTCTTTTAAGATGTTAATAATGATATCATTTCCATCCTCCAGAAATTCCTAGACTTGCTTCATAGGCAGAATTTCTTTGACTTGGGGGTATGGACTGTTCAATCAGGTAGTTCAGAATACTATATTTTTCTCATGGACTACTGTAATCAAAAGCTTTCCCCTTGCAGAAGATCTTTAGTTGGGTATCCAGTAACACTGACATCACTTATTTAATCAGACTTGTTTCTTCAATGCAGTCTACATTAGATAAGGAAATGGGTAGAAAGTGATTACTGAGTTCTGCAGATTTCTTATATTACAGAGCAAATTTCTTAAAGTGTCCAAACCAGGGAGGATAGAACTCCACCAAAATGATGTCTATATCATTCACTATTTTATTAAAGTAATCGTTAGTGAGCATTAGGGCTACTTCAAGTGAAGGGGTCTGGTTGGGTTGGGAAACCTCTGACATTAGCAACAATGTTATCTTCTGTTCTTAGGCTAGTATAAGCAATTGTCTGCCCTTTCTTCAGTATTTTGATGATGAGATAGGCATTTATTTCATACTAGCTGGCTAATGAAAATGCTGCTGTTGTATCAATTTGGCGACAGGGATAAGAGGATGATTTCTTGAAGCACCTTAGTTATTTTTTAACATGTTGCAGCAAACTGCTTACAATGGCCACACCATATAGGAAAGAATTCCAAAAACAGTATCCTTGTCAGCCACAAAGATGTCAAAGTTGTCGCCAATCAGAACCAGGACCCTACTATCTTCCTTTACTCTGGAATCATCTTCATCATAATTTTCCTATACCCCCTCTTTTTTTTTTTATCAATGCCATCATTATTAGTAAGAGAGTACTCATCCACTTTGTGGACCCTCTACTGCATCAGCAGTTGGGCCAGTTCCAGGTACTCACTGAGGTAACTGTTGCCAATCAGTCCAAGTATGGTCACTTCATTTGGCTGCTCCTCCTCTAGTTCTTTCTTCCTGGCTCTGCAAGTTCTAGCTTTGGCAAGTATTCAAGCACGCTCCAATGGCTTCCCTTCCTTCAACTGTAAATTTTTAAAAAATGGCTGCCAATAACTAATCAATAGATTGTAGATATGGCAGAATTAGTGACCACAAAGAAGCAATAAAATTATTTCTTCAAAAGAAAGTAGTTTGAACAGAAGCTGGTTAATAAGTGGCCAATTTTTTTTAAACAACAAAAGGAAACAGAAGTGAAGTCACCTTAAGAATATAAAAGGAAAAAATACTAGAAATGAGTTAAGCAGCTTTTTAAGAAAAATGGGGGGGTTTATGCAGGCCATTGGCATCATTCATAACTAAATATGCTCTCCTTTTGGCTTCAGGGCATGAAAGAGAGTCAGGAAAACTGGTTGCAGAGGAGCCAAAGGAAACAGTATGGTTGTTTTTAATTAGCCCTAATGCAGTGAACAGGTTTAAAAGATTGACTGAAACTATGATCAATCAACCAACAAGAATTTATTAAAAGTACATTATGTACTAGGCACTATCTAAGTCCTAGGGATACAAATACAAGGAAGGGAATCTTCTGGCAAATAAGAAAAGTAAACAATAAGGCCTTTTGATGGCATTATGCCTTGAAACTTAGATCACTAGAGTCAAGATACCCCACCCAGAGAACTTTTAACTCAAAAGGTTCTGGTGAAATTTAAAATGTTCTTCATAATCCTGGGGAAAAATCATAGTTGGATTTTGGAGAAACTGATAATATTAAGAGGGAGATATCAAATAATATTAGGAATCATTATATCTAATTGCTTATTTTCTAACTTTGTTTTTAGGATCATATTCTTCACTTGGATATTGTCTTAATAAATACTTGCTTTTCTTTTTTTAAAAGTGTAATAACAGAAAAGCTTTCTAAGCTCTATGTTAATGGCTTAAATGGAAATTTTGACTACTTGAATCATAAGGTCCCCAAAATCCAACATTCCCAAATGGGGACAAATTACTGTGCTAGAAATTAATTTTCTTGAACATTAGCCTTGTACATTTCAACTTATAAAGTGTCAATAAATGTTACAACCTCAATATAAATGTTCAATTTAGCAAGTAGGATGATTTATCACAGATTCTTAAAATTAATACTAAAGCTGTGAAAATACCATATGTAAAGTCTTTAGATGTGACACTGACCATAGCAAAGAATTATGATTCATATATTCATATCAAGCAAAATTTCTAATAAGGTTTCAGAGTAAGACATACCATACACAGTTTCTAGAAATCAGAATGTCTGTGATTAATGGATATATAACACAAGAAAGTTTCTAAAGGAGTGCCATAGTGAGACAACATCCATGGTACAATAGTTCATTTTCAACAGTGGCTTGAATGAGGACAAAGCAAATTTGTAGAAGACAGGAACCTAGAACTAGCTAAATGTACACATGCATGTGCAGCGGCCATACCTTGGTAAAGCCATCTCAGCAGGTTGAAGTTAACCAACCTCAGATTGATTTATAAGGGGTCACAGACCCATCAGTAAGTAGAGGGGATTTAAGCATATGAAGACTTCTCCAGGTAGAATAGGCTGGGGAAATGAGAACATTTTGTTTCTGGCAGAAGCAGGTGCTATGGAGTTCTTAAAGCTTGGTTGGTTGAAAATGCTAAAGTCATCTACTGGGCCATCGCCAGTTGTCCTGACTTTTTGATTCTGCTGGAAGAATGAGGCTAACGACTATGTGCAACTTTGCCTCACTTAAATCCAATTCATGTATAAGTCAAAAACATCATGATCCCTGTGATGTCACTGGTCCTCTTAGAAAATGAAGGACAGACAACAGAGGATACTGAGTCAGTGGATACAGGGGCCCTACTATATAATTAGAACTATTCCAGTGTGGAATGAAAGGTGTATGTATACTCTGAAATTCTGAGATTTGATGATCATCAAAACTTCGTGAAAACTAAAGGTTAATCCTTTGAATAATATTTTGCTCTTTACCTATAAAACAAAGGCCTATGAAATAAAAAAAAAAAATTATTCAAGCCTAGAGACAGGAGGTCTTAGGTTCAAACCTGGTTTCAGGCAAGCCACTTAACCCCCACTGCTTAGCCCTTAACACTCTTCTGCCTTGGAACCAATACATGGTATTGATTCTAAGATGGAAGGAAAGGGTTTAAAAAAAAAAGGAATTATTTTAAAAGTTCTATTTTTGGCCAAATGAGATAAATGTTTAATTTCTTTGAAAAGAATAAAGCATTTTAAAAATGTTTTTTATTGTCAGCTAGACATTTAGCCTCTTTGAATAGCATTTTCCTGTAAAATTCAGTTTTAAAAGTTGCAAAAAGAGGGGATTGGACTAGGAGCTTTTAAGGTCCCTTCCAGGTGTAGATCTATAATTTAAATTTTAGTTTTTACACAGTCTCTTTATGCTAATAGAATATTTTTATGGGCTTTGGAAATTCATGCTGGGTTTTGTCTTTTTTTGGCTTACATGTTATCACCATTTATCTTATTCTAACTCCTAATATTGATAGTCCTGTTCAATTCATTTTTATCATTCAAAAGAACTACTAAAACTTTTGGGTTCAAGTAGTGACAGAATCTTTGGAGGAAAAATTCATGAAGCAAGACAAACTGACTCTTAGTTAAGTAGAACTTTTGACTAACTAGAATCCAGTAAAATTTTGAAGTAAGCAAAATTCATCTTTGGCATGTCCCATGTCATTTTTGGTATTCTCCTTTTCCAAAGCATCTTGAGATTTCATTTTATCATGGCTTCTCAGATCATGAAGAAACATATTAAATATTAAACACTATACCTCTATATGTACTTTTGAGTTTCTACCCTCCTATCTTCAGCAGATTTATCTCCTCAATCATTTCCCCCTCAAATCTTCAACCAAAAGGCAATTTACTATATATTCCAGGAACTGTGCAAAGTGTTGGGTTCAAATACAAAGAAGAAAACAATCCTTACTTCCAACGAACTACTTACATTCTAATGGAGAAACAAGGACATGTAAATATAAAATTAATTCAGAGATCTATAAAGGACTTAAATAGAGAGTTTCAGAGATCAATTAGCAATTGCAGAGATCAGGAAAAGTTTATGCAAAGGATGGTTCCTAAATTACATTTTAAATGGAGAGATTCTATGAGGCAGAGGTAAGGAGACAGTGCATTCTAGGAATTGTGCATGGCTAGTACAAAGGCACAAATATGTGAAATGGAGGATCTTGTGTGAAGAACACAAAGAAGGATAGCTTGGCTATAAAACAAAAATTCAGGAGGAGTTAAATTAATTTCACATGACCTATTGCTCTACTCTACTTCAACTATCCAAAGATGGCCCTATCCTTGATATTAGTATCACCCACAGGAGTTCTATTCTAATCATCATGAACTCTAAATTCCTTTATTTGATCATAATCTCGTGTCATCCTACCTCTCCTGCCTTAAAAATCTTTTTTATCCTAGTTCTTCTTACAATGACCTCCAGCTCCTCCACTCCTCTCTTCTTATTCAGGCTATCACTTGAGCTCTGCCCACATTCTCCTCCCTTTCCTATCTCAAACCTTTGTTGAACCAGTTCAAGTCTACAAAATCCTATATTCTCCAGTTGTTTGCTCCTTATTCTATCAATAATCATGCCCTGACATATCCTAGTCCTAGATTATTGTCATCATCTGCTCCTATTTATGTGTTGCTGAAAAAAGTTGGAGAAAATCACAAAACCATGTTGACTGGTGTACTACAAATTTGTTACCTAATCTCAAACTAGTTTTTCATTGTGGCAAGGCAAACCTTTGATTCAAAATTCACCCATTCAAACCTCTCATGCATCCTTCCCCCCAGCATCTCAGCTAAGAATCTTGCTTCATGTTTCCCTCCTTCCCCTCCTCTTACATCATTCAGAAGTCTTCCCTTATTGTCTCCTCTTTTATATGATTCACAAGAAGAGGTACTCCTTCTCTTTTCCAAAACAAACCCCTCTACATGGACAAGTGATGCTTTCCCAACCCATGTTCTCCAACAGACTATCTTTTCTATCATTCCCATTTTACATTTTCCACTGGCAGTTCTGCTTGGTTTCTGGATTCCCAATCCCTACATCCAGGGTAGGAATATTTCAGGATTTCACTTGAAATTTAATCATCATGTTGACTGACTCAGTTTCTTCTACTCAGCACCCTTAATCATCTCTCTCAGTCATCTTCTGGCTGGAATATGGAGCATTAAACTCCTCTTCCTTTATAGAGGGCTCTGAACTTTCCAGGTTAACTATCCACTTTCCCTCAGGAGATCTGCTCAGATTTCAACTCCACAGAACATCATACACTCTACTGGCACTCTCTTTCCAGCTCCTACTTTTCAGATTCCTTTTTTTGTGTTGCCTTCCCTCATTAAATTGTAAATTCTTTCAGGGAAGGGACTTATCTTTTCCTTATTTGTATTCCTGATGCATGGAGGTCCTGGATACATGTTTATTGGTTTATTGAATTGAATTCATTAATCTTCATTCTTTTTCCCACAAACACTTATGTCTACCTCATCCTTAAAAAACCTGCATTGATCTATTTCTATTCACTATCCTCTCTTTTTGTGGTTCAACTCCTCAAGATAGCTGTCTAAACTGACTACAACACTTCCTTTCATTCTCTTCTAAATCTTTTGCAGTTTGGCTTCTGACTTCATCAATGGAAACTGCTCTCTTCAAAGTCACCAAAGGTCTCTTCTTTATTTGTTTGTTACATTTAAATCCTCAGGTATCTTCCTCCCTCCCTTCCTTTTCCTACAATAAAGGCATCACTTAAGAAAAAAATATACATTTATATACTTATAAACTATTTCTTTCCTATTTGTCAGTTCTTTCTCTGGAGGTGGACATTTATGAGTTATTCTTCAAACATTAATTCTATAGCTGCACTGAACACAATGTTTGTGCTTGAGGTGAGACTGGAAGGAAATTTGAGGTTTCAGAAGGCAAGAGGTGTGGTGAGAAAAAGTATTCTGGATATGGAAGACAATTAGTAGTTACAAAGCCATAGACAATTGTTACACAGTAGCCAGTATTACTCTTTAACTCTCAAAATACTCAACTAATCAAATAGATCTGAAGTTGCTTCATTTGGGGAGTTCTCCTCTAATATAGAAACTAATCTGTTCATGTCTGTCCATTCTGTGTGACTCTTGTTAAGAACTTTAGTAGGAGAGGCTCACCTAATGAGCTGAAGGCATTTATTCTTTGGGGGAGGGGGGAAACTGAATCTGATATTATATGTACACCACATCCCTACTCCTGCTAAGAAAGGAATTAGGTTCATTTTCTCATCCATTGGCACCAAGCTTGTTTATTATGATTACACAGTGGTTTTAATTTTTTTTTCTATTTATATTGTATTATATTATATTTCTCTGTATTGCTCTCCTGATTCTAATTAATTCTCTTTGCATCAATTTATAATTTTCCCAAGGTTCAATAAATTCTTCACATTATTAGTTTTGTGTATGTGTATGTGTGTGTTGTGAATTTTAGATTTACACCACCCAGCTTAGTCTTTAGAATTCTAGCAACTAGGAATATATTTACCCCCACTTAAAGATTAAGTGTGGGGGAGGAAGGTCTATGACCTGCATGTGCTAGCAAGTGACAAATTAGACCACAACTGACTGACCACCTGGGCTAGCTAAGGTTAAGCCACCATTCGTACATATGAGACACAGGAAGTGATGTAAAGAACTGCCTTTATATTTCACAGCACTTCCTGTGAGAGGGACTTTTGCAGTCTTTGACGGTGGAACTTGGCTTGGAGCTCAAGTGTGGGACCTCAGACAGCTTCCCTGAGATGACCATGTGGTGAGTGATAAGGCTGACTCCCCTTTCCCTTGACCTTTCTGAAGGCACTAGCCTCCAAGGAGGCCCCTCATCTGGAGAGAAGAAAGCAGAACATTGCTTCAAAATGAAACATTCATTGATTGATAGTAGTTTCTCTTTCAGATTAGCTTAAAGCCTTCCAATTTATGATAATTTTAAAATCCTTCCTTAATATTTATAGAAATGGAAGCAGGGAGGACTTTGTCAACTTCTATAGTGTGTGACAGTGTGACAGACTACCTGCTAGGTGCTTGGATCACAAAGACAAAAGACAAATAGCTCCTTCCCTCAAATATCTCACTTTCTTATTAAGGAAGTGTATATATGTATATATATGTATGTGTATGTATGTATATATGTCTATATATGTATATGCACACACACATATATATACATCTATATCTATATATCAAGTTAACAAGCATTATTAAGCACTTGCTATGTGTTATATGGACTATGAGATGGAAATACAAAGACAGGGAAAAGGCAGTCCTTACCCTCAAATAAGTTCCATTTTAATCAGGAAAACAATACCTGAATAATTATGTACTTACAAAATACATAGTGAGTAAATTGGAGGTTATTTTCAGGGGAGGGGTGGGTGTTGCATATTGGGAAAGGCCTCATGCAGTAGGTAAGATTTGAGCTGACTCTTGAGTAATGCCAGGAAACAAAGTGGAGACAAGAGGGAGAGAATTCCAGGCTTAGAGGATAAAAAGGGTAAAAAGGCATGGAGTATCATGTGCAAGATATAGCAAGAGGGTCAGTGTTTCTGAATCATAGAATCTATTGAGGGGAGGAAGGTAGATTTTATATTTGATCCTAGGATAATTGGGAACCACTTGATTTTAGCAAGTAGAGAAATGACATTGTTGGACCAATGCTTTAGGAAGATCATCTTGGCAAATGGCTGGAGGATCAACTAGATTTCAGAGATACTTGAAATAGGGAGGCCAACTAGAAGGTAATAATAGCCCATGTGTGGTAGCAGTGTCAGAGGAGAAAAAGGCACTTATCACAAACATTTAAACATATATCGCAAAAACAGAAATGATGAGATTTAGCAATCAAGTGAATGGAGAAGGGTAAAAGGAGCAAGCACAAAATGCTGTTTGGCATTCAAAGACTTCGACAATATAGGAATTCAAAATAGTTAATATGACCATCATAACCTAGCCTCCTCTTCCCCAATATGCACTCTTCAATCCAGTGGCACTGACCTCCTGGCTATTCCATGAACAAGACACTTAATCTCTCAACTCTGGGCATTCTCTCTGGCTATTCATGCCTGGAATGCTCTCTCTCCTTTACTCCTACTAACGACCTGACAGGTTTCCTGTTAAGTCCCAACTAAAATTCCAACTTCTAAAGGACACTTTTCCTAATCCCTCTAATTCCTTTAAAAAAAATTATTTCCTAATTCTCCTGTATTTTGTGTATATTTGTTTAAATGTTGTCTCTCCTGCTTAGACTGTGAGCTCTTTAGAGTCAGGGCCTATCTTTTACCTCATTTTGTATCTCCAGCACCTAGCATATTGCCTGGCACATATTTGGCCCTTAATGTTTATTGATTGACTGATGGTGGGGGCAAGTGGTGCCACAGGCAGGTTGAGTAGGATTTACTGAATCAAGGAAATATAAAAAGATATACATAAGCTCTTTGAGGATTGAGACTATTTTGCTTTTGTCTACATATATCTATATCTATATATCTATATCTATATATTGTCTGGCAAAAGTAGGAACTAAAATGCTTGTTGACTAAACTGAGTTCAAATTAACTTTAAAGTAGTTTAAGTCCTACCATTTATTACATGTCAAAACAGATTTATCTTTGTTTAAATAAGCAGGCAAGATGCTAAAGGATAAAAGCCATTAAAAACTGGAGTTATTTTATAGAAACTACTTTTAAAAGTTTGCTTGTATTTAATAAACAATTATGATCATCTATAACATAAATCCAAATACTCTAGTATAGTCTATTATCATCCATCCTTTTTATTGCAGTTTCCACTATACGCTTTGGCAGCAACAAATGTACTAATACTCTTCAGTGTGCTTTGAGGAGTATGAGAAAAATAATAAATAATCAAGAATTATCAAGACCAATAAGTAAAAGTTTATTTTTAAAATGTAGGTTTCATAATCTACTGTTTGTTTTTTGGGGCAGCTAGAGGTCACAGTGGATGGAATGCCAGTCATGGAATAAGAAGGACCCGAGTTCAAACCCATCAGATACTGTGTTGGCCTTGGGAAAATCACTTAAAACTTTTTTAGCCTCAATTTACTTATCTGAAAAATGGTTTGAAGAAGGAAATGCAAACTACTACAGTATCTTTGCTAAGAAAACCCCAAAAGGGGTTAGGACGAATGAGACATGACCAAAAAAAATGTCTGAATGACAACTTTATATTCCAGCTTAGAAAGGTATAGTTTTATATAAAGTTATTTGAAAACAGAGCTTGTTGCCTGGCCAAGTTTTCATATCTCTTTTGCCAAGTTGTTAATTTCTTTTCCAATTCTTTCTTCCATAGTCTGACTTATTTTCCTATTTTTTTCCTCAGGTGTTATTTTGTTATAAAAAATTTTTTTTGGCTCTTAAAAAAATTAGATAACTCATATACCATCTCTTTCAAGAATTCTAATTGAGTTTGTGTCCAAGCTGAGTTTGAGGCATTGCTTATTTTGAGTTATTCTTTACTAGACCTCATTATGGTGGGATTCTTTTTCTGTTTGCTTATCCTTCCTGACGGAAGTGTCTTGAGTTATTCAGGGAGACTATCACCTCTGGTATGAGGGCTTGCCAAACTCTTTTTGGGGCTACTATTCATCCAACCTTTGATATCTACCTATCAACAAAATCTCAACTGTGGCCCCAAGAAAGTGTAGCATACACTGTGGTTGTAGCCCAGTAAACTGTCTGCAGATAGGTTGAATCAGGCTGAGGGTAACCAACAGATTTCAACCCTATTGTTGAATTAGGAGAGTGTCTACCCCAAGCCTGTGAAGACCCCCAACTACAACCCCCCACCCCAGGAGAATGGGTAGATGACTTGCTGTACTTTAAAAAAGCATATCTTTTTTCTTAATATTAGTTCTAAGGCAGAGGAGCAGCACGGGCTATGGAATTAGGGTTAAATGACTTGCCCAGGGTCACACAGCTAAGAAGTTTCTGAGGCTAGATTTGAACCTAGATCCTTCTAACTCCAGACCTGGTACTCTATTCCCTGTGCTACCTAGCCATCCCTACTATAACTCTTTCTGGACTTATCCATTAAGCTTCAGTGTAGATGATTTCTGTTGGAGAAGTCTGTTTAAGCTATTTTAAAATAAAGAAGAAATATAAATCCACCCAACACATAGCTAAGTCCTCTGAAAAACCCAGTCCAAAGAAGTTGTAAATTTTTGTGAGAGAACAGAACATGAGTAATGAAGTTAATGGTAAAAATGACTTAAGATATACAAAGAGATTTAAATATGAGAAAGATTCAGGTACCAAAATATATAACTTGGTGGGGGTAGCAAATATATACTTAATAGTACTTAGGGGACTTATCTGAACCCTTTGCCTTTTTTTCCCCCCCTCTCTTTATGATCTAATTGTTGCAATAGTGGAAAAATGTTACTGTCTGTAGGAGCTTTAATGGTGCAGGCTGACATTCATCCATACTTCATCCTGTGTAATTCTTGTCTGCATCCTCCCATATACTATCTGAAGAAGATTCCAATGTGCTAGGATCCTTACTCTATGGGTCTTAATATTAAGTGAGTAAGGACTTCCGGTCAAGATGGCGGCTTAGAAGGAGCTAAAGTTCAGAGATCCAAAAACCCTTCCTTACCGATCTCAAACTGTATGCTACTAGGGCACCGAAATTCAAAACAAACAACAGAATAGACCCCAGGAACCCTCCTCCTGGACCTGGATCAAAAGGTATGGCCCCCCCAAAAGCCAGAACCCTAGATCGCTCGGATCTAAGGGGTAGGCAGAAGGAAGGTGCCAGGACCCATCCCCCCAACCCAGACCTCTGAGTCCGAGGCAGCAGTGGGAACCTCAGGGTGGGCAAAAGGACCTCAGGGCCAGCTATTCTGAAAGATGCATCCTGAAAACAACCTGACCCAGTAGCGGGGGAACCCAACACAGACAGCAAGGAAATAGAGAAAGACGGGAGGGAGCCTGTAGCCCCCTGGCTGGGTCCTTCCATCTGAGTCTCACGGAAGGTCCCTGTGTCAGGGCATACTCAATCCAACCCAGCTGAAGTTAATCCTATCAGGAAACCTCGGAGCTCCCGGAAGCCACAGCCCCTCCCCCTCAGAGTGCAGGGTCTTCTGGCCATCAAAGGCATTAAAATGCCTCGCGGAGAGTGCCAAGCCAGGCTCAGAGTGTAGAAGTAAGGCAACAGAGAAGCATCGGGAGGGAACTGAGGAGGGCAGTAACACTGAAACACCAGCAATTCCTGGCTTCCCAGGGAAGACAGAACAGCTAAGGAGAACAGACAATTTGCCTGGGGCTAAAGTCTCTGAACACCAGACAGATAAAAGAAGAGCCAGCCCCCCTCACTCAGATACAGATGGCAAACAGCACAGAAGCACAAAAGCCTAAAAACAACAAGAAAAACAAGAAGAAGGGGTCAACTTTGTACTCATTTTATGGAGCAAAAATACAAAATACAGAGGAGATAGAAGAGGAAACACAAGCAAATGCTCCGAAACCTTCCAAAGGAAATAGAAACTATCCACAAACCCTTGAAGAATTTCAATCGAAAATGATCAAAAAAATGGAAGCCTTCTGGCAGGGAAAGTGGGAAATAATGCAAAAGAATTTCACGCAACTACAAAACCGGTTTGACCAAACTGAAAAGGAAAACCAGGCTTTAAAGGTCAGAATTAGGCAACTGGAAGACAATGACCTTGAAAAAGAGCAAGAATCAATAAAGCAAAACCAAAAGATCAAGAAATTAGAAGAGAACATAAAATATCTCACTAACAAGGTGACAGACTTGGAAAATAGAGGAAGAAGAGATAATTTAAGAATAATTGGACTACCAGAAAAGACAGAAAGAAACAGCAAACTCGACACTGTAATACAAGATATAATCAAAGAAAATTGCCCAGAGATTCTAGAACAAGGGGGCAATATAGACATTGAAAGAGCTCACAGAACACCCTCTACACTAAATCCCCAAAAGACAACTCCCAGGAATGTAATTGCCAAATTCCAAAGCTTTCAAGCAAAAGAAAAAATCTTACAAGAAGCCAGAAAAAGACAATTTAGATATAAAGGAATGCCAATCAGGGTCACACAAGACCTTGCAAGTTCTACTCTGAATGATTGTAATGCATGGAACATGATTTTCAGAAAGGCAAGAGAGTTGGGTCTTCAACCAAGAATCAGCTATCTAGCAAAACTGATTATACTTCCAAGGGAAAGTATGGGTATTCAACAAAATAGAAGATTTCCAAGTTTTTGCAAAGAAAAGACCAGAGCTCTGTGGAAAGTTCGATATCGAAAAAACAAAGAGCATGGAATACCTGAAAAGGTAAATATAATGGAAAGGGAAAAGGAGAAAATTGTTATCTTTTCATTGATTCAAACTCTCTTCTATAAGGACTACACTTATATCAATCTATATATATTAATATATGGAAAATGTAATGTGTAAATAGGGGGTAAAGAAAAAACAAATAGAATAATCTTTCTCACACAAAGATTCACACGGGAAGGGGAAGGGAAGAAAACTCCTATAAGAAGGCAAGGAAGAGAGTCTTTACTTAAACCTTACTCTCAGGGAAATCAACTCAGAGGGAAGAACATCCAGATCCATTGGGATCTTGAATTCTATCTTACCCAAAAAGGGTAGGGAGAAGGGAAAACCAAGGGGGGGAGGGGGGAGTGCACACAAAAAGGGAGGGAAGGAGAGGGGGTAGGGGTAGGGAACAAAAAGGGAGGGGCTAGAAAGGGAAGCATATCAAGGAGGGGACAAGGGGGATTGATTTAAAGTAAATCACTGGATTAAAAGGTTAGAGCTAAAGAAGAAAGGTTAGAATTAAGGAAGGATATCAAAAGGCCAAGGAGTCCACAAGTGACAATCATAACTTTGAACGTGAATGGGATGAACTCACCCATAAAACGTAGACGAATCGCAGAATGGGTTAGAATCCAAAACCCTACCATATGTTGTCTTCAAGAAACACATATGAGGCGGGTAGACACCCACAAGGTCAGAATTAAAGGATGGAGTAAGACCTTCTGGGCCTCAACTGATAGAAAGAAGGCAGGAGTTGCAATCATGATATCTGATAAAGCCAAAGCAAAAATAGACCAGAGTAAAAGGGATAGGGAAGGTAATTATATTTTCTTAAAAGGGACTTTAGATAATGAGGAAATATCACTAATCAACATGTATGCACCAAATAATATAGCACCCAATTTTCTAATGGAGAAACTAGGAGAATTGAAGGAAGAAATAGACAGTAAAACAATATTAGTGGGAGATTTGAACCAACCATTATCAAATTTAGATAAATCAAATCAAAAAATAAATAAGAAAGAGGTAAAAGAAGTGAATGAAATCTTAGAAAAATTAGAGTTAATAGACATATGGAGAAAAATAAATAGGGACAAAAAGGAATACACGTTCTTCTCAGCACCACATGGCACATTCACAAAGATTGATCATACACTAGGTCACAGAAACATGGCATACAAATGCAGAAAAGCAGAAATAATAAACGCAGCCTTTTCAGAGCACAAGGCAATAAAAATAATGATCAGAAACAGTACGTGGAAAACGAAATCAAAAATTAATTGGAAATTAAATAATATGATACTCCAAAATCATTTAGTTAGAGAAGAAATCACAGAAACAATTAATAATTTCATCGAGGAAAATGACAACGGCGAGACATCCTTTCAAACCTTTTGGGATGCAGCCAAAGCAGTAATCAGAGGAAAATTCATATCCCTGAGTGCATATATTAAGAAACTAGGGAGAGCAGAGATCAATGAATTGGAAATGCAAATAAAAAAACTCGAAAGTGAACAAATTAAAAAGCCCCAAAAGAAAACCAAACTAGAGATCCTAAAAATTAAGGGAGAAATTAATAAAATAGAAAGTGATAGAACTATTGATTTAATGAATAAGACTAGAAGCTGGTACTTTGAAAAAACGAACAAAATAGGCAAAGTACTGGTCAATCTAATTTAAAAAAGTAAAGAAGAAAAGCAAATTAATAGCATCAAAGATGAAAAGGGGGACATCACCTCCAATGAAGAGGAAATCAAGGCAATCATTAAAAATTACTTTGCCCAAATATATGGCAATAAATACACCAATCTAGGCAATATGGATGAATATATACAAAAATACAAACTGCCTAGACTAAGAGAAAAAGAAATAGAATTCTTAAATAATCCCATATCAGAAAATGAAATCCAACAGGCCATGAAAGAACTCCCTAAGAAAAAATCCCCAGAGCCTGACAGATTCACAAGTGAATTCTATCAAACATTCAGAGAACAGTTAATCACAATACTATACAAACTATTTGACATAATAAGCAAAGAGGGAGTTCTACCAAACTCCTTTTATGACACAAACTTGGTACTGATTCCAAAACCAGGCAGATCAAAAACAGAGAAAGAAAATTATAGACCAACCTCCCTAATGAATATAGATGCAAAAATCTTAAATAGGATACTAGCAAAAAGACTCCAGCAAGTGATCAGAAGGGTCATCCACCATGATCAAGTAGGATTTATACCAGGGATGCAGGGCTGGTTCAATATAGGAAAACCATCGACATAATCGACCATATCAACAAGCAAACCAACAAAAATCACATGATTATTTCAATGGATGCAGAAAAAGCCTTTGATAAAATACAACATCCATTCCTATTAAAAACACTAGAAAGCATAGGAATAGGAGGGTCTATATCTAAAACCATCAACTAATATCATCTGCAATGGGGATAAACTAGATGCATTCCCAATAAGATCAGGAGTGAAACAAGGATGCCCATTATCACCTCTACTATTTGACATTGTACTAGAAACACTATCAGTAGAAATTAGAGAAGAAAAAGAAATTGAAGGCATTAAAATAGGCAAGGAGGAGACCAAGTTATTGCTCTTTGCAGATGACATGATGGTCTACTTAAAGAATCCTAGAGATTCAACCAAAAAGCTAATTGAAATAATCAACAACTTTTGCAAAGTTGCAGGATACAACATAAACCCACATAAGTCATCAGCATTTCTATACATCTCCAACACAGCTCAGCAGCAAAAACTCGAAAGAGAAATCCCATTCAAAATCACCTTAGACAAAATAAAATACCTAGGAATCTATCTCTCGAGACAAACATAGGAACTATATGAACACAACTACAAAACACTCTCCACACAACTAAAACTAGACTTGAGCAATTGGAAAAACATTAACTGCTCATGGGTAGGACGAGCCAATATAGTAAAAATGACCATCCTACCCAAACTTATCTATTTAGTGCCATATCCATGGAACTTCCAAAAAATTTTTTACTGATTTAGAAAAAAACCATAACAAAGTTCATTTGGAATAACAAAGGATCAAGGATATCCAGGGAAATAATGAAAAAAAAATACAAAGGAAGGGGCCTTGCAGTCCCAGATCTCAAACTATATTACAAAGCAGCAGTCATCAAAACAATTTGGTACTTGCTAAGAGACAGAAAGGAGGATCAGTGGAATAGACTTGGGGCAAGTGACCTCAGCAAGACAATATATGATAAACCCAAAGATCCCAGCTTTTGGGTCAAAAATCCACTATTCCAAAAAAAACTGCTGGGAAAATTGGAAGACAGTGTGGGAGAGATTAGGTTTGGATCAACACCTCACACCCTACACCAAGATAAATTCAAAATGGGTGAATGACTTAAACATAAAGAAGGAAACTATAAGTAAATTAGGCAAACACAGAATAGTATACATGTCAGACCTTTGGGAAGGGAAAGACTTTAAAACCAAGCAAGACATAAAAGAGTCACAAAATGTAAAAGAAATAATTTTGATTACACTAAATTAAAAAGATTTTGTACAAACAAAACCAATATAACTAAAATCAGAAGGAAAGCAACAAATTGGGAAGCAATCTTCATAAAAACCTCCGACAAAGGTTTAATTACTCAAATTTACAAAGAGCTAAATCAATTGTACAAAAAATCAAGCCATTCTCCAGTTGATAAATGGGCAAGGGACATGAACAGGCAGTTTTCAGCCAAAGAAATCAAAACTATTAATAAGCACATGAAAAAGTGTTCTAAATCTCTGATAATCAGAGAGATGCAAATCAAAACAACTCTGAGGTATCACCTCAAACCTAGCAGGTTGGCTAACATGACAGCTATGGAAAGTAATGAATGCTGGAGGGGATGTGGCAAAGTAGGGACACTAATTCATTGCTGGTGGAGTTGTGAATTGATCCAACCATTCTGGAGGGCAATTTGGAACTATGCCCAAAGGGCGATAAAAGAATATCTACCCTTTGATCCAGCCATAGCACTGCTGGGTCTGTACCCCAAAGAGATAATAAGGAAAAAGACTTGTACAAGAATATTCATAGCAGTACTATTTGTGGTGGCTAAAAATTGGAAAATGAGGGGATGCCCTTCAATTGGGGAATGGCTGAACAAATTGTGGTATATGTTGGTGATGGAATACTATTGTACTAAAAGGAATAATAAAGTAGAGGAATTCTATGGAGACTGGAACAACCTCCAGGAAGTGATGCAGAGCGAAAGGAGCAGAACCAGGAAAACATTGTACACCGAGACTAATACACTGTGGTACAATCGAAGGTAATGGATTTCTCCATTAGGGTCAATGCAATGTCCCAGAACAACTTGCAGGGATCTAAAAAACACTATCCACAAGCAGAGGATAAACTGTGGGAGTAAAAACACCTAGGAAAAGCAACTGCTTGACTATAGGGGTGGAGGGGAAATGACTGAGGAGAGACTCTAAATGAACACTCTAGTGCAAATACCAACAACATGGAAATGGGTTCGAATCAAGAACACATGTGAAACCTAGTGGAATTGTGCATCTGCTATGGGAGAAGTGGTGGGAGGGGGTGGGGGGAGGAAAAGAAAATGATCATTGTTTCCAATGAATAATGTTTGTAAATGACCAAATAAAATAATGTTTATATTTGAAAAAAAATTAAGTGAGTAAGAGTATGGCATTAGAGATGCATTACTTTCTAGTATTTCTCATTCTTGTTACATATGTCTCTTTTAAGGATATGTTTTACACTATATTTAAGCATATAATTTATGGTTGCAGTCTATTTACATTTTCTATTACATCCCTCTACTGCCTTTTGAATAACATGCAATTGTAATTCTTTGAATAATATATTATTCCACGATTTACATATATTACTATTGTTAAAAAAGAAGTACACCTTTGTTTCAAAAAGAAACTTTAGATTCTTGAGAGTGCTATGATGTTTCCCATGTGAAATCTAAGTGTCTCTTCTCCCACTCAATGTCCAGCTCCATTATTTGTATTAATGGCTAATCTAGGCAATAGGTTTTTTTGATCCACTTGAATTTCCAATATAAAGTAGTAGGATGTTCTTTGAGTAACTGCAAAACTTATTTTGGAGGCTCTGTGATCTGTTCTGAGACTTGTTGAAATAAATAACAATGTAATTCACAAATAAATGTTTTTAAGTTGCACTATACTATAGACTATCATTTGTGAACACTGACTTATAGCTTTCTAACATTTTTATTTCTAATATTTCTTGCTAATATTAAGAATGTTGATGTCTTGATATGTATACATTCTTCTTAAATATTTTGCTGTAATAGTAAGGTAGGAATTTATAAGCAGTCTCAGTATACCTGACTGCTTTTTTACATAGTAATGCCATCTGTGATATTTTCCCAATCTTCTCGTCATTTTCCTCTCTTTCATATACCCCAGGGATCAGTTCCTCAGTGCACTCAAATTGTGCTGCCTTCAGAAGAGACCTGGTATGATCTAGATGTTCTTGTTTTTATTTTCTTTAACATCATTTCTACTTCCTAATGAAGCACACTAAGATTAGGATATTAGAGTAAAAATGTGATAGCTCCAGGGTCATAGATGGGGAAAATAGCTTACTAAAGAAATGTTGACAGAATAATTTATATTTTTCACTTTTTGCTATCCTCCAATTTTTTTCAACTTTGAATTATCTGCAGGGTGATCTGGTCTCACTAAGCTTTCTGAAAACTTATTTTACTCTTTCTTTATCCACATTCCATTTGGGGGGGCATTTAACTTTTTTTAATATGTCAGGCTAGAGCAGTTTCAATTATGTGTCTGGCTTCACTCTCATCTCTTATCATTCTTATCTTCTAATTTGGTCCTGATTTTGACCTATGTTCTAACAAACTGATGGTCTGAGACACAGTTCAGAAATGACTCCCACATCTAAAATCATATTTGTCCCATCACGTCAATATCACTTTTTTGGTCATATTATTTTGTATATATACGTGTATGTAATACTATCAACTCCTGAATCTATTGCTGCTGATGATTTTCATGGTCTACAGGCAGCAGGCTTCTATATTATCTATATGTCTTTTGTCTTTTTCATTTTTTGATCTTGAATCAGATTTCCAAAATATTTCTCACTATTCTCTCCTATGTCCAACTTTTGGACATAGTGTTTGAGCACTAAGTATTTGTTAATTCAATTCAAGGTTTTAATAAACTCTTCAGAGAGCCTCTCTACCTTTTCATTCTTTGCAATAGTAAGCTGCAATTATGTTCAGGTCGGTATTTTTGCTTATGTGCACCATAATAAACACTTTACAGTGAGATGACTTTAGATGTTCTAAAAACTGTGTGATTATTGGCACCCTTTGCCCCTCTTTTCTGGTACTTGTTATACCACAGAAGCAGAAGGAAGCCTCACAGGGCTGAAAACTATTTAGTATTTTGTCTTGGTCAAAGAAATCATCACCTAATGGCCAGCCTCATGATAATTCTCTCTCTATTCTTCTAGGGCAGTATTATTGTTTCATTGGAACTATACCCCAAGCCTTTCCAGAACTTATATGCTGTTGGAAGAGACTTCTAAAACCCAGAGTCACCAACATTTGATGATCAAACATTAAAGTTCTTAAATAAAAATTAATTTCTACCGACACACAGTTTTTACTTCACAGTAGTTATCAAGATTTTCAGCCTCTATCTCATGGAAGCAAAATAGAGTAATTGTTGCCTGCTGATTTTTCAAAAGATTGATCAAAGAAATTCCTTTGAAGTAAAAAAAAAAAACCCAAACTTTCCTGCAGGATAACACACAAACTCAGCTTGCCATGAGAGGACATCTACAAACTAGCCACAACCTAATTTTCTAGCCTTACTTCATACTCTTCATACTCTAAGCTCTGGCTAAAAGGGGCTATTTGATGCTCATGATCATCTTGCATTTTCCAAATTCCACACATTTGTGCAAGCTATACTCTACGACTGGAAAGTGTTCCTTTCTTATTAGTGCTTGTTGAAATTTTTTTCTTCCTTGAAAGACTAGCTCAGGTACCAACTGTCTTATAATGTACCTATTTCTTCTACTAGAGCTTAAGGTCCTTGGGGGCTTTTTATTTTTCACCTCCATCTTTGCATGTATAGCATTCTGAACAGTGTCTTATTTGGAACAGATGCTTAGTAAAGGTTTGCTTAAAGGAAATATAGTTTGAGGACTAGATCATATCATTCTCCATATAAATAGCACATAAGATATTAGCCTCAATATAGTTGGCACTTAATGTATATTTGTTGATGGCTAAGAAATTTAAACAAAGGTTAGGAGTTTTCTAAGCTTCAAAAACCACTTAAATCCAAAAGAAAGTCTTAGTCAGAGCTAGAAAGAGGAAAGGAAGCTACAGGGTAGTCAAGGAGGAGGGTCCCATGCAGGGGCTCCTGCTGGCATTGCCTTCTCTCCAAATACTATGACCACTGTCAATCAGCATGTATATAACTCTTAATGAGAAGTTCTTTAAGTGACTAGCATAGAGATCAGGGATTTTCCCAATTTCTCTAGTAGTAACATTACCCCCCCCTTTTTTTTTAACCTTTATTTTCCACCTTAGAATCAATGCTATATCAGTTCCAAGGCAAAAGTATGGTAAGGGTAAGGCAATGGAAGTTAGTTATGTGACTTGCCCAGGGTCACAGAGTTAGGAAGTATCTTATCTGAATCCAGATTTGAATCCAAGACCTCATGTCTCTGAACTTCACTCTCAATCCACCGAATCACCTCACTGTCCTGAACATTGCCTTTTTAGATTCAAAGAGCAACATTAGAAACTAAAAATTATAAACAGAATAAATCCTATGAGTTTCAATATTTACTCCTTAATAGTTACAGTGAAGATAAACTTCATAGTTTTAATGGGATAAATACATGATCATTTTTTAATACGTAGAAACTCTGGCACACAAAACTATTGAAGCATATAAGAGGAAACACAGTACAAGTATTTGAGTTTAAGTATTTGATATCATACAATCTATGAGAACCACAAGTCTCCATGATGAAGTTTCTTTAAAGTAGAGAGATATAGTAACTCTAAAATAAGCAAAGCAATATAATAAAATGAAAATTGGCTAAAATTACACAAAATATTTTCTGAATATATAATGAGATATTGGTAAGGAGGAAGTCAAGTTTCCATAGAGGATATTCTGTCACAATTATAAATTTAAAGATCAAAACACAACTAGAATGACATAAAGCAATAAATAATATTTGTGCATGGAGATGCACAGTAAGAACATTTCTTTATATGAAATGGAAACATTCCAAAGAAAAAACTCCATAAATAATTTACCTAAAGGATTAAATAACTTGGATGATATAAAATATTAGGTAATCATATGCTAGAATACTGGATCAATCTTATATTAAATTATGTAATCTTGGACAAGATATTTACTGGGCCTCAGTTTCCTAATCTATAAAATGAAGAGAGGGATTAATTTATCTCCAAAATCTCTTCCACTCTTAAGATCCTGAAATATTGTGATTATTAGTTTGGGGATCTAAATAACAGTTTTAGGAGAATATTAACTATTTAATTTCCTTCTTTTTTTTTAAACCCTTACCTTCTGTCTTGTTGGTTCCAAGGCAGAAGAATGTTAAGGGCTAGGCAATGGGGGTTAAGTGACTTGCCCAGGGTCACACAGCTGGGAAGTAACTGAGGCCAGATTTGAACCTACAATATCCCGTTTCTAGGCCTGACTCTCAATCCACTGAGCTACCCAGCTGCCCGCGGGTTATTTAATTTCTGCTCTACTCTGAGTCACACTTTTAATTAATAATATCAGTAAGTACATACAATTTGTTGCATTATATAAGATGTCTTAGAAATGGGATAGAGTCAACATCACTGTCCACATTGAGTCTTTGTGGCTAAATCTGTTCCAGATTTAAAATCTCTAAAGCTTTTTAGTTTTGAATTTCAAAAATATATCAAGAGATCACATGAACAACTATTTTTCAAATGAAGACTTAAGAAACACTAAATTCTCTCATCAATCTATTATCACAAAACAACTAGAATAACAAAAATGTTTTATGTTATGTTCTGATAAAAAAATTATGTTCTAGGAAATTAAGTAAAGAATTATTTGAAATATATATATAAATACTTGGGAAGTACTGTATGTAGTTTTGCCTGGAGCCACCTGGAGGTGATAAGAAAATATCACTTGAGTCACAAACAACCAATATGACACTATGAAATACTGATATATGCCTCACACTTCTTTCAAATGGACAGACCATTTTATTGGTAACATATGTTAGCAGAAAAGGGGGGGGGGAGAAAATAGATACAGATTGAAGAAAAAAACATGATAAGAAAATGATCAAGATTACTTATCAGTAAAGAAAACTTCAAAAAATATCCTACCTGTGTCCGAATCTCGATCTTCATTTCTTGATGGGCTAATGGTAAATGGAAGTTTGCGCTTCATAGATGGTTTCTCTTTCACCTCTTTCCCCACATCATTCCTTTCAACTTTTGAAGTTTTGCTGTAGGATGAAATCTTTTCTTTACTCTATTAAGAAACCCCCCCCATAAATGTGAATGATGTTATATCAGTGTTAGCATAACGATAATTTTAAAAAAGAAATAAAAGTAGAAATAAAATAGATCAAATACTAAAGTATGAGTCTGGGAAAATTAAGACTTAATCAGTAATTCTGGAATAAAATTATATAGGCATTGAAATATATCAGATGGATTTCTGTATCTCCAATATTTGACCAATCTCAAGAGGGGAGAAGAATTACCATAGGCACAGAAAATTAACACATAATTGAGCTTACTATCAATAACACTAGACCTTAAATAAAGGAAAGCAGAGATATAACTCCAAACTCATGCCTAGGACACAATAAGTGCTTAATACTTAATTGTTGAATTTGAACCCAGTTTGTTATAAGGGAAAGGTATCAAGTGTCCTAAAGCAAGGTTCACTGCTGTGTAGTCAGTTAAGGAGCTGTCACAAAACTAAAAGCAGAGTGGTATAGTTGAACGATTATTGGATTTGAAGTCAGAAGACTGAGGGTCTGATTTCTGACATATATAATTTCTGGCATATAATTCTATAAACCTTAGTTTCCTCATTTGTAAAATGTAGATAATAATTGTCTCACAGGGTCTTTTAAGACTGAAATGAGGTGATTTGATATAGGGCTCTGTAAAGCACTTAACAGTGTCCAGCACATAAAAAGTACTATTTAAATGCTGTTATTATTATTATACCTGAAAATACTACCATCTTTATGGTAAAATACAAGCAGCAGCTTGGCATGTAAAAAGCCTTCACAATCTGGGTATAATTACCTTTCTACACTTATTTCATATTACTTGTCTCATACTCTCTGTGTCTCAACAAAATGATCTACTTATTGTTGACCCAAATTTGGCAACTCGTATCTTCTGGGCTTAATGATCACCTCTAGGAAGATGACTCCAAACTATATAGCCATCCCTAGTTTTTCTCCTGAGCGTGAATTATGTACCTCCAATTGCCTACTGGATATTTCAACCTAGAAACCTTACAGTTCTCAATTTAATATTTTCAAAACTGATTTCATTATGTTTCTCCTGAAACCCAGCCTGCTTCGAAACTCCTTTCTTTCTGTTGAGAGTACCACTATCTTTCTTGTCAACCAGGTCCACTGCCTTGGCATTATTCTTAACTCTTCCCTCTCTTTTATGATACATTTCCAATTAATTTCCAGTTCTTGTCATTATATATTTTACATAATGCATATTTTAAAAAATAATTCTCCCTCTATCAACTCAAAGCTACCAATGTAGTTTGAGCTCTCGATCACCTCTCTTCTAGACTTCTGAAAAAGCTTCTTAATTTTCATTCTGCCTCAAGTCTCTACATTCTCCAATTCATCATCCACAGCTACCAAAGCAAGTTTTCCTAAAGTGCAGTTTACAGTCATTCCCCTACTCAGGAAACTACTGGCTCTCTGATTGCCTCTGGAAGCAGCTAAATGGCACAGTGGATAGCGTGCTGGGCTGGGAGTCTTCCTGAGTTAAAATCTGGCCTCAGACACTTACTAGCTGTGTGACCCTGGGCAAATCATTTAATACTGTCAGCCTCAGCTCCTCATTTGGAAAATGACCTGGAAAAGGAAATGGCAAATCACTCCAGTATCCTTGCCAGGAAAATTCCAAATGGGGTCATGAAGAATAAGAAAATGACTGAACAACAAATTGCCTTTAGGATTAAATATAGGCTCCTCTGTTTAGCTTTTGAAGCCCTTAATATTAATAGCCTGAATCCAATCTACCTTTAAAATTTTATCATGTTACTTTCCTTCTTGCACTCTAATCAAATCAAATTGGTCTTTTTGCTGTTTTCCTCACATGTCACTCAATCTTTCAAATAAGTGCCTTTGTACATACTTTGACCTATGGTGGAAATGCATTTCCACCTTACCTTTACCTCTGAGAATCCTTTATTTCCTTCAAAGCTGTACTTAAGAGACCTTATTAAGTCTTTTATCTCCTAGATACTAGTATACTCCCTTCCCCAGTCCCCAACTTATTTCAAATTTATCTTGTTATATATATGTTGTTTTTCTCTGATAGAAAATAAGCTCCTGGAGGGCAAGGGATATTTCATTTTTGCCTATTATAGTTCCTGGCATATAGTAGGCACTTGATAAATCTTTATTGATTGATCTCTATGGTTTGGCATAGCTGTACTACAAGCCTAGAATGCATTCTATCCTCACATTCATACATTCAGAAAATGTGTATTGAGTATCTACCATGTGCCAGGCACTGTACTAGATGATGAGGAAACAAATGTAAGAAAGAAGCAATCTTTGCTCAGTTTACATTCTGTCAGAGGAATTAATTTGTACACTAAAGTACACACATAAACAAGGTAATTGAAGTGGTAGGGAGGGGAGAAGAGTAGAATTAGCAAGTGGTGCTTTAGCCAACTCTTAACAAGCTAGGGACTTGTGGAGGCATAAGTGAAGAAGCAGTGCATTCCAGTTATGGGTATTCAATTAGTATAGAAAGAGAATGTCACAGGTGATGATTAACAAGTAGGTCACATTGGTAGGACTAATGGATAAGAAAGAATCATGTGTAGTAAATTTAGAAAGACAAGTCAAGTCAGATTGTGATGGACCTTAAATCCCAAAGGAAGTAGTACTTTATATACGGGTAATACTAACTTTTTGAGCAGAGAAATGACATGGTCACAGCTGCAATTCAGGAATATTACTTTGACAACTGAATGGGAGAGAGCTTAGAAAGAGAGAGCCAAAATGGCAGGATAGCAAAAGGTACTGAAAGCTCCTCCTTCCCCAACCCCCATTTGTAAAACTCCTCCAAACAAATCTGGAAAATGTACCAGGGCTGAATTTTGATGGTGAAATCCAAGAATAAGTCACAATGAATCATTTTTTCTAGCCCAGTTTTCTATAGAGAGACCAAACGCATGCCTCTGGGAGCATAAGAGAGCCCAAGGAATACTAAAACTGAAAGTATACTGAGACCATACTGGGATATACTATACTAGACCCATACTGGAACACCCCGACTTCATGTAATGGTTAGGGATAGGTACCAACTGATAGTTTTGTTGCCTCAAACCCAGTTCCTGGTCATAGGTTCCGGGCTGAGTGAGGAAAGAACCTGCACTCAACTCAGAAAAGCAGTGCAGGGTAAGCAGTAGTTGTGGGCCCTAACCAGGGAATGAGTAGGAAGTTCAGAAGAAGCAGTGATGTGGTTCAAACCTCAGGAGGGTAGAAAGGTTTCAGCTCTAGTATCCAAACCTGTCTGAAGCCTTCATAAGAATAACTAGCCCAGGAATCCCAGACCAAAGGGAAATTTACAGTTCCATCACTCTGAACCAGTCGAACTTTCCAGCTTTCTGATAGTGGCTGAATTCAGTAATTATTGGTGCTCAGAGACAAACCTGGATTAAGAATTTGCAGGCTCAGCCAAGAGTGACAGCAGTAAGACTTTTCCATATATAAGAACCCTTTGGGAGCACTGAAAATTTGCAGATCCTGAGCCTGATTAGTCCCCGAGAGCTTGGAATAACATAACACTCAATATCCTAAGAAATCAATAAAAGAGCCAATTCAGGTCATCCCTCCATAAGTTTGTAGAGCCTAGCCCTAACATCAAGAATGATGTTATTAGGAAAGTAGGCTGGAAGAAGGAGTAAAGAATCGCACCCATCAAGAGATATTATGGTGAAAGGGATGAAAAAAGGAATTGGAAAGGGAATTAACTGTTTGGCACAAAAGAAATATAAAACCTTGCCCAAGTAACAAACTCTCTGAAAATTATAATGGACCAAATGAGAGACCATGTTCTTCATGAGATAACAATAAATATTTAAACAAAGTCAAAGTACTGAGAAAAAAAAATTTTTTTTAATGTAGGGGAAGCTAAGTTGCTCAGTGGATAGAGCACCTGGCCTGGCTGGAGATGGGAGTTCTTGGGTTCAAATCTGGACTCAGACATTTCTTAGTTTTGTGAGCCTAAGCAAGTTACTTAATCCCAATTGCCAAACCCTTGCCCTCTTCTGCCTTGGAACTAAAATTTAGTATCAAATCTAAAATTGAAGGCAATAGTTTAAAAAAAAAAAAAGATGTAAGATACTATAACAAAAACAACTAACCTAGAAAACATATCAAGGGAAAAAAATTAAGAAGTTGCTGGACTAATTGAATGTCACAGCAAAAAACAATATCTTACTATCAGGTTCTTATTAATAAAATTTAACAGTTAATGATAACGATTTTTGCAGTACAGCCACTGATTTGTTTGTATTTACTACAGCAGAATCTCTGCTTTGAAACATTTAAGCCATAACCTCCTAATTCCAGAAAGATGAAAACTTCAGAAGAAAGAAAGGTAGTTCAAGTTTAGGTTGATTTTTTACTGAGGGGTTCTGTCTCATTATAGCATAGAGGAAGAGTGGAAAGATATTTTTATTTTGGCACTGAATTATAATGTAATGGGGGTGAGAAAAGGAAAAAGGGAAATAGGTCAGAAAAGAGAACTCTAATTTCTATTGAGATAGATATTTGGTGTGGTTTGTTCTTATTAAAGAATGCTGAACTTTTCAACATCAGATACTGAAATAGATTTAAACATGGGAAGAGTCACATTCTAAGGCCAAATACAAATAATTCTGAGATTATCTATTAAATTGGATTAATAACATTACTAAAAGGCAGCCTATATACATCTCTACTTTTTCCCCTCTTACTTTTTGAACTTTTGAAATTTGGCTTCTGACAATCTCATCCTTCATCTCTCTCTCCTAAATTGCTAATGAAGTGATTGCCAAATCCAATAGTCTTTTTTCAGTCCTCATTCTTCTTGACTTCTCTGTAGTGGTGTCCCTTTCTGTGTATTGACAAAAACTCTCCACTTTTATCTGTCTGTTGCTTCTGAATTTCTTTTGCTAGATTCTTAGTCCTGTCTCATCCCTAACTATAAATATAACCCAAGGCCTTGTCATGGACTCTTTCTTCTGATCTTTCCTTTTTGTTTTATGCCTTGCCTGATAGGAATAATCAGAGGTTCACTGGGTTTTCAGGAAAGCTTGAATACTTTTTACACATGCACAGGAGACAAATTTAGTTAGAGGAATGCCTTTAAAAGACTTGCTATACATTTTCCTCAGGTTCAATTAGCATCTCTACGCAGATGACATATTGATCAATATATATACCCTGGTCATTCATAAGCTCCAATCTCATTTCACCAACTTCCAATGGACTTTTATAGTTTAATTAAAAATTAATCCATTAATAAACATTTATTAAACATCAATAAGGAACTTGAAATTTTACCAGAAACTGAAAGTAAACAACCTTTATCCTCAAGAAGCTTACTTAGAAAGGAAGGAGGGAAATAAGTGTTTATTACATGGTGCCATATTAAGTGGTTTACAAATATTATCTCATTCAGTCCTCAGAACAACCCTAGGAGTAAGTACTATTATTACTTCCATTTTACAGGTAAAGAAACAGAAGCATATTGAAGTTAAACAACTTGCCCATGGTTATACACCTAATATGTGTCTGAGGTTAGACTTGAACTCAAGGCTTCCTGACTCTAAGTCTAGCACTGTCTCCAGTATCACCTAGTTGCAAATATTTACACTCCTCCTATATGAATAGAGGGAACAACACAAACTTAAAGGTATATAAAAATAGGCTCTTATTTTTTTTTGGGGGGGGTGGGGGAATAGGAGAACAATGGAAGCTGAGGAGTATCAGGGAAGGGATCATGTAGAAGGCAACACTAGATTTTGAAGAAAACCAAGGATACCAAGACAGTGGTGGAAAGGGAGGTCATTCTAGGGCAGGAGAGACACTCAGTGCAAAGGTAGGTGGAAAATGGAGTGCTGTATATGTGTAACTGTAAGAATAGTTTGTGAAGGGAAATAATATCAAAGAAAAGGTAGTTTGGGGTTAAGTTGCAAAGGATTTTAAAGTGCCAAACAGAAAAGTTATTTTATTTGTTCTAAAGGTAATAGTCACTGGAGTTAACTGAGAAGGAGGAGTGACATATTCACACCTGTGTTTTAGGGAAAATCACTTTGGCAGCTGTGTGAATAATGGATTAAAGTGTGTGTGTGGGAAAGACTGGAGACAGACACCCCATTTAGCAGGTTTTTGTCAAAGTGCAGTCAAAAGGTGATGAGGGAGCCTCAATGAAGATGATGAGTGGGTGAAGAGAGAGAAGGGAACATGGTTAAGAGATGTTGTAGAGGCAAACAAGTTCAGAATAAGGGCTGAGAGAGAAGGGAGAAAGAGAATGAACAAGATTTTACAAATGTTATTTTGAGATGTCTACAGGGCATCTAGTATTAAATATCTAACAGAGTTCAGGAGAGAGATCCAGGGTTTTGAATACATGTGTGAGTGTAATTTAAGAGGTATCTGTACAGAGATGATACTTAAATCTAAGGAAGCTAATGAGATCACAAAGAGTCAATAGAGAAAGACAAGTGAAGATCAGTCTAGGACAGAGTTTTGGACTATACACAAGACAGCTGATGAGAGTGATATAAAGATGAAACGAAAAGCTGCAATTCATTCTCCCTACAACAAGCAATTATAGGGCCTAATTCCAACACAACCATACCTACCTTTATCTTTCAACTTTCTCCTACTTAGTCTCCTCCCCCTTCTCTCTTTTATAGAAGGAAATTTAGAGCCTAAAGGCAGTTAAAACTAACCACTAACCAGTGACCTACACTGGGAACATTCCTCTTCTTTTTTAACCCTTGACTTCCCTCTTCTGTTAGTACAGATAATATAAATAATTATGTTCTCATTTTCATGTTCTCATTATTCTACTTTCCTGTTATTTGAAAGATAAAGTGAGGTTAGAATTAAATCTCAACCATGGGGACACCTAGTGTGAACTGGACTCTTTGCTAGTGAGTGGCATTATCAAAGCATTCTACAAACAATTAACTTCCTTGAAATAAATACAGCTGTGTTTACCTAAATATATACCTCATTTCAAATACACACATTCACAATCTAAAGAATGCTGTACCTTTGGATTGTTAAAATAGTAACAGAAAAAAAAATGAACATAGGTAAAACACATCTCTTATAATGTGCTTATTTTCAATAAGGATTCTGTTCTCAAGAGAACGCTTTGGGGGGGAGTGACAACTAGGTAGCACAGTGGATAGAACCAGGCCTGGAGTTAAGAGGTCCTGACTTTAAATCTAGCCTCAGAAACATTCTAGCTGTGTGATCCTGGGCAAGTCCTTTCACTCCAAATGCCTAGCCCTTATTGCTCTTCTGTACTGTATCAGCTCTAAGACAGAAGTTCAGGGTTTATTTAAAAAGAGAGTCATCTCTATGACAGAGGGGAAGGGTTATTTAATTAAAAAGAGAGGGAGAGAATACATATATATTTTATATTATCTATAACAAACTAAATGTCTAAAGATTACATAGAGGGGAAAATATTACAAAAGGTAAAGCATGAGGAATGGCTAAACAAACTGTGGTATATAATTGTGATGGAATACTATTGTACCAGAAGAAACAAGCAGATTAATTTATTTTTTTAAAAACTTGGAAAGGACTATATGAGATAACGAAGAATGAAATGAGTAGAACCAAGAGAACATTACATATACTTGTGAATTTTTACCTCCAGAGAATGAACTGAGGAGGGGAAACACAAAAGACACAATCTATATATTTTGCTGAATGATGCTTTCTATGGTGTGGGGTGTGGAGGGAAGGGCAAAACAAAGAAAGGAAAAATGGAGGTGAAATTAAGTTTGTAAGGATCTACCTGGAAGAACAGTATTTCTCCACATACTTCATTTCATGTGTCAAGGGTAATAAATTACCCGAGAGTGTCAGAAACTGGAGACATTCTATAGGATGGGGGTTCTGGAAAATCTTTCCAGAAGACCAAGTTACAGTGAGAGGCCTTAAAGAATGGGTTAGAGTAGGTTTTTATTTATACTAATTTCTAAATAGTGGCTAGTGTTCTGAAACTTGGAAGAGAATGGAATTAGATAACTGAAGACTCTACCTTGAGTTTAGGAACAATAGAGAAATTTTGCTGATGCCTCTCACCTCATACAGTTGCTTATATGACATTATATGCTCTCTGATGAATTAAATAATTAGATGCTTTCACAAAACCAGCAAAGGCCATTACCAATCTATACATGGGGGGGGGGGGGGGGGGAGACGGACAAAGATGTCTTGTTGTGGTCCTCTTAACCAAAGAAAATATAGATACTTTTGCTCAATAATATTCTTCCATGCCAATCATAGCTTCTACCTTCAAAAGATCAGCATGTTAAGATCCAGTGTGGTTCCTAACCTGTGCTGACTGGAAAGTTGATTACATTGGTTCTCTTCCTCCAACAAAAAAATAAGAGTTTTGTCCTCATTTCAGTTTTTACCTAATATCAAAGAATGGGATTAGAGTGCCAGTTATGTTTTGCTCTGATGCCAGTGGTTATCATAAAGGAAATTATGACAACTAATTATATGTTTCCTTATATCCTCCTTTTCCTCTATTTATTCCTCTCTATCTTTGCCTTCCTTTTCATCCTGTCCCCCCTTTACAAGTGTTTTACTTCTGTCTAATGCCCTCCCCCAATCTGTCTTCCTTTCTAGTGCCACCTTCCCCCATATCCATTACTTTTTAAACTTCCCCAAAGGGTGAAATAGATTTTTATATCCAACTGAATGTGTATGTCTCTCTTTAAACCAAATATGAAATGAGTAAGGTTCTGAGTGTTGCCCACTCCCCTCATCTTTCCCTCCACTATAATAGCTCTTTCACACCTCTTTTATGTGAGATAATTCACCCCACTCGATCTTTACCCTTCTCCCACTATAGTCCTTTCTCATCCCTTAATTTTTTTTAAATTTTGTTTTGATATCTAGTAGATATCATCTACTAGAGATGACTTAAGATTGTTTAATGATAGGTCACCTAGAAAATTTTAGGAACTTGGCAATCCCAAAGGATGGGATGGTAGGAGTAACACCTGTTTTAATGAAGTTGGAAACGGCTCTCTATGGGAGGCAGAGAGATCATTACCCCCCTCCCCCCTTAATTCCCTGAGGTTTAAAAGGCCCAGCACAAGAGGAATTGAAGTCAGAAGCTTGACTTTGCCCTTCTTGCTACATTCATGGGAATGTTTTCCTGGATGTTTGTTGTGTTGATTCTTTAGGAAGAGAATTACTAAGCAAAGGTTGTTTTAATTGTGTTGCAGGATCCAAAAAATGTTTATTGAATTTTAAACTCTGAATCTGTTTGAGTCTTGGCCTACTCAGGAGAAAGTAATTTCAAGAAAGGGGAATGATAACACCTGGAAGATAAAGAAGGGTTTTATGGAGGAAATAGCACTTGATCTGTACTTTGAAAGGGATTGTACAAATCAAAGGTGAGGAAAGAGTACACTGCAGAAGTGGGGGAGTCCCCTGTACAAAAACTCAGATTGTTATATTTCAATGCTATATTTGAGGGATAATTATTAGAACATTTTGACTAATAGAGAGTATATACAGAAACACTGGTAATACAGGTGAAAGAACAGTGATTTTGGACTTGGGGACATGGGTTTAGATGTTGGCTTCATTGTTATTAACATATATGACCTTGATAAGTCATTTGATCATTTGATATTTCAGAACTTCAACTTTTTTATCTATAAAATGAAAAGGTTGGAATAAATGATCTCTAAGGTCCCTTGCAAATTTGTAAGAGACAAAATAAAACTAGAAAGGTATTAGTAGTCAGATATTTTAGCACAAAAATATGGAGTCACTACAGATTTATATTTGTGTCCTACTTAACACTACTCCTTGGTATTTTCCTTCATAAGACTTAATTTTGCCTAGCTAGTGCTCCTTTTTTTCCACCTGATGCTACTATCCTATCTTCTTTACCTGTTATTTCATCATTATTGCTTAACATATCACCTTCTTTACAATGCTGATTCCAATCTGGTCCGCCAAAATAATCCCTATAGTCCATACCCATACTATTCTGTGGAGTCATTCCATTACCGGCAAACTTCTGTACATTTTCCATCTTTTCCTTAGCCTTAAGACAAAACTGAGATTGCTCTCCTCAGATAATTCCTCATATTCCCTTCTGCCCTTCCCTGCTCTCATTGGATCTAGAAAAAATATGGAATAGGGGACTGACTGGGATCTATCCCCTTCAATGAACTCAATTCAAATGAAGAAATATTCATTGAGCATTTATCATGTATTACCTTTGTGGAGGTAATTCAAGAATGCACACTTTAGAAAAGCATGTCTTCTGTCCTCAAAATTCTTATACTATAGAGGTGAGGTAGGGAGAACAGATAAAACAGTCACAAATAACTACAGCATAAAGCATAATATAAATTCTATAAAAGATACAAAATGCTATAGGAATACAGAAGTGGGAGAGCAGACTCAGCTTGAGTTGAATCACAAAAGGTTTCAAGAAGGGAGAAGTAGTATCTTACATAAATACTGAAAGAATAATAAAATTTCAACAAGTAGAGCTAGCAGAAGCAGCATTCATGGTGGAGGGAACACCTTGGTAGTGTACCATTGATTAGAGATAAAAAAAACAAGGATATGCTAATTTAATAATAGAATTGAATACATTTAAGGAGAAGATGAGAGGTTACATTATAAAGATAAGAAAGGACTATGTTGCAGAAGACTTTTGATGCAAGAATTTTACACTTAATTTGGCAGGCAATAGAAAGCTATTGAAGATTTCTGAGTTGGGTAGTTGCTCATCCCCTGTTATCCTACTCTTTGGCTCAAGCAATCACCTATGTTAGGAATAGATTTCTACTCATCTCTGCTGAAGCCCCTCCTTTCATTTATGCCTTTGTGCCTGTGCTTTAGAAGATTAATCCAGCAGAAGCAGTGTGCAGGATTCATTTGGAAAGAACAACTCTTAAGTAAGACGACAGTGCTTAGAAGACTATATTGCAAAACACCACTTGAGAGGGAATGAGGTCTTAGGGTCTGAACTCAGGGGAGGAGGTGTCAAGGAATATACAATCTTCTTCCCTTTCAATTTCCCTTCTGTGCTTTTTGTTCATGGGGTTTCTATGGCTAGGACTTTCCCTCCATCTTCCTCTGTCTAATGTATTCTTACTCATCTTTTGAAGACTAATTGATATGAAACTCTTACTGATTTATCAGTAAATAGGATACTTTCTTTAAAATCACATAATACTAGGTTTATATCTCACACACATGTAAGCATAATACATGAAAAGTAGGTATGTTTACCCCCATTAGACTATAATATTGAAGAGGCAAGGCTCATGTCTTATTTAAACTGTGTATTTCACTTGCCACATAGTAAGTACTTCAAAAATATTTGCCGACTTGAATGAAGAGAAGAAAATGGATTTGGAGTCATGGAGGTAGAATCTTTAAGATTTGACAATTAAATGGATTTGGTGGACAGGCAAATAGCAAAAGTCAATGTGACCTCAAGGTTTTCAGGTAGGGATATTAACAAAAAGTCAAGAGGCAGAGTAGGTTTTGGGAGAGAAGTTAATGAGATAAGTTTTGAATATGTTGAATTTGAGGTGCCAACTGGATATCTAGGTAGTTAAAAATATAGGATTAAAGGTGGGGAAAGAGGACAGAGTGGTAACTATAAATCCAGGAGTAGTGAGCTAGTAAAGTGAAAGACAAAAGAACCTTAAGGATCCTTACAACTGTAACATTCTGATTCGACCCATGATTTAAAACATAAGGTTGAAAAATGGTTGCTTAGGAAGACCCAGGAGGTAAAAATCTTGGGTAATATTTACCATAAAGGGGAAGAAAGAAGAGCCAGCAGGGGGAGAGAGAAAAGTATAAAATCAAGAAGTAGTGTTGTATTATAGAAGTCAAACTATAACTTCAAAGTCCTTGAATGTAAATTTTACTTTCTTAATGCTGTCAGTGCCTACACCTAGCACAGTCTTGTGCATTTTGTAAGTATTTAATATAACTTTACCTGGATGTCCAGTGGGCATATGAATTTCAACTTTTTAAAAACTGAACTAATTTTCCCCTCTATGTCTGCCCTTTGTAATTTCTCAATTCATGCAAATGACATTAACATCTTACCTAAAATATAATAACCTAACTGGCCTTATTATCTCCAGTTTGTCACTTTTCCAGGTCATCCTGCAAAGCTACATAAATCATCTTCCTCATACATTGCTATGATTACACAATTCCTCTATTTAAAAATTCTGAATGGCTCCTTTGTTCAATAATCACTAAATATAAACTACTAACTCCAACAGTTAAAGTACTGGACTACTTACTTTACCACCATGGTTGTTACCATACTCTCTCATTGCATTTGCTCAAGCATGATGAATTTCCTCACATCTCTGTTGATCATAAGTGTGGGGTGTAGAAATATGAAGAAAAACATGTGATTGATCACATGGTTCGATGGGGATATGATTGGGGATATAGACTTTAAATGGTCACTCTATTTCAAATAGTAATAATATGGAAATACATTTTGAACAATGATACATGTAAAACCCAGTGGAATTGCTTATTAATAAGGCTCCAGGAGGAGAGAGGTAGGAGAAGAGGGAAAGAACGAGATTCATATAACCATGGAAAACAAATAAATTTTAAAAATAAATAAAAGGACAATTAAGTTGCCAGAAAATGAAGAAAGAAAAAGAAAAGAGTTTATAAAACTAACACCAGACAATTTTGCAATTTTATAGAAGCTCTAGTAGTTTTCAGGGAGAAAAGTGAAATTTTGACTTATCTATAAATTAAGTTTATCCATATATTCTCCATCTCCTGAAATTATAAATTATTTATGGATTTAACTTATTTATGTAATCCCTATAATCTGTTAAGATATTAAAGCTGACTGTAACTTACTGTTCTTATTGGAAGAAACCCATATCTTCATTACTATCCCTAAAAATACTACTTTTGATTTTATAATTGGTTTCATTTTAAAAACACTAAACTGGCCATATGTTCTATGCTCCCAAATAATTAATCCATTTTAAGTAAAATGGTTTTTACCTTTCTTCCAGATGGTTTTTCTACCATGTTGCCGTCACTGTCAGAATTTTCACTCTGAACTGGTTTTGTGGACCCAGATTTGGGCATTTTATAGCTGTTCAGCTAGCTGAGTCCTGTATCAGTCTTCTCATCATGTGTCTGTAAAGGATGGGATAAATTAGGGCTATTGGGATTGATATCCAATGAAACCCACTTAAAATTATTTTTATATGTTTAGATTTTTGTCCCTCTATAGATTTGAAAGGACCTAAGAAGTCACACCTATTCCCACACCTTCTCCCCAAACCATGAATCTTGTCTACAACATTTCCAAAGTAAGCATTCCAGATGTTCCAAGATAGTCTTCTCATTGCTCCTTTTATGTGGCACTTTATGTCTCACCTCCATGCTTTGTATTGATTGCCTCATGTTGGAAATGTATTCTTTTTACTTTTGCTTCTCAAAATCTCTAATTTCCTTCAGAGATTAGTTCAAATGCAATCTTCTACATGAAGCCCTTCCTGATAGCCATGATAGTCCTGACACTAAATACTAATGCCATCTCCCCTAAATTACTGTGGATCTATTTTGTGTATTTCTACCTACAAATGTTGTCCTTATTAGACAAATGTAACCTTCCTGTGGGTAGGTACTATTTCACTTTTGACTTTGTATCCTAGCACTGAATACAACTCTTGGCATATAGGCCCTTAATGAATGCTTATTGACTGATTGTTTCTCCACCAAAATCTCAAAAGTAATCTATAGTGTTAGACCACAAGTTCTATAAGCACCTTAGAATGTGATTCATTTGGGCATTCTGAAGTCTATGTTCTTGCCCTCACCCTGCTGATATTCCCTTGGGACTTCTTACGGCTACACTAACTTTATGAGTGCATTATCCACTGCAACTACAAAAAGCAAACTTTATATAACCTGCTCCAGACCCAAACAATGTTTCCCTTCCTTCTGTTTTCAATCCTTTGCTCTGAGAATATTGACTAAATCAATACTACCACCATTGCTCCTCAAAAGGACTTGTTAATTGGATAGCAGGACCTGGCTTTTGTTTTACATTTGTATCCTCAGAGCTTAGCACATTACTTGGAACATAATTTTTCTTTTTAATAAAAAAAAACACACCTTACTTTCTGTCTTAGAATCAATACTGTGTTATTAGTTCCAGTGCAGGAGAGTGGTAAGGGCTAGGCAATGGGGGTTAAGTGACTTGCTCAGGATCACACAGCTAGGAAGTATCTGAGGCCAGATTTGAACCTAGGATTTCCCATTTCTAGGGCCTGACTCTCAATCCACTGAGTCACCCGGCTGCCCTCAACATAAATTCTTAATAAATGTTTTTCATTCATTTGGAAGCTACCCAGGTCAGATGACAGAATTTTGGAGCTGGAAAGACCCAAGTGAGTATTTAGTCTAATTTATACTTAGAAAAAAAATCCTTTTATAACAATCCAAATAAGTAATCGTCCAATTGCTGCTTGAAGATATCCTGTGATGGGAATTCCACTACCTCCCCCAAGGAACACCATTTTCATATAGATACCTCTAATTATATCAGGGTATTTTTCCTTATATCAAGACTAAATTTGTCTCTTTGAAATTTCCATTTAATGTTCTCCGCAGCAAAGGAGTACAAATTTAATCCTTCTAACAAATGAAGTCTTTTCAAATACTTGAGGTAAATATCACATTTCCCCTAAGTATTTTCTTCTCCATGCTAAATATTTCTTGAGTGGGCATTACAGATATTTAAGTAGTAAAAGTGACAAGAATTGGCAACTGACTGAATAAATAGAGTGAGGAAAAGTTAGAAGTTAACAACAACAACAACAACAAAGAGCCTACAGGATGTCTAGCTTGAAACAGCTAATAAGCAGTTGGATATGCATAAACAGTTTAAGGCTGGAAATATATATATATATATATATATATATATATATACATACATGTGTATATATATATACATATATATACATATATATATATATATATTCATTCCACATTGCAACTTTCCCCACCACAGTTTTGACATATTACATAATAAGTTAAAATATAAATTTTGGAAGAGTTTTGCAGAAGACTCAGGCTAACAGATGACATAGAAAAAGTGGATATATATATATATAGTATTGTATATCAATATATTTTAATATCATAAAAGAAAAACAAAACATTCATACTTCTTCTCTGGTGTGAAGAGAGAGACAAAAAATTTTATGTAAATTTTCTAGATCACTAACCCTTTGCAATATGGAAGGAATTCCTTTATGTGTGTGTGTACACATGCACAAAAATGTGTGTGTATACACACACATATATATAATCTGAATAAAGGTGATAATTGAACCTCTGAAAGCTGGTGAAATTATTAATCATGGAGTAAAGAGAATAAAAGGTTCAAAACAAAGTCCAAAAACCTTATTGGAGGAAATGATATATATGATGAACATGTGATTTTTCCACTGATGGTTTGCATGTAAGTTAAAAGAGAATGTAGTTTGGGGAGGACCTTAAAAAAAGAAAAAGAATAGATTGGCTACAAGAACCACAAGAATGGAAAAAGCAATGACAGAAGAACTGAAATTTGATAAAAATTAAATATGAGCTTGTGGAATTGCAATCAACAGCTTTGAGCTAAAAGTAGACTTCCTAACTTGAATAGCTGATACCCTAAAAATGAAGCACAAAAAACCATTTTTAAAAAGCTGTCTTGAAAAAAAGGACAAGGAAAGATAATTCAAGAATCACTGGGATACCTGAAAATAATGACTACACAGAAATCCTGGATTCTATATTTCATGAAATCACAAAACTATTAGAACTAGAGGGCCAAATCAAAATTGAAAGAATCCACTTGATGCTTTCTGCAAGATAACTTGAAATGAAAATTTCCAAACATATCATAGCCAAAAACCAGTTTCTAGATCAAAGAAAAAATACTGCAAGCAATGAAGACTACAGACAGCAAGTATCAAGGAATCACATACTTGACATAAAAAAGGGCAGTTTTGTACGATGACAAGCAAAAGTCAAAATAAAAAAGGCTTACAATATTCTACAAAAATGAAAATAATCTACAAGTAGAAGAAGTGGACCATTAGGGGGAAAAAAGAGAAGATATTTAAGTGTTCACTTTAAGAAAACCATAATTATGTATAATCTTTAAAATTCAAATAAAAGAGATAAAACCAGAAAAGGAATCTATCTTTAAGAATTGTTAACAGCCTAAATGATAATTAATTTACATTCCAAGGAGAAAGGAGAACATGTCTCTTGAAAACCTCACTGTATATAAGAGCAAGAGTTGAAAGCTAAGATAAACTAAGGGCCTTGATTGAGCTTTGTGATGCTCCCATTCAACAGAATTTAAAAAAAAGGCAAAAAAGCAATATGTTAGGGAAGAAATTAGGAAAAGGGAACTGAATATATTACTCATGATAGGGATGCAGCAGCCTCATAATACATAAACAGTGAGGCAGAGGTGGAGGAGCAGACATTTTTATGAACTTCAGTCTTATCTAAATCAGAAGCAAGTTAGTTGAATACATCCACATATGCTTATATTTATGTGTAATGTAGAAATATATGAAGATAATTAGAGAAATATATGAAGTGATGGAGAAGGAAGAAGGAATGTGAAAACTAAGCAAAGTTCATATAAGAGAAAAAAGGCAACTTAGATCTAGGCTGTGTGAAGAGAGGAAAGGCACAGGAGTAGGATTATATCATTCCAATTATGGATGACTAGCATTAATCCTAATGTCTGATTTTTATCATTTTCTTATTCTTTATAAAAGGGGGAGGAGTAGAGGCAAAAAAGCAAACATGATAGGGAGAAGATACAAATAAAAATACAATACTTTATCACAATACATATCACAATAAACTGAAAATATATAGACATGCTCTAGATGTAAAAAAACATTTTTTTAAAAAACATGGAAAGAACTACATGTAATTATGAAGAGTGAAATGAGTGGAACCAAGAGAACATTATATACAGCAACAGAAATCTTGTTTGAAGAATGATGTTATGACAAGGAAGACAGTTTTATATACACAGACACACATATATCTTTTTGTCAAATGATGCCTATGGAGAGGGAAGGGAAAGGGAAAATGCTTGAGAAATTTAATGTGACAAGAAAATTAATTAATTTCTTAAATAGAGGATAAGGTAAGGAGTCATCATCTTTTGTGACTATTACAAAAGAGAATTTTTACCTAATCAAGTATGAAAGATGCTCATAAAAGATAAAATGGAACAATTCTGATTAAATAAAATTAAAACTGAGTAAGGCAAATAAATGAGGTTAGACTCAAAAGGGAAACAACTTCAAAAAAATTCACAGCATTTCCTAATAAGGAGAAATATAAGATCCATAAAGCAACGATACAAATATATATATGAATAATTATTCCTCAATAGGCAAGTGATAAAAGGAAACAAAATGCAGCTGTTAGTTCTCAATTGTCAACAACCTTATGAAAAAGTACTCCACTTTAAAGAAATGAAAGTAAAAGTACTTTGGACTTTCAACCACTTATCAAATTAGCAAATATGACAAGAGGAAAATAGAAATTCTTGGAGTGGTTATGGGAAGACTAGTACATTAATGTACTATTAGTGGAGCTGTGAATTGGTTCAAGCAACCTAGAAAACAATTTGGTATTTTTCCAAAATGTCACTACATTCTTCACAGCTTTAGACTTACTGGAACTTCTATTGGCTTTATACTCCAAAGAAATAAGAAAGAGAAAGGACCTATATATACAAGAATACTTAGAGTAGCACTTGTTTCTGGAAAGAATTAAGAAACAAGTGCCTGTCAATTGAGGAATGACCACACAAATCATGGTATATGAATGAAATGAAATTTTATTGTACTATTAAGAGGAATATGAAAGATTCAGAGAAATGAAGTCCAACCTGTATCAACTGATTCAGAATGAAGTGAGCAGGATCAGATAACAATTTATTTAATGGCCAAAATAATGAGGGGAGAAACAAATCTAAAAGACTTTTGAACTTTGACTGAAGTGGCAACCAATCATAATTGGCTAGTCAGGAAGTATTTATTAAAGCAAAACACCATTTTTGCCTTCAAGGAGCTCACATTCTATTGGATGAGAAAAATAAGTGTAAATGGAAGATATTTTCAGAAGGAAGGCACTATCAGTAATGGGCAGGGGAGAGAGGGTGATAGGGTGGGAAAGGCTTCCTAGAGGAGAGATGTAAAGAGTGTTGATGAAAGCCAGAAGAGTTCAAAGTCTGAAGTGAAGGGGCAAAGCATGTGGTACAGCCAGGACAAAGGTGCAGTCAGGAGATGGAATGCTTGTCTATTTGTTATAAGGGAAGACTCCAACTTGTGAAAGTTAGGCTTGTGAGCAGTGACTGACAGTCAATAAACAGTTATTAAAACACGGAAAAAGAGAACATACTTAAAGCACTTTAAAGATGAACAGAAGGACTTATGGGTAGGACAAGCTAACACAGTAAAAATGATCATCATACCCAAACTTATCTATTTATTTAGTGCCATACCCATTGAACTACCAAGAAACTTTTTTACTGAATTAGAAAAAAAACATAACAAAGTTCATTTTGAAGAACAAAATATAAAGGATATCCAGGGAAATAATGGGGAAAAAATGTGAAGGAAGGTGGCCTATCAGTACCAGATCTCAAACTATATTATAAAGCAGTGGTCATCAAAACCATATGGTACTGGCTATGAGACAGAAAGGAGGATCAGTGGAATAGACTTGGGGTAAGTGACCTCAGCAAGACTGTCTATGATAAACCCAAAGATCACAGCTTTGGGGACCAAAATCCACTATTTTACAAAAACTGCTAGGAAAATCAGAAGACAATATGGGAAAGATTGGGTTTGGATCAACATCTCATACCCTACACTAAGATAAATTCAGAATGGGTGAATGACTTAAATATAAAGAATGAAACTATAAGTAAATTAGGTGAACACAGAATATTATACTTGTCAGATCTTTGGGAAAGGTAAGATTTTAAGACCAAGTGAGAGTTAGAAAAAAATTACAAAATGTAAAAGAAATAATTTTGATTACATTAAATTAAAAAGATTTTGTACAAACAAAACCAATGCAACCAAAATAAGAAGGGAAGCAACAAATGGGGGGAAAAACCTTCATAACAAAAACCTCTGACAAAGGTCTAATTATTCAAATTTGCAAAGAGCTAAATCAATTGTACCAAAAAATCAAGCCATTCCCCAATTGATAAATGAGCAAGGGACAAGAATAGACAATTTTCAATTAAAGAAATCAAAACTATGAATAAGCACATGAAAAAGTGTTCTAAATCTCTTATAATCAGAGAAATGCAAATCAAAATAGCTCTGAGGTACCACCATCACACCCAGCAGATTGGCTAAAATGACAGCAAAGTAAAGTAATGAATGTTGGAGGGGATGTGGCAAAATTTAGGTGGAATATCTGGAATTTCATGGAGGAATAACATTCTTAGAAGTACTTGCCTTTTTGGAAGACAATAGCCACTATTTCCACATGTTCCAAAAAAGAATATTTCTCTCTGCCTCCCATAGGAATGCTCTTCAATGGAATTCTCTCTTACCACTGAACCAAAAAATCCTTCTTTCCCCACCTTGTTTCAATCTCTCCCTTTGCCACCTCACCCATTATTCAGTAAGACCTCTTCTTCCTAGATGACAACAGGAGCTGTTCTCCATCACTGTTTATTACTGAGTTGGATACTTGATTATATATCCTCTTCTATCCTCTTTTTTTATGTACCCTCTTGTTCTGCAGTTCTTCCTCCCCACACAAAATGATTCTTAGGTAAGTAGTTTTGTAATAGGTATTGCAATAAAGTTTAGTCCATCATATTGCAGGCCTTCTTCCTAGAGTATACTCTAATAAAGAGCAATCACTTTCAGATACCCACAGGTATACCAAGAACACTTTTCATATCTCTCAAGGGAAGATTTGTGTTCTTAATATTTTTGTTCTTTCTGGCAGAAGAACCCATTATTTTAAAATATCTAAAAGTTTAGTTTTTTTATGAACTAAGATCAAGAAATCATTTAGAATAGATTGCTTTTACCAGAGAATAGCAAATATCATTGCTCTTTTGTGAATGGGATAGCAGTGAAAGAAAAAAACATCACTACGTAAAAAAAAGAAAAGCTCGCTCAAAGGAAAGATTTCAGGAAAGAAAAATATGCTGCACTAACCATTGGTTGGTCCTGAAAAAATGCTACCATGTGCATATTAATTTGTAAATTCTACATAATTGTATAATTCATTAGTTTAGTTAACATTTTTGTCTATTTGAAAATCAAATCTGAGTTAGTGAGGTTAAAATCAAAATAGGATATTTGAGGGTCCTCAAATAAGGGAAACGATGAAAAATGTATATTTTGAAGAACAGTTGAATGAAGCTTATGGAGCTTTAGAGAAATCATTTTTTTTAAAGTGATCAAACACTTTTAGATAAACCATAAGGCAAAAAATTGCCAAGAAATTGTCAATGATCTTTTGAAAACCTGCAGTTATGAGATGTGTGAATGATTGAAAAAAACATTTATTGTGTTTATTACAAGCCAAGCACTGTGTTAAACACTGGGGCCACAAGAAGAAAAATCAATAGTCTGCTCTCGAGGAATTTGCTGTAACTGGGAGAGGTAGCACATAAAACAGAATTTAACTCTAGGGAAGATAGAAAAATTCAGCAGTCCTAAGGTTAAAGCCATAGCTGCAAGCCTGAGGACCTAAAGAGCACATGAGCAGAACAGATGGTAAGGGTTGATTGTTCCTTCATCACACCAGAAAGAAGAAAGTTAATGATTCTTATGTTGCCCAAGCAATAACTGGCCATGACTTTTGTTTTGATCTACCACCCCATAGGGTCTGAAAAGGAAAAGAAAAAGTTTGGAGGAGGGAGAGAAGAGAGGGCTAGGAGGAAATGATGGATTTCCAATACTTTAATGCTCCATGGACAGCTAAATGACACAACAGATAGAGCACTGGGCCTGGACTTGGGAACACTCATCTCCTGAAATGCAAATCTGGTCTCAGACACTATTTGTGTGTCCCTGGGCAAGTCACTTAACCCTATTTGCTTCAGTTTCCTCATCTGAAAAATGAGCTGGAGAAGCAAATGGCAAACTATTCCAGTCACTTTCCAAGAAAACTCTAAATGAGGACATGACTGAAGTGACTGAACAAAAACAATAAATTCTCTATATTGTCTAACTAATTATGGTTCAAGGGAGGGAGAATCTTCGGTTAATAATGGCCAACATTTATATATCCTTTTAAAATTTGTAAAGCACTTTATATATACTTACAACCCTTTAAAGTAGGTACTATTATGACCATTTTACAAATAAGGAAACTAGACTCAGAGAGATTAAGTGATTTGTCCAAGGTCATAGTTATTTTAATTAAGAATCTCAATTGGGATCTTAGCTCAGGTCTTCTTGACTAAGATCAGTGATTTATTCAGTATGTCAACAAGCTGTCCATTTCTTAGACTGTTGATCTATGAATCCTGGATTCACATTTGGACTTCCAGAAAATCCAGATACTATCCTTATAGGGAACACTACTCATTCAAGAAATCCTAACAATGGAAAAGTGATACCAGGGCAAACAGGAGTATAAATAAGCAAGTTGCTAGATGCTGAGGAGGGATGTTATATAGGCTAAATATAACAATCAACAGTACCTCAAGTTTAAGTTAAATGAGCAAAATTTTGTTTAGCAAAAAAATTTTAATATTAAACCGATTCCTAAGAAAACAGTGGTATGGGGAAAAAACCTAAAGCTATATTTTGAAATCAGGAAAAAAATACTAAAAAATGTACCTGTTTTTATGAGTATGTAAGAAAAAAAAACCAAATTGTCCAGTATTATAAAATATTTTTAACAAATGTGTAATGGCAGGATCAAGCCTAATCAGAAATTATCTATATGGTACAACTGGAATGGTGGTAAAAAGGTCTAAAGCTGAGATTTTCACCATTTTATTTATTCCTTATAGGAATCTAGAAACATACTTCAAAAAACAAACAAAACAACAACAAAAAAACCAAACCCTTTACCGTTTGTCTTAGAATCAATACTGTGTATTGGACCCACGGCAGAAGAGTAGTAACGGTTTGGCAATGGGGGATAAGTGACTTGTCCAGGGTCACACAATTAGGACGTATCTGAGATCAAATTTGAACCCAGGTCCTCCCAGTTCTAGGCCTGACTCTCAATTCACTGAGCCAGCCACCTGACTATCCCCCAACACATATACTTGATGAAGGTTTTTATAATTCCTGGTTAGGTTTATCATATCAGTGAGCTCATACGAAAGCACAAATGAACAGTAAAACAAAACACTTAGTGAAGTGCAGCAACCAATATAAACAGAAAAGACAGATATCATATGTGTGAAGAACATATAAGTTAGGTTGAACTACTTTTTCAGGCTCTAAAAGGATGAAAAGCTGGGTCCCAAAGTAATACCTCTGCATTTATAAAAATGTAGTGGATGAGATGTATAAACGTCTCTTCTGAAAGGTGGAAAGTTTTTCTAAGGGGCATGGTATTCCTAAATATTACCCACCTTTGCATTTATAAAAATTGGAAGTGATTTTCACTACTATAGTCCTTGCCTCCAAAATACAATGGATGGGACATATAAAAGACGTGACTACCCCAAAGAGATAATAAGGAAAAAGACTTGTACAAGAATATTCATAGCTGCACTTTTTGTAGTGGCCAAGAATTGGAAAATGAGGGGATGTCCTTCAATTGGGAATGGCTGAACAAATTGTGGTATATGTTGGTGATGGAATACTATTGTGCTAAAAGGAATAATAAAGTGGAGGAATTCCATGGAGACTGGAACAACCTCCAGGAAGTGATGCAGAGCAAAAGGAACAGAACCAAAAAAACATTGTATACAGAGACTGATACATTGTGGTACAATCGAAGGTGATGGACTTCTCCATTAGTGGCAATGCAATGTCCCTGAACAATCTGCAGGGATCTAAAAAACACTATCCACAAGCAGAGGACAAACTGTGGGAGTAAAAACACTGAGGAAAAGCAACTGCTTGACTACAGGGGTGGAGGGGATATGACTGAGGAGAGACTCTAAATGAACACTCTAATGCAAATACCAACAACATGGAAATGGGTTCAGAGCAAGGACACATGTGATACCCAGTGGAATCATGTGTCAGCTACAGGGGGTGGAGGGAGGGGGGAGGAGGAGAAGAAAATGATTTTTGTTTCCAATGAATAATGTTTGGAAATGACCAAATAAAATAATGTTTATTAAAAAAAATAAAATAAAATAAAATTAGATATAAAAAAAAAAAGACGTGCCTTTAGAGCTGTTACAGTCTCATGCCAAAGGAGGGAACAAACCCAAGGGGTTTGATTCCCCCATGATGGGTTTTAATCTTATATGAGAGGTGGGAAAGTTAAGGGACGTGGTACCCCTAAACAGAGCCCAAGTGGGAGTATTTCAGCCAAGATTGAAAGCTATGGGCTTCAGTGGCTACCTGAGTTGATCCGTTTGTTTTGTCAACACCCTTATCAAGGGGGGATTGTATAATTGTCATACAATTCTAGTTTTATAAAAGTTTTTCTTGTTTGAGAGCAATTTTAGGATAAGAAACTTGCTACCCCTCAGAATCCAGGAAGTGAACTGCTTGGAGATGCCTACAGAAACCTCACACTGCACTGAAAGATCTAGAATGAACTTTGGGTTGTAGTAAAATTGAACTATGGGGGGTTGTAACACATTTATTTTGTATGTATACTCTTATGCTGAAGGGGACTGCCTCCTAATTGGCTTTTTGTCAATGTGCCAAAATCGTTGGTTTTGTTCTCTTTCCCTTTTATCCACAAATTATTGCAATTTATAAGTTGGTTATGTTTATTTACAAGGTCCATTGTGGAGATTAGTCTTCCAAAGGATCTCAGAAGGATTGTGAAACTAGAATCTGTTACCCTAAAAACTACCATTTCCAGCAAAAACTACAATAACCAGAACCCCACTCACTTCCTGTCATTACATGCTGATGTAGACAGGAGATAAATTGGGTGGAGTTCCGTGTCTATTCCTCTTTTCCTTCCTATTGGTAGCTTTAGTGGAGTGGGCATTTTGAGCAGGTAAAAAAACTTAGGCACTTGGTTCTATTTTGTCAGATAATAAATTCTAAAAATATAATACATGAAGTATTAGACATTAATTTAACTCTTACATTTTGTAAAGGTTAAAATTATGGTTGAGACTGAATGTAATAATTATATTTGGTCGCCAAGGATTTTATTTATTAAAAAATTCTTAATGAAATATCCAAGTCAGCTGGAAATTTTATAGTGATTTAATTGATAGTGGAGGAGATTAAGGAGAAGGAGGAAGGAAAGGAGTAGCTTGCTCCTCCCCCCACTCCCCCCCCCCCCCCCTTGTACCAAGCAGGGAGATTAGGAGATAAGTTTTTGGAGTATGAAGGATGAAGGAGTCAGGCTTGAACTCCAAAAAGGAAAGGGCTAAGCCACGATGCCCAAACATGAAATCAGCTCCAGGACAAACTCACCACAAACACAGACAAATAGCTACCACCACACCAAGATGTCAGAATGCTTAGCACGATGCCAACCAGAGTAGTCTCTCTGGGTTAAGAGGAAGAGAGAGGAAGTGACATGTCTTCTATGGACGGTTTTACGTCACTTTCCTGCGTCTCCTCTGTACCAATGATTGCTTAGCTTGACTTAGGACAGTCCAGGGATCTGTCTATTTTTCTGCACATGTCTGTTGAAGGCCATTTCCTCAGATAATTAAATCTTGAGTTTGATGCAGACCTTCCTAATTTTGTTAAACTAAGAAGGGTAGAGAAATATAGAGTTTCCAAGACCTGATTCTGTTATTCCAAGTATCTCAATTATTACTGATCAAGAAATAGCTAAATCAGATCTTCTAAAGTACAGTCTGATTTGGGTGGAATTGTTTTAAAATTTACAATTTAATGTGGGTTGGCAAAGAAGACTGAGGTTCTTGATGATTAAAAATAGAATGGCAGCCCTCAAGAAATTAGGCTGAAGTGTTATTGACCAACTACCTGCTTCATAATTTTTTCTCAGGCAGTACCTACCTGATAATAAAAATAGATGCATGTATAGTGACTTTAAGAGAAATAGAGGATATGCCATATTGGCTATTGCATATTATAATTTTGCAACAAGGAATATTTTTGAAAAGAAAATACTTGTATAAATACTTGTGAAATACTTGTATAAATGGTCATGCTAGGCATTCTAAAATTTGATTTAATATCATTGCAGTAGAATTCATTAAGGTACCTATTCCCCTAATTTGGAACATTACAAAAACCTGTGCAGAAAACAAATAACAAGTCTCACTGTAGGAAGATCAACAGCTAATATCAGATCTTTCAGAACTGAAATTTATTTAAAATCAACAATTGTTTAAGAGTTTTTCATGTACCAGGTACTGTTCTAAGCACTGAGGATATAAACACAGTCTCTTCTCAAGGAGTTTACATATAGAGGAGACATCATGTAAATCACCTGGTATATATGTACACATACATATATATGATATATACAAAATCTATACACAGTAGATGAAAGGTAATCTTAGAAGGGAAGAAGGCTATGGTAGCTAGAGGGAAGAGATTAGAAGGGGGGAATAGATTAGGGGGTCAGAGCTGGGAAAGACATCCTAAAGAAAGTAGCTTTTGAGCTCTCTTGAAGGAAGCTGGTTTAATCTAAGAAATGGAGGTGAGAATGAAGAGCATTGAAGCTATGGTGAGGTGACAGTGCAAAGGCAAAAGATGAAGCATCAGTGAAGAGCAGTAAGCAGGCTAATATGGCTAGACCATAGAATTCATTAAAGGGAATAATATGTCTAAACAACTCCTGGAGCTTACTCATCCAACTTGCATTACCACTGGCAGGATGGGTCCCGAAAAAGGATTGCTATTACTTCTCCAAAGTTCTTGAACTAACATTGTTGATGACTATCTTTCTAAAGATATACCTGACTCTTCTCAGGTAGCATAGTTTCTGCAGAACTGAGTGACTTCTATGATACTCCTTTGGGAATCTTGGTAGATGTGTAGTAAAGAAAAAAATATAATTGTAATGCTTCCTTGGGAGCACCTTTATTGTCTGGCTGCCAGTTCTCATAAGGCAATTAAAGTATTCAAGTCTCCTACTCTAGCTATTATCTATTTTGCAACTGAAGCCTTTCCTCTTTTCCCTTTCACAATGTCTCAGTCTTTTAGCCCTCAGCAAAACTTCATATTTTGCTTAAGTTTCACTAGGGCAGGACCACTCTTACTAATGTAAAAAAAGACTAGAACAAGAGGAAGGAACTAAAATGCAAAAAGCTTTAAATGCCAAAAAGGGGAGTTTATTAGATTATCCTAGAGATAAGAGAGAGTCCACTGGAATTGAGGAGAGGAGGAAATGGTAGAGGACAGGATTGTAAAAGAGCATGGTCTGATCTAAGTTTTATGAAAATAATTTCAGAGTTGAAATGGTACAGCCAAGTCTGTAAGGAATTAGTAGTAAAAAGGAAAGTAATTTTTTCAGATGTGGGATGAAATAAATGACTGCTTAAGTCTTTTTCAATTCTTTAATTTTATGACCTAGTATAAGTTAAAACCAGGACTATTTTAGCAAAACTATGCTATATACTTTAACTGTGGTAAGCAACCAAGCAAAAGTTCATTTGATACATTAGTATTACATAAACAGGGTAAGGTGTTTCATGGTATGTTTATGATAGGCAACTAAATACTTGATTAATTACAATAGAACACTTAACTGCCTTTTGCCTTGGAAATGTTTTTAAATAGAATACAGCCATTTGAAGCACATTTGGTAAAGTCAGATGAAGCTATATACTTCCAGCTCCTTCCACAACTATTCTAATGCTCTAAGAAGCTAGAACAAGAATTGATTTCAGTCTCAAATCACAAATGGCAAATTACCAGAGCAGGGACTGTGGATCACAGGTTCCATGCTTAGAGCTGAGTTAGCTTGATGCAAGGATACCCAGAACTGATGATCCACTAAGCTCTGGGCCAAGGCAACAGCATGAGGTCTCCTAGAGGGGTCTAAAAAGTAAGTATCTACTCTTGGAGTGAAGAAGAAACACTATTTCATTAAACAAAGTCTCCTGCTTTACATAGAAAGAAGAGAAATGCCATTCCATCAAACACTAGACTCCTCCCTTCCAGTGAAGAGAAAGGCTAGCCATTCCATAGAGACTCTACTCAGATCTCATGCCTTGGAGGAAGAGGAATAACAACATCCCTTTAGCTCTGGGCACTGGTCTCTGAGTCTGATCAGTGAAAGTTCTTGACAGGATTACACTGAGAACAAAACCTAACATACCTGAACTTATTCCTCAGGGATTTACAAATTTTCTCCTTATCCCAATGATTTTGATCCCCTACCTGTCATCATTCAAAGCCAGTCCCCAATACCAGATCCTCATTCCCATTCCCTTCAACTCTAATCCTTAACTTCCAAATGTCCTAAAATTATTTACTACTTTTACTGTGCCCTTTGCTAAATAGGTATGCTAAATAGGAAATCAATTTGCTTTCATTTAAAATATTTTCCTTTCCCACTTTTTCCATCTTCTGGCTCTCACTAAGACCTGGCTTCCCCCCCCCCCCCCCCCCCAGCATAGTCTCTCTTTCTGGAACTAGCTCCACTTTCACTCATTAGTCCAGAGGAAAATAATGAAATTCTTTCTTGGTCCCCATTGCCAATTCCAGATTACATCATCATTAGTAACTTTGTTTCATTTGAGGTTTCCTCAGTCCATGTCTACTACAAATTCAAAATTTTGATAGCTATTTTCTACCACTTTCTAGCACACTCCCTTCCTTTTCTCAACAAGTCACTAGTCTTTTTGTCCTCCCCAACCCAGGTCCTCATACTTGGGCACTTCAACTTAAATTCTGAAACTCCCATAAACACCCTAACTTCACAGTTCCCCAATTTACTAATTTCATAAGATCTGCATCCATGTCCCACCTGAAAAACACAAAAAGTCCATCAAACTCTTCATCCTGTAATCACCCATACCATTTCCTTGTTTGTGAACTCTGAAATTCCCTTTACTGATTAAATCTGTTGTTTTTCTATCTCTGTCTCTTACAACTATTTTTTATTATTACAACAAATTCTATTTTTCATCTTCACAGCAATCTTCAATCCCTCTACTTTCTTGGGCCATCAACCCTGAACTAACCACCCTCTCTTTCCTTCCCCATCTAGACCATTTGGTGAACCAGTTCTATATGGTCCTCTTTTCTTAAATATTCCCCCTCTGTATCCTACTAGTAATATTGTCCTACAAAGTTTCAACCTTGGATCACTTTCATGGTTTACTCACATGCTGCTTCAAGCCAGAGGAAATCATGAAATTGTGCTCAGTGGGTCCATTACAAATTTGTTATATAACCTCAACTGTTTAATCAACTCACTATGATAAAGCTTTTATATTTCCTTAACTCATCTCACTCACCGCATCAAAACTCTTCCAAATTTTTTCATCCCTCCTTAAATTTCCCATAATGTGCCCATTCCCTACACTTTCAGCTTATACAACCATGCCTTGTGTTTTGTTGAAAATAAATAAAACAAAAAAATAAAACCAGAAGCTATTGCCAAATGTTTCCTCTTCTCCGTTTTTCCTCATATCACATTACCTTTTTGTCACTATATCCTCCATCACCCCTGCATCATATAATGAGGTGGCCCTTCTCCAGAGTGCTCTACATGCATAATTGATCCCATTCTATTCGGTCTCCTCTAGTACATTGCACCCTTTATTTCTACTCTTTCACTTATCTTCAATTTCTCCCTATCTACTAGCTGCCTCCCTACTGGCCAGGGTTTCTTAAAAAAAAAAATCCTTGCCTGATCCTTCCATCACCACTACCTACAGTTCAATATCTCTCCCCCCCACCCCCTTTTTGTGGATAAATTCTTTAGGAAGGCTGTCTATAGCTGGTTTTTCCATTTCCTTTCATCTCTTAACAATGACCTCTTCTTGATCTTTCTCTTTGACACAATCACCCTCTTCTTCTTGATCCTCTCTAAGTTTTCATGATGCCACACTCTTCTGGAGATCCTTCTACCTATCAGACTGCTCCTTCTCAGTCTCTTTTGCCAGGTCTTCATTTAAGTTACCCCTGCTAACCATATGTCCTCTGTCCTGGGTCCTCTTCTGCCTCTATACTACTTTGATTGGGTACAGGTTTGGAAATCATTTTTATCTGAATTGGTCAAAGGACGGTATACAGAAATACTTAATATGGCAAGAGGAAACAAGGGAAGGGGAAAAGGGAGAATAAAAGGAAGGGTGTATCTAGACAGTAATTAGTCTTGAACAAAATAAACTTAAGTTCAGAAGAATCTAATTGTGAAGAGGGGTTAAAAAAAAAAGAAAGGGTAAGAATCACTCTGATGGGGAGAGAAGAGAAGTGAGGTGAAAACAGGAGGGGGAGGAAAGGCGGAGAGGATGTTTACATCAAGCATGGGAGTACACCTCTCTTTCCATGTTAAAGGGATGTAGGAAGTAGAGATGAAAAAGTATAACAATAAGATGGGAGGACATACAGAAAATTAAGAGGTTTTTGCACAAATGAATATGCTAATTAGATTTAATTAAAATAATTAACTTGGGGGAATCTTTGAAGCAAATATTTTAGATAAGGATTTTAGCTCCAAGATACATAATAAATGGATTTCACCTTCTAAGAGCTATTCTCTAGTCAATAAAAGGCTATGAATAGGCAGTTAGTTAAGAAATCCAATCATAGCTATAGTCAAATTTTTAAAAGTACTTTAAACTGCTAAAAATGAGAGGAACACAAATTAAAACAACTCTAGGGTTCCAACCCATACCCACCAGACTGGCAAGTTGAAAGGTGTCCTCATATGGTCTACAACTCCACATCAACTTCCTTCCTTTGCCTGTACCTGCCTAGGGAAAACAGGACCTTTCACAACCTACTTGAGCAGCCATTCTATCCTGCTCCAGGCACCCTCTCTTTTATCCTCCTACAACTCCACAGCATTTGCCTTGCACCTTCCCTTCCCTTCCCCCTTCACTCTCCAGTTTAGCACAGTTGCCTGACTCCCTAAACACAAATCATTATGGGAAATGATGACCTACTAGTAATTATTCCACCACTTTAAACACTCTCCTATCTCAGTGATTTTGATCCACAGATGTCACTATGCAGACCTTGTTTTCTGTCCTCTACTGAACACCCATTTATTCTCATTTCCCTCCCAGAAACTTCCTATTATAAATTACCCAGCCCTTTAACTGTGGTTTATCTCAAGCGAGTTTGTTTCAAAGCTAGTTAGACAAACTAAATTTCACCTTAGATCTTTCTCTTTCTTGCTCTCTACATTTTATACACACTAATACCTGTGATGACATCTTTACTGGCTACATTCTGCAGCATTGGTCGCACTTTCACTCATTCTCTTTCACTCACTGTTGTGGTGGAGTTATAATTCTCCTTGCTCCTCAATGCCACTTTCAGTTTCTTCCTCTACCACTATCACTCAGTAACCTTGTCTCCTTTAAGGTTCACTCAATCCATACTTTAAAAAAGCAATAATGATACTGGTAGTTGTCTACTAAGCTACAGTACACTTCTCTTCATTCTTACTAAGTTCAATATCTGGCTCATAGTCTTTTTTCCCCTCCCCAACTCCTGCCCACAGATGAGAAGACAAACATATATTCTGATACTCCAGAAGATACTCTAAACTTATTCATTTCTCACAACCCACTTCTTGATCTTACCTTATCGACACATACACAAATGTTCCTATGCAGGATCTTGCTATGGCCCATAAACGTTCCATTTCCACATTCATGAATTCTGAGAAATTCCTTTATTTAAACATAATCTCTTATTTTTATACTTCTGCCTTAAAATTCTAAACCCTATCCTTCATTTTCCTCAAAACCTCCAATACCTCAGGTCCTTTACTCCCTGGTCCTTTTTCATGCCATCACCTTTTTCATTGGACATTCTCTTTTTTGATACAGCTAGATAGCATAATGTTTAACATGTTGGGCCTGGAGTCAGTTAGAACTGAGTTTAAATATTGCTTCAGACACCTACTACTTATGTGGCCCTGGACAAGTCACTTAATCTCACTAGCTTTGTAGGTCACTTAACCTTTTCCTCTCTGTTTTCTCAACTGTAACCTGGAAATAATATCATCATCCATTTCCCAGAGTTGTTATGAGGATCAAATGAGATAATATTTGTAATGTTCTTATCATAGTGCCCAGCATTGGAAGATACTATATAAATGCATAGTCCCTTCTACTTCCTCATCTTGATCCAATGAACCAATTCAATTCTACATGGTTTTCTTTTCTTGAGTACCTTAACTCTTGACTGGCCCTTTATGTTACTGGTGATCCTGTCCCAACAAGTCTCTGCCTGGAATCATTCTCAATATCCACTACCTTCACTTCTACTTACATGATGCTGAATAATGAGGGAAAAATTATGAAATTGTACCAATCCATTACAAATTTTATGTTACCTGACCTGAACTGGACTCTTATGCAAGCCAATCTTTTAATGCCTAGTTGATTTATTATCTCACTCACCAAAGCTGATTTTCTAAACTTTTCCATCCGTCCTCAAGTCTCCCATGGTTTTCCTTACTCCCACCTTCTCAGCTAAAAACTATGCTTTATATTTCACTGAAAAAAACTGAGACACTTGTTGTGAGTTCCCCCTCTTAGCCCTTCCTCATTTCACATCACTTGGGTGCCTTCTAATACAAACTACTTCTTCACTCCTCTCTTATATGAAGAAGTGGCTCTTCTTGCCAAGACACACTCCTCTAAATATGCAAGTGATCCCATTCTATCCCGTCTTCTCTAGTAAATTGCCTTATCTATAATGCCCATTCTTTCATAATAAACTCCAATAGCTTCCTATTACCTCCAGAATCAAATATAAAATCCTCTATTTGGCTTTTAAAGCCCTCCATTACATGGCTCCCTCCTACCTTTTCAAACCTCTGAGACTTTACTCTCCTCTACTTCTTCTAATGTATCCTGAGATCCAATGATACTGGACCCTTTGTTCTACAAAACACTCTTATTTCCTAATTCGTCATTTTTTACTAGCTACCCCCCATACTAAATTCTCTTCTTCCCTCTCATTTTTTTCCTTCTGAACTTTCTTATATCTCAAAGTTTCATTTTCTGCAAGAAACTTTCCAAATTAATGCTTTCTCTTAAGAGTTTATTTCTTATTTATTTATATCTTGTTTGTATGTAGTTATCTGCATGATGTCTCCCTCATTACATTAAGAGCTAACATTTATATAGTGTCTACTATGTGCCAGGCACTGTATTAAGTACTTTAAAAATATTCTCTCATTTAATCTCACAACAACTCTGGGAAATGGGTGCTATTATTATTTCCATTTTACAGTTGAGAATATTGTGGTGGATTGAGGTTAAGTGACTTCCTCGAGGTCACACAACTAGTAAGTATCTGAGGTTAGACTTGAATTGAGGTCTTCTATACAACAGGTCCAGCAGTCTGACTGTGCTCAATTATACTATAAAAGCTGATTTTTTACCTTTTTTTGTATCTTCAGCGCTTGGCCAACTCTGTCACTTGACATAAAAAAAAGGAAATAAAAAATATTAAGAGGAGCTAGCGGAAAACAAACACATTGATGTGTCATTGGTAAAGCTATGAATTCTGCAAGGCATTTTGGAAAAGCTACAAGACTATTAATATCTTTTGACCTAGTAAAACCACTACTAGGTCTATACTCCAAAGAGATCAAAGAAAGAGAAAAAGGTCCTGCATTTTTAATATTTGAGGCAACTCTTTTTGTGGTAGCAAAAATCTGGAAACTATTAGTATTCCTGTTTGGGTACCCAGCAATGGAATGGGCTGCCAGGTGATACAGTGAATAGAATAAAGGGCCTAAAGATAGAAAGACTCTTTTCCTGAGTTCAAATCTGATCACAGATGCTCACTAGCTGTGTGATCCCAAGCAAATCCCTTAACTTGTTTTCCTCAGGGTTCTCATTTGAAGATGGGCTAGAGAAGGAAATAGATAAACCATTCTAGTATCTTTGCCAAATGGGGTCATGAAGAGTTAGACATGACTAAAGCGAACATCTGTGGATGAGAAATAGCTTATGGTAATTTGTGGTATATGAATGTAATGAAATATTATTATTGTTAACTTGACATAAAAAGGGAAATGACAAATGTTAGAGGAGCTAGAGGGAAACAAACACATTGATGTTATTGCTAAAGTTGTGAATCTTGTTATTTCAGAGGATTGAGACAGAATGGATTCAAATAGGATTAGGAGAAAAACTTAATGCTATAATAACATTGTAAAAATAAACAATTTTGAAAGACGTAAGAACTATGATCAATGCAATACTCAATCATGACGAGAAAACCAATGCTACCTTCTGACAGAAAGATGATGAATTACACACACAGAAAGGGACATTTTTTTTGAACACTGCTAATATGCATATTTATGCATAAGATAAAATTTAGTTTAAAAATAAAATATAGTAATGTGATTTGCAGTCATTCATCTTGCTCCTCATAATACAGTTTAATTTTGTTATAATTTTCCCTGAAAGCATGAAAAGATACCCTTACCTTCTGTCTTGGAATCAATACTGTGTATTGGTTCCAAGGCAAAAGAGTGGTAAGGGCTAGGCGTGGTTCTCAGTCCACTGAGCCACCTAGCTGCCTCCCTGTTTTATGTCTTATTTTAAAAGGCATAAGAGGCAGCACTATATTATGTATGACTAGCGAGCTAGCTTTTGAGTCAAGACATGCGAGTCCAAGCCCTATCTCTGAAACAAAATCTTTTGATGTTCTTAGGCAATTATTTAAGATTCTAAGGTGCAGAAAAGGTACTGATCAGCATTGTTAGAAAGAGTTCCTTATATCAATATACCTAACCCTATTCCTAGGTACAAATATGTAATAAACTTCAGGTTATTTCTTTTCATATTGAATAGATGGTACAGAAAACTTTATTATAAAGCCAAAGAATACAGGGAATAAAAAAGGCTAACAAAAAATATTTATTATTTATGAAGATGGTTGCTTTTTACTTCACTTGGTGATTCTATAAGTTCTTATAGACTTAGTTACCACCTCTATGCTGATGATTCTCAAATTTATCTATCCTGCTGCAAACTCTCTACTGACCTCCAATCTTGCATCTCCAGATGCTTTTCAAACATCTCAAACTGGATGTTCAGTAAATACATTAAATTCAACATGTTCAAAACACAACTCATTATTTCCCCCTTAGTCCCCTCTCTCTCATCTTACCTTCCCCTCTTACCCTAGAGGGCAGCACTATCTTTCCTATACCTCAGGCTCTCAACCTAGGAATCATCCTGGACTCCTCTCTCTCTTTCACCATCCATATCCAGTCTATTGCCAAGGTCTTTTTACTTCACCTATGCAACATCTCTCAAATATGCTTCTTTCTCCCTTCTGATACTGCAACCACTCTAGTTCAGGCCTTCATCACCCCATACCTTGACTACTGAAATAGCCTACTTGGTGAGTCTGCCTGCCTTCAGTCTCTCCCTACTCCAATTTATCTTCCATTTAGCTATTAAGGTTATTTTTCAAAAGCTCAAAATAACTGTCATCCTTGTACTCAGATTCTGGTAACTCTCTATTGCCTTCAGGAACTAATACAAAATGCTCTGTTTGACATTTAAAGCTCTTCCTAACCTAGCCCTATATTACTTCTTACACCTCAACTCCCTATCACATACTCTTTGATTCATCTTGCAGTTTTCCCTGGCTATTGTCCATATCTGGAACACTTCCCATCATTCATTCCACCTAGAGTTCCCTAATTTTCTTTTAAGTCCAAACTAAAATCTCCTCTTTTACTAGAAGTCTTTCCCAACCTTTTTTTTAAAACCCTTACCTTCTGTTTTAGTATCAATTCTAAGGCAGAACATGACATGGGTTAAATAATTGGGGTTAAGAGGCTTGCCCAAAGTCCTTACAGCTGGTAAGTATCTGAGGCCATATTTGAATCCAGGTCCTTTTTGCTCCAGGTCTGGTATTCTAGCCACTATGATACCTAGCTGCCCCTCCAACTCCGTATTTCTAGTGCCTTCTTTTTTGCTAATTATTTCCTATTGATTCTACATAGTTTGTTTGTACATATTTGCTTTTTTTCTCTCCCATTACCTGGTTAGCTCCATGAAGACAGGAACTGTCTCTTTAATATCCTCAGTGCTTAGCATAGTGTTCTGGGTACATGTTTAATAGATGTTTATTGATTGATTAATACAATTTATCTTGCAGGATCCTCACCAAATGTACTGCTTTTTCTTATGCATATTTTTTCTTCTGTAAAAATCATATTAATTCTTCAGTTAGAATAATTTCCCTTAAAACTTAAGAGATAGACTTCCGGGTAAACATGGCTGCAATATAGATGCGACTCACTTCCCCTCCCTGGCACCAAACGAAATAGACTACCTCAAAAGAGCATAAAAATCACCTTTGGAAGAACAGAGGGACTCTCCAGTACCCCACAGAAATGAAGGTACAGGGGGTTTGAACATTTCCACACTATCAGGAGGAAAACCTCACACAAAAACATGAACTGAGCCACCCCCCCCCCAAACCAGAGTAAGCTATCAGAGCCCTCACTGGGACAGCAAGTGAGTGAGGAGCGTCTCTGTCTGGGGGGGGCACACCAGGGTCCTTG